>NC_136068.1:1275829490-1276429490 GCF_964261635.1 Lissotriton helveticus
TGGTCCATTTCCCTACAGGGGATGGCTTTACAGTGGAACATAAACATGGGACTGACCATGCCAATGAAGATGGACTCTCCAGATATTTCCACTTAGAACATGAAGACTCAACTGGTCAAGGTTAGTTTAATGTCCCTGTGTTGGGGGGGGGGGGGGTTGTGTAGGAGAGTAGGGTCTGCTTCCTATGGTCACCCCCACTTTTTGCTGTGATTCTCTGGTTTTTCGACTTTAATGTGGCTGTGGGCCTGATAATCAGACCCACAGCCCAGCTGTTCTCTCTCTAAATTGATACCATGTACTTTAGGTACATACCAGATTGGTTACTGGGTCACTCTTGTGAGTCCCTGTATAGTGTACCATAGGTACCCAGGGCATAGGTGTACCCTAGGCCTACCAGGGGCTGCAGCATGTATTGTGCCACCCCTGGTTTGCCTTCTAAACTGACACCACAGGTCTGTTCACACAGCCTGGGTAAGGTGGTGTAATCACCCCTTACTTAGATATAGTATACCTATATCTACCTTTACATATAGACACATATGCACCTATAATCCACTCCTATGGTAGGCCTCGACAATCCTGGAGGCAGAGTGCTTGGTTTTATGTGAGAGGGTGCCCTAGCATGAGCTGAGGCCCTCTGCAGCTTTCGGAACCATCTCCTTATAGCTGTTCTATGATATAGCCATACCATATACTCTTAAGTGCATTATAATCTCGCGGTTAATGCTAACTTTGGTTTGGCTTTATCAAAACATGTTGTGTAAGGTGTCAAACACTTTGGAATACTACCCCCCCCCGCCAGTCCTGGCGGCGGGGGTAGCAGTCAACCCTTCTAGAGGGAGAAGACATGTAGTTACTGCTTTACCTGGTTAAAGTTAAACAGAGCCTCAGCATCACAAAATAGATGCTGCTGCCACAGACACGAGTCTGACCTCCTGCTGGTAGATGAAACTCCGGCAGGGCCAGGACAATAGGTTTCCTGTCCAGGGAGGTGCTGGCACCTCCCCAGACAGGGGTTTTGTGTATTGGGACAGGGAGGGCTGCATTCAGTGAATGCTTTTCCAGACACTGCCTGGGGCACACAAGGGGCTCCATGAATATCCTGAACGAAGACATACCTTGGACCTTCGACATTCCATTCTGACTGGAAGACGGAAGACATCTCCCTTGTGGTCAAGGAGTGACCACCCTGTGCAAACAGGCACTAACAGCAACTTTGGCGGTCTGCTGCTTCAAGGCTCCAGTTGGAACCCAAAGACTCTGGGACACAAGAACTGGACTTCCAAACTTCTCTGACCCCGACCCACATCCACAGCAAAGCTGAAACCCGTGGCGGACACGAGAGACGTGGGACCGGACATCTTGGACATCCTGCATTTTGCTACCTGCACTCTTTTCCTGAAGCCTCAGTACGTTGTGCATTGAGGAAGAAGAAGCCCCAGCCCCGAGCATCATTTGCACCGAAGCCCAGGCCCCCACACTCTGCTAGTGTCCCGTGGGTCCCACCTTTGCATTTGAGCTCGACGTGTCTTCCCGGTTCCTTGCCCATTGGCTTGTGAGCCCCCTGAAGACCTTCCTTTGAATTTACTTTGCTTGCCTGGTTGATCCAGCCTTGCTCCAGCTTCCCTGACAGGAGAAGCGCCACAGACCTTGCTGGTCTGTAACAGATCCAATCTTGACATCCTGCGTGGGTTGCGGTTGCCAAGGCTTGTTGGGTCGAATCCGGATACCGACACTGCAGTCATCTAGATCCGTCATGGGACAGCTGGAGTCCAGCGCCTGGTTATCGTCGATGCCTCCTGGACCTCGTGGCTGAAGAGACAAACTCACCTTCTTCACCTTAAAGCACCTGACATCGCCTGGTTCCTTCCTGGTACCTTCCTGGTCACTGGCTAGTGACCCAGACTCAGTCCCCTCTGCTTTCAGGTTCTTCACATCTCAATTCCACCCTTGGATCCATCCGGACACTTTTCCTCTGGTCGCCTGCAGCACTTCTTTGCAGCTCTCCTTAGAAAACGACGACGAAACCCGACACAAAAAGACACCTATGCACCCGGCTTCCCTGGGTGAGGTAACATAACTCTTGAAGTGTCCTACTTTAAAAGGGTTCAATCCTAGTCCATCCGGAAGTGTCCTTAAATTGTGTATTTGTAACTACGTTGTTTCCCATAGAAAGTCAATCGTAACCCGCGTCTGTGTTTAGACACTGCACGCGTCTCCCGTGGGCCTCCTCCTTCCTATCCTTTGGTCGAGTAGAGTAGCCCCAGCGATTCCACAGAGCCCAGGCCTGCTTTCTAACTCTCACGTGGTACTTATACCACTTTCTTAGTATATGGTTTGTGAGGCCCCTAGGGCATAACGTATACTGTGCAACTTATCGTATATTAACTGTGTGACTTGTATTGTATTTTTAGCTCTTACCTCATAAAGAGTGCAGCGGGGTTGTGTTTAGATTAAATACATATATATTTGAAATATACCTTGTGTGATGTCCATTAATTTGGTATTCAAGGGATTATATATGGTAAAACAACTTGCTTAACTCGCCTACTGAAGTCTTAGCCTGAAGACTGCTGGTTCATGCTATCACTAGGATAGCTTTCTATAAGGTTGACTTTACGACCACCATCAATAAGGGTCGATTAGACTTGTGCAAGGTGCCCATTAGAACTAGTGGACATCATATCCCAGACTAACTTCTCACAGTGTCAGTCAGTCAGTGTTAGTCAGTCAGTCAGTCAATGTCAGTCAGTCAGTCATTGTCAGTCAGTCATTGTCAGTCAGACAGTGTCAGTCAGTCAGTGTCAGTCAGTCAGTGTCAGTCATTGTCAGTAAGAGTCAGTCAGTCAGTGTCAGTCAGGTCAGTCAGTGTCAGTTAGTCAGTGTTAGTCAGTTTCAGTCAGTGTCAGTCAGTGTCAGTATCAGTCAGTGTCAGTAAGTGTTAGTCAGTCAGTGTCAGTCAGTCAGTGTCAATCAGTCAGTCAGTGTCAGTCAGTCAGTGTCAGTTAGTGTCAGTCAGTGTCAGTCAGTTAGTCAGTCAGAGTCAGTGTCAGTCAGTCAGTGTCTGTCAGTCAGTGTCAGTCAGTCGTCATTGTCAGTCAGTGTCAGTCAGTTAGTCAGTGTCAGTCAGTCAGTGTCAGTCAGTCAGTGTTAGTCAGTCAGTGTTAGTCAGTCAGTGTTAGTCAGTCAGTGTTAGTCAGTCAGTCAGTGTCAGTTAGTCATTGTCAGTCAGTCAGTGTCAGTCGGTGTCAGTCAGTCATTGTCAGTCAGTCAGTGTCAATCAGTCAGTGTCAATCAGTCAGTGTCAATCAGTCAGTGTCAATCAGCCAGTGTCAGTCGGTATCAGTCAGTGCCAGTAAGTGTTGGTCAGTCAGTCAGTGTCAGTGTCAGTTAGTGTCAGTCAGTCAGTGTCAGTCAGTGTCAGTCAGTCAGTCAGTGTCAGTCAGAGTCAGTTAGTCAGTGTCAGTTAGTCAGAGTCAGTCAGTCAGTGCCAGTCAGTCAGTGTCAGTCAGAGTCAGTTAGTCAGAGTCAGTCAGTCAGTGTCAGTCAGTCAGTGTTAGTCAGTTTCAGTCATGTCAGTCAGTGTTAGTCAGTCAGTGTCAGTGAGTGTCAGTCAGTCAGTCAGTGTCAGTCAGTCAGTGTCAGTTAGTGTTAGTCAGTGTCGGTCAGTGCTAGTCAGTCAGTGTCAGTCAGTGTCAGTAAGTGTTAGTCAGTGTCAGTCAGTCAGTGTCAATCAGTCAGTCAGTGTCAGTTAGTGTCAGTCAGTCAGTCAGTGTCAGTCAGTCAGTGTCAGTCAGTGTCAGTCAGTCAGTGTCAGTCAGTCAGTGTCAGTCAGTCAGTTAGTGTTAGCCAGTGTCAGTCAGTCAGTGTCAGTCAGTCAGTGTCAGTCAGTCAGTGTCAGTCAGTCAGTCAGTGACAGTCAGTCAGTCAGTCAGTGTCAGTCAGTCAGTGTCAGTCAGTCAGTCAGTCAGTGTCAGTCAGTCAGTCAGTCAGTGTCAGTCAGTGTCAGTCAGTCAGTGTCGGTCAGTGTCAGTCAGTCAGTGTCAGTCAGTGAAAGTCAGTTTCAGTCAGTGTCAGTTAGTCAGTGTCATTCAGTGTCAGTCAGTCAGTGTCAGTCAGTGTCAGTCAGTCGGTGTCAGTTATTGTCAGTCATTTTCAGTCAGTCAGTGTCAGTCAGTGTCAGTCAGTGTCAGTCAGTGTCAGTCAGTCAGTGTCAGTCAGTGTTAGCCAGTGTCAGTCAGTCAGTGTCAGTCAGTCAGTCAGTGTCAGTCAGTCAGTGTCAGTTAGTTAGTCAGCGTCAGTTAGTCAGTCAGTGTCAGTCAGTCAGTCAGTGTCAGTCAGTCAGTGTTAGTCAGTCAGTGTTAGTCAGTCAGTGTTAGTCAGTCAGTGTTAGTCAGTCAGTCAGTGTCAGTTAGTCATTGTCAGTCAGTCAGTGTCAGTCGGTGTCAGTCAGTCATTGTCAGTCAGTCAGTGTCAATCAGTCAGTGTCAATCAGTCAGTGTCAATCAGTCAGTGTCAATCAGCCAGTGTCAGTCGGTATCAGTCAGTGCCAGTAAGTGTTGGTCAGTCAGTCAGTGTCAGTGTCAGTTAGTGTCAGTCAGTCAGTGTCAGTCAGTGTCAGTCAGTGTCAGTCAGAGTCAGTTAGTCAGTGTCAGTTAGTCAGAGTCAGTCAGTCAGTGCCAGTCAGTCAGTGTCAGTCAGAGTCAGTTAGTCAGAGTCAGTCAGTCAGTGTCAGTCAGTCAGTGTTAGTCAGTTTCAGTCATGTCAGTCAGTGTTAGTCAGTCAGTGTCAGTGAGTGTCAGTCAGTCAGTCAGTGTCAGTCAGTCAGTGTCAGTTAGTGTTAGTCAGTGTCGGTCAGTGCTAGTCAGTCAGTGTCAGTCAGTGTCAGTAAGTGTTAGTCAGTGTCAGTCAGTCAGTGTCAATCAGTCAGTCAGTGTCAGTTAGTGTCAGTCAGTCAGTCAGTGTCAGTCAGTCAGTGTCAGTCAGTGTCAGTCAGTGTCAGTCAGTCAGTGTCAGTCAGTCAGTTAGTGTTAGCCAGTGTCAGTCAGTCAGTGTCAGTCAGTCAGTGTCAGTCAGTCAGTCAGTGACAGTCAGTCAGTCAGTCAGTGTCAGTCAGTGTCAGTCAGTCAGTGTCAGTCAGTCAGTCAGTCAGTGTCAGTCAGTGTCAGTCAGTCAGTGTCGGTCAGTGTCAGTCAGTCAGTGTCAGTCAGTGAAAGTCAGTTTCAGTCAGTGTCAGTTAGTCAGTGTCATTCAGTGTCAGTCAGTCAGTGTCAGTCAGTCGGTGTCAGTTATTGTCAGTCATTTTCAGTCAGTCAGTGTCAGTCAGTGTCAGTCATTCAGTGTCAGGCAGTGTCAGTTAGTCAGCCAGTGTCAGTAAGTGTCAGTCAGTGTCAGTCAGTCAGTGTCAGTCAGTGTTAGCCAGTGTCAGTCAGTCAGTGTCAGTCAGTCAGTCAGTCAGTGTCAGTCAGTCAGTCAGTGTCAGTTAGTTAGTCAGCGTCAGTTAGTCAGTCAGTGTCAGTCAGTCAGTCAGTGTCAGTCAGTCAGTGTCAGTCAGTGTCAGTCAGTCAGTGTCAGTCAGTCAGTGTCAGTCAGTGAAAGTCAGTTTCAGTCAGTGTCAGTTAGTCAGTGTCATTCAGTGTCAGTCAGTCAGTTTCAGTCAGTCAGTGTCAGTCAGTCAGTGTCAGTCAGTCAGTGTTAGCCAGTCAATCAGTGTCAGTCAGTCAGTGTCAGTCAGTCAGTCAGTGTCAATCAGTCAATTCAATTCAATTCATAAAGCTTTATTCTGCACATATAAAATGACCATAAAAGCACAAGATAATACATCTGATAACAAAAATGACAGAATTTGACAAATACAGAAAAAAAATACAAATACAATTCTTAAAACAACATACTTTCCCGGCATTAATTGATTGATTTAAAAATGTGGCAGTATAAATACAAATTGCAAATTTAAAATTAATCTCATTGCCTGGTAACTGTACATACGCTATATTTGACAAACATAGGTTTCAGATAAGCAGTACGGAAATTCTTGTACAGTTTACAGAATAATAAAAAGTGCAAAGTGCTCTGTTTTGATACGCCGTCAAACAAGCAAGGCCCTATCGGATGTTTCTTGAGGTTCGGGAGAGCTACAAGATGATGTGCTAAACCAAGCCTCAATCTGGTTAGCACACACTTATGTGATGGCCTAGTTACCATAACTAGATAAAAGGGGAAACCTTCAGTAATAATATAATTGTTATAAAACATGATAGAGGACATAGAACCATTAGCTAATGTCCGTTTCCTCACTCTGAAGGCCAAAAAGTTAGATTTCAGGACTGCTTTAGGTATCAGAGATGCGGCACTTGGGTCAGCCAATATGTTTATATTAAAAATTTCTAACAAACAATCAGCAATATATTTTATCCAGGGAATGTTTAAATGGTTGTCCAATAAAAGGCAATCCTCTATTACAGATCTATTAAAAAAAATGTCATCCTGTAGTCAGATGGAGCGCCAGACCATCAGGGGCCTTAAAGATAACAGATCAATTAAAAAATTGATATCCAATTCCCGATGGATCAGCTCAGTATGGGCGGAAGGGGGTAGGCACAAAAGCTTTTTCAAAAAGGAATTTTCCTCTGTCTGCAGGCTATAATCACAGCTATGCCCCCAGACACCCGCCCCATACAATGCAGTTGAAACACATCTGGCCTGGTAGATCTGAAGCATATCCCTGGTACGTCTATCCCCAACTTTCGCCGCAAATCTAAAAACCCCATAAGCGTTTTTGGCCATTTTGTTACGGATATTAGTAAATTCGTTAGTCCACTTTGTATCTTTTGAGAAGGTTATACCAAGATAACAAAATTTATCTACATGTTGCACTTTGTCATTATCAATAAAAAAGGCATTAGAAGATTTACTTTTTATCCCGCATGTCATGGTGTGCGTTTTTCCCTTGTTGATGATCAGTTTCCTATCCTTTATAAAAATAGAAAATCTGTTGATCAAATGTTGTAGCCCAAGGGGGGTTCTTGAGAGTAGCACGGCGTCATCCGCATATAATAACACCGGCACAGTCGCACCATTGACCTGGGGTGCATCAGCATTTACAGTTTTTAAAATAGCGTCAATTTCATTAATAAATAAGATAAAAAGTAGGGAGGCCAAAACACAGCCCTGTCTGATCCCTCTTTTAACACAGAACCTGGGAGTACATTCACCTTTGGTGCTATAATGCACACATGTTTGTAGCTTTTCATACAGCCTGGCAAGGAAGAAAATAATTCCCTCCGGCGCTCCAAGCTGTAGCAAGGTTGGCCATAGTATGGAGTGGTCAACCAAATCGAAGGCACTGCTTAGATCTGCAAAGCAGAGATATAATGAGCCTTGTTTAGCTTGGGTGTACTTCCCTATCAGTAAGTCTAAATTTATACACTGGTCAAGCGTGCCCCTGCCCTTCCTAAAGCCAAACTGGCTTTCGGCCAGGATGCCCTCTTGCTCTACCCACTTTTCTAGTCTAGCCAACATAACTCTACTCATGATCTTGACTGAGGAGTCTAGAAGAGAAATCGGGCGATAATTTTTTACATCTGATCTGCTGCCCTTCTTATGTATCGGGATTATGATAGACTCTCCCCAAGTCTTGGGGGCCTCGGTACATACTGCAGCATTAAATACAATAGCCAGGAGAGGGCTCCACATCTCTGGTGCCGCTTTATAGACATCGATAGGGACCCCATCAGGTCCTTGGGCTTTCCCCCCTTTACTAGCACGTATACCTAGCTCAACCTCATTGACAGTGATATCCAACAGAATCACTTGCTAGGGTTGGTATCTGTACCGGTATCAGAATTAAAAATTGTAGAAAAATGTGAGACCCATCCATCGCTAGAGACATTAGAGGTTAGCTCTGGGGTATTTTCCTCCTTGAGAAAGGGAGAGTTGACCGTAGCCCAAAATAATGCACAATTACGTAACTCAGCGGCCTGGTTGATAGATTCCCAAGCCTGCTGTTGCAACTCACCCTTTCTCCATTTCAGAGCGAGCTTATACTCTAGTCGTAGCTTAATAATTAAGTTAGTGTCCCTAGGATTTTTTGCAAGTGCATATTTTAACTTGGTTAGTAAAGGAGTACATGTATGGTCAAACCAACCCGGTCCATTTCTACGCTGTACTCTGTCCGGTCTGGTGAACCTGGTGTCAATACATTTATTAATGCCAATAAAAACAGATAAAACCCGTTCAAAATCAGTACTATTTTCTAGGATAAGGGTGATTTCAGTCAGACACTCTTTAACAATAGAGCTTAATAATTCATTAGATTTCTCCCCTATCCATCTTAATCTTGTGCCATTTGGTCTGTGTGGCTCCACATTAGTTACTATGACCCCCGTTTCTACAGGCCTGCCCTCCCAGAGAGTGGTTTCTAAAATAATACAGTTGTGGTCACTCAAAGAGGTGACTTCAACCCTTGGGGCAGCACAATAGGGGGTAATATTAGAAGAGACAATTACATGATCAATAATTGAACTGGTAAACCTGTTCTTAAAAGTAGGAACGGTCTGGCCATTATCATCTTTTATAAAATCCAAGATTTCCTGATCATGATCGCCTATAAATGTATTTAATATTTCTCCGTAACTATTGTGTCGGAAATGCAAAGCATCCCAGCCAGCGTTGGTTTTAACCCCACAGACTTTTTGGTTAGACATTTCACATAACGGGATATTAAAATCACCCAGCCAAATAAAATCAAAACAAACGTTCATTTCTGCATTTAAGTTAACAATGACGGTAGCCAGATCTTTTACAACTAGCGTCCTAGTGTTATCGAAGACAATGTTATAATAATTTATGAGAAGAATATTGCGGCCTGGATTCTCATATAACCAAAGAATCTGCACATGGGCTCCCACAGTCAAATACCCTTTTACCACAATTGGCCGATTAATAGAAACCAAAGTCAAAAGGCCACCTTTAGCTCTACTGCTGGTAAATTATATGAAACAAACCCCTCAAAATTTACATCATCCGTACACCACGTTTCCTGAAAACAAAGTATGTCACAAGAATTGATCAGGTTCGTCCAACCCAAAACGTTACCCTTAGATTTCCATCCAGCGATGTTCCAACTAATAATAGTTGCGCCATTGATACCCCTTGTTCCGATAGTATTAGAAATGCTAATTTCATTTTGACCATCTCCTACATTAGAGTTACCATTCGTCATGTCTCCCCTGCCAGCGATCGGATTTAGATAGGCCATCTGTAATGGCCCGGGATCTATAGATATTTCTCTTATTTCGGTCGCCTGGCTAATTGGAGTCATGTATGGGAGAGGCCGGCAAACTTGTTTATGTCAATAATTAGCATCTAAGGAGCTTAGGGCTTGGTGGCGGTTTAGCATTGGTACCTCAAACACTGGATGTGGGTCAGAACGAAGAATGGGTGTAAACGGGTTCGTCTGTTATTATCTAAAGGTTCTTTGATAAGGTGACTGTAGAAGAAACCAAGTGGGCGTACACATATACTATTCTCGTGATAAGATAAGGAAGCTGCTCTTAACAAGACAGTTGCCATGTGTTGAGGGTGTTTAAAATTAACTATAACACAATCCCCCCTACAATTTTTTCTGGAGTTACCAATCCAATTTACCCTTCTGGTAGTTAATATTTGATCGGAGTAAAAGGTTGGGAACCCACATTGTTTATTAAGCAATGATACCGTTTTATTTTTGAGGGAGTCATGAGATTCGTGTCGGTTCTGGTTCAAGTGATTGTCAGATGGGGGGACATTGGTTAAAACCACCACATAAGGTGCACAATCAGGGGGAGGTTAATAGTGTAACTTTTCTTGGGTACAGTCTGTCCTATGGTGCTCTCTGGTACTATTACCTGTTTTATTCCTGCAGACTATCAGCTGGGGGTCAGGCGTGACCGCATCTGTTACATTTATCCCCCCAGTCAGTGTCAGCCAGTCAGTGTCAGTCAGTCAGTCAGTGTCAGTCAGTCAGTGTCAGTCAATCAGTGTCATTCAGTGTCAGTCAGTCAGTTTCAGTCAGTCAGTGTCAGTCAGTCAGTGTCAGTCAGTGTCAGTCAGTGTCAGTCATTCAGTGTCAGTCAGTCAGTACCAGTTAGTCAGTCAGTGTTAGCCAGTGTCAGTCAGTCAGTGTCAGTCAGTCAGTGTTAGCCAGTGTCAGTCAGTGTCAATCAGTCAGTGTCAGTCAGTCAGTGTTAGTTAGTGTCAGTCAGTCAGTGTCAGTCAGTCAGTGTCAGTTAGTTAGTCAGTGTCAGTTAGTCAGTCAGTGTCAGTCAGTGTCAGACAGTGTCAGTCAATCAGTGTCAGTCAGTCAGTCAGTGTCAGTCAGTGTTAGTCAGTCAGTGTTAGTCAGTCAGTCAGTGTCAGTCAGTCAGTGTCAGTGAATCAGTGTCAGTCAGTGTCAGTCAGCTCTGCTGACCTGGTTCTCTGGATCTAAAGCACCTCTGCTGAGCTGGTTCTCTCCCTCTACAGCAGCCCTGCTTACCTGGTTCTCTGGCTCTACAGCAGCTCTGTTGACCTGGTTCTCTGATTCTAGAGCAGCTCTGCTGACCAAGTTCTCTGGCTCTACAACGGCTCTGCTGACCTGGTTCTCTGGCTCTAAAGCAGCTCTGCTGACCTGGTTTCTCTGGCTTTACAGCAGCTCTGCTGACCTGGTTCTGTGGCTCCCTGGCTCTAAAGCAGCTCTGCTGACCTGGTTCTCTGCCTCTAGAGCAGCTCTGCTGACCTTGTTCTCTGCCTCTAGAGCAGCTCTGCTGACCTGTTTCTTATGCTCTAGAGCAGCTCTGCTGACCTGGTTCTCTGGCTCAAAAGCAGCTCGCTGACCTAGTTCTCTGGCTCTAAAGCAGCTCTGCTGAGCTGGTTCTCTGGCTCTAAAGCAGCCCTGCTGACCTGGTTCTTAGGCTCTAGAGCAGCTCTGTTGACCTGGTTCTCTGCCTCTAAATCAGGTCTGCTGACCTGGTGCTCTGATTCTAGAGCAGTTCTGCTGACCTGGTTCCCTGCCTCTAGAGCAGCTCTGTTGACTGGTTCTCTGCCTCTAGAGCACCTCTGCTGACCCAGATCTATGGCTCTAAAGCAGCTCTGCTGACCAGGTTCTCTGCCTCTAGAGCAGCTCTGCTGACCTGGTTCTTAGGCTCTAGAGCAGCTCTGATGACCTGGTTCTCTGGCTCTAAAGCAGCTCTGCTGACCTACTTCTCCGGCTCTAAACGTTCTGACCATTCAAACACACCTCGGTAGTCCAACCGCACCTCACACGAAATATACTCGTCAGCTCATCATAATGTGTAAATGAATCCATGAATAGACTGCTTTAAAAAGCTAAACACCAGAGAGATAAGGTGGGTTGATGATGCAGCAGAATTCCACATTTTGCGAGGGTGGGGTCTGAAGCAGGAGAGACTGTCAGCGGCATTAGAAAAAATTGTGCTTTGAGTCCTTTGAAGGAAAGAGTATAAATCTGCCCGTAAACGATCCAAACCCAGTGGGCGTGCCTAAAAGAAGACAGGGTGGCAACAAGGAATTATTGGCAGGCCTTCAGTACAATCATTGCAGTGCTTTAGTCATAATTCATTACGCCAAACTACGCGCACAAATGAAAGCTGAAAGGCAGAGCTGGAACGAGGCTTCTGGAATCGTGTTGATTCTAAGAAGTCTTGTATGACGAGAGCAGCGCATTCGCTGCTGACTTCAGGCCGAGACCTAAAAAGACGGACGGTACAGGAACGCAAAAGCCGGTGAACAAGCTAGAGGGTGTAGCAGGAGCCCCAACAACCCAAACACAATGTTGCCATGCCCTGTAGTAAAAGTTTTCAGCTTGTTTATTCTGCTACTTTCTACTGCGACCTGGGAATACTGAGTGACCTAAGATTCATAAAGAGTCAGATGACCTGGAAATGCTTCTTTCGGCAACGTTCTAGTCTTTTTTCTCATGCACCGTCAGCCTGTTCTCCAATACCACTAATCCCTGGGTCCTAGTCTCTGTCTGGCAATTCTCATTTTGTTATGAGTTGGTAAGTGTCTTGTTTGAGCCCTGTTTCTTTGAAAGCATGAAGGGTAATATGATCTGTACAAGCGTGGAGTAGGAAATTTGTACCTAAAGATAACATGCATTGGCATAGCCAATAGCTCTCGCCTTTGAGACCTCATAAGTGTCTAGACATGCAACACATTCAATCAATCAATCAGGACATTTGTTAAGCGCGCTACATACCCATGAGTGTCTCAAGGCGCTGGGGGGGAGGGGGTGCTGCTACTGATCAAAAAGCCAGGTCTTGAGAAGTCTTCTGAAGGCCAGTAGATCTTGGGTCTGCTGTAGGTTGTTGGTGAGGGTGTTCCAGGTCTTGGCAGCGAGGTGGGAGAAGGATCCTGGGTGCGGTGCCCTGTAAGCTATCTTAGGGAGAGTGAAGCCTGGGAGAGGGGGACAATGCAGGAAGCACGGGCAGGCAGTAGGGAGGGTGGGGGCAGGCCAGGCAACTTCAATGGGAACGTAATGATGGGGGCGGGGACAAGCAGCGACGACGGGGAATCAACACAAGTGAGGAGAGAAAATGAGGAGCGGGGAAGTACTGAGGTGTGTTGAAAAAAGAAGGGCTGTAAACCCAGGTGCCTACTGATGGAAAACTCCAATCGCGAGAGAAGCAATGGGCCCCTTTCCTTTCAGAAATACATTCTCATGCTGCATGAAAGACCTCTCGTGAGCTGAAGCCGGTGGAGGCTGAGGTGAAGGGGAAGGCGGCAGTTATGTCCTTGCTATATGATGAGCTCTAATGTAAACAAGCAATGATGCACAGAGTGGGCAAGCAAGGACGGGCAAGCAGCAATGAGGGAATGGATGGGGGGACGGCTCAAACAGCAATATTCTTGCCTGTCCCTAAAATGGCAACCGCTCGCGTCTCAGCCGCCATGCATGTGCAGTTCACTTTGGCTGTCCAGAGTTTATGAGGTCCTGTGCTGGTTGATGAGGTTGAGGGTGTCGCACTGAGGTGAAGAAAACCAGCTTAACTGACAAACATGCATGTGTTACCATTGCTGTTGTTTTATAGCACTACATTGTCTCTGTCTGTACTAATAAACGTTGTGCATAATATTAGGGTATATATTAAACCAGCAATTGTGCAGACAAGCACAAGACTGACAATCTTCTACATACAGGGGCGGATTGGTAAGGCGGGCACTCGGGCAATGGCCGAGGGGCCGGTATTGAAGTTCTAGCTGTGGACTGATTTTTTGGCAGCCTGGAGGGACGGTTTGGGCTGTGTCGGGTGTGTTCAGATGTCGCCAGCAGCCCAGTGGGGCCCTGAGTGGCCTTTCTGGAGGCAGATAGGCGTCCATTACCTCCCTTTTATCAACGGGCAGAGGTGCCGCTCCCTTTCTCTCGCTGGGCCGGCCAATTAATGTGTGCTTACTGTGCAGGAGCAGGTGGCCTGAGTAGAAGTGGCCTCATTTGTTTTCAGGTGTTTATAAAACTTCGCCAAAGTGATCAAGGCACTTTTTGTGCCGAAACGCGTAGTGCTGCTAGCGCAGATGGTGGACTCATTTAAATAAAAAAATCTGCACTTTTCCTGTGGTCTGTCCTCCGGTGTCTTGTTTGGAGAAGCAGTTGGAGTTCTCTGGATATGTGTAGCTGGTTTGAGACTTCTCCAGCTAAACACGGACCCCCTTCTGGAATTGTGGCCGAACGCTAACAAAGGAGCCGCTGCCTGTAACCGGGCGAAAAGAGTTTAATCCGGGAGGATTGATATCAGGTGGCCCTTCAGCATCCATAACAACGGCAAACACGGCAACCAAACGACAGCGTTAAGGTAGGTGGGCTCGAGTCGGAGGATGTGCGTTAAGCTTAACCTGAGGCCAGGCGCGCAACACCCATTGGGCTCACCGGGCTTCAGCCCCCCCCCGTCGCCTCCTCTGCCCGGGCTAAGATGACACGCACTGAAATCATTAACTAACGCTGCGCATCGGAGCCGAGAATGTGATTTTTATTATGCATTCTGAGGCCCAGCAGCCCGAGCAGACAGCCAGCCTCTGAACAGTTTCCTCGAGTGAACCCCCCTGCCCTGACCTCTTGTTTTCCTTTAGAGTGGCGCAGAGGTGAAATCCTTGCCTGAAGGCAGGGATTCACCTAAGCACTTGATGGGTTATAAGCATGGGGTGCACAGCAGGGAGGAAGGCATGGCCAGTGCACGTGACGCTTTTCTTTTGTATGGGAATTTCTGCTGGCGTCATAGCCCAGGGTGTGCTGTCTGTGCACTTGTAAGGATGTGTATTCCATACAAGTGCACAGACAGCAAACCCTGGGCTAAGACACCAGCAGAAATTAATTTTCAAAGGAAAAGCATCACCTGCACTGCCATCCCTTTCACCCTGCTGTCTGTGCACTTGGATGGAATTCACATCCACCGCACTGCTCACCAGATAAATGGTGAACAGGGCCATGGATCTTTCTATTTTCGCATCCAAGGGCAGCAGCGAAGAAGCAGAGGAGGCCCAGGCAAGGAGAATCCAGGAGACCTATCTACTCTGAGACCTTGAGGGGCTGGATGCCAGGACGCAGTGCTGCTGATCAGCCAGACTCCACAGGATAGTATCAGAGGAGCAGTCAGAAGTTTTTTTATGTAAGTTCCAGTAACTTTAATGCATTTTTCAGCACATCATTACCTTTTGGGGGTGCTAGTGGGTAACTTTAGAGTTCAGAGTGGGTGTGGGTTTTAGGGAGCCAGTGAGTAAATTTATGGTTCATGGTGGGTTACAAATTGGGGTGCCAGGGTTCAATTTTAGGGTTCTGAGCGGGTATGGGTTTTGGGGTTCCAGGGGGCAATTTTAGGGTTTAGGGTGGGTATGGGTTTTGGGGTGCCAGGGGTCATTTTAGGGTTCAGCGTGGGTATGTGTTTTGGTGTGCCAGGGGTAATTTTAGGGTTCAGGGAAGGTGTGGGTTTTGGGTGTCAGCGGGCAATTTTAGGGTTCAGGGTGGGTATGGGTTATGGGGTGCCGGGGGAATTTATGGTTCAGCATGGGTATGGGTTTTTGGGTGCCAGAGGGTAATATTAGGGTGTGAGGTGGGTATAGGTTTTGGGGTGCCAGGGGTGGGGGGGATACTTTTAGGGTTCAGGGTGGGTGTGGGTTTTGGGGTGCCATGGGATTAATTTTAGGGTTCAGCGTGGGTATGTGTTTTATAGTGCCAGGGGTAATTTTAGGGTTTAGGGCAGGTGTGGGTTTTGGGATGTTAGGGGGCTATTTTAGGGTTCAGGGTGGTTATGGGGTTTGGAGTGTCAGGGGGCAATTTTAGGGTTCAGGTTGGGTATGGGTTATGGGGTGCCGGGGGGAATTTATGGTTCAGCATGGGAATGGGTTTTGGGGTGCCAGGGGTAAATTTAGGGGTCAGGGCGGGTATGGGTTTTGGGGCTTCAGGGGGGTGATTTTAGGATTCAGGGTGGTAATGGGTTTTGGGGTGCCAGGGGGTAATTTTAGGGTGTGGGGTGGGTATGGGTTTTGGGGTGCCAGGGGGGTGATTTTAGGGTTCAGGGCGGGTATGGGTTTTAGGGTGTGAGGGGGTTAATGTTAGGGTTCAGCGTGGGTATGTGTTTTGGTGTGTCAGGGGTAATTTTAAGATTCAGGGTGAGTATGGGTTTTGGGGGGCAAGGGTGTAATTTTAGGGATCACTGCGGGTATGGGTTTTGGGGTGCCAGAGGTCATTTTAGGGTTCAGGGTGGGTATGGGTTTTGGGGTTCCAGGGGGGTGATTTTAGGGTTCAGGATGGTAATGGGTTTTGGGGTGCCAGGGGGTAATTTTAGGGTGTGGGGTGGGTATGGGTCTTGGGGTGCCGGGTGGATAATTTTAGGGATCGGTATGGGTTTTGGGGTGCCAGGGGTAATTTTAGGGTTCAGGGCGGGTATGGGTTTTAGGGTGTGAGGGGGTTAATGTTAGGGTTCAGCGTGGGTATGTGTTTTGGGGGGGCAATTTTAAGATTCAGGGTGAGTATGGGTTTTGGGGGGGCAAGGGTGTAATTTTAGGGATCACTGCGGGTATGGGTTTTGGGGTGCCAGGGGTCATTTTAGGGTTCAGGGTGGGTATGGGTTTTGGGGTGCCAGGGGTAATTTAAGGGTTCAGGGCGGGTATGGGCTTTGGGGCTCCAGGGGGGTGATTTTAGGGTTCAGGATGGTAATGGGTTTTGGGGTGCCAGGGGGTAATTTTAGGGTGTGGGGTGAGTATGGGTTTTGGGGTGCCAGGGGGGGATAATTTTAGGGATCAGGATGGGTATGGGTTTTGGGGTGCCGGGGGTAATTTTAGAGTTCAGGGCGGGTATGGGTTTTAAGGTGTGAGGGGGCATTAACCGATCCTGATTATCTGCCATTTTAGCTCCGCCCCATTGATTAACATTAGCCACGCCCCTTCGTTTGCCATGTTAGCCCCCCCCCCCGAAATGAAGACCTAGTTGCGCCCCTGCCTGAGGCTGTACAAGGGAGCACAAAGCCTGATTGAGTGGGCGGCTGGGTAGAGAAGGTGTGCAGTGAACTGCGCGGTGAGCAGCACAGACAGGATAAAGAATCCTCTTGCCGCGCTACAAAGTTATTGAACGGAGGCAATTTCCACCATAGCGCGATGTCAGTGGATGCGCTGAAAGAAAGAGAGGTGGCAGCAGTTGACATGTTCAGAGATAGGAAGGAATACAATATGGACTCAATCTTCCAACATGCCTCACAGGGGGAAAGGAATGCCAGCATGAAAGACAAAATAAAACTATTGGAAAAATTAAGCAAGTCAAAACAAAGTAAATGGTGGGAGGCCAAATCACTCCAAAGATATTTGGACGTTGGAAGAATACCTCGGGGTTTACGAATCTTAACTGCCCCAAGCTATGAAAACCCGGACAGAGAGATGATGAGGGAGCGGGCAGAGACAAATTTAGATTCCTCCAGAAGACTTTTGATAATCCTTGTCAAATACGTGGAAAAGGACCGCCTCAAGCTTCAGGAACAAATAGAAACATTGAATCAAGAACGAGCTACAATGGGCAATACCGATGAAGTCAGCAAACTTAAAGAGGAAATGAATAAGAGGCAGAAGAAAGAGGAGGTCAAGATACGCGAGAGGAAAGCCTACAAATTTCACCGTGATCGTACAGATTACGAAACGGGGCGTATCTTCACATTCGCCCAAAAATATGATGCACTAAAAGTCTCAAAGTATCGCGACTCAACATCAAGCCATGCAGGGGCCAATAAAGCAGGACCGAGCACATCATCCAATTCGGAATGGAGTTCTGCAGTAGAAAGTGAAGCAGAAACAGGTGACATTAGAGTACAAAACAAACAAATACCTGCAAAAATTTCCCTGATTGAGGAGGTAGATTTTTTGGTGTACGAAAGGAGCAACACTTTGCAGCCAAGGACTAAGCAAAACAGACAACAACAACAAACAAGCATTTACAATGCAATGGTTTCGCCTTTGGAAAAGTTAGAGCTATTGGCATTGTAAATGACAAAATTTGTATTTATGTGTTGGTTTTGAAAACAGATAAATAAATGGCATTGTCATTTACATTGCCATTAGCTTAATCTCTGCAGTCACTCTGCAGTCCCTAGCACTCCATAACACTCCCTAGTCACTCTGCACTCCCTAGCACTTCTTAGCACTCCCTAGTCACTCTGCACTCCCTAGCACTCCCTAGCCCTCCCTAGTCACTCTGCACTCCCTAGCACTCTGCACTCCCTAGCACTCCCTAGTAACTCTGCACTCCCTAGTCACTCTGCACTCCCTTGCACTCTGCACTCCCTTGCACTCTGCACTGCCTTGCACTCTGCACTCCCTTGCACTCCCTAGCAGTCCCTAGTCACTCTGCACTCCCTAGTCACTCTGCACTCCCTAGCACTCCCTAGTCACTCTGCACTCCCTAGCATTCTGCAGTCACTCTGCACTCCCTAGCAGTCACTCTGCAGTCCCTAGCACTCCCTAGCACTCTCCAGTCACTCTGCACTCCCTAGCACTCTGCAGTCACTCTCCACTCCCTAGCACTCCCTAGTCACTCTGCACTCCCTTGCACTCCCTAGTCACTCTGCACTCCCTAGTCACTCTGCACTCCCTAGCACTCTCTGGCACTCCCTAGCCACTCCCTAGCCACTCCCTAGTCACTCCCTAGTCACTCTGCACTCCCTAGCACTCCCTAGTCACTCTGCACTCTCTAGCACTCCCTAGTCACTCTGCACTCCCTAGCACTCCCTAACACTCTGCAGTCACTCTGCACTCCCTAGCACTCTGCAGTCACTCTGCACTCCCTAGCACTCCCTATCACTCTGCAGTCACTCTGCACTCCCTAGCACACCCTAGCACTCTGCATTCACTCTGCAGTCACTCTGCAGTCCCTAGCACTCCCTAGTCACTCTGCACTCCCCAGCACTCCCTAGCACTCCCTAGTCACTCTGCACTCCCTAGCACTCTGCACTCCCCAGTCACTCTGCACTCCCTAGCACTCTGCAGTCACTCTGCACTCCCTAGCACTCCCTAGTCACGCTGAACCACAACACATATCAAACTCTCCAAAGCACAACAACTATACACTAGTCCTTACATACACCCACACACACTGGACCGCTAAAACTCACACACCAGCCACACACGCCGAACCACATGCATCAAGACAAACTCACAGCGTCCATAAACTCCAAACCACGCACATATGTATAGACACCAAACTACAAAAGACATACACACATGAATCTACACAAAAGGCACACAGGGGTAAGCACACTAATGCTCACACAGGCGCGCATGCCGATAAACACACATACCCAGACCTAGACAAGGTGTACAGATAAAGGCCCCCGCACCACATTTGCATTCACCCATCATGGTCTGCCTACAGTTGACAGGTTGTGTGATCTTGGCCATATGACCGCATTCCAGTGTGTGACCCCCCGTTGTTGATAGCTTGGTTGTGTATGTTTTAGAATTAAATACATTTAGGCCTGTCTGCAGAAGTTTACCGGAACTGTGGTACACTGATAGAAAACCTCCTTTTTGCCCACAGAGAGGCGGCGTCAAGGGCCCTTTGTCACCGGAAGTTCTCACTAAACCCGAGTCAGAAGATGCCCGCGAGGTAGCGCTTATTGTAACAACTGTATTACATAATGCACTGTGAGCCCATTGTATTGGTTACATCATTTTGCCTCCCCTCCCCATGAAAAAGCTATCCTGCTGTAATAAATTTCAAGGAGTAGGAACCGATTTTCATGGACTCTAGAGCTGGGTGGGTGAAGGGGAATTAGGTGGTATGGTCGAATAGATGTTCATCCTCCAAAGGTCGATAACATTTGAAATGTGTGCTTTTTGCAGTTTCATATACAATTACAAGATGTTTAGCGTCCCCACCGAGACTTGAACCTTGTTCCCCAACTTTGAGGTCGGCGGTCCTCTGTGGTGTAATAGTGCCCCAGGAGGAGGGTGGAGAAGGTGACTACGGCCACCCAAAAGAGGCTGCAGCGGTTCAACCGTGGAGCTCGGGTGCAAAAGACCTTGATTACTGGAGGCTACGTTTGGGGAGCCTGCCCCTCCCCTTAACAGTTACTTCACGATCCATGTAGATATAATAAATATACTCACATCTTCCCTATGAACCAACCTACTCCGGATCTCTAATACTTTAGCTACATATTGCCATCACGTCTTGACACCCTTATTCGCGCCAACTGTTGTGACCTCACATAAACGAGGTTTGAGACAATAGGAAAGAAACTCTATTTACCCGATAACTTGATTTAACTTGAAAAGGACACGGAAGACAGAAAACAAATAAAAATAACAGTTTGCGTACGCGACAAAGTAAACAAAGAAAAATCCACATGTTGACAGTACCCTCTGTTGAGTACAGACAGCTGCCATGCAAAAAACCACAACGCATACAGACCCTACCCATTACATCACCTTAGCCTCACTGGCTCAGATGCCCACCGACTCTATCAGCCCAATAACATTGCCTCTTTCTCCCCGTTTACTTTCATCACCCCTTTCACTCATGGTAAAGTGCTCTAGGCACTGCCGCTCTTTCAGCACCCATAGCTCTTTCCCGCATCCCCCTAGTACAGCAGCACATCCACGCCAGGGGCAGTTACAGGTACAATTTCGCCCCGCCCTCACTTGTTGGTCTGGTGGTACAGCGCCTCCATGCTGCTCTCACGGTGCTGAACTTCCCCGCTCCACCTCCTCCTTTCCACTTCGTGGCGGCAGCTTAGACTACAACTCTGACAGCACACGTCACCACAAGCCAGGGCATTTCCGGGCCGGCGTCAGAGCCAGTACCGTTGCAAAGGGCGTTGCTGCCAAGCCAGCCGGAGCGTCACAGATCAGCGGGAGCCTACGGATGAACGTTGATCTTGGTTTTTTTATGGCCAGCGTTTGCCGGACTAGGGGTAACTAACAGGGTCATTACTTCATTAGTTATATTTTAAAATGCGAAGTCTTACTGCGACGCGTGCAGCAAACCAGTAAAAGCACGTCCGTTTTCTATTTTTATGACATTGTCATTAAAGGTTTTGTGAAACAGGAATTACATCGCTTGGGACTTGGTTTGCCCACTCGTGTGTTTTTGTAATTAGATTAAAGTATTTTTTCTGTGTCTTCATCACTAATTCATTAAACTGTGTTTTCTAATGCATATTATTCCGTTTCACAAGCATTTGCAAAGGCACAGAAAACTGGTGGTTATTTTTGTAGGACTGGCCTTTGAAGAGTATTTGGCTGCTTTGCCAAACTATTAAACAAGTCAGGTCCCGGTCCGGCAGCCAATCACAGCGCGGCCCGGGAAATGACGTCACGGGGGTGTCCCGGGCCGGCAGCCAATCACAGCGCGGCCCCGGGAATGACGTCACAGGGGTGTCCCGGGCCGGCAGCCAATCACAGCGCGGCCCGGGACACACGGCATGAAGGGGCGGGACTTAAAAAAAGAGTCAGAAACGCCCACGATTCGCGTTCTGACCCGGAGAAAGTGATTGACGCTGATGTCTTCCAATGGCTAGCCTCCATTTATGGAGCTAGCTAATGGAAGAAGGGGCAGCTTCAAGTCCCCACTATTGAGATAACATTAGATTTCGCCCTGGGCGGAGCAACTGCTACGCAGTTGCAACGCCAGGGCAAAACCTAAAAACTGATCTACCAAGCGTAGCGAAAGGCGAAACGCCAAATCAGGAATATACAAGGAAACCACAACCACGCCCACCCAGACGGAATTGGAGACGGTAATATAAAAATCAAATCACAGTAGTCAAACAGTAATTAATCTAACCGACATTGACCTCAACAAAGCGGAGGAACAATTGTTAGCTTTAGGATTATCATATTACCCAAATAGTTTATTTGACTACCCAAGCACTAGGTTGGACGTCTTCAAAAGTATAAGAAAACTGAAATTAAGGAAATACCATCTCCTAAATAAAAATAAAGACAAAGAAATAGCGACACAAGTAAATCCCACAAGTCCCTCTCTCCTTAACCCTATGGACACGGAGCAATCTCTACTGGAGGATTTATGTGAATTAGCCAACGAAAACTACTCTCAAGAAGACAATATGAGGTTTGACGCCATACCAGCAATCCAATTCCGAGTGCATCTTCGAAATGTTGGTCCTTTGTTGTAAAACAATAATAGCGGCAGTCCAAGCCACTGAGATTGCACCACCTGTTAATCATGAAGGGGCCATGGAGACATTGAACTGTGCGAAGTCTCTGCATTTGGTGGAATCGGTAATGAAAAAATAAAGTGACTTTTTAAATTGGAGGCCCACTGGAGGGCTCAATAATATCGTAATTATTTATTTATGTGACCGCAAAACCCACTGTGGGAAGAATTGTTCAAGGGTGCATGGTAACCTACTCAAGGTAAAAGTAACTACTACAAATAACAGCATGCAGCATCAGCAAAATCCCCCTGTTGCCCACTAGAGGGCATGATAAATAACATGCTGAAAGAAGTGCCGCCTTGATTGTATTGCGCTCCCATATGAAGGCCTGCGAGCAAGGAGCACACAAGCTCTGAAACGCGTTAGGTGAAGTGAAAAATCCGATAACTGCCAGCAATTGGAATGCTGTTACCCTGTCTCCTCTTTAATGTTTGCATCCCGTCCCGTGTCTCCCGACAAGCTAAACCAACGGAGGGCCCACCTCCAACGGCAAGATGTTGGGGGATCTGATGCCTGTAACCTAATCTGCCTTCCTATGCCCTTCTGGTCTCTCTAAGACCTACTCACTGAATTTGCGCTCCAAATCTCTGAGTGATCATGTCCTGCCACAACACCCCCATCCCCTCTAGTCCCCAATATCTCCCATATCTAAAAACCCCCCAAAACATCTACACCATCAACGTAAAAACCAACACGTTTCAAACTCGTCTCTATTCATCACCGGCAATGGGAAACAACCTTTACAACGCAACTTTTACAACGCACTACCATTACAACAAAACTTTTACAACGCAACATCCATTACATAGCATGCCATTACAACGCAACCATTACAACGCATGACACTACAACACATACCATTACAATGCATGTCATTACAACGCAGTCATTACAACGCATACCATTACAACTCATACAATTACCATCCAACACTTACCCTACTGTTGCACCCCCTGGAGTTAGAATAGTAATTTTTACCCCTACACTATCCAACACTTACCCTACTGTTGCACCCCCTGGAGTTAGAATAGTAATTTTTACCCCTACACTATCCAATACTTACCATACATGCAATGTAATGTTATGCGTTGTAATGGAATGCGTTGTAAAGGTATTATGCGTTGTAATGGAATGCGTTGTAAAGGTCGTTTTTAAAAGTTCGTTGTAATGGCATGCGTTGTAATGGCATGCGTTGTAATGGATGTTGTGTTGTAAAAAATGCGTTGTAAAGGTGTGCGCTGTACAAGTATGCGTTGTAATGTCATACATCCCCGGCAGTACAGCCAGTACCTGACTCAGCATTCACCAGTGCAGGGGCTTTTGACACTTCTGCCCCGGGCCTTGCTCCCTAGCCCATCTTTCCAAAATTCTTGTCTCCAATTCCTTGGCATCTGCTATGTCATTGCCCACACCCGGCAAATTCTGTCCATATAACAAAACAACCTGCCCACTGCTCTTTTATTAAAGCTAAATCCTTCTTCATGCTCATCATCAAAACCAGGCCCTTCTCTTAGTACATGTCGTTTCCGCCTTAATGCAATACCACAATGTCTGGGCACCGTCCGCCCACCAACAACCAAAGGAACTAATTATTTCCAGCACATGCCCCCTTTCCATGTCAAACAACTTTAAACATATGTTCCTTCAAACCTAGATTTTTGCCAAAATAACTCCGGCATGCCTGAATTTACCCCCTTCTTAAGAACGAGTGCCCCATGACCCAAATGAGCATCTCCTCCATCTGGGGCCTGGACACAGAACCTGAAATGAGAAAAGTCATCATGATATATGTGCACAGTCATCTACTTCCCGTGCATCCGCCCCCTCCCTTCTCACATAGCGCTTGTAGCAATCAGACGACCAATGACCCAGGCTCATAATTTCACCCTGGTCCCACCCTCTTCTATTTGCCTCTGATGCTGCCCCGATGCAAAAAGAGTGCGAGCCGTAACCGGCTCCGTCCACCCCTAACCTTTGCAAGGCTTTTCGCAAAACTGCTAGCAATTAGAATGCTGTTACCCTGTCTCCTCTTTAATGTTTGCATCCCGCCCCGTGTCTCCCGACAAGCTAAACCAATGGAGGGCCCACCTCCGAGGGCAAGATGTTGAGGGATCTGATGCCTGTAACCTAATCTGCCTCCTATGCCCTTCTGGTCTGTCTAAGACCTACTCACCAAATTTGCGCTCCAAATCTCTGAGTGATCATGTCCTGCCACAACACCCCCCTCCCCTCTAGTCCCCAATATCTCCCATATCTGAAAACCCCCAAAAACATCTAAACCATCAACGTAAAAACCAACACGTTTCAAACTCGTCTCTACACATCACCGGCAGTACAGCCAGTACCTGACTCAGCATTCACCAGTACAGGGGCTTTTGACACTTCTGCCCCGGGTCTTGCTCCCAAGCACATCCTTCCAAAATTCTTGTTTCCAATTCCTTGGCATCTGCTATGTCATTGACCACACCCTGCACGTGTAATGCCCTAAAGCTATGTCATGTCTCAGGCAACCCAACACAAATACTCTGAGTAGTTTCAACACCTGTTCATCCTTTGCAGACTGGTGATTCACAATTTCTACTACAGCCATGATGTCTATTTGGAACAAAACCTTCTTATGTGCACATTTCTCCCCCCACGTGGATTCCGCTACCACTAAGGGAAAGAAACTCCAAAAAGGATATGCTCATGCCTCCGTCCTGCCAATGTCTTGGACATTATTCTGGGCACCACCTATCCTGTCAAAAACAGACTAAAGCCCAGACTGCCTGCTGCATCTGAAATTATCTACACGTCCCATGTGATGTCCTCCTCCCTTGCCAGTGGTATCCCCTTGAAGGACTGTAAAACACGGTCCACATCCTCATTCACTTCGGCTGACAAACGAACGTGGTGGTGAGGTAGTTAATGTCCTGAAAATGTTCGCCCCAACCTCCTGCAGAATGTAATTCCCGCGTTCACTACTCTACATGCAAAGTTTAAATGACCAAAGAGGACATGTATGTCCTTGACTTTAGCTTTCTCCCGGGCCAACCTGTCCTTTAGCAACTCCAGCATTTTATCTTTTTATCCTCTCACAAGCGCGCCCGCATTGCCCTAGCATCTTATCTCGATTGCCAAGAAAGACTTGTCGTGCTGGGGCCCATCGTCTTTTCTGGTGCTGGCTGTACCCCAAGCTCCCCCATCAGCTCTGGGAAATTTCCCAGCGCCTTCTGGCATTCCGCGGAGCCGGGGGTGCCCACAAAGAATAATTTTCCAGGTAATGTGTCACCAGCTGATGCCCTGCGTGCCGTGAAAATAGCCATTGTGGGAATGTGCTGAAGCATCCAAACTACGCACACAAGATAGAGCATCCCATCGGCAATGCCTTGTCCATGTACCATTTCCCTTCAAAATGGATACCCAGAAGATTCCAATCATCTGGATGGGCTAAAAGCAATCGAGAGGCAATTTTAAGTCATATATTACCATTGGTTCAGCTGCGCCTGCGGTCACAACCAGTGACATGGCCACGTCAACTGATGAGTAAAAACACCATAGCTGCCACCTCAGCAATAAAGTAATTTACGGATGACCCCTCTGGCCATGACAAATGCTGAATAAGTCTGTAGTGTCCTGATTATTTTTTTGGCACTACCCAATCAAAAGGCCGATTTTAAGTCACATTTTACCATTGGTGCAGCTGGGCCCACGATCAAACAAGTGACAAGGCCATATCAACTGATGAGTAAAAATACCGTAGCTGCCTCCTCAGCGATAAAGCCATTTGCTGATGACCCCTCTGGCTTTGACAAATGCTGAATAAGTCTGTATTGTCCTGGTTCCTTTTTTGGCACTACCACAATGGGGGAAATGATCATGTCTCCATGGGCCAGTTATCTAACGGACCTGCCATCCTACCCTCCCTCACCTCTTTCGTCAGCTTAAACATGCACTATTCTTTGTTCTCAGTAGCTGATCACAAATTCTCCGGCCATCTCCTATGTCTTTGACTCTCCGTCCATCACAACCTTTGTTTTTTCTTTGTTCGCCCTAAGTTGGCAGGGTATGCTCAGACGTGAGTCCCTTGCTCACTTTGCCACTGGAGTCAAGCAAGCCCGGCTGAAGATGGCTGTAATGACAGAAACTGGTCGTCTGATTGCATATGGCCCTGTCTGAACTGGGGTGGCGGAGTGAGCTAAAGAACGGTGATGGATTAAACCCAGATCAGTTGACTGGGGGTGAGTGTTTGTATTGTCAACGCTCCGTCCATCACCACCTTTGGTTTTTCTTTGTTCTGTTCGCCCTAAATTGGCAGGGTATGCTCAGACGTGAGCCCCTTGTTCACTTTGCCACTGGAGTCAAGCAAGCCCGGCTGAAGACGGCTGTAATGCCAGAAACCGGTCCTGGGAAGCTTGATTCCGGTCCAGGGAAGACATGGCTTGGCAGTTCGGGCTGGACTGTTCCCATGAGGCACAGGGTCAGACTGATTTCCATATGGCCATGTCTGAACTGGGGTGGCGGAGTGAGCTAAAGAACGGTGATGGATTAAACCCAGATCAGTTGACTGGGGCTGAGTGTTTGTATTGTCATCGCTCCGTCCATCACCACCTTCGGTTTTTCTTTGTTCGCCCTAAGTTGGCAGGGTATGCTCAGACGTGAGTCCCTTGCTCACTTTGCCACTGGAGTCAAGCAAGCCCGGCTGAAGAAGGCTGTAATGACAGAAACCGGTCCTGGGAAGCTTGATTCCGGTCCAAGGAAGACATGGCTTGGCAGTTCGGGCTGGACTGTTCCCATGAGGCACAGGGTCAGACTGATTTGCATATGGCCATGTCTGAACTGGGGTGGCGGAGTGAGCTACAGAACGGTGATTGATTAAGCCCAGATCAGTTGACTGGGGGTGAGTGTTTGTATCGTCAACGCTCCGTCCATCACCACCTTTGGTTTTTCTTTGTTCGCCCTAAGTTGGCAGGGTATGCTCAGACGTGAGTCCCTTGCTCACTTTGCCACTGGAGTCAAGCAAGCCCGGCTGAAGACGGCTGTAATGCCAGAAACCGGTCCTGGGAAGCTTGATTCCGGTCCAGGGAAGACATGGCTTGGCAGTTCGGGCTGGACTGTTCCCATGAGGCACAGGGTCAGACTGATTTCCATATGGCCATGTCCGAACTCGGGTGGCGGAGTGAGCTAAAGAACGGTGATGGATTAAACCCAGATCAGTTGACTGGGGGTGAGTGTTTGTATTGTCAACGCTCCGTCCATCACCACCTTTGGTTTTTCTTTGACCCTTAAACCTCTTAACGAAAACCCCATCTAAAAACCCTCTCTCGGGGCGTGGCCAAGATGGCAGCGGAGTAGGACGTGCTTCCCTGTCCCTCCGGCGCCGCCTGATCAATCGCCCTGCCTGCTGCCCATCCACGCCAGCCGTGGAGTTCTCCTGCACCTGTGAGCGGTCCTGAAGCCGGCGGTGCCTCTATTTTCGTGCTGAGAGGTGGCTGGTGGCTGACTCTGGCGGCTCGGCCCCGACACTGCTTACTCCCGTCGGGCCTGGTGGTGAAGGGAGTAGGGGCCCTTCTGCTGCAGTGAGGCGCCCTGCTTGCGCGGTGTGGCTGCAGGAATAGCGGCAGGGCAGTGAGTCGTTGGCCTGCTCGGAGCGGTGTGCCTCGCAGTGGAATTGACGGGCGGCCGGCCCTAGGACCTGCGGTGTGGCGGCCATTGCCTCGGGCTGCGGCCTGCCCACGTGTGCCGGGCCTGAGGAGGGGAGAGGTCCAGCACGGTGTGGAGCAGCTCGTGAGCCGGCCTTGGCGAGGCAGCAGCGGTTGAGACCCCCGCTGGGCGGGTGTGCACTCCCGCGCCGCAGCTAGGAGGAGCGACGGTGTCTGGGCCCCGCCTGCGGCAACGGTGCGAGGTGAGGAGCGGAGGGGAGGCTATCCTGTGACCGAGAGCTCAGTCCGCGGACGGTGGGAGGCCCCCGCCGGTGGAGCAGGCGGTGGGCCTCGCTGCCGGGACTGTGCGTTGAGTGCTTTGCGCCCCTTCCTGGTTCTCTCTCGCTTACTGCCTGAAGGTGTGACGTTGCTGCGGGGAGCCGGGGGGGCCGATCAGGCGGAGGCCCCCTTGGACTGTGGTGGCGGCGGGCCTTGCTGCCTGCCTGGGGCCTGGTGCTCCGGGGAGCATTGCGGGGCGCTAAATCGGCCCATACATCGGCGGGCGGTGCCTCATTAGCCAGCTTCTACCCTGCTCTGCTGGGAGCTCCCCGAGGCCTGCGCTTGTGGAAATGCCCCGCTGGAGCCGTGTATACGGCGACAGAGGGGGCGAGTGGCTGGGTTGAGGTCCGCGGCGTGGCAGCCATATTCTCACGCTGCGGCCTGCCCACGTTTGTCGGACCAGTGAGTACAAGAGGCCTGGTGTAGTGAGAAGCAGCTTGGGAGCTTGCCTTGGCGGGACAGCGGTGGTTGAGGCCCCCGCTGTGCGCTTGGTCCGCGGGTCGGAAGACGGCGAGAGGCCTGCGAGAGGAGAGGGAGCCAGGCCTCGATACCTGTGGCGGTCCTGCCGGGAGAGTGCGGGGGGGGCTATCAGTGTGGCCAGAGAGGAGGACTATGGCTGCGCTGGGACCTCTGCAGAGTGCATGGAACTTGGGGTCCTCCTGAGACCCGGAGTGCAGGGCTCCTCTACTTTCTTTGGTTTGGTGCTACAGTGAGGTCCTCTTTGGTGCCTTGGACGGGGTGAAGGCTCTAACGAGTGCGATTAGGGGTCACGGGCAGCGTATAGCCTGAGACAGCCCTTGCACTGGTGGCGACCTTAGGTAGTTGGTGGTCCTGGGTGCCGCCTGGTGCTGTTCCTAAGCGATTCTGCTGAGTTGAGGGGACCCGGGGACAGTGGGAGGCTCACCATCGGCCCGTGCATCGGCGGGCGGTGTCTCTCTGCTGTGTCTTGGGCTTTGGCTGCAGAGTGAGGTGGTAGGCGCTGTTGAGACCTGTTTGCGCCCTACTGGGCCCCTGACTGTACCTTTATGTCGGCCTCCAGGAACAAAAGGGACAAGCCCTTGAAGGACCTGCTACAAAAAGCGGCGGGTCGGTCTGCCTCGCAGTCGGATGCCCAGTCCCCGCAAGCTGAGGATAATGACTCGCCGGCGACTAAAGCATTTATGCCAGAGTTATTTTCAGCCATCAAAGAGGATATATCGGCGCTCCGATCTCAGCTTTCCTCAGACGTGCGTGAGATGCGGCGGGATGTAGACGCCATTGGGGAGCGAGTGGCGACCTTGGAAGAACATGACCTGGGCACTGCCGGCGACATTCACCAGCTTCAGCAGGACGTCCTCCACCTTACGGAACAGAACTTAGATCTGCAGGCACACGCCGAAGATTTGGAAAATCGGTCGCAAAAGAACAATATCAGAATCCGAGCTGTCCCGTGGAAAGGGGAGGGGGACAATCTGCATGAGTATGTCGTTGCGCTGCTCAGACAGATTTATTTTTTTTGTGTCCTCATTCTGCCAGCATTCTTGTTAGGGTGTACTCTGATCCCTCTAGGTCTTACCGGGGGAAACTTGCCCAATGGACCATGAGGCAATCGTAAGTAATGACCCACAAGCGTACTACTGCATCCACTTCCATCTCCTATACCCAGTGATACTGCCCATAGGAGAGAATAGTGGCCAACAGCAAAATTGGCTTAATCATAGAACTCACGTTTCCTTTTCTCTCCATCTAACAAACGGAGCCCAAATTTTTCTCTCACTCGTGGGATCACATGCCATATCAGACTCACTTGTATATATTATACTTCTAAGACATTTGATAAACAATGGTGGACTTCCTGATTTCCATAACCTGCATATCTCCCGTCTAGCCAAGAGAATCACATAAAACAGAAATTTCACGTTACACGCTGGAGACTGCACATCATCCTCCATGCTTAAACCAAAGAAGATTAAACGAGTGCAAACTGTAATTTGCATCCCAGTCGTTTCCCTTATAAAGTCACAAACTGAATTCCAATAGGAGGATATATTTGGACATGACATGAATAGGTGGATATCATCTGCAGCTAACAGCATACATTTAGGACAGTTATATGAGTTACTAGTGATCTTAGTTAGCATTGCAGGTGACCAGTACACTCTATAGGTAGTGAATAGGTGATTCCTTTTGAGTAATGCTTTTTTAACTACTGTTTGTAAAATGTCATAGGAGTCACACCACATTTGCGTCAAATCCTCTTCTCCGAACTCCAGACCCCAAAGCTTTATAATTTCAGTCTCTAATTCCTTGTCTGTTTCCAAAAAGGCCCAGTACCAAAAGGACACCTCTTTTTTCCACTGGTCGGTTCTTGTCACCTGACTGAATTGTGTTTCCTCCTCCTCCATCCAATCTTGTTGTGCCCACCAGGAACTTAGTTGGTAATATTTAAATCTAGTTAACTGCCCCTTACACAGATGATTCTTAACTTCCCAGCTCATCATATTTGATCCCTGCTTAAGATCAGCCCAATAGTAGATACCTCCTGATTTTAAAGGCTGACTTAGCTGGTCTCTCAAACATTCAGGAGTTCCGGGAGAATCCCATATTGGGGCATAGCTCGAGAAGTATGGTACTTTTAGAACTTTCCTCACATACATCCACGTATTTTAGGCAGCCTTCAAAACCTTTAATCTTTACGTTCTTAAAGAACTTAGAGTCTCCAAATTTAAACAGAAAATGCTGTTGACCATGCGGAATATCCTCCAGCATCGCCGAAAAAAGTAAGCTGATAGGTGACTTATCTATCTTATTTGCCAGCCTACGCACATTTTTTAAATGAAAAGCATAACTATACACAAACAGATCTGGGAGTGCCAATCCACCCACCTCCAATCTTCTCCTCAACTTCTTCCAGGAAATCCTGGGACCTTTTGATGCCCAAATGAAACTACCTATATTGCCCTGGAGTTTAGCTATATCTTCTTTCATAAAGATTAACGGGATAGAATTGAAAAGAAATGTGATCTTTGGAAGAATAATCATTTTTATCAAATTCACCCGACCGTAGATATTTAGGGGGAGGTTTGCCCATTTTAACAACAGCCCTGCCACTTCATGACTGGTTTTCCTCCAATTTGCTTTTATAATATCCTCAATCCTCTGTGTAAATAAAATCCCTAGGTATCGTATTTGAGTTTTTACCCCATGACTTTGTAGGTCTTGATTCCACTCCATGATCTCGGTTTTATCTATATTTACTTTATACCCGGAGACCTGACCAAATAGCTCTGCCTTCCTCATTAAGTTTGAGATTGCATACTGCGGATTTCTTGTATACAATATTAAGTCATCCGCATATACAGCTAATTAGACCTCATAATCATTTGATCTGAAAGGAAGGATAGTGGTGTCTACTCTAATCAAATTTGCAAAAGGCTTTATGTACAGGTTAAAAAGAAGGGGGGACAGGGGACAGCCCTGCCTTGTCCCCCTAAAGATATCGAACCAATCAGACAGTTCTCCATTTACCAAAACCCTAGCCTTTGGGCCATGATACAGCTTTTGTACTGCCATAACCATATTCTGTGGAAATCCAAAACTACGTAAGGACTCCCATAAATATGGCCAATGCACCTGATCGAAAGCTTTGGCTGCATCGACGGCTACTATAGTAAGAGGCACATTCTGTGTCTCGGCTATATCTACCACCCCTACTAGCTGAAAGATTAATTCATTAAGTTGTCTTCCAGGGATAAAGCCTCTTTGATTGCGATGGATAACCTGACTACCCGGGCTGCTATAATACCGGAAAAGATTTTGTAGTCCAAATTTAGTAAAGAGATCGGTCTGTATGAGTCAACACTCCTTGGGTCTTTATTTGGTTTTAAGATCAAAGTCACTATAGCCTCTGACCATGACGCAGGAGCATTTTCCCCACAATATAAATAGCGTTAAACAAAACTTTTAAAACTGGGATTATTATATCGATGACACATAAAAAAAACTCCACTGGAAGGTCATCTGGCCCTGCAGCTTTCCCCTTTATCATTCTCTTACATTGGGCTCTAATCTCACCATCAGTAATCTCTCCTTCTAAAGCTTTCTGTTGCTCATTAGTAAGCTGAGGGAGAGTTGTTAGTCTTAACCACTCAGTGATAGCCTCAAAGCCAGGTTGAATATCTTCCCTATATAAGTCTCTCATAAAACTGGAGGCCTCTCCACAGATATCCTCATTGGTATGCAATATTTCCCCTGAGCTTCTACTGGTGAGCTCTTGTATAGTATTTCTAGATCTATCCCCCTTGGCCTTCCATGCTAGTAAGGAGCTACATTTCTCTCTGTAGGCAAAATGTCAGAGCTTACTAACGTTCCATTTATCAGATACTTTCTTATCTATGCACCCTTGAAATATTGCCTGCAGCCCCTCTAACTCCTTGCTCAGGGCATGGACGCTATCTGTATCATCCATTGAGGCCCTCTGTAATATTCTTTCTTTTACCTTAATCTCTTCAAGTTTATGCTCATCCTCTCTTTTCTCCACCCTTCTTTTTCCTACCATTATAGATCTTAAAACCCCCCTTAAGTAGGCCTTATAAGCATCCCAGACTATTTGATATCCTGCCGATCCAGTATTTACATGAAAGTATACTTCTGATTTTTCTCTTAAATCTCCAACTACCCCGTCATCTAAAAAAATAGTTCTATCTACTGTCCATTTTCTCTGCCCCTCCTTTTGCTGTATCGTTAGCACCAGAGCAACAGCTGAATGGTCAGACACTATCACGGGAGTATGTGCTATCTCAATTACATCTACACATAACTCTTGATCTAATAGAAAATAATCAATACGAGAGTGATGTCTGTACCTTTTACTATAAAAAGTAAAATCCCTGGCGTCCCTCCACTTAATACGCCAGATATTAATCAAATTAAACTCCTTCATCATACTTTTTAACCTGGAAAACGATCTTGGTGGATTTATATACTTTACTTTTGAAGTCCTGTCCAATTTCCTATCCATAACTAAATTAAAATCTCCTCCCATCACAATAGGTGCAGTTGTCTCTAATAAACATTCTTCCATCTTAATTAATGCCTCTGGGTTATCGTTATTTGGCCCATAATATACTGCACATAACAGAGGCATGTTTTGAATAGCGAGAGTTGCCTCTAACCATCTACCTGAACAATCAGTTTCATATTTGACTAATCTTATTCCATTATTACTTTTAATAATAATGGCAACTCCTCTAGTACTCCCCCTCTGCTCAGAACATACTACCTCCTGAACCCATCTGCTCTTATCAAAACATTGTCTACATTCAATACTTTCCAGATGGGTTTCCTGTAGTAATATGGTTTGGGCAGCGTTTTCCTTAAGAGTTTCCATAACCCTCAATACTTTCCTCCTAGACCTCCGCCCGTTCACACCCAATTAAAAAAATTAACTGCTTTTAACTTATCCATTCTTCATATCTGAAACACCAATCCTTACCCAATAATCTTGATTCCGGCCCATGATCATATCTGCTCTTATCTCTTCCCCTCCAAGAAATAAGCAGATGAGGACTATTTTTTTGTTTCTCCCCCACTGCTCCCTACACCCAGTGCCCACCCATCCACCCTCTCCCGGGAAACCCCCTCTCTAGACCTAAGGCGATACACTCCGCCCTTTGCGACCTCCCCATCCCTCCCTGAGAGGAGAGACCTAATAAAGAAAAAAAAAAAAGGAAATGCAAACAAAGAAAGCAGCCTATTCATAACTTTCTTCCATATCGTAGTACATATTCATTATGGGGCTCACCCGTAATGACTTCAACTTAATCAAATAGCTTATCATGTGATCTGTTATAGAAAGCTATCAACTTCGTCTGGGTTACTTATATTATACATTTTGTTTTTCCACATAATTTTTAGCTTTGCTGGAAATTTTAGCTGGACTTGAGCACCCTCACTCCGCAGCTCATTCATCCTGGTACCCAATTCCCACTGTCTCTGCGCAGTCCTCTTACAGAGATCTGACCTGATTTGATAAGAAAACCCATCATGACTTATAGATCCCCATTTCAAAGCCCGTTCCAATTCCAACTCTTTTACAACGAAAGTTAGAAAGTTTATCAAAATCTTGCTGGGGGGTCTTCCGATCCGGATTCAACCTAAAGGGATCCCAATGGGCCCTCTGGATCTCCTTCTCCCAATCAATATCTGGCCTATCCTTCAAAACTTCTCTCAGAAGACAGCATATGAAGGCCTTAACATCCCCTTTCTTGGCCCCCTCCGGAATTTTGAGCAATCTTAGATTGTTACTTCGGGATTGCGTCTCAAGTCTTTCCAGATCATCCTGCAATGTTTTATTCTGTTTTCTTAAAACCTCAATCTCCTTAGAGTTATCCGTCACTACTGCTGAAAGGACTTTAACCTCCTCTTCTAATATTCCAGTGCGTAGCGCAAGATCATCAAGCTTCTCCTCAAGTACCTCGCATTTATCACGGATCCCCTTTTGATTCATTTCAGATATTTAAAATTTTGAAAAAATATCCTGACGTAGAGTTAAGAACATCTTCTCTATAAGATATTCACCTCGATTACCACTTGAATTACCCTCATTTTGCCTAGAATTCTCTGCCTGTCCCCCATTGGTAGTTCCCTCAAATGTCCCAGTGGTGCAAGTAGGACTAGGATTGGGGCTAAGCTCGGGGGTTGCCTCGGGGCTTAAACATTCAACTTGTGGCTCAACTTGTAGCTCTGCACCTTGTGAAAGCGCCTCCAACGGAGTGAATCGATTCTCCAGGGGGAGAGGGGTGTTTTGTAGATTATTTTGTGGCATACACCCCCTTGCCTGTGAACTTTCAACATGCTCCATGATTTTAAAATAAGATCTCTAGGTGGGTGCAGGTTTAAAAGGCACGCACACCCTTTTTGGCCACACCGTCTAGGCTTTCCTCCTGATTTCAGCGCCTTCTTTTTGGGGGAGATTGCTACAGCCTCAGCACCAGCCTGCAATTCCTTGCTGCCTCCACCCTTTCCTTTACCCTTCACCTCTGGCAGTGACCGAAGCTGGTATCGACTTTTTACTAAGTTTTTGGTTTTATTTTTAACTGTATTTTCAGTTCTGATCTCGGTACTCCCCCGGTCGCTGCAAACTTCACTACAGGCTTCACCACTCTCTCTAGCCTCCTGCTGTGACTATGATGCTAATGATTGGGGCTCGCTTTCCATTAGCCTCAGCTCCCCCCGCATACAATCCTGTACCTGAAAACTGCCGGTCGTCTCGCACTTCCTATCTCCAAGCACAACCCCCTGCTGCCCCTCCACTTGTGTACTGCGGAGCATGAACTTTGTCTGTTCCCTCTCAGAGTTACTGCTATCGACTCTGCCCGCTGGTCCGTTCTTCCCCAGTAGCCTGTACACTGTGCTCCCTCTGCCTCTTGTAGTGTCCTGCAAGGGCACAGTCTAGTTTGTCTCTAGTGTAATCTTACACTGTGCACCCACCCACCACAGACGTCACTGGGTCAGGTGACGCTGCTAATAAAAGAACCCGAGTGCACGTGCTCAGGGCCAGTTGTACCCAGTAACTGCCTGTGTCTGCGTCAGTCCTTTTAGCAATGAGGGCCCAGGGCCCCCAACATTACATTGGCGACGAGGCGGTAACGCAATGCCACGCGTGCCGCAGCTGAAACTCCCCGGAAAGAAGAAGGGAAGTGCCCATGTGCAGGGCACCGCTCCGGGGAAGCGGCGCTTGCCGCCGAGAGGCCCGAGGGGCGTGTGCAGTGCCCCGGGCCTAGACATTCAGGAGGAGGTGACTGGGAGCCCACCCCACACCTCCATGTCCAGCGTGAGCCTCACGGCGCGATGATAAATTGCAGCGGACCGACCAGAGCCCACCTGTGCCGGCCGCAACCGAGCGCCACGTGGAGGCGCGGCAGGAAGCGCCCGGGAGGGAGAGGACCGATGCGGAGCCCACCCGTGATGTGAACAGGCCCGCCGGCCGCAAGTGACCCCAGCGCTGGAGAAGCGAGCCGTGCAGAGCCCACCTGCATCGACCGCCACCGAGCCAGGACTGGTAGCCAAGCACTACGACCTCCGCGGAGCCCACCCGCGTGAAGGAAGGACGCCAGCCAGCCAGCCAGCCGAAGGTGAGCGGAGGGGGCCGCGCAAGCCTGAAGCGACCCCCGTGACTCTACCATAAGCGGTGCCCACCCGCATGACCGTGGCCCCCTGCCGAGTGTCGAAAAAAAAAAAAACGAACATTAAGGCAGAGCCAGCGGAGCCCACCCGCGGCCTGCCTGCAGCGCCCCGGTCACCCGCCGCGTGTGTGAGGTGAGGCGGCGGGTGTATGAACTTGGAGGGAAGAGCGCCCGCAGCGGGAGCAGAGCTGCTGGGCACAGTGAAGTGAAAGCGGAGCCCACCCGCTTAAGTATGAACTGTGCCTCCCAAAGAGGGCGAGCGGCGCCAGACTTTGTCCTGTGTTAAAGCAGGACCAGCGGAGCCCACCCGCGGCCTGCCAGCAGCGTCCCCCGCCGCGCGCGCGTGTGTGTAAAGTGCGGCGGCAGGGTGAATAAACCGTAAAAGAAAGCACCGGGCCCTGCCCCGAAGTCAGCCGGAGGCCGTACCGTGCCTCGAGCGCCCGCAGCGTGAGGGGAACTGCCGGGCGCCGAATGGATGAAGCGGAGCCCACCCGCTGCTAAAGTGAACACGGTGACCCCAACCAGTGCAGACCTTTGTCCTGGTAGTGTAGCAAGGCTCGCGGAGCCCACCCGCGGCCTGCTAACACGACCCCTGTCCCGCGTGAGGAAAGTGAAGCTGCGGCGGGGTGAGCACAGGGAGCAGTGAGGAGACATCACCCAGCGCATGGGTGCTCAGGTGTATGGAAGCCATCTCGCCCGACACCAGCTGCCCCGCTAATAGAGACACCGAGTAAGTGGGTTTGCCCCGAAGCCCAGCAGCAACGCCGCCCCTCCCCCCGCCCCGCACAGCGCGTGAAGTGGAAGGCTGTCGCGGGCGGGGAGACCAACCAGAGACTGCGTGGGCGAATGAGCAAGGAGGCCAGCGTGTGGCCGCCGCGGTGGGGGAGGAAAAGGTGTAAACCCAACGCCCGGCTCGTAGCCGGTAAAAGCAGCACTCACCGGAGTTAAGGGAAGCCCTCCAGCGGTGACTACTACCCAAGCCCAGCTCCACAAGTATAGGAAGCGGCAAGAGCAGCCGCGAGCGCTCCAGACAGCAAGGCCGGCCGCATTGTAAAGTATTTGGTTTCTTTGTTGGTAAGAAGAGTCAGGAGACGTTGTATAAGTCGTCAGGTAAGGTTTATTACCATAAACCAAAAGCACACCACAGGAGCACATCCGTACTCAGTAAACTCCAACTGTAGAAGTGACAAACTTACAGTTGAAGCTTACAGGCAAGAAGTGTCACGAGAGATGCGTCTCTTGAAAGATAACATTCTTCAAGAGACGCGCGTGATAGAATACATCATAAGAACATAATGCACGTGAGTAACATAAGAACATAATGCACGTGAACATTAGAAGAATACTTACTAAATCCTATGAACTCCACATCTCCTCCCTCCTCACCAAATAAAGAAACTGAAAGAAAACTTAACTATAAGAAATGAAACTTAACTAAAATAATAATCTCTAAAGCGAGTGGGAAAGGAGCAGTTCCTATGAGTTCTAGATGTACCATCAGTAACTTGAGTAAAGGTGTCATCATTCTCAAAATTGTCAGGAACAGGAAGTGAAGCCTCAAGTGAAGGTGAAACTTCCTCATTTGAAACTTGGGTGACTTGAGAAGGAGAAGTGGTATCATTAGAAGTTGGAAATTCCAACTGTGGTAAATCAAGAAAAGAACAAGAATGATTTCCATTTTCACTCTTGGTTCTGAGGATGCTCTTGGCTTGTTCAGAGGTTAACTTAACAAGTGAACGTTTATTACGCCACCCTCTTTTATCTAAAAATAAAGAACCTTTGGACACCTTAAGTACTTGGGTAGGAAGTGAAAACTTAGATAGGCCTTTCTTAACTCTATCTATGGACTTAAACATGACCCAATCACCTACTGTAAAAATTTCAGGGGTAGAGACAACTTTGGTATTAAAATTCCGTCTTTGAACAGCTTGTTGTTTCTCAACATTACCCTTAAGAACTAATTTGTCAGAACAGGCTAGACAAACAGTTTTTTCTGAAATTAAATTTTTAATCCAAGAAGGACAAACAGTACCATGTGGGTTTCTTTTTTTAAGTAATCTGAAAAGTGATATGCCTGTGGTGGAGTGTGGGGTAACCAGGTATGCCCAAACTTTTTCTCTTAGGAAAACCTCAACGTTTTCCTTACAAGAATAAGCAGTCTGAATGCACTCTTTTAAAAATCGGTTCATTCGCTCAATCAAACCATTTGATGCAGGGGAATACAGGGCTACTCTCAAGTGTTTGATATCAAACTTCTTGAAGAATTCCTCCATAACGTTAGAGCAAAAATGCGAACCATTGTCACTGACAATTTCTTTTGGGGGACCTTCCATTCTAAAAACCCTTTGTAAGAATCTCATGGCTGAAATAGAATCTGGGTTGGTACAAAAATCAAAGTCAAACCACTTGGAGTAATAGTCTACAACAGAGATTATGTAGCGTTGAGATTGAGGAAGAATCTCAAAGGGTCCGGAAAAATCAATGGCCAACTTGACCCAAGGGTCATCAGGAATGGGAACATTATGTAATGATACATTTTGTAACTTCCAATGCTTATCAGAAGCTAAGCAAGTGCTACAGGCATCAATCCAATCATTGACATTCCTTTCCATGGCCGGCCACCAGAAATGTTCCTTTAATTTGCGTGAGGTCCCGCCTACACCTAAATGACCTTGATGCGCAGTAAAAAATAATTTTTTGCGTAAAATTAAAGGTGGAATACATCGATCACCTCTAAAAATGATTCCATTTACAATTGTTAAATCTTCAGAAACCTGTGCAAAGGACTTCAAAGAGGCAGGAAGAGAACGAATTCTGGGCCAGCCTGAAATTATTAGATTCTTTACTGCTACAAGAGTTTCATCTTCAGCATAGTATTTGAACCAATCTTCCTCAGAAATAGAAAGAGGAGAGAGAATTAAATCCTCCAAGGAAGCAACGACGCACTCAATATCATTTCCAAGTACATCATTATTATTTTCTAAAGGCAACCTAGAAAGAGCATCAGCTCTCATGTTTCTGCCTCCAGCAATGTGGTGAATGCTGAAATTAAAGTCATTCAATTTGGAAAGAATTCTAACTAACCTCGAAGAGGCTTTACCAGTGCCGTTTCCATTTAAGAGATGTATTAAAGGTTTATGATCAGTGTATAATAAAAATTGAGAACCCCAAATGTAGATTTTAAATTTTTCTACAGCCCAGACACAACCCAGGGCCTCTTTTTCAATGGTGCTGTAATTGTATTCAGCATTGCTGAGTGACTTTGACGCAAAACCAATGGTATGTTCTACTGAACCATTCCATTGACAAAGAACAGCACCAAGACCTTTTTGACTTGCGTCTACATAAATGCCACATTTAAGACCTGGTGTAAAGGATGATAGAGCTGGAGAATTTATGATGACTTTCTTAATGTTATTGAAAGCCAAATCTGCTTCATCATTCCACAAAAATGAGACATCTTTTTTTATTAAAATCCTAAGGGGTTGAACCAATTGAGAATAATTCATGACAAATCTCGAATAATATTCGCTGAGACCAAGAAATGATCTCAAAGTATCCTTGTTGTTCGGAATAGGTACATTTTGAATGGCCTGAGTGAGAGAAAGTTTAGGTTTGATACCCATGGTGGAAATGGAATGACCTAAGTAGTCTAATTCCTCCACAAAAAACTTGCACTTTTTTTTACCAAGGGTGATTCCAACATCCCTGAAGCGAGACAGTACAATATGTAAATCCTTAATATGTTCATCAACATTTTTTGAGTGAATTAAAACATCATCTTGATATGCTTGCACACCCTTAATATTACATAAAACGCTGTCCATAAATTTTTGAAAAACACTTGCGGCACTTGCTAAACCAAAAGGGAGTCTCAGATATTTAAAGGCCCCAAAAGGAGTAATAAATGTGGTAAGTTTAGATGAACATTTGGTCAAGGGAATTTGGTGGTATGCACTCCTTAAATCTAAGAGCGTAAACAATTTGGAATCAGCAAGTCCGGTGAGAAGCTCTTGAATTCTAGGTAAGGGATAACAGTCAATCAAAATATTTTGATTTAATGATCGAAGGTCGGCACACAAACGAATGCTAGAATCTTTTTTTTTAACGACCACGATCGGACTGACCCATAAAGATGAATCAACAGCTTCAATTATCTTCTCATCTACCATCTTCAATAGTACCTTTTTCAAATCATCTCTCACATTGAGAGGAACATTCCTTAATTTGTGAATAACAGGAATAGCATTTGGTTTGAGACGAATGCGATGTTCATAGTTCTTAATCATACCAACAGAATCATTAAAGACTTCTGGGAAATCTGAAATGATTTTGTTAACTATCCCTACATCAATGAAATTAACAAAGGACACATCACATTGTTCATTTATCTGAACAGGACAATCAGAACCAGGGACAAGTTTGAGACCCATTTTGGCAAGATCTTGCCATCCAACAATGCATTTTCCATCAGTTGCAACATAGACCTTTGTATATATACATCTGCCCAAACAAGTTACACTAGTAATGAAAAAACCCCACATTTCAATGTTTTTCCCAGCATATGCTTTTGGTATGATATCCAACGGTTCAAGAGTAACTCTGGAAGACCAGTGATTATTGAACAGCAATTCAGATATAATAGTAATGGGGGCACCCGAATCTGCCATCATGTCAATTGTTAAATGATCAACAATTACTTGGCAAGTTGGATCTTTTGCGTGTCCCAGACCATTGGAATCAACCATACAAATAGAAACTGAATGAATAGAAAGAATTTCTTTTTCAATTAAGTTTCTACTAGAAGTAACAATTTCAACAGTATTAATAGTAGTATTTTTCATTTCAGAGTCAATAAATTGAACATCATCAGAGTTTTCACCTGTAAAGCAAGAAATGTTATTAATCTGAGAACTTTTTCGGTTACGACAAACAGTTTGTAAATGCCCAATTTTTTGACAAAAAGTGCACTTTTTGCCTTGGGCTGGACAAATTGGGCTGTTACTCAAGTGTGTTTTAGAACCACAACGAAAACAAAAGGTATTTGTTCTCCTTTGAAAAGGTTTCTGAAAGGGCCTATTTCTAGTATAAACAGCATTAATGTTTAAATCAGGTTGAGGAAAAGAATTAGTTTCAGTAATGCATTTAGAAGATACGATCGATCTTTCGATACCCTTAGCTATTTCCAAAACTTCAGATAAAGAAGGGTCTCTGCAACTCAATATTCTCTCTTAAATCTTCTTGTGACAGCAATTATATACAAACTGGTCTCTCAAAGCAGTTTCTAGGTAAGTTCTAAACTGCACTCAGCAGCAAGGTTTCTCAAAGCAGAAATGAATTCTTCGATAGACTCATCCTGTTCTTGACGTCTTTTCATGAAATTAAAACGTTCAAGTATGACACTAGGCAGTTCAAGGAATTTCCTTTTCAATTTTAAAACTGCAGCGGAATATTCATTAATATCACCTCCGCCACTAGAAGACGGAAGAGGATTGGGTAAATTGTTAAAAATCTGTCTGCCTTCTTTACCTAAATTGCTATAAAGGATTGCCAATTTCCTCTTAGGAGAGTATTCATCTGCTCCTATGGCAATTAAATAACTTTCAAAGTTTTGAAACCAATGTCTCCAAGGTTCTTTAGGCTTTCCAGGTACTGGTAAAAAATAATTCAAAGTAACTATCTGCTGGTTCGTGGCCATGTTGCTTATAACGAAGTATTAATGAAAAATTGTAAAGTCAAAATTGTAAAATTTAAATCCACTGAAAATTGTTTGATTATTCCTTTAAAACTCTTCACAAGAGATAAAATTCAATGTAACCCCTTGAAAACCGCTCACCGTAAATCCTTTAAATAAGTAAACGAAGTTGTTTCCTTTCCGACTCCTCCGATCGGTAAATCGTTGTCATGGTAACGTGGAAATAATCCAATATGGCCTCCAAGCGTAGCTACGCTCCTGCACGCATGCGCGATGACGTATGCTCGAGACGAGATGATGATCTCGTTCACGTCATGAGTGACGCGCAACAGGGCCCGTCAAAAGCTGAAGAAATGCATAAAATTACGCAAAATTTCGAGAAGACGGCCAATCAGCGGCGGATTTTCCGGTAGCAGAGCTTGAAGAGGTCTTGAAGCTGGCGGTGAGGTTAGGTGGGATCGTGCAAGGTAGGTGATGTGCTCTTTTTGATTAAAATGAGGGTCCTCGTCGCCAAATGTAAAGTATTTGGTTTCTTTGTTGGTAAGAAGAGTCAGGAGACGTTGTATAAGTCGTCAGGTAAGGTTTATTACCATAAACCAAAAGCACACCACAGGAGCACATCCGTACTCAGTAAACTCCAACTGTAGAAGTGACAAACTTACAGTTGAAGCTTACAGGCAAGAAGTGTCACGAGAGATGCGTCTCTTGAAAGATAACATTCTTCAAGAGACGCGCGAGATAGAATACATCATAAGAACATAATGCACGTGAGTAACATAAGAACATAATGCACGTGAACATTAGAAGAATACTTACTAAATCCTATGAACTCCACACGCATGCTAAGCACCAGCGGTAGCAGAGACGGGGAGTGGAGTAGCTAGCCACTCTCCCGTCACCGAGAAGCTGCTGCAGGCGGGAACAGAGAAGCGATAAGAGCCTACCTGGCTCAAGTGTGCCTGCGCCCGAAGACGTGAAGAAGGAAGCAGCCCTCGGGTGCCAGTCTGGTCTCTCACCACCCCAGCGCGGCGAATGCAGCATGAGGCAGGACAGGAGCAGCTCTCCACGGGTCCCAGCAAGCTGCGAGACACCGAGAAAAGCATGGAACACTGCCACCTAATGGCGAAATCGCAGCACTGCAACCGCTGCACAAAAGACATTGCACACAGTGTCTACACCCTGTCATGTCCCCAACACAAGACTCTGCCTTAACCAAGCCTGATTACCAGCAGTCACCCCAGGACTGTAGCTAGGCACAGTGTCAAGAGCCACCAGCATTCTGCCACAGAAGCAATCTCAGGCTGCTGCGACCTACAGCAAGAGAATCAAGGCACCTCCACTGAAGCACAGTAGTGCACAAGGAAAAGCGAAACACGAAGTGACTGCGCATCAACACAAACCACGGTGTTCACAAACCCACCTTCACTGCCCAGTGACACAGGACAGCATAGAACCGTGTGCAGGAACACAACCACGCCCAAACGACGCCACAGCAAGACGCAACCTCCTGAGGACAAAAGGGAGACAGCGCAGGAACGCGTCAGAAGCACGGAACCGTACCACAAAGCGCAAGAACGCGACAAGAGTGCAAGAACTCTACACCCGTACGCCAGGACCGCGCAGCACTGCGCCGGAACGTGCCAGGAGTGCCAGGAATCAAGAGTGCCAGAGTGACGCTGCGCAGCGACACGCCAACGCCACGGGACCGCGCACAAAGGTCCCCAAGAGAGACAGCGACGTCTCGCAGCAACCAGAGTGCCATCGTCAGCACGCATGGCGGCATGCAAAAGAGTTGCACCAGGAGCGGTGACGCAACCCTCCTCCGCGCAGACAAAGCGCGCCAACGCCAAAACACTGTGACGGTGAATAGCGACCACAAAGAAAATAGCACAGCATGACAACTCATGCCCAAGATGAAAGCCGACCACCCAGTCTGGTCACCAAGGAAAGAAAAGCAACAACAGAGAAGATCGCGACAAACGGTCCAGTCAGAGAAGAGAAGAACACCATGCCGGAGAGCTATGCCCAGACCAGAAAGAAACAGGTGGAGTGCACGCCGCCTGGGGAAGACTGGTCGGGAAGACCAACGACAGCAAGAGGACCAGACCACGTCGCAAGAAGGAACATGGAAAGGAAGGGCGCGACGCCATAAAGAAAAGGAAGGAGGAACAGTAGAGCCAAAGGAACCCGACGAGACAAGAGGGTCACGATGGAATTGACCAAAGGAGGGTATCCTGATTGAAGACAACAGAAGTGATCAAGTAACAGGAAGATACAACGACAGGTCTAGTCAACAAACCAGGGGAAGACAGTGTCCTACCACATGGACAAGACCAAGGCGGGCGACGACATGTAGAGGGCCCGCTACATGGAGAAGCCTGGTTAGCATGAGTAAGCAAGAAAGAAGACTGGACCGCGTCGAGGGAGTGAACGAAGAGGAAGAATGGAGTAACACAACATCACTCCACAGAGGAGGAAAGAGAACCACAGCACACAGGAACATCGGTGCTGTCCAAGAAGCATCGCAACAGTCAGCACACAGGAACATCGGTGCTGTCCAAGGAACATCGCAATATCCGTGTGGACCCCAGTAATCCCTACAACCTGCATTCGAGGAGACCAACCACTGAAGAACCGTATGGGTGCCCCGTGAACCTGAAGCTTGCCTAAGCAGAGCATACCCGAGCACTAGACAATCCACCCTTGTGGACTACACAAGACTCGACTGTGGTCATGTCCGAAGTTCCGCACAGCCCACTCGATCATGTGGCAGTCCAGGGGACAAGGGCCTCGGCCGCATGTCCTGTGAGAGAGGAATCCGGATGGGAGAGGTGCAGCAGCGGCAGCTCCACGGCAGGCAACAGGAAGCACGAAGGCCCCCAGGTGAACACCTGGCACCGAGAAACGGTCTGGTGAAGACACTGAACCCATGTCCTAATGGCAAGACCATCCTGGCGGTTTGACATCAACTACCCCGACGACATCATGAGAGACTTGGCGGTGAGTCCGTTAGCAGTTCCTCAGCGACGCTTTTGCGCGGCTCATGCGCAGCCCCGCACGGTCCACCCGGTCCCATCGTGTCCGGCAAGAGGGTCCTCCCAGCGTCTCTAGTGAGAGGAGAGTCTAAGCAGGAGAGGCCTGTCTTCGAGGCTCCAGTGAGAGAGGAGTCCGGCAAGAAAGGCAAGTCGGAAGTTACTTGGCCGGACGGAGGTGTAAAGGCATCAAGATCAGCAAATCCAAAGAAAGACCGCTCGTGCCACAGTCGTCTCCAACAACCAACAAGCGTTGTCATCCACTGGACTAGGAACACCTGCGAGACCCCTCAAGGGTCACCCCCATTCTGCTCCCGATGCTCCAAGTGATGAACACTGTAGATAAGCGTCAACGCAGCATGCCAAGGATGATCTGAAGTACAACACTGAGGTGAAGCTCATCTGACTGACGTTGTAGTCCTGGAACTTTCAACATACTCCCAGCTGATCGCCTGAAGAAAATCTGTTGGGGCTATCAAATGTTATTGTTCTGTTTTCTTGCAGGTTGGACATTCGTTTTTCTTTTCCCTAAACTTTGGGAGGGATGTAGTGTCCCGCAAGGACACAGTCTAGTTTGTCTCTAGTGTAATCTTACACTGTGCACCCACCCACCACAGACGTCACTGGGTCAGGTGACGCTGCTAATAAAGGAACCCGAGCGCACGTGCTCAGGGCCAGTTGTACCCACTAACTGCCTGTGTCTGCGTCAGTCCTTTTAGCAATAAGGGCCCAGGGCCCCCAACATTACACCTCTCACGAACGCAGCCCGAGCCTTCCGAAACAGACGCGAGGCGTTACACCAAGCACTCTGCTGCAGCTCCGCATCCAAATCCAAAGCCATGGGCGGCGAGCACCAAGCAAACAACCGGGTAATTTTAAATTAATAATAACTTAAAACTTAACTTAAATGTCAAAATCGAATTTGATGATTTACAACCCACAATAAGAAGCGTGAAAGTGTCACCCAGCTTTCGTGCTATTTTTATAGGCTGTTTTCAGATGATCTTCCGCTATAGCTGCATTCCTCTCCCCTCTCAGGCCGGGAGCTCGTGCGACCGGCGTCGGCCCGCCGCCATGTTTCCCCCTCAAAGCGTCAGGCAGATTCTTGATGAAGGGGAAGAGCAGGACATTCAGTTGGATCGTGTCCACCGCGTTGGCCTGCCGAGGGGCCCCAAAGCTCTGCCACCGGACATCCTAGTGTGTGCTTGATTTTCAGCTTAAATAAAGGATCCTTTGCAAAGCCCATGACCTCAATCCTGTGCATTTTCGGGGCCATCAGCCGGTGCTCTTTCAGGACTTGGCGGCTTCCACCCTCATCAAGCGCAGAAACTTTAAACCTATAACTACCTACCTGCGGGAGCGGGATATCCCCTATTCATGGGGACACAGGTTTCGGATTATTTTTAAGCATAAGGGCAAACTTCTGCAAATCCGCTCGCTGGATGTTGCCTTCGAGGAACCGGGTCTGGAGCGGCCCGTATCTCGGGCTGAGACCGCTGGATCACCTGCTAGGCAGCGCAGATGCTCCACTGACTGGCAGCGAGTTGGGAGGTCACCACCGCCGGTGAAGCCGGACCTATCCACGAGCCTGCTGGAGAGGGAAGCAGCTGTTACCTCTGTGGCCCTGGTGACTGACAACACTGGAGTTCCCTGAGGCCCGCAAGCTTGGCACTGGCTGGGTTCTCCTGCGGCGCCAGAGGCGGGATGTTTGGGGGGGAGAGTGTGTTTCTTTTGCTCTTTCTGTTCTTGTGAATTGGAGGTGCCCTGTATCAGGGGTGGGTAAGGTTCTAGGATGGCGCCATGTTCCCCCAACAGTTGGTTTTGTCATACGGACTATAGTCATTCCATGAGACTCTTGGTCTTTTCACTTTTCTGTGTGGTCCGGTACTTTCTAGTGGGGTTTGGGGTTTTGTTTGGGGTTTGGGGTTGTTTTCAGGGCTCCGCATCAGTCCTCCAGGTAGGTGGGTGCAGGTTAGGTTCGCCGGCTGCACACCGTGGTCCCTTTAGCGCTGCTGCCCTGTGGTACCGCATTGGCTATTACCTTCTTTCCGAGAGATATGGGTAGGGACCTAAAGATTTTATGCCTGAATGTTAGGGGCTTGAATAGTCCTGTCAAGCGTGCGGCCATCCTTTCCCTATTGGAGAATGTGGAGGGTGACGTGTGCTTATTACAGGAGACCCACCTCTTCCCTAGGGATACTAAACGAATGAAGGATAGGCGATTTCCTGTACAAGTATGGTCCTCGGGTCCAGCGAAGAAACATGGGGTGGCGATCCTTTTTAGTGCTCGCGCGCATTGTAAAATTCTCTCCCAGGTGGTAGATATCAAGGGGCGATTCCTGGCTGTCCGTGTTCAGTGGGGTGACACGCAGCTGATGGTGGGGTCATTGTATACTCCGAACGAACGACAAGAGCCCTTCCTACAGGCGGCCCTCTCTGAAGTGTTGGCGTCCCCAGACGCATTTGTGCTAGTGGGTGGGTATCTGAATATAGTAATGGATCCGGGAATGGATAGGTCTGAGCTACGGTCTCACCAAACGGGGGCACTGTCAAAGGGGGGGAGGCAATGGTTACTCGAGGGTGGGCTACACGATGTATGGCGCGTACAACATCCCCTCAAATGGGATTACACTTACTATTCCTACGCACACAAAACGTATGCGCTTAGACCACTTCTTAGCTACATCCTCTCTCCTGCCTTGCTTGCCCGCAGCCAATATCACTCCGCGCTCCCTCTCAGACCATGCTCCTATTTCAGTCTTGCTTACCTGCCATGGCAAACGGCCGCCGCCGCGTGGTTGGCGGCTCCGGTACTTCCTACTTCACTCGGTGTCAGCGGTCGCACGAATAAGGGACACTATCACTCAATACTTTGCTAACAATGATCGTGATGGCATGTCCCTGGTGTCAATATGGGAGGCCCTGAAACTGGTAGAACGAGGGAAGTTTATTGCGCTGGCGGCGGCATATGCGCGGGTGCGCAAAGAGAAGAGTGCAGAGATTGAAAAGCAGGTGGGTGCCCTGGAAGTGATACATATGAGGACCGGGGCTCCAAGAGTATGGAGGGAGTTAGAGACAAAGCGGCGCATGCTGAAGCACCTAGATTTAGATAGGGCAGAGCACGCCCTTCTGCGCTTGCGACACAAATTCTACCTCAGCGGGGACAAAGGGGGAAAGATGTTAGCGCATAGGTTGCTAGAGTGAGCGCAGTTGACGGCCATTCAATCCATTAGGGATTCTCAGGCAGTGGAACGTACCACTGATACACTTATTGTGGACTCTTTTAGGCAGTTCTATCAGGGCCTGTACAGGGGGGAAGCATCGGACTCTGCGGGAATAGCGGCTTATATGGCATCCTGTAACATTACCCCTCTCCTTAAGACTTCGGCTGACCCTCTGGATGCCGCGATCCGTATAGAGGAGGTCATATCTGCGATTGCTCGACTAAAGGTGGCCAAGTCCCCGGGGCCGGATGGCTTCTCTGCCATCTTTTATAAAACCTATTGTGTGGAGCTGGCTCCCTTTTTAACCCCCCTCTTCAACTCCTTTTTGGATACAGGAGAGGTGACTCCCTCCATGTCGGAGCCCGCCATTACAGTTATTCTCAAACCCGGGAAGGATGCTTAGGAGTGTGGATCGTATCGGCCGATCTCGCTCCTTAATATTGACGCCAAGCTAATCACGATTATCCTAGCGGCGAGACTCAGCCCGCTGATGGATGGAGTTATAGACCCCGACCAGGCAGGCTTTATTCCAACGCGACAGGGGGGAGATAATACTAAGAGGCTTCTTCATCTCGTGGACCTGGTTCACCGTTCTCGGTTACAGGCCTTTTTCCTGTCTATTGATGCGGAGAAGGCCTTCGATCGTGTGGATTGGGAATACCTGTTTGCGGTTTCGAAGGCCTTCGGACTGGGCGACAGATTTGTACGATGGGTACGGTGCCTCTATGCGACACCCAAGGCGGCAGTGCGGGAGAATGGGTGTCAGTCAGCCCTCTTTCCCATCACTAGAGGGACACGCCAGGGGCGTTCCTTATCCCCGTTGCTTTTTGCGCTCTATATGGAGTCTTTTGCCCAGTGTATACGGTCAAATGTGGGTATTGTGGGGATTTGGTTTGGCGCTGATACGCACAAAATCAGCTTATATGCTGATGATGTGATCCTATCGCTCACTCAACCTTACTCCTCCTTGCGGCATTTGTCGGGAGAACTCCTCGAATTTGGTTTAGTTGGGGGGTTTAAAGTCAATTTCTCCAAATCGCAAATCCTCAATAACTCCATTCCTGAGGCAGAGGTGCAAGACCTACGGCAGGACTTTGCCTTCCAGTGCCTAACCTCCTCTATAGCTAAAACGGTCTCCCTTAACTACAAACTCCTGGTGGATCAGACGGCCAAATCGCTTTCGGATTGGCCCCGTATAATCTTGGCTTGGTACGGGAGGTTGGCGGCAGTCAAAATGACAGTGCTTCCGCGTATCCTGTATCTTTTTCAGATGCTGCCGCTGACTCCCCCTCCGGGTACTCTCCAGAAACTACAGGGACTCCTTAATAAGTTCTTGTGGGGCAATACACGGCCAAGACTTGCCTTATCTCTTATTACCGCTCCTAGGGCTGTAGGTGGGATGGGTTTACCCCTGCTGAAGGCCTACTTTCAGGCGGCGTGTCTGTGTTATATCATTGAGTGGAATAGGCCCTGGTCCAGCAAATATTGGAACTTTATGGATCAGACGGTAGCGGGGTGTAATATTTGGCGCAAGCTGTGGCTGCCTCGCAAGCATAGAGTGTGGGGCCTCTACTCTTCCCCGGTGACATTGCCGACTATGAAAGCTTGGGATCAATTGGCACAGCGCAGTGGCTGGACTACTTTCCCTTCCCCTATGACTCCCATTGTTGATAATCCAGACTTCCCTCCAGGTTGCGCGTCCCCGGTCTTCCACCGCTGCCGGGAGGAGTGCTGTAAAAGGGTGGGCTCTCTCTTTGATCTTGACGGCCTGATTCCATTTCCCCAGCTCTGTAAAGACTATTTTTCTCTACCAGAGTCCGATGCTTTTCCTTACTCACAGGTGGCACATTGGATGACCCAGCCGTCTAACTTCGCTTCTATGTCCCGCCCTTTGACGGTCTTTGAAAAATGGGTAGTTTGTAAGAAAGATGACCGTAAGCTTATATCTGACCTCTATGCCATGATTATGTCAGACTCCAAATCGCAGCGTACGAAGGCGCAGGTCCGCTGGGAGACGGAGCTGGGGCGCCCGCTGACACGTAAGAAATGGGACCATGTTTTCTATCGTGTTCATCATACCACCTCTAACGTACCGGGTCCGCCTATAAGGTGGGCGCTTATTGGTATTATACGCCAGCCCCTATCAAAGCTTGGGATGCGGCGAAATCAGGGCTTTGTTGGAGGAGGTGTGGTTCCTCAGGCACTTTGGCACACCTACTGTGGCATTGTCCGAAGTTAGAGCGGTATTGGAAAGCGATCCTTGATGACTTGGACGATGCCTTCCAGATCACATTCCCCCGAGCACCTGAACATACGCTCTTAGGGCTTCCTCACACCAAATCAATCCCTATGCGCTCGCTGAGGGGCAGACAGATTGCATTAGCTTTGCTGGCAGCGCGGCTAGTCATATTGGCTCAGTGGGGTTCCCCGACCTCTCCTGACCCGCAGGATTGGATTAGAAGGTTATGGCACCTTTTGGCTAGGAACGCCTTTCGATGAGCATGGATGGGAAGGGTGCTGAATACGCGGAACTGTGGGGCCCATTCCTGCGCCTCTTGTCTAAGGACCTGCGAGAGGTAACATGCCCGAAATACCTACAGATCCTGCAACTTATCCCTTTAGAGCCTAGGGGAACTACTAAGGCTGTCTGAGCGGTAGTGAGTGGACCTAGAGACAGTAGGGAATGGGAGCAGGAATTCGAGGCTGATGCGTAGGTGGGTGGGGGGTGGCGGTTTGGTGGGTTGGGGGTGGGGTATTGGGGGTTTCTCTTGTTTATGTCTGTTTTCTCTGTTTTAAAAGTGGTAGCTACGCATCTGCACTGGCTGCTTGTTGCGGCCCGAACCCTTCCATTGCGGGGTCGACCTCCGGGGTGTAGACCTGAATGCTGTGTTTGCTGTTCATAGAACATGCTCTGCCGGCCAGTGGATGTAGACAGTTGATCCGTGTTCCGGGGTATTTTACCACTCAATAAAAATTATTGATTCTAAAAACCCTCTCTCAAAACCTGTGCTGCCCCCTGATCTTCTTATCCCTTAGCCCTGCTTCCAATTTCTCCAGTTTAACCGGAGTACAAGCCTTTTGGCCCAGACACCTGTGGCCCTTTGCCTCCCCTTCTGTCTGGTAAACTGCTGCTGGTGTCCCCCTGTAGTCCCTTCTTGTTGCCATTGCTGGCTTCCTTGCTGATAGCTGCCCCCTGCCCTGAAGCAGTTGACCAGTGCGTGCCGTCCATTATACTTCGAGCATTCGTGGTGGAACTTACCGAAATCGCGGGTTCATAACCTTTTGTTGAAGTCCCAGCAATCACCCCCTGTTCCAGTCTGAGTCTTCACCATGCCTCCCACCCCTCACTGTGTGGGGCTCCCCTGAAAGGGCCGATACACAATCAGCAGTCCACTGGCCGTAAATATAGTTTTTAACCCCCTTTCGCCGCTCCCATTGTATGCTGCCACAAGTCTGTGTCTAGTTCCCCCCATTTTGCTTCACGTTCCCAAGCCAGGCACGCTCTAAATGTCTCCTCGTATTGAGCCCATACGTATCCCCCTCCCGTGATTTGGGCCTTCCTGTTGATGTCGATGTATTTGAATAATGCCACGCAGTGCTCCGGGTATTTAAAAATTATTTTTTGCAATATACGCTTGCGTATATCAAGAATACTGCTGTCCAGTTCTCTATTGTCAGCAGGAGACTTGGCCATTTGGCTAGCTTGTATTCCTCCTCTTTAGACCATTATGACCTCGTTTCCCCATGCAGTAGCTTCAGCATTTCCACATATTCCCCTTTCCAAATGCGCTCTTAAGTTGCCAGCATCAAATGCGTCCCTAATGATTTTGTCACCCCCATGTATGGTAATTTTTTGTTTTTAATTTTAAATGTATTACTCTCTGGACCTTCTTTCTTGTCTACTTTTTTCTCCCCATATTCTGGCACTTTCTCGGTATTCATGCTACCCTCAGTCTTTGTCCCCTTTATATCCCCAGCCTCACTTGTGCCTACTCCGATGTCTGTGATGTACCTCCCTGTAGCACGCTCAAAGAAGAAAAAGCGAGTCCCTTTCCATGCGAATAAATCCAGTTTATTGTAGGATAAAACTCCACCCAATCATGAAGCGCTCTGATCTGCGGTAAAGCCAATAGTGACAATGCCAACCGCAGAACAGCAGTCCATGCGCGAGTGTAACCATTCAATTAACAACATGTTTGTAACACGCGCGACAGCGCGAGTATACATCGCGCGACAGACCGTGCGATGCATACCATTAGAATTACACTACATCACTTTTCCCCTTACAACAACAACCAAAAGAAAAAAAAAAATAAAGAAATAAAAAATAATTTTAAAATCCAATAAATTCATTATATCTTTCAGGTACTCTAATAGGTCTGCCAAAAGAAGAATGAATTTGATTATTTGTAACGTTTTTACAAATAACAACATTCCTAGTGTTTTGTTGAACACCTGAATGAACAGGTAAGGATTCAGGACAAGAAGGGCATTTTTGACCATTTCTTTCATTCAACCAAAAACTCCAATCTAAACCATCCGAACAATCTTTTCTATGTTTTTCCCCAATGATCTCAGCTTGTTTATCTGTCGCTTTAACTAATTGATGCTTATTCCACCAACCCTTCTTGCCAACAAATGCAGCTCCCTTACTAACTTTCAATACCTGAACAGGTGCAAAAAATTTCAAACGACCTTTGTTAACTCTGCCTGGATTCTTAATTAAAACCCAATCACCTGCAAGAATATCGACCAATTTACTATCCACTCTACTATCAAAATGTGATTTCATTCGTGTTTGTTTATCTTGAACAGTCTTTCTAACAGAGTCTAAATCTACTTCATTTCTGGCAGAATTCTGATTTAACCAGGAAGGAAACAGAAGTGAACGATTTTCTCTCCCTCTTATTAAAGAAAATGGAGACACCCCTGTAACACAATGAGGAGATGTATTTTAATGCCATACTTTATCTTTGATAAAATTCTCCACATTGAAATTACATGATACTGCAGTTTGTACACCTTCTTTAATTACTTTATTCCCCCTCTCTACTAGACCATTAGATGCCGGCGAATATAAAGCCACTTTCAATTGTTTGGTGTCAAATTCTTTCAGAAATCTACACATCTTCTCAGAGACAAAATGTGTCCCATTGTCAGTGACAATTATTTTCGGAGCCCCCTCCAAGTCAAAAATCCTTCTATGAAAAGAAATAGTGGAATCCGAATCTGGAGATTTCACAAACTCGAAATACATCCACTTCGAAAAATAATCAACTAATAGAATTACATACTTATTTTCCTGATTCAGAATGGAATAAGGGCCAGAAAAATCAACACCAACTTTCTCCCAAGCTGAATCAGGAAATTCAGTCGGATGTAAAGGAACTTTTACTCTACGCCCGTGTTTGTCAGACATCAAACATTCGGGACATAAATCAAATAAATTCCTTACCTGACTATCTATCGCGGGCCACCAATAATACCAATAATGTTGTTTAATAGGCATGACAGTTTTAGTCACCCCTAAATGACCTTGATGTGCCTTATTGATGATCGAATCACGAAGTTTGAAGGGAGTGACACATTTTTCCCCTCTACGAACTATACCATTCTCCACAGAAAGTTCCTCCGCCACTTGTGCAAATCTGTGCAAATCTACATTCAACCCCCTGGGTTCTGGCCAGCAATGGGTAGAATACTCAATAACTTTCTGTAACACATTATCTACCATGACAGCCGCCTTCCAGTCACCCTCAGAAATAATATCACTCATTTCATTCACTGCATCCACTAAAGTAACACATTCCACGTCCTCCACTAGAAAATCTTCCTCATCATCCTTGGACATGGCTAACCTGGACAAACAATCCGCACGGAAATTCTTGCCTCCTTGAATATGTTTTACTACAAAATTAAATTCTTGCAATTTGGAGACTAACCTCATAAGCTTTGCTGACATAGAAGCCGAATTAGATTTATTAAAAATATATACTAAAGGCTTGTGGTCAGTGACTAATTAAAATTTTCTTCCCCAAATATACATTGTGAACTGCCCATGCGCATGCCAATGCTTCTCTTTCTATAGTGCTGTATCTTTGCTCAAACTCTTTCAGTGCTCTAGAAGCAAATGCGACAGTTTGTTCACGGCCTTCAACTTTCTGGGTAAGTACAGCACCAAGGCCAGATATGCTAGCATCTACTGTAATAATGGAAACAGCATCCTCTCTAAAAGCATGTATGGCCTTAGCTGACACAATCATTTTTTTAACTTCGCAAACAATTCTGTCTAAATCATCAGACCACCCGTAACTGGAACCCTTCCGCAAAAGAGACCGTAAAGGCTCAACTAACTGAGAATAGGATGGAACAAATCTAGCGGAGTATTCTGCTAAACCAAGGAAAGAAGACCGTAAAGCGTCTTTATCTGTTGGATGTTTAGCATCCTCGATGGCTCTAATAACAGAGAACTTAGGAGTAATACCTTGATCTGAGACTGTGTGACCCAAATAGTCAATTTTGTTAACAGCAAATTTACATTTGTCGCTGCGAACAGTCATGTTCCTGGACATTAAAATTGAAAGAACACGTTTTAGAATCTTATTGTGCTCTTCTTAAGATTTAGCAAAAACTAAGATATCATCAAGATATGCTTGCACCCCTGCAATGTCCTGAAACAAAAGATTCATAAGTTTCTGGAAAACGTTTCCGGCTGCAGCTAAACCAAAAGGAAGCCGTAAAAACTTAAAAGCTCCAAAAGGGGTAATAAAAGATGTTAGTTCTTGAGACTCTTTTGACAATGAAACTTGATGGTACGCTGATTTTAGGTCAATCAGCGAAAACCATCTAGCCTCCCCTATGTTTGCAAGAAGCTCATGTATCATAGGGAGTGGGTGACAGTCCACAATAATATTTTTATTTAGGGAGCGCAAATCTGCACATAACCTAATCTCTCCTGTCTTTTTGCGGGCGACCACAAAAGGAGCCACCCATTGCGATGAATTTATAGCTGTTATGATACCCTGATCACATAAGTCATCTAATGTTTTCTTTAACTCGATCCTTACACTCAAATGAACCGCCCGTACTTTATGAGCAACGGGTTGAGCTCCGGGAATCAGCCTGATTTTGTGCTCAAACCCTTTTACACTTCCAACTATATCATTAAAAACAGGTTTGAACTCCGCAAGGATATCCTGGACCGCAGTAACTGTAGAATTAGAACACTCAACTATGGAAGCAGGTAAATCATTCTTAATATATTTGGGTAAGTCACCAACCTTAATAGGGTTTCATCCCCAGGAACCAGATACAGACCCATTTGAGCGAGATCTTTCCACCCCACAATATTCTTTCCTTTCTCTGCGACATAAATCTTAGTAACAGTTTCCCTTCCTAGGCATTGAACTAAACCTGAAAAATAACCAATCATATTGATATCTTTTTCACCAAAAGCCTTTGGATTTACATCAGATTTAGCTAGGTCAACTTTCCTATTCCATTTTTCATAAAACGTTGAATCTCTTAAAATTGTGAATGGAGAGCCAGAATCTGCCATTACCTGCAAAGGAATATTATCTATTATTGCAGAACATAGGGGCCCCTTGATAGAGTCAACGTCCCCATTGCAATCTAGAGTCACAAGAATATTTTTGAAAGAATTTGAGCATTCATCAACATCATGTTCAATAAAATTCACATTTGGAGGTTTTCTAGCAAATATACACACTCCTTGGAAGTGACCAATTTTTTTACAAATTGTACAACTTTTTTTAGAGCTGGGCAGTTTGGAGAATTGCCTATGTGGTCCTTAGAGCCACATCTATAACAGAATATAAGTTGTTTCTTCTGAGCAGGTTTAGAGACAAACTGTGTTTTGCTCTTCGTGTTGATTGCACAAATAGTTCTCTCTTGTTCGCAGTCGGAAAAGTCGACCATACTTACTCCCTGCTTAGGAGAGTCCATTACTACCTTACTTGTTAATGTAGATCGCTCGATACTTAAAGCGAGATCAATTACCTCATTTAAAGATGTATTTTTACAACCTAAAATCCTTTGTTTAATTTTTCTTGATGTGCAATTAAACACAAATTGATCTCTGATGAATTTATCTGGTGATGGTTCAAAATCACATGTAATAGCTAGTACTCTAAGAGCAGAAATATACTCTTCGACCTTCTCTTCCTCTTTTTGTTTCCTTGCATAAAAATTATGACGTTCAAGCATAATATTTGGTTCATCACAAAACTGTTTCTTCAACCTAGCAATAGCTTCAATGTAAACATTCCATGGATTATCACCACTTTCATCTTGAGTTGGAGGAGGAGCGATAGGAGTAATGCTTTTAAATATTCTCTGTGCAGCTTGACCAAGGCATCCAAAAAGAATCACAAACTTACGTTGAGGAGAATATTCTGAAGCTTCGATTGCGACCAGATGATTCTCAAATAAACCAAACCATTCAGTCCAAATAATATCTGGAGTCCCTGGTTTACTTAGAAAAGGGGGTGGTTGAGTAATTTGATGCCATTGATTGTTTGCCATAATCACTACTTATGTAAACCAATGCAATTATTAACTGCCAAGATCACACAAAATTGTTACTCACTAAGAATTATATCTAAATATTTAAGATAAAATCAAATATAATCACAGAGTATTTATGTTAGCGAATTATAATGGCACCATGAACAAGTAAACTAGTGTGTGAATTGTATAAATAATACACTCTAAATTGTAAATCATTGTAATACAACACGAGAAATAAATTAGTAGATGAGCGTGCGTATCGCTGAAATAATACGCCTCTTATATGAAGTCATTTATATGGAAACAAACGAGTGATCATAGGTACAATGAACCAGTTAATTTAAAGACAAGCGTGCGTATCGCTGAAGAAATACGCCTTCGCTTCGAATTTGAAAAGCCACTTGTAAAGCAAGTGTGCGTATCGCTGCAGCTGAATGTTCAATGGCACTAAATCTGTAAAAGTTTCCAATTAAATTAACTGATTGCTCGATCTTTCAATTCAATTAAGCGTGCGCATCGCTGTAACGATGCGCCAGTATAATAATAATAATAACATTCACTCGATGTATCAGTAACTTATTGATTCGTTACTGTTGATTGTCACGAGCCAATCGTGAAGGAGATCGCATTAAAAACCAGTCAGTCATCCAGTTAGATGCGCAGATGTCTCTAGACACGCCTCCAAAAGCCAATGAAAAGCTTGTGGCTTACCAATCACGCTTCACGTCTTACACAGAACATACCTTCGCCGAGTAAATAATAGATCAGCCCTACCAGGGTGGTTTCCAAATGCAGATGGAGTTCGTGAACTCGAAGCAGGTAATTAAAATAAATAAATTCTTGCGTGGGTGCGGGTGGAGTGAATTCCTGATCGTCGCCAAATGTAGCACGCTCAAAGAATAAAAAGCAAGTCCTTTTCCATGCGAATAAATCCATTTTATTGTAGGATAAAACTCCATCAGGTCATGAAGCGTCTGATCTGCGGTAAAGCCAACGGTGACAATGCCAACCGCAGAACAGCCGTCCATGCGCGAGTGTAACCATTCAATTAACAACATGTTTGTAACACGCGCGACAGCGCGTGTATACATCGCGCGACAGACCGCGCGATGCACACCATTAGAATTACACTACACTCCCTCTTCGCGACCTACGCTCACCTACCCCCAACTCCTCCCCCCGTGCCCACTGACACCATTACGGACTTCCCCTTTGCATCATTGGCCTGACCAGGCTCCAAGGAGCGTGCCCGTATAGTTGCAGTCCGCCTCGCCAGTGGCCCAGCACTCTCAAATATCCTTGCTGGCCTCACCTCAGGCCCTGATGCCTTCCTTGGCTACTCCGCCGGCGTCTGAAACATACTAGCTGAAACATTAATTTGGCCCCCTCCCCTTTCGTTCACAAGGCTTTCCTTGTTAAAATCTAATTCCTCTTGGTCCGGCTCCTGGGGCCATTCCTGGTATGCCTCTATTCTCGGGGCCCTACCGGACCCCCTCACCCTGCCTCAGGAGGGGCAGACTGTACCCACCGGTACCCCTCCGACATCCCCCTATCTGATACTGTGGCCCCATGGACCACCATGATCCACTGGGGCCAGTGAGGTCATTCTAGGCCTACTTATACTGGCGAGGACAGGCTCCCCCGCTGCTACGGGTGTGCCGTTCTGGGCTCCCTCCTCCCTTCCCCGCAGCGCCCCTAAGCCGCTCCCAGCTCTGCTGAGTCTGCTGCGCTGCTCCTCACCCTGTAAAATAAAATCAGGTCTGGTGTGCTTGTTCCCTGCCTCCGACCGCCCTAACTCCTATTTGACACCCACAGTCTTTCTACCCCCTTCATCCTCTCCCTCTCTCCACTCCAGCATTGCCGCTGTAACTGCGGATGCTGGCCCATGACTTAGCCCTCGCCCACTTCTCTCCCATCCCCCCACCCTGGGCATATTTCCCTGCCCGACTCTCCCTGACCTCCCCTTACTTGTCCCCAGGCTTCCCCTTTTCTTTGAAGTGAACCAACCCTGTCCATATAGGCATCTATTTGCCTAACCCTGTCCAGCCACCTCACTTCTTCTTTCCATGCCGTGAAAATGTCTAAGCCCTTCCACGCCTGCAGACCCCGAGCTGGATCCAGCTCCTCTGGAATGTCCTCATCAGTATCCCCCCCCCCCCCATGGCCGCAATCCCTGACCCTACCCCAGGAGCCCTCACCCAAGCTTTCTTCAATCCTCCCCATTCCACCAGAGCCTGCTCCCCACTGAGGGTTCCTCAAATCCCCCTCCCACACCATCCGGCTCAATTGCGTCCTCAAACCCCTCCCCTCCCTTGCCTCCTTTCCCAACCGGTCCTCAGCGCAAGCAAAATGCTCATAAACGCACCGAGGCCTGCCCTGCATACCCTACCCCCAAACACGTGCCTCTGCTGCCTCTGTGGAAACATGCGCACCTGTTCCACTTCTGCCAGTGGCCCCCCACTGGCCCCCCTCATGCCCTGGGTCCGCCGCCGCCTTTTCTTTATGCTGGGTTCCCTTTTCCCCACGACACGGGTTATTGCCCACATGGTCAGGCACTGCACTGAACCTATGGCAGATCATCATAGTGGTGAATGAGCATGTTGCAAACATTTATTTTATTGATAATTGAGCATATATCACATTATCCGACTTGGAGAGTATACCCTATATCGCCCAGGGTGCATTTGCCCAGCACTGATTTGTTATCAATATGTCTATCAAAGAAACCATAGTGCCATGTAACCATACTACAAAATATAATATCATGATGTCCCCAAAATGGGGGTGGCACAATCATACATACCAGTCAAACAAATCAGTACAAAAAAAGGAGTTCCAAAAGAAAATAGGTGGATATAAACAAGATAGTTCTTTCTTAGTTTAATCAGATGCCTATTTGACTCCGTAGTCTCCCCCAAAATTCACCCGTGAACAAATATAACAAAAAATATGGTTAAAACCTTGCAAGCAGAGGAATAACAAGTATTTCTAATACAATAGGTCTCGCATTTGTGAGAGTTTAAGCTAATAGCATTGTAAATGACAAGGCCTTTTATTTATCTGTTCTTTTTTAATATTTTTTTTATTAAGTGTACGACTTGTAACATCATCTTATACAAAATTAGATACAATGATACAAAGTTTAAGCTTCGCGCTTCAACTGATTCCTCCAGTGTCCATACATACTTGTTAAGTAATTTTCTTTGTTGAATTATCCATTATTTGGCACATCGTTCCATTAGCTGTCCTCTGTGAGGGTTCTCTAGGTGGTAGCATACAAATATTACTTCTGAATTTGTTCCATCCTCCCCACACTCGCTCCCACTTCTTGGGACACCCTCTATGTACATATACTGCCTTTTCAGCCATTATAGCCCAATCAATGTCATTGCACCACTCCCCAATGTTGGTGCATTTTGCGCCCCCCCAATGTTTGGCAATGTTGCGTTTGGCTATTGTCATGCCTAGTGTCGCCCAGTCTTGGGCCTTGCGATTGAGGTCTGTTGCTTCCCATATGTTCAGGAGACATTGCTTAGGTTCTGGTGGTACGGGAGCCCCGCTGACTTGCGTTATTATGCTCATGATTGCTTCCCAGTATGTTGTAATCTCTGGCATTCCCATGTCGTGTGATAGAACATGCTCACTGCACCACATCTCCGCAAGCAGAGCTGGGTATCAGTCCTCCCTATTTTGGACAAGGTTATCTTAGATATATATGTTATATGGAGCACTTTAAGTTGTATTAATAGTAGTTTTGAGGGTATCGCCACCTCTTGTGGAGATTCTAGCACTTTCTGCCAGTCAGTATCATCTTGTTCCCGGATATTAGCCTGACATTTTTCACGGAGATTCAGTGTAGGGTCTGGGTGATTATTATTGATTTTCCGGCAGATTAGAGATATGGCTTTTTATCTATACATTCCGTTAGGAGTCTATTTTCCAGTGGGGAGGCCACTGGGAGGACAGTGTCTGGCGGAATGGTGGTCTTGAGTGGATGTCTAATTTCAAAATAGCGAAACAGTTCTGTGGGTGCCATATCATACTGGTCTTGGAGCTGGACAAATGTAATAACTTTCCCCTTGATTCAGAGGTCACCTACCCCTCATATTCCTATTAAATCCCATTGCTTAAATCCTTTGCAGCTGCTTAGTCTACCTAATGTTCCGGTCTCCCAGAGTGGGGTGGATTGTGCCATTGTGTTATCCCAGCCCAATTTTCTAAGTACTGTGTACCATATTTGGATTGTATGTGCAGTGGGTCCCATGAGGTCTGTCCTTCCAGTTTTGTTGTAGAGCCCTCATGATTCCTCCCTCTCCCAGGACATGTCTATCCATGCGAAATGCGGGTTCAGTTTGAGGGGAGTGATGCCATTGGTTGAGCACAATAAGTTGGGAGGCCCAATAATATATCTGTTCATTTGGGAGTGCAATGCCGACGTCGCACCAACCTCTAACCAGTTTGTTCATGGCTATTTGGGCTGGTTTCCTGTCCCAAAGGAGACTGCGTACTTCCACTTCTATCGCCCTGAAATACGATGGAGGAACCGGAAAAAGGGTATTCTGCAAGTCGTAAAGAAATCTGGGGAGCGCTATCATTTTAAAGAGCGCAGCTCTTCCTAATAGAGTCAATGGTAGGGATTGCCAATGCTTGGTATCTCGACGTAATCTTTTCAGGGGTTTGAGGAGGTTTTTACCCATAAAATCATCTGGGTTTGCTGTAATGTGAATCCCCAGGTATTTAAAGCTGTCTTATACTATTCTCACCTCACATTCCGTAGGTATGACCAGTGGGGGTCACTCAATGCAAACAGGATAGACTTGTTCCAATTGATTGTATACCCAGAGTACCTCCGTACGTCTCGCAGATATTTAATAATCTAGGTAACAAACGTTTTGGGGATGCCATGCATAACAGGACATCATCTGCATATAAGGATATCCGGTCCTCCCATCCCTCTGTCCACCAGAGCCCGCGGATAATAGGGTGTCTTCTTAACGAGGCCGCCAATGGTTCCAGCACAAGGGTGAAGAGGAGCGGTGACAAAGGTCAACTCTGCCGTGCTCCATGTCCCAAGAGGAATTCACTGGAAATTCTACAGTTTATTACTGCTTGTGGAAGTGGTTTTGAGTGTAGTAGCCGTATCCAAGAGCAAAATTTGGGCCCAAACCCCATATGTTCAAGGACGGCGAAGAGGAATGGCTACTCGACAATATCGAAGGTCATACGTTCGTCGAGAGATAGGATGATGGCATCTTCCTGAATAGTATGCCTATGGCCCATCACGCTGTGCAGGCATCTCAAATTGAGGGCCGTATTTCTACCCGGCATAAATCCAGATTGGTCTGGATGCACTAGTTTCATGAGGTGGGGAGTCAATCTGTTGACCAATGCTTTGGCCAGAATTTTGGCCTCTGCGTTGAGCAATGATATGGGTCGGTAGGATGTGCAGCCTTGGGCTGGTTTCCCTGGCTTGCGGATGGCCACTATTGTTGCCATGCGCTGGTCTTTTGGGAGCTCTCCTTCCTCCAAGCTGGTCTCGTACATAGTCAATAAGTCCAAGATTCATTTTGTTGCTGCTTTTGTATATAGCTCGCTGGGGATGCCATTAGGCCCCAGAGCTTTCCCTGACTTTATGCTTCCTATGGCTGCAGCTATTTCTTTTGACGTGAAATCAGCCTCTAGTGATTGGGTTTCGTCCATTGTAAGTGTGGGCGTATGGATATCTCTAAGAAATTCTGTCGCTTCCACTGTTGTTGCTGTGGCTACCGGGGTTTAAATAGTTTCGTAGTGAAGTGCGAATGCATCCACTATCCTTTTTGAGTCCGTTGTAATCACTCCAGTATCGAGTCAGAGTTCAGCCAACCGCCGATCAGCCCGATCTCGTCTATCAAGCCAGGCAAGGAGCCTGCAGGCTTTATCTCCCACTTCGTATATCTTGTGCCGGGTGGCTGCTAGCTTGGCTTTCGCTTCCTCCCAAATATGTTCTTTATTTAATTTCATTTCATTTAATTTGAAAAGGTATATTTCTGTTTCTTTGTATTCAGCAGAGTGCTGTTAATTTCAGAGCGATCTTGGGAGTGTATGGTTTCTAGTTGGCATACTTTTTGCTCTAGGGCTTCTGCTACTTTTGTTTTTTCTTTTTTTTGACCCGAGATTAGTGAGATTGCTTGCCCCCTAAGGACTGGCTTATATGTCTCCCATAAAATAAGGGGAGAGGATACTGAATGTTCATTTTCTTAAAAAAAAATTGGGTGGCCGTGGTCAGTCCCTACCAAATCTTGGGACTCTTCAGGTATCCCGGGTATATCGGAAATATGCGGCATTGGACTGGGGCATGTAAAGTGTATTTAATAAGAATAGGGGAGTGGTCCGAGATGCCTCTAGCCAGTTGGCTCGCTTCACCGAACCTCCCCATGCTGTCCGCTAGTGTGAGCACGTAATCTATTCTGGAGAGGCTATTGTGCGCGCCTGAATGGTATGTATATTGCCCTGCCTGCGGGAATTGGGAGCGGTAAACGTCCACTAGGCCTAGTGCCTCCAGGAAATCTGCAAGTCGGGAGTGTGTTTGGTATTGTTGTCTAGGGGGCATCCGGTCCACTGAGTCATTTAGTGTAGTATTGAAGTTGCCCCCACTATTAGTTCGCTAGGAGTCTGAGTAGAAACGCACTTAGCGCCAGGAATGCTAATGAGTGGAATGGTGGGGGGATGTATACTGTGACTATGTTAATTGTACATCCTTCCCATTGACTCAAAATGGCTGCGAACCGTTCCTGGTCGTCCATCCATGTTTGTTTAATAATGAGTGGGAATTGTTTTGTAGTCCGGATCTCCACCCACGCGAGCCTGATGTAAACCCAGAGTGCACCGCTAACCGAAAGCCTCATCTATCAAGGGCCTTACACGTTGGTCCCACCAGGCGAGTCTCCTGAATAAGGGCCACAACTGGTGCCTGGCATTTGAGATACTGTAGGATAAGTCCCCTATTCAATTTGTCCCTGAGGTCATTCACATTCCATGAGATAATTGGTAGATGTTGGCCACCCGGGGGCGCACTATGGGTGCGGATGTCGTGTGATTAACCTGTGCGGATGCCTGTGCCATGTGGATTGTCTGTATGAGTGGGTTGGATAGGAGTTTGAGGTTGAAGCATTAGGTAGAAGCTGCCAAGTCATACCATAAACAATATCGAACAATCGTGACAAAATAAACAATAACTATATGTCCCTACCACCCATCCCTCACCCCTCCGTGCCTCCTGCATGACGGATTTAAAACTACCCGCCTCCCCAACAGTGCAGAGTGCCTGTTACCCATTCCCTGGTACCTCTGTTGGGGGGGGGGCATTTCCAGATCCCATCTTGTCCATCCCCATGTCTAGCGTATTGGACTGGCGATATTACAGTGGATTGTACAGTTAACTAAGGGTGCATAAGACAGCAGAATCATTAAGACTATCCATTAGTCTGATGCCTGTCTCTTGCCGTTCCTAGAGCAATGCTGTGTTTTCGTAGTCACCTGGATAGTGATCATTGCTTCTAAAGTGTGGCACTATTGTCACAGTCTTATATTGTCTCCACTTATGGAGAAGAACATTGTGTCAGTGATTTGTCAATGCATTCCACTGTCTTTTGAAGGGGGGGCCTTCACTCTGAGCTTCCCAGGCCCGCTGCACCTTTCGCTGATACTGTCTCTTCTGTTTCTGTCTGTGCCACTTCAGATGGTTGTCTGCCCTGTTTTTTCCCAGTCTTACCGGGATTTGTGACCTGGCGCCATCCCTCGAGCCACTCTTGGGCCTCCTCTGGCATCCTGAAGAACCGTTACGTGATTCCAAGGACGTGTGCACCTTATTCACTGTGGCCATAATGTACTGCAGTGTGACATCCTTCGCTTCTGGCACTGTACGGTCTGCTGTTCGAGTAGTTGTTGGGTCCGTCATCCCCGACTGTTCCAGGGTGCATGCAAACTTGTCTAATTTTGTTTGGTGTATGCTACGTGGGCCTCTTCCCCCGGTCATTTCAGGCCTTGATCAATGCTGCACAATTTGAAGTGGATAAGTTATTTATCTGTTTTGATGAAAAAAAATTATTAACTTCATTTTACAGTTTAAACAACACGTGTAACAGGTTTACAACCATTGTCAGCATTCGTTAAAAGCATATTCATTTGCATATCAGACATAGTACATAGCTCCGGCAATTTGCATGATATGGGCAATCTTGTGAGCATCCAAGTAGTCATACATGACATCTAGTCTGCATCTCCCTCTGAGCCTGTCTGACTATTTGTCCCCATTTGACTCTGTGGACTTGTTTGTGACCCCTCATCCAGAAAATCGTGACAATGTTCACTCCATGACCTTAAATTCTTGTCTAACTTATCATCTTGATCAAGATCCACTGCTGTCTGCCTCTTCACTAAATAAATTTGGCGATGAGCAGGAGAAGGTAAAAAAAAGGCAGCACTCACCAATATTTCGAGCTTGCTTGTGTTGTGATGAAGAACCGTTTTCTTCGTGAAGCTGTTTTTACTCATCCCAGGGTCGTCGGCTCATTGAACTATGTCATCCGACCTCTGGTAGGATTTATATTTTTAGATTTTGGGCTTCCTCTGCCTCTTCAATACACTCTGGTTGCTGTACTACACGTTTGCAAGTACTGTAAGTATGCGTTTATATTAATTCTGTAGTAAACAATGCATCATGGTCCTAGGGAGCGCCACCTCCCAGGCGCAGCTCATACAATGTCCCGGGGTGTGCTTCTGCAGGACATTTATGTTTGCTAATACAGGGCGGGTGCATGGCTTCCACCATGTGATAGCAAATCCTTGTTTGCCTCGTTGAAGCAAGAGGAGAAAAACCTTGTATCGCTTTAATAGAGCGGATCCGGATGGTAAAGATGGAAAAAAAATGAAGCGGGTTCTCAACAGTTCATTTAAATGAGCCCCCTGGTGGGTAATGTTCCGGGGCCAATCCTATTATTATATTGCGGGGTCTCGGCAGCACTGGGGACCTTAACCTCACATGTAAATTAGGCGCGGGAGGGTACAGAGACATTTCACAGCCTAGGGGAGTGCCACGACCCCGGGTATTAAGTACCAATTGTTCGGGGGACTTCGAGGCCAACTCAAGTCCGGGGTTCGCCACCCTCCAGGGCTTTACTTAAATAGCCACCCTCCAGGGCTTTACTTAAATATGCATGGTGGGCCTCGCCAGTCCCTGAAGCCTCAGTGGCCCTAGGTAGTTCCTTACTGGTTCTGTAATCACACAGGCAGTACTCATGGTGTTATAAAGTGATACACTCATAGAACCCTTGCAGTTGTAGAATTATGCAGGCTTCATTTATGTAATAGTCTGTAGCTTTATATTTGGTAGGTGCACTGCAAAATTACAAATGTTTTCCCTCATAACCTCCTATAAACAGCAGATTTTCACAATAAACTACGTGTTGTCAGAAAAAGAAGACCCATACACTCACTTATTTATTGTTAAAAAAATAACCCTAATTAAAACAACACAAATAAATGGAAACACAACATTATTCATACAAAGAACAGTATAACATGAAATGTATGTATTGCGACTTATATAGCGCACGTATCACCCGAAGGTATCAAGGCGCTTGCTTAGGGAACCCGTCCTGGTATTCCCCTGTGAGATACCCCGGCATGGTATCCACAAGGTGAAAGCCAGGCATCCCGCTGCGAGGGGCCGTAGTGGAGATTAAGCAAGCTATTGCCCAGAGTCGCAGAGTGTGACCCCGTGAGTCGAGTAGGCACCAGAGTGAGAATTGTCAAGTCCGTGGAATTTTGAGCCCGAGACCCGCCGAGGCGGGGAATCGAACCCTGGTCCACGGCTGATCTCAGCTTCCGGGTCTGCCGCCTCTAACCACTGAGCCACGCTTCTCCACTCTAATAAATAAGTGGGTGGGACTCCTCTGGAAGCAGCATACAAAACCTGCAAGACAAAAAAGAAACATAAGTATGTGTGCCATGTCCAAGAGAAAAAGAAAGGTAGTCAGAATGAAAGGAAGATAGTGAGAATGGGACAGAGAGGGAGTGGGTGGAAGGGAGAAGGGGAGAGAGAGTCAAAAGAACAGAGGGAGGAAGAGACAGAGCGTCGGCTTACTGCACCCAGCCCTCACTGTTTACCTCCCATCACCCGTGTGTCTAGGACGCTGGGGTCCGCGAGATAGAGTGCGGTCCAGCAAGTCCTTAAAATGAAACCGATATGAATGAGGCCAGAGATTACAGTATTATCTATGGCAACATCGCTTGCCTACACCTGTGCACCCAGGATGCTGCACCCCAGCCCCTTCCCTCTCACTGTGCTCAATTGCAGCTCCTGCGCACCGAGGCTTCACTGCTCACCTGCCATCACCGGTGTGTCCAAGAGCGTGCCGGTGCAAGCTCCGACTCCGGGGTGCCTCTCTCAGCGTGGCACAGCAGGTCTCCGGTGGGGGACAGTGTCTTGATACCACGATGGAAGGCGTTAGAATGCCCAGGGCATCGTCACGGGGTGAGCACCCACTCCGCCCATTTTGGCGCAAGCAACTCAGTGTCTGAAAAGGGAGAAATAATATAATGCTGGAAACGTCTTGAGGTAAATGAAGGTTTATTTCAAGCTTAATAGAGAACACCAGTTGAGTGCATCCTTCATTCTTGAAGCACGATCTACCAACTGTTAGTGGTAATCGTGGTTCAAAGAGGAGTTGGAGAGCACGAGAATAGACAAGGTTAAATAATAAAATGTTATGCCAACGTTTACATACAAAGGAACCGAGCGCATGCTAGAAGCATAATGTGCATGTGTAATGCAGTGGCGCAAGCCTGTGTCTATGTACACTTAGTAATTAGCTCACTACAGTGTTGCAAAAGCCAACGCCATATGTCTGTAGGGCAGCGGTGCCCGCTGGTTCAGGCCTACAGTATGGTCCAGCAGGTCCTTAAAATGAGACAGAGATTTGACTGAATGAGGTCAGAGATCATATCATTTCGCACAGCAAAATCGCTTGTTTGCACCTGCGCACCCAGGCTGATGCACCCCAACCCTCCCGCAGCACCGCGCTCAATTGCAGCCCCTGTGCACCCAGGCCCCACTGCTCCCCTGCTGTCATTGTTGTGTGTCCAAACACTACGTCCAGCAGTGTTCACAATTCAGATGGAGTTTTGATTGCCAGGATGGTGTACACCTCATGGATTCCTTTTTTTTATTGTGCATTGTGATATGCAATGTGGATACGGCCATATCACCTGAGGCAGTGTGGAAGAACTGGGACATGTGGCGTCGTCGTTATCCTATTTATACGTACGCAAAGTGGGCTGGGCTTGCGTATGCCAGGCCAACGTAGGGGTGTGAATAATTATTTCGGGGACCTGGGAGTTGTTCAGTTCCTGACTGGCCAGGAAGTGTACTTATGTGTGTGTCCCTGTTGCAGTTTTGTCATCGCAAAATCCGCAATTTACATTAATGGAGCATGTACCGGGAGGGCGGCAACAATCGCTAATGAGATGCTGTTTGAAAACATTGAATGGACAACATCACATGTCGTTGTCAAGCTTGTGGATATGCGCAGACACGCATGTCAATGGTGTGCGGTATTATTGAAAGTGTTGCTATCGCGAAGCACACACATGTGAATGTGCTCAGATGGAGGAAGGATCAACAGTGAGGCTACTTCATACATAGTGATAACGCTCATTACAGTCGAGCAATGCATGTCAAACGTGAATCTGAAAGTCTCACATATGACACACTACTATACTAGTAAAGCCTGACAACAGAGCATACTGCAACACAAATCTACACATTACGCTTTACTGTTTGTCACATGTGATCTAGGATGTGCACACTGCCCATGGCTGATGATACCCCTTCGAGCCGCCAATATCAAGGCTGAAAGGCAGCACAATAATGTGCACACAAACACACACACACACCAGGGGCATCGTGTAACACACATTTGTTTTTTGATGTAATGTTTCAGATGCATTGTCATCACGCATGGAAGGCTAATGTACAGACCATGAATATTGATCAAGATGATCATTGCCTGTTGTGTGTAGTATAAGATATGTGTACACAGCAAAAAAACATTTCAAAAAGCTCTCTAAGCAGAAGGGCTGTGTCTCATCAAACGCTGTAGAGAGAATGACTAAAATGGGTGGGGTCCTCCAACTGTTAAAATGGGAAATGTTATGAACTAATCAAACGCTTTTTTTAAGGTCACATGGCAATCGCGCACCGAGCACGCAAGGAGGCCGCACCCAAAGCGATTTTGAGAAAATATATCTATCATAATATAAGTTTATTACAGTTAGAAATATATAAATGTTTAAAATATTTTAGAATATTGCCTGCTCTCATATACACTTTAAAGTTATTTAGATATAGTTTTGAGACATAAAAAAAAAATGAGGGAATGGCGTACCCGGCGTGACACCATACATCTATGACGTAACACAGGGCCTGGCAGCGTGCACTCGTCACATACGCAACGCACAGCGGGCGCGACCCTATACGTACATGACGTAACGCGTTGCTTGGTACTGCGTACCCTTCGGATACCAAAGTAGCAGCTAAAGCGACCTCATACGTATATGATGTTACGTGGGACGCGATGCCCGAACCCGTCGGATACGAAATGCGCATCATTTACGAGTTTAGCAATATGGCGGATGGGATTCACGTGGTGATGGAGCTTGGTACACTACCGGTATGGGGCTGCAGTTTTCTCTGGGAAGATATAAAACATTACATAATTAAAAAATAAAAATAAAACGATATAGAGTTCCAAAATATAAAAAAAAATAGAAAAAATATAGGTTTTATAAATATTAAAATATGAAATTAACATTTCAAAAACCTTCGAAATTCACTGAAAAAAACATAGGTTTTACAGACGTTATAGTTAGGAAGTAGCATTTAACAAACCTTTGAATTTCACTAAAAAAACCATAGGTTTCAGGGATGTTATAGTTAGTTGGACATTTGACTTATAGAAAACCAGAGAAATTCGCCTGTTATAGTTAGTTGAGCTAACTATAACTCGCGCGCCCGCAATGCACTGCTGAAGATGTCACATAATACATCACTCATGACATGGTCAGTGACATCACTCATGACATCTCAAATGACATCACTGATGACATCATCCAGTGAATGTGTGTTTATGTAAAGTTTAAATATTTTTCATATATATCTATGCCAAGGTGTATTGAAGAAAGAGTGGATTTACAAGTGCCTGGAGGGATTATTTAGTAGGTGCGTGACTGACTGTATAAGTGAGTGATTGAACGTGTCTTACTGAATGCATGGGTTAGTAACTAAACTGTGTGAAAGTCTGTATTACTCTCTTAGTTGGTGTGTAAGCAACTGCATGGGTTGGTGAATAGCTACATGAGTGTCTATATCGGTTATTGATTTGTTGTCTGTATGGGTCCCTGATTGTCTGTGTGGGTGGTGGGGCGTGGGGGTGTATGACTCTGTGCATAGATGTCTGAGTGGGTGATTCACTGGTTGTATGGATTCAAAAATGCATCTGGGAAGGGCTGTATGGGTGAGTTAGTGTGTGTATGGGTGTGTTGGTGAGTGAATGAATGTCTCAGTGGTATATCTGTGACTAACTTTATATGTTTTAAGGCACTATATGTGAGTGTTGGAGTATATAAATGACTATACGGGAGCGTAAGTTATTTGAAGAGTGGGTGTATACATGAGTATCTGCTTCTATCAGTGATTGTATAAGACAGTAAATATGTGTTAGTATCTTTATAAATAAGTGATGTGGTGTGTCTATAAATAACGGAGTTGGTGTGTATTACTGTATACATGAGTAAATGGATATGTGATTGATTCTTTGCATTACTGACTAGGTGTGTGAGTAACTCTATGGATGAGTGGCGGAGTGTGACTACATGTATAGATGTATGAGTGCATATTATAGTACTGTATTGATGAGTAACTACATGTGTAAGTAACTGGTTATGTTCTATATACCACTTTTCGGTATGAATGTTTTCCGCTTACATGGGTTACTTATAAAGTACAGATTCAGGTCCTTAGTTTAGATGCAATCATTGAGCAGTTGAGAGTAACCACAGGGTTAGAAAAACTGCTATTCTCGCACACCCTGAAAGGAGACAGTGTTTTGTATCTTCTTGCACTTAGCACTTTAATATACACTGTGACACTTTAATGTATTTGCACTGTTTACAAGTTTTTTTAGCCTGTGTCAGCATTATGGGTAACCAGACAGTACCATCATTGTCATTTTTGTAATCCACTAATGAATTAAAGTAGGCATGGATCTTGTTATTTTACTAAAGAGATCGTATATCTCTGCTTTGTGGCAGCTAATTCAATCTACAGGTTGCAGCACCCAAGCCAGTATGACCAATGCATTATGTATTATAATACTCCTGAGGCAGGGCGTAATACTGGATTGTATGGGTTTCTTATGCATGCATACATTGAACTGCAGCTCCAACTTTTTTCATTGAAGCTGCATATCATCAGCATATTAATACAAGATCCGTTTTCACAATCTTGCAAATTTAAAATTTTGAATTTCAAAAATTTGATTTTGAAATTTAAAGTCTAGATTGTAATTTATATTGTAACATTTGCTATGTTTGCACTATATTTATATCATTGGTTCTAAGTTGATTTAGGTATATCAAGGTGAATTAGTCTGTTTTCCATGATTATACTTACCAGGTATCAGATGGTGTTATAGAGGTTTAAAATTGTGTTTTTCGCAGCGCGTCTCGTTATGTTATCAAGGCCACTCGTGGTGGCCGAAACGTGTCATATTTTTATGTCTGCAATAATTTCAACTTGATGAAGCACATATACTGGAGTCTGTATCCCGTTCATGTGAGGGGTTGCATTGGGATCAAGTTTTTTCATATACATATACATACACTTACCTGCGAAATACTTACATTTTCGTAGTAAAGTCATGTGCAGAAAAAGGCATAGCTGTGGTAAACAAAAGTAATTATAAAGACTTTTCCTGTAAGGGCATTCTTGCTGTAAAAGAGTTGCTGTAAAGGCCAATCATGGTTCAGGCATCGTGGTAAATGCTGTTTACCGATTCATACAGCATGAATTCTTAACAATATCTAAACATTAAGATTGCTACAGAGTTCAAAGTATATACACAAGACTAGAAGTCACGCAGTCACTGAAGTTGCCAACACATGTTTCGCCGACTAGTATCCGGGTCTTTACGGCTGAAAATATACACACTAAATTTACAAAATTAACAATTGGTAATTGTTAGCACATTTATAACATAACATCCATGTGGACATACAGAATTCATTGGTTTCTGGTTCTACAGCTAAGTTGTGACCTTCCTGATACATAGATAATTATGTGGGAAATACATTAACTGGTAGTTCCAGGGACAATAATCAATGGCCCTTTGGACTAAGATATAGTAGGAAGGGGGGGGCGTGGCCACGGAGGCGAGCGAAATGGCCACTTCAGAGTGAAGCTCCTCCATGCGGGCTGAGTAAGGCGGCTGCACTCATGTGATCCGAAGCTGCCGAGACCCACATTGCTGCCGATCCGCATGAGGACATCTACCTGACCGGCTGGGCTGCGCCGGAGACTGCGGGAGTGTCCCGAGGGGTGTTTTCAGGCGGAGGGGAACCGAGGCCGGGCTGACCTCGGCGCCATCTTCCCTAGCTGCGCTGGAGGGACTGGTGAGTGCAGCGCGACGCTCTGTTGCCGGGCCCCTGTCCGGCCGCGCGCTGGGTACGGGAGCTCCCGCTGTCCGCTGGTCTACCGCGGGCTCCTTTGGGGGGTGCCGGTCCCCGGAGCGTGACTCCGGCCTTCGGGCCTGTCAGCGCGCTGGGGCCGGGGCCTCGATTTTTGTGGTATGCGGCGGGACTGTGGCGGGGGGCGGGACTGTCTGCCGGGCGGCGGTTGTGGCTGGGTGCGGTGGTGGCTGGGGCGCCGCGGGGTACTGCCGGTCTGCAATGGTGGCCCCGCCTGGAAGTCACGAGAGGGGGCCCATCGATCCCACCTACCTGGGCTGACTGCAGGAGGAGGGGCATTCCCACGCTGGTCGAGGCATTAGCGGACATTCTTCACCGAGGGGATCAGAAGAGGTGCAATGCGGCGACCCCTGCTCTTTGCCGCGAGTACCATGGGGAAGTAACGATTGGGAACAACACAAAGCTGCCATATTAGTGCTCCCCCTGGTTTATTGCCTCACAGAGTGGCCATGATTCTACCCGCGGCCTGGTTCTACTCTTACTTGGCCTTCCACACCGGCTGTGGCCCCTCACGCTTTCACTGACGCCAGCGCCAGCTTTCCTACCTTGAACATGGGGAAAAGGGACCCTAACCAGCGCAAATTGAGCTTTGACAAGACGCCTCTCCTTGCCACTGACCCTACAACAGATACATCCGCAGGGGCGGTCGGCCCCGCAAATATGGGTGATACCGCTGCCATGATGGCTACCATGATGAGCGAGATGCGCGCTGGTTTTAAGGCGCTTGATACCCGCTTTGACGGCCTGGAACAAAAGATTGCGGACATGGGCACCAAGGTACAGGCCCATGACAGGAGACTGGACTTGGCTGAGTCTAGGATTTCTGATGCTCAAGATGGTGCCGCTAAGACGCTTAAGCGCCTGGAAAGGGTAGAGAACATTCTTAAAGATGTTGTCATAAAAAATGAGGATTTAGAAGCGCGTGGCTGGCGCAACAACCTCCGAATCCTTGGTGTGGCGGAGACGACGGCGACGGGTCGCTTTGACACCTTTGTTGAGCAACTCCTCATTGAACTGTTTGGCAGAGACACCTTCACGACTGGCTTTGTGGTCGAGCGAGCACACAGGTCACTAGGCCCTAGACCTCGCTCTGGTCAGGCCCTGTGGCCCATAATCGCCAGAATTATGAACTTCCGGGATAGGGATGCCGTGCTCCGCGATGCCCGCGAGGCGGGCGAGGTACGATGGCAGGGCAGCGTTTTATCATTCTTCCCTGATTTTACGCTTATGGTTCAAGAGGCCCGCCGCAAGTATAATGGGGTCAAGGCCACTCTTCGCAACCTTGGCTTAAAATACGGCATGCTTTACCCTGCCCGACTGAAAGTGGATGTGAATGGCAGATACCGCATATTTGACTCCCCTACGGAAGCTCAGGAATTTTGTCAGGGCTACAGACGGCGAGACCCTCCATCAGCTTCTGGATCCGCGGCGCACTCTCTGACCCGTTCCGATACTCAGGCTAGTGCGGACCTCTTTGCTGAGACTGGCCAGGGATGAGAGTTCTGGACTGTTGTTTCTTGTTCAGCTGTTAGGCCATTCCTGTTGACCTGCAATGTGGATGTAGCCTCCTGCATCCTTTCGGCATCTGTTTATTTGTCTTCGCATTTGCGGTCGCCTTGATTGCAATGCCCGCATGGAGTGGCGTTGCCACCCCCTATGGCGTATGCCTCTGTGTTTTCCTTCTTGGGGATTTTGGTTTACGTATTGACTTACCGACTGATTGTATTCATGTTACTTGTTCAGTTTTCTACTTCTGGTCAGTACTGGAGTAGGGTTTGCCTCTCTGGGGATAGAGGGAGGCTGGGTGGTGGGTGGGGTTTGTTTTATTTTATTGGTCATTTTTGATTGTGAGTCGTGATGTGATTCTTGGGAGTGGACAGATGAATGCAAGCCGAACTGCTCTTCTTTTAGACGCGACGCTATGGCTGGGGTAGGGTTGCAGTCTGGCCCGTCCAGACTTACGCTTATGTCATGGAATGTTCGTGGTTTAAATAACACGCGCAAGCGCAAACAGGTATTGAACTATGCAGCACGACACAAGGTTGACGTCCTATTCCTGCAAGAAACCCACTTGGCGCAGGCAGGTGCTCCTTCAATGGCTCAGGGATCTGGCGCCCACAGAATTTTCTCGAACTACAGTTGTTACTCCAGAGGAGTTGCTGTCTTTGTGCACAGACGTGTTCCCTTTGTGTTTACTGATAGCAAGACGGATACTGAGGATCATTGGGTGCTGATTTCTGGTGTACTGTTTGGGTACAAGATTACACTGGTCGGGGTCTATGGCCCTAACGTTGACTCTCCCGTTTTTTTTCAAGCACTGCAGCTGCTGCTGCTCCACACAGACATTGATTTATTGATCATGGGGGGGGGGGGGATTTCAACCTGCTAATGACCCCGGACAGAGACAGCACCTCCCCTTCCCCGGGCTGCAAGACTCAAGCCAGATCTGTCCTGGCGGAGATTTGCGCAAATTTTTCCCTAATCGACATTGAAGCTCGTATGCACCCTGACACTCCTGAATATACACACCATTCCGGCTACCACAACACTAGCACTAGAATTGACTATTGGCTCCTCTCCCCGGGTGTGGCGGGCTGGGTGGTGGGTCTCTCCACTTTGCCGCGCATGCTATCGGATCACTCTCCTATTGTCTTGACTCTGATGATCCCCAGGCTAGGCGGCTATGAGCGACAGTGGCGCTTTCCCTGCAGGGCCCTACATGACCCAGTTTTCAAAGAGGAGATCCGAGATGCCATTGACGAATACTTCAGCATTAACACCGGTTCTGTGAGTTCCTGGGCTACGCTGTGGGAGGGATTCAAGGCCACTATTCGAGGGACTGGCATTGCTAAAAATGTGAACGCTCTGCGGGAGGTGCGCTCCACTCTGTCCCGCATTGAGACCGAGATCTCTATGTTAGAAAAGGAGCTAATTGTATCTCCATCGCAATTGGGTGTGTCAGAGACCATCAGACGGCAGGTGGACAATGGGGAGACGGTGGCACTCATCTTGCTTGATTTGAGTGCCGCATTCGACACCGTCTCCCATTCCATCTTGTTGTCCACCCTGAAGGCTATTGGCGTTGGAGGTTCCGCCCTGGCCTGGATTGCTAATTTTCTTTCTGATCGCACGTTTCAAGTTTTCTCTTCTTCCTCTGTTTCATCCATACTCTCTTCCTCTCACGGTGTTCCCCAAGGGTCTATCCTTAGTCCCCTTTTCTTTAACCTGTATGTGAGACCTCTTGCTTTTTTGGCAGAACAGGCTGGTCTCACAATTTACTCTTATGCTGATGACACTCAAGTCATCTACTCACTGTCTACCAATAAAAATCTTCCCTCCTCTTCTCTTCAATCCGGGCTGAAACAAATATCCGAGTGGATGCTGAAGCACAAACTAAAATTAAACGGGGATAAGACCGAACTGCTCCTGTTTGGTTCAGACACCGCGCTCTGGGGCCCACAACATTGGCCACCGGAGATGGGACCTTTACCTACTCCCACCGTGTCTGCTCGTAATCTAGGGGTGATCATCGATAACCAGCTATCTTTTAAACAACACGTGGTGAAAGTCTCAGCCACCTGTACCACCATCATCAGGTGGCTGAGGAAAATTACGTGGATGCTGCCGGCCGACACCGTGAGATCTGTAGTCCAGGCTCTTGTCACCTCACGCCTGGACTATGGGAATATCCTACTCCTCGGTGCTTGCAAGGAGGTGACCAGGAGGTTTCAGGTGGTACAGAATATGGCAGTCCGCCTTATCTGTCACCTCCCTGCGAGATCCTCGGTCTCACAGCATAGGCGTAAACTGCACTGGTTATGCATCGAGAGTAGAATTAAATTTAAAGCACTCTGCTATATGCACAAGATCATGACAGGTAGAGCCCCCCATTATCTTTCTGCTCTGATTCAGCAATACATCCCCCCCGTACACTTAGGTCCTCTACTCAGAACAAATGTAGGATTCCTCGTGTCATCAGAGCCAAAATGGGAGGACGCTTGTTTTCCCTGCTGGCACCCTCGTTGTGGAACTCCCTACCCCAATCTCTGCGCTCTGAACTTTGTTTTCTGAAATTCCGGAAAGGAATTAAAACTTGGCTCTTTAATCTTTAACCCTCCTGGTCTGATATTCCCCGTTCCCTTATTCTGCTCATTCTGCTCAGTTTGCTTAGCGCCGGGAAACCTCCGGGTAGCTGTGCGCTTGATAAATGCAATTATAAATAAATAAAAAAAATCCAAAGAGGCCCGGCGATTAACGCTACTGCTGGAATTCAGGGATGCAGCAAACAGGGAATTGCTTTTTCTGGGCAAACACTACACTGCACGTCAGTATGGTGAGGGTGAGAGGCCGGGCAGACTGCTTGCACAGATGCTCCGCCCTCCCCACCAGGCGACCTATATAACAGAGATTATGGCTAAAACAGGCACACGGCACTACTCCACCCCTGCTATATGCGACACTTTCTTGACATACTACAAGACTTTATACACCTCCTCGCTGGAAGACGAACGGCGCGATCCCGGTCCATACTTAAATGAGATTGCCATGGTGTACCTCGAACGATATATGCAAGAATTTCTGGCCATGCCCATAACTCCGGATAGTATAATCGAGGCCATTGATTCATTGCGAGGCTCCTCGGCACCTGGTCTTGACGGGTACTCCGCAGATTTTTACAAGAAATATAAAGAGGAGCTGGTGCCCAAGCTTGTGGAGGTCTATGCTGAGGCTCTTGAGTCTGGCGTACTTCCTCCCACGCTTCGAGAAGCGGTGATTGTTCTTCTTCCCAAACCCGACCGTGACACTTCCTTATGCAGCTCTTATCGACCCTTATCTTTACTAAATTTGGATTACAAAATTTTGGCTAAAGTCCTTGCGATCCGCTTGTCCCTGTTGATGGAATCCATTATTTCCCCTTCCCAGTCCGATTTTGTTCCGCATAGGTCCACCTCCTTTAATTTACGAACGCTGTTCTCGGTTCTGCACAGAATTGACCCGGACACCCCTGCTGCAGCGGTGTTTTTGGATGCCGAGAAGGCGTTCGACACGCTGGAATGGCCCTTTTTCCTATCGGTCATGCGTCGCATGGGAATGCCGGAAATGTTTGTAGCGACGGTTGAGCTGCTGTACACGGCACCGACTGCTCGGATCCGGCTTAACGGCACCATCTCTGCGAATTTCACTCTTTCTAGAGGTACCCGACAGGGGTGCCCCTTATGCCCCTTGCTGTTCATTCTTGCTATGGACCCTTTGGTCCGTCATTTCCAGGAGAAACACCTCCACCGCGGACTCCAATTCCGCACGGGCCCCATCCTCGTCTCCTTATATGCAGACGACACGATCTTATATGTTCGATCTCCTCAAACTAATCTGGACCCCCTATTGCTGGAAATAACACGATTTGGCGAATTTTCAGGCCTTCGCATCAATTGGCACAAGTCTGTAATTTTTCCACTTACCCCCGCCACCTCGCAATGGGCTAGCTCTTTCCCTCTTGCTTGGAATGCGGAGGCCGTGAAATATTTGGGAATCCATGTCCATTTGGACACGGTGTCCATCATCCGACTAAACTACGGCCGAGCGCTGGACTTCCTGGAAGACAACACGAGCGTTGGATCCGACTTCCCTTGTCAATGGCAGGCCGAATCGCCATTCTCAAAATGATAGTTCTCTCTCGGTTTTTATACTTATTCAACAATATCCCTATCCCACTCACACAGGTTTTTTTTCTTCAACTTCGAACCGTCTTGTTGCGTCTGGTGTGGGGTGGAAAGAACCCCCGAGTGGCTTGGCGTACGCTGACGCTCCCCTATGAACGCGGAGGCTTTGGGGTGCCTGATTTTTTCCTTTATTATTTGGTTGCGCAGTGCTCGTATGCCCATCCCTGGTTTCACCCTGACGCCAGAATTCTTCATCTGAAGCCGGAGGCCGATTTGACACTGCCTGTCGCCCTTAATTTGCTGCTTCCCAGAGGGTATCCCCGTGATCCTCAAGACATTCAAACTGTTTCCACCACATGCTGGGCCTGGGACAAACTGCGCCGTCTATTGCGCATTGATAAGTTGTATTCCCCTGCTCTGCCGTTACCTAATCCGCACTGGCTCCCCATCACTGGTGAAGGGGTGGTGCGTCGTACTCTATCCAAGTTCCAACTGTCCACGGTTGGTGATCTTTTCCCGGATGGTCATGTCTTCTCCATAACGGAGGAGCAGAGGTTTCAAGACCGAACATTCATGGACTCTTTCACCCTGACACGGATTAGATCCATGCTGCGTGCCGAGTTTTGTACATTCCCACTCCCCCCCCCAAAACACTGATATGCTTACATACATAATCCAGACACAGACGGGATCACATTTGGTTTCCAAACTTTACAGACTCTGCTTGGCCTCGCTTCCTTCGTCGGATGCAGCCGTGCGGAGCGCATGGGAGGGCGACACCGGCACACAGATTACTGACGATCAGTGGGCGGCGTGCTGCGCCGCCACTAGGGAGGTGTCCATTAATAGCAGACACAAACCTATACACTTTAAATTTTTGAGGCGAGTCTACCACACCCCGGCACTTGCTCATAAAATAGATGCCAACAGACCACATTCCTGCCCTAAATGCAACGCCCCACAGGCCGATTTTGCCCATCTGTCCTGGACGTGCCCACTATTGCAGGACTTTTGGCTCCAGGTCCATCAGGTTCTGGACGACATTTTGGGCCTCCCATTGGTACCTACTCCAGAAATAGCTCTACTTGGCTATGTGGTCAATTTTCGCCGCCCACTCCGTAGGTTGGCTGCCATTGGTTTTTTGCTGGCGAAGAGGGAGATTGCGCTGCTCTGGTGTGCTAAGAGACCCCCCACTGTCCATGCTTGGCTCCGTAGCCTGGCCTTTAGTAACATTAACAGTGTGGAATACTCCGAACTGCTTCCATCGTCATCCCGACCGTTGGACATATGGGGGCCATACCGTGCATATGTTGCGAAACTAACACAGGAGACGCAGGCTCGTTCGATCACCTCCATTGTGCCTGAGGGAGTGGGTTAGTGAGTGTGTGGGGAGGGCACTGCTCCTGGAGACCTCCTTGGTCCTTGTGGTTCCTTGCCTTGGCCGCTTTCCTGATGTAGGGGGAGAGGGCTGCATGGGGTTCTCCGGTGCGCTGTGGGTACAGATTAGATGTATGGCCTGTGCGTGATTGCTGGTGACTCCCTCTTAGGGCAATGTTTGTTGAAGATTGCACTGCTGCTGCCTACCCTCACAGCCGTACTCGCTTGCTACTGTCCTTACCTCCACATAATTCCAGTACTGCTGAATATGTTCCCCTGATCTCACGTACGCACAACGAAGATTGATTACCTGATTTTATGTTTTTTTTGTGATATAATTTTTATAATTTCCTTCTTATGATTTCATTGGCGGCAAAATGAAAATTGACTTGTGGTATGCTCATTCGTCACCATCCCTTGGTACGATTATTGGTTTACTGTATTATGTTGCAATTGGAGCTTGTTGGAGGCTCACTATGTTATTCATTGTACACAAGTGGATTGCATATTTTGCTTAATAAAAAGATTGCAAAAAAAAAAAGATATAGTAGGAAGGGAACATCACATGATATTGCGCACGATCAGGAATGTATAAGCAGAGAATCAAAATCAAGTCAGGGGAAAATAAAACTAAAATGACTACAGAAGAAAAAAGCATTGGTAGATGCATAAGGTTTCATGTACGTGATTATTAATACGCTGTAAGTTGTATCTTGCTGAGTTAGTTGTACAATATAAGTTACAGAAAGTCTGTTCTAATGTTATGACTTGTTTATGTAGAAAAAGGCAATATATTGTGCTGTTACCACAGGTAAAGTGTGGGTAAGTAATAGAACATTTTTGAAAAAGGAAATAAAAGATGGAAATGATAAATGTCATTGATGTAATGGCAATATTATGTGTTTACAGGAGTTCTGATAACTTTTGGGCCCAGTACCACTGCACATGCTGCACCATTCAAATCATGCCCCTAGTGCCTGCAAGATAACTGCATTTGTGTCTGCCTGTTTAGTAGTAGAATATCGCAATATTTGGTGTGTAGAGGAGCTGTGACAACTTTTGGCCCTGATGTCACTGCACCTGCTGCACCATTGAAATCACAACCCTATTGTCTGTAAGGTAACTGCACTTGTGACTGCCTGTTTAGTTGTAAAATATTGCATTACTTGGTGTTTAGAGGGGTTCCTAGAGCTTTGGGCCCCGGTGTAACTGCACTTGCTGCACCATTGAAATCATGACCCTAGTTCCTGTAAGGTAACTGCACTTGTGTGTGCCTGTTTAGTAGTAAAATTTTGCAATATTCTGTGTTAGTGGGGTCCCTATAGCTTTTGGCCCCGCTACCACTGCACCTGCTGTACCATTCAAATCGAGTCACTTTTAGCTGCAAGATAACTGCAATTTTGTCTGCTTGTATACTATTGAAATATAGCAATATTAGGTGTTTAGAGGAGTTCTGACAACTTTTGGGCCTGGTGCCACTGCACCTGCTGTACCATTCAAATAATGACGCTGTTGTCTGTAAGGTAACTGCACTTGTGCCTGCCTGTTTAGGAGTAAAATATAGCAAAATAAATAGTTTTTAGTGGGGTTCCTAGAGCTTTTGGTCCGGGTGCTACTGCACCTGCTGCACCATTCAAATCATAGCCCGATCACCTGATAGATAAATGCACTTGTGACTGCCTGTTTAGTAGTAAAATATATCAATATTTGGTGTTTGGTGGAGGTATGATAACGTTGGGCCCCTGCACCACGGCACCTGCTGCACCATTCAAATCATAGCCATATCGCCTGCTAGATAAATGCACTTGTGACTGCCTGTTTAGTAGTGAAATATAGCAATATTAGGTGTTTAGAGTAGTTCTGACAACTTTTTGCCCAGTGCCACTGCACCTGTTCCACCATTCAAATCATGACCCTAGTGCCTGAAAGATCACTGCACTTGTGACTGCCTGTTTAGTTGTAAAATATAGCAATAATCGGTGTCTAGTGGGGTGCCTGGAGCTTTTGGTTCCGGTGCCACTGCACCTGTTGCACTTTTGAAATTATTACCCTAGCCCATGCTAGATAACTGCACTTATGACTGCCTGTTTAGATGTATGATATAGCAATGTTAGGTGTTTAGAGGAGTTCTGATAACTTTTGGACACTGTGCCACTGCACCTGATGCACCATTTAAATCTAGCCACTTTTCACTGCAAGGTAACTGCAATTGTGACTGCCTGTATAGCAGTAAAATATAGCAATATTCAGTGTTTAGAGGTGTTCTGAGAAGCGCTGTGTGCAGGTGAAACCTCAAAAGAATATTGTGCAAAAGAGTAGCAAATACAGTGAATAAAGAACAATGGGATATGATTAAATGTCTGAAGGAAGAGTGGTGAGTGCAATGATGGCGGATGACCACTCCCCTCGCACAGGGTGACTAGAGGGGACAGCCCCATAGCATCCCCCACTCCACGGAAGGGGCTAGTATTTCTTCCATGCCTACCTGGCCGGAAGGGGGCAATCACAAGGGGCAGCATATCTCGCCTCCCACCAGGGACGACCCACTTCCGGTAGCACAAGGGTATTTAGGTGGGCCGCTCACATGGGCACACCCACTTTTCCTGCAGGGAGCTGATGAAAAAGCCACTTGGAGTAATCGATAAAAGGGAGCCGCTGTGAGGTATTACAGGCTAGATCGTTGCAAGCGCCGGCGGACGCGCAAGGTCAGCTAAGTAGAAGTCAGCGTCCACATCACCACACAGAACCAGACCAGAATGGAGGAGCCGAGCTCGCCAGCTCTATTTTCTATAGGCGAGACCCCCGGTCCTAGAGCAGAAACAAGCGGGGCTGCGAGAGCAGATTTCTGGGCCGAATTTACAGCATTGGCACAGGCTCGGGGAGCCAACTGGGCCATATGGGCTCTTGCAGAGCAAGGAGGCGCAACTCCCTTGTCAACGGGCAACTCTGGGCGACCTCAAGACCGACTCAGGAGTGGCCTCCATGAGCCAAGAGCCCCCCACAACACGCAAGAGGGGATGGACAGCGAGACCCAGCGGTATGCCAAAACAGAAGGGAGCAAGGAAGGAACCGCAAACCCCAACCCCACGGTGGTCAGTTCGCCGGAACCCAGCATGGCAAGCCAACAGGCGTCGGCACTGTTCCCCCAGTCGCCCAGCGCCAGTGACAAGACCAAGCAACCCAGCAGCCAAAAGAAAGCAATGATAAAGGGGCATTTGGGTAAGATGGTGGACGTGATGCAAGGGTTGATCACCACAGTAAAAACCGTAACGGAGTCCGGTGCGCTGGCGGGATGAAAGAAAGACAATGAGGGCTATAGCTATGTTTGGGGACAAGTGGAAGGAGCACTGCAAACCAACACTGAGGAGGGGTACACCCCCACAAGTGCTAGCTCATGGAAGCTAGTGGTGCAGGAAGAACTGCGTCAGGCCTGTGAGGGAGCACAAGCGTAGAGAACGCGCAGGTAGTCTACGCACCACCAGCACCTATACTATCCAGCAGGATATCACTGGCATGGAGAATACCACTAGCAGTAAATGAGAGGATTTTGAAACTAGAATTTATAGATATCTTCTCATTACTGATGCACAGCAAAGAGGGCACTGACACTACTATGTTGACAGGCAAGGAAGAGGAAAGAAAACCTAGGCACAGACCCAGGCTTGAGCAGGCGTTCGATAACTATCGATGCATTTTTAATCCTATCCACCATAATAATGGAAATGTTTCCTGAGCAGGGCCCAGCGCTATGCAGCTACAACAGGATCATCCAAGATGAGGGCAAAGTGAACGGTGGGACAGGATGGTTGACATATGATAGGAATTTCAGGCAGAAGATGGAACATACATATACCATGGCATGGGACAGCAAGGACGTTGAGTTATAGATGCAACACATGGGGGCCAGAAATGCAACTACCAGCGGCAACGCCAACAGGGACTGGGGACATAAAGCTTACACACCAAAGAAAGAGTTTCAACAGGGGCAACACATACTATAGGAAGCATTTCTCACCATGGAGGCAGCCCATTTGAGGGAGCAGGAGGGGGTTTGGGTTTGGCTAGAGGGGCCAGCACATTCAGAGACATAGTGACGCAAAATGCAGACTGTACAACAACGGGGCATGCACCTGCGGGTCTGCTTACAAGTTCAGTCACACATGTTCAAAGTGCGCAGGCACACACCCGGCATCAGCTTGCAGTAGACTTGGCCCAGGGCAAGACAAGCCTAGGAACGCAGGGCCCAGCACCAAGCAGAATTGAGGTCAGTCACACACTAGCCCCCTCTCCCATCAAGTTAGACATCTTAATGGCAGAATATCCCTGGCACGATGCACAAGAATTAGTATGCAATGGTTTCAAAAATGGTTTCACAATGCCATAAACAGGCCCACTGGAGGTGCGAATGGCAAATAATCTGAAATCCACCAGGGAACTGCCCTTGGTGGTAGACAGTAAATTGTTAAAAGAATGCCAGTTAGGTAGAGTAGCGGGCCCGTTCGAGACCACCCCACTAGCAAACTTGATTGTTTCACCACTAGGCATTGTACCCAAGAAGGAATAGGGTAGGTTCTGCTTGATTCTTCATCTTTCCTACACTAAAGGTTCATCCGTAAATGACTGCATCGAGGAAGGTACGTGCTCAGTGACATACGCCTCATTTGACAATGCAGTAGCTCTGGCGCGCCAGGAAGGACCAAATGTGCTGCTAGCAAAAGCGGACATTGAATCCGCATTCAGGTTACTACCAGTTCACCCCCACAGTTTTCACCTGCTTGGCATGATGTGGCTAGAAAAATTATACTTTGACAAACGCATGCCGATGGGCTGCTCGGTGTCCTGTTCATATTTTGAAGCTTTCAGCTCCTTCCTTGAATAGGCACTCAAAACAAAGCCACCCCCGGAGCGCCATGCGACTTCCTATTGGTCGGAAAAACAGGCACCCATGAGTGGCAGGAGACATTGGTGGCTTTTCAGGAACACTGCGACGAGTTGGGGTGTGTGATGCGGCACCCGCTCCTACCCGCCATGGTCCACGTCAGTACGGTCCATCGCGTACAACAGAGGTCCCGACCCGAGCGTCCATAGTAACGACACGCCCCACCAAACGTCCAACCCTCTGTCCTCTGTTCCAGGACCCAATCCGGAACGACGGACACCCGGAAGCGCTACCTCCCGACCCCGGAAGGACCTCCCCCTCACGACATCCGGACACTGGAAAAGCCGGAACCAGGAAGCAGTCCAGCGTCGGAACAAGCTTGTGGCAGGAGACCCCGACCGGAGAGGCGAAGGAGACGGCGACCGAAGACGAAGAAGACTGGTCCGAGGATTGGTGGAGTCCAACGGAGGTTGCTGGGGAGCGGCCGCAACTCAACACGGAGAGTTGCGGCGGGCCGGGTGAGTGACTCGGAAACCCCTTGTGGCACGTTAGGTGCAGTGTACATATCGCCCTTGTATAGTTATTCTTCCCTCCTTTTAGGCCCACTACGCCACCCGTAGCACTGTGTATATATTGTGAAGCACTCATCCACTCTGTAATTATACCCCGACCCTGCACGCCCTACCGCACTACTCCTTTACCGTTTCTCGTTACCCTGCTTGCCTTTGCTTCCAACCCCGACCCTACCGTCCCCTCCTCACTTTCGCCTTCATACCCCTCACAATCCCTGGTGTTGGTAACAGGGTTAAATCGAGAAAGTCCGGCAGGACTAACGGCTCCTTTCTTTGTTTCTTTTCCCTCCCGGTACCTCCGAGGACATCCCCGAGACCGGAACCCAGGAGAGCCGCTGGATACCGAACCCCGACCCTTCGTCCACCCGAGGAGCTGGACTTTGTTTTTGTGGAACATTTATAACAAATCAGAACCCTATTTGTGCCCGGCTGTGTATTCAATAAAATACCATTGCCCACTACATACGGCCTCCGCGCTTGACATTCCGGTCCGCCACATCCCCACGTGGACAGGGTGCCACTGGCACCCAAGAAAATGCAAGATCCCACCCAGACCCTCACGTTCTTGGGCATGGAACTTGACACGTAGAAGGGAATGTATGGGTTGCCACAGGACAAAGTAGTGACCCTTTGCGAGGAGATCGAAAGCCTACTGGCCAGGGCAAAGGTTACATTAAGAAACATCCAGAGCCTGCTAGGCAGGCTCAACTTTGCTGCCAGAGTCATCCCAGCAGGTAGACCTTCAAAAGCAGTCAAAAAGCATCACTTGGTTTGGCTAAACCAAGGGATCAAGAAGGACCTGAGCATGTGGGCCACATTACTCAGAAACTTCAATGGGGTTCTGATATTGCGAGCCCCACGGGCTACCAACCACCAACTTAGGCTCTACATGGATGCATTAGGGCTCGAAGGTTTCGGAGCAATGCTGGGACCCCACAGGTGTGCAGCTAAGTGGCCCAACGCATGGCACAAGAGGGGCATCACAAAGAACGTGGCGGCTCTAGAGCTTATCCCCATAGCATTGTCACTCAAGCTGTGGCCCAAGAAGCTACAAGATAGAGAGTTAGTCTTCTGGTCGGACAACATGGAGGTAGTGCATGCAATCAATGCTCAGACAGCGAAATGCTCCATTTTGCTTTGCTTGATCAGAGAACTGGTCAAGGCTTGCCTTTACGGCAACGTTGACTTCAACGCGCACCATTTGCAAGGCATAAAAAACATTGCAGCTGAAGCACCTATTCGTTGCCAGTGGGAGAGGTTCAGATGAGCATGCCCAGAGGCAGATCAAGCGATGACACTCTTCCAAGAGGTCTGGTGGAGACTGGTACAGTGGACCCCAGATTGATGGCTCTAGGTGAGCAGGCACTAGAGCACAGCACAAGGGAGAGATACAAGAAATGTTATGCAACCTTCATGTCTGCAACACATAGACAGGATAGCGGTAACCCAGTGGGGATGGAGGCCAGGGTGCAGCAAATCGTGCTGTGGGCTAAGGATAACAAGAAATCCCACGCCTGGGTAGTCAGGCAAGTGGCAGCAATCGCTTATCTCACCAAACTGGCAGGTCAGGCTGACCCCACTAACAATTTCACACTGCGGGCAGCTTTAAAGGGTTGGGCACGGGAAGAGCCCAGGGTAGCGGACAGGAGGCTGCCAATAGAGTTTGGGATGTTATCTAAGATACCAGATGTACTACGGAGCATATGCACCAACGGGTATGAAGAGACCCTGTTCAGGGCACTTTGTGCTGGCATTCTTTGGTGCCCTAAGATGCAGCGAGCTGGTGGCTCACTCCAAAGGCGACACATCACTGAAAGCACTGGTGGCACAGGACGTGGAGGTGAGGGGAACACAGTTGCAAATCACAGTGAGGAACTCCAAAACAGATCAGGCAGGCAAAGGCGCAGCCATCACACCGCAGGGCTTAGAGGGTAGCAGGTACTGCCCGGTTGCAATGGTGCGGTCCTACTCACAAACGTGCCCATGCACAGCTGGTTTCTTCCTAATACAGGTGGACAGCACACCACTAACTAAATTCCAGTTTAGCAGAGCCTGGCCCAAGCCCTAAAGAAGGCAGGTTACACCAAGGGAGCATACTCCACACATTCGTTTAGGATAGAGGCAGCCACTACAGCATTTAGGGAAGGCCTACCCTGTGCCAGAATAAAGCGCATGGGTCGTTGGTCAGCAAACAAATTCAAGGTTTACATTCGACCATTGGCAGGGAGGGATACCCAAGGAGTGACACATCATTCACCAGGAAAGAAAGTAAACTAGGGTGCGTTGCACCCCCGCAGGGCCAGGCATACTGGTGATACACCTGGGGGGGAAATTACCTCACCACACTGGGGAGGGGACAGCTGCTGCACAACATGAGAATGACAATGACTAGATTGGCAGCGGAATTGGCCCCCTGCGACATAATATGGTCAGAGATAATACCGAGGGGTGAGAGGCGGGGGGCTCGCTCACAATCAGGGGTAGAAGCCTCAAGGAAAAGGCTGAACGCCGCAATGCAGAAATTCACGAGAAACTCAGGTTTTGGCTTTGTGAAGCATGGCCCACTATACACAAGGACACCTGGCTACTTTGCGCTCGATGGAGTGCACCTATCAGACCAGGGCAATGAGGTGTTTGTTAGGAACATTGGGTGGGCCCTCAGAGCATTAGGACGCGGGGACTGAACCCTAGAGCTACACAGGTGGGGGGACTCAAGGTCGCAGTAAGCCACCCTGAGCTTTAGGGGGTCTTACGGGTGATCTTTATGCAAAAAAGGCAAGCTATACCACACCAGAGGGGCGATGGGGCCGCCAATATAAAATGAGATCCTCAGGCCATAGGAGGTCATGAGAAGAACGCGATGGTGACCCCTTCATCGCGTAAGGGACAGTTGGTATCCTGACAGCTGGGGGTTGGCCTTACCTCGCTACGTGGTGGCACGGATACAGCAAACATTTTAAAAAGCATTGGGCGGAAGCCCCAATACTTAAGATACAGCACCGGTTAAAGAATAAGATGGCAAAGCAATGCCCGGTGGCTGGATATTGTTTCAGGAGGGGTACCATCGGTTAGTCCTTAACAGCGCACGGATGATCACCCATAAGATAACCCTACCTGTGTTTATATATACATGCATAACAAAAAATGAAAATAAACTTGCGACAGTTTTCCCACAAGACAAAGGTGTTGGTGTGTTTTGTTCATTATGCAACTTTATAAAACAAAAATCTCCAAGTCTGGATCCCTATAACGTACGTGACATAACAGGGGCCCAGGAGTGGGAATGTCTTGTTACTTACCAGTAATCTTCATTACCCCGATTGGGGTCCTCCTCGTCCCATTCCTTTCAAAGTGAGGCAGTCCTGCCTCCGGCCAGCCAATCAAAACACTACAAAACCAAAAGTCAAAGGTCATATAAACCCCTCCCACCCACCGCCATACCTGTTATCAACAAGTCCCAGACACAAACATAGCGGGAGGGAGGGAGGGAAGAGGACTGGGACGAGGAGGACTCCAATCGGGGTAATGAAGATTACTGGTAAGTAACAAGACATTACCCCTCATGGGTCCTTCTCGTCCTAGTCCCTACAAAGTGATAAGGCTGGTTTCCACTACAGAAATTTAACAAGGAACCGCAGGTCGATATCTCTTTTTCCCTGCTGAGAAGTGTAAAGGAGAGTATCACTCATGCCAACAATTTATCAAACCCAATAATGTAGTGTAGTTCCTATATTCCAATAGGCTGTGCGCATTGGAATAACATAAACGATAGTTTAGACGTAGGACTGAGGTCGACTAGGTCTCTACTGAATATGTTAGACTTAATTATGAATGCCAGCTAGCTCAGAGGTCACTAGAAACTTTCTCGAATGAACAGGAAGGAGTTAACTTTCCTTATTAGACAAGAAGGGATTAGTTTCTGACAAGCGCATAAACATGAAAAACTTTGCTCCCTCCAGAACAAGGAGTATATCTCCAGAGTCGTGTGAAAACAATAGACAGCTATTTCACACAGTCAATCGTGCATGCTTAGTTTCACCAGGAGAGCAGACAAATAGAGAGACGGGAGTTTTCAATAAAAGGTGTTATTTATTGAGCAGTCCTCTTTCTCGTGCAAGAGAAGTGAATTGCCACAATTTCAATACTTATCATGAAGTAAAGTGCGTACAGTAAAAGGAGTATTATGAAATAATACTATAAAAGCATTTATATGGTTTCTAAGCCATAAGATACTTAAAACGGATAACATATGTACATACATAAAATCATTGACTAAACGTACTCAACTGGTGCTTCTAAGATACGCCTACCCCGGTGTACCTAACCTAAGCCTAGTACTTGGGAAGGAGTAAGTGAGCTGCAGTTTAAGTTAAGTTAGTTTTTGCCAAGAATCTGAATCAAGAATTCTCTAAGGATCTAATCAGCTCCGTACCTTGGTTATAGAATGAAGGGGGTCTTGTATCTCTATCTCAGGACTCGATCTCCCAGCAACCCGCAAGGGTGACTGGAAACACTGGAGCTGGAATTTCTCGGCAGGAGAAAAGACAGCGTCTCTCTCAGTGCGTCAATGGGAGGGTCGGCTTCCTTCGGCACTCGCTACAGCTGGGCTTCGGGGAAGTAGATAGCCGATCTGCTCCAAACCACCATGTGTTTGCTTAAGGCAGATGCTGGTATATTTATACCTGAAAGGTGCCGAGTTTGACGTAAGGTTGGACATAAGACGTCACTAAGAACTTACAGTTCTTTCTGGACTCCAGGAGTTCTTGTTCAAATCAAAACAAAAGCAGGGGGAATTCCCGGGCTGCTGGAGGCTTGGTTTGTTCAAAGACCGCGTTGTACTTTCTAGGAGTCTATGGGAGTAGCCTTGCCGTATTTGGACTGCATTGGCTATGACTAAATATGGATATGATTCTTATGCCTTTATAAGGATATGTTTTGTTATAACCACATAAGGGCATGAATCGGGAATATTTAAATAGGGTCCTAGATATGTTTACAACACCCACTTCATGTATAATGTCCATCATTACTAAATACTAAGCAATACTAAACATATAACGATGCATGTGTTTTCCAACCCACCCCAAAATACATAAATTGCATTTAAAATGGTATATGGTATATACACGAAAATGAGTATTTATACTGTATGTTTTTCAAGCAGTGGTATCATTCAAGAAATGCATATATGGTACGTTTGTCTGAATGATTTGTGAAAATTACATTTATGAAATGGCTCTTAATACAGAAGAGAAGGTCGAGACCATTTCATCACATATTTATACAATACTGTACATGTGCTAGAGGCTAAGTCAAAATATTGTCTCTAGAGTCTCTAAAAATAGAAGTTCTGTTCTCTAAGAATAGTTCTACTTTAAGCAGAGTACCATGTGCCAGAAAAAAGGTAAATAATTTGGAAATGGAAAAAAATAATTTCGCTTTCAGGGGAAAAATAGTTCCAATTGTTTTCAGTAGTGTTGTTCATCAAAACTGAAGGCCGAATTCAGAGTTCAGGGAACGATGTGTGCTCGTTGTTTCAAAAGTTATTCTCGTTGTTAGGAGAGAACATCAAATCAGACAGGCTTGCGAAAAATTGGTCTACAACAGTAGGTGAGAGTTCGACCAAGTTCGAAAAAGCTGAAATAGTGCAAATGTGCGAAGCATTGCTATCATCGATGTCTGGATCAGCATTGTTCACGGAAGGTTGTACCTGTGTGGTGCTGCTTTCATCTCGTACTTCACCGCCACCTAATCGTAATGGTAAAGTCTCAACGAATGCCGTCATCAGAATAGGTAGCCGCTGGGGACAACACGTTGCATGAGCCGTTACCGAACCAAGCAAAGTATCGATATCCATTGGTACTGCTGATGGTAGTGTAAGACAGACGTCCAACACGCATTCTTCTCCGCATAGCAGACATCGAAGCACAGGTAAGATGCAATCTTGCCAGATTGGTCTGAATGAAAGAAACCAGGTAGTACTCAGATCTCTTAGCCGGGCAAAGCCGAGGACATTAGTGATCCGTTCTGGGTATCGTATAGCTAGGATCATTTCTTCCATTGTTGCCTGAGTTTTCTCTGTGGCTTGACTTGCCATATCGGAGCAGAAGGAATAAAAATAAAATTCCTGCTACGAGTCCCAAAAGAAGAGGCAGTCCGCTGAATACTGAATGCACAAAATTCGGGAAAATGCCAAGAACTGTCTCAAAGGGTGCTAACAGTCCCGAAAAAATTGTCTTAAATACATGTGCGATGCCACTGGTATCTGACATGTTTAAGATTTGGCTTAACATTTCTACAAAATGACGGGGCAATTTGTCGATAATAGGGAATGTATCTCTGCCGCTGTCCTTGGAACTTGCAGATCATACGTTTCTTTGGACGAGGTTAAAGGCACAGTTGTCTGTAAAAGAATAGACTTCATTCTGCTTAAAGTATCAATTCGAATAGAAGAGATATTCAAAGAAGGCCATATTGCCGCCTCCATGTCTAGATTGCTGTTTGGATACAGTACTTGCATACAACAAGTGACCATGGAAGTAACGCTCACGAGATAGGCTTTTCCTGGCACTTATTATAACGTAGCTGCCGTTAGAAAGTTGTCTGAAAAAAGGCTCTATCTGTGTTGCAGGAGTGCCATGCAGGTGACATGAAAGGTTGTTTGATGAACCTTTGCAGGCTCCATGCAAGTTAATACCTTGACACAGAAGTGTACCGCTTAGTGATTTTTTACAATTGTTACCACTAAGAAATACTTCTTTTTTCCCTTCACTATAACATTTATGTGTATAAGGTAAATTCCAGGTTGACTTGATGTATCCTTTACCCAACCTTTCATACAGGCCAGCTGGTATATACTTTTGGCAATACTGAAACTGAAAAGTTGTTATCGTAATTGTAATTGTACCATGTATTATCCATTCAATGACAGGTCTCTCTGACATTGTCAATGGTAATCTCTCAAGTTTTTCAATGCTCAGAATCGTATAGTCTGCTCCTTTTTGTGCCAAACTGATTTGTTTATCAGTAAGGTTAAAGATAGAAAATAATGACATTGTGTTGAGTAGACGCCATGGCACGTAGCCTGAACGCAGATTTTGTAACATCTAGCCTAACTGTACAATAGAACGCAATTGGGACTGGCCATGTTGTAACATTAGCAAGTCCTGCTCTATTATATCAATAGCAGATGATACAATGCTGTCCAGTGAATAAATTCTGGAGGACAGAGTCGTTAACCCATTGTCCACTACAGAAAATGATTTTTCCAAATTAATACGATCAATTTCTCATATTTTTTCATCAGTTTAAATTTGCATTACTTTCCAAGCTTTGTTGTAAGCAGCGTATATACCGGCGTATATGAAACGTTTTTGACGCTGTTTGCGAGGTCCCATTATGAAATCTAGCAAGTCAGCACCTTCTTTAAGTAAAGTCAAGTGTTGCTTAATTTTAGCCAGTGTGGATTTCTGTAGCCATTCAAGACATAGCTTTCCTACACTGTATGTTGTAACTATCCCTGGATGTTGTCTCTGGGAGTATCTTGGGTCTGGCCTGGTCTGTTTGAACCCCTGTGTTTTGTTCAGGAATCTATCTTGACAGTTATTTGTGTCTGTGGGCCAGATCAACCATTTTTTCCAGTCAGGATTTGTTCTGTTTTGGTGTAAAATATGGGATACATCTATCTCCACATCTGTAGTGCTATTACTATCAGGTATGGGCTTTGGAATAGACGGTTTGTTTAAGTCTTTTATCTTGGCTAGGCCGAGACAGGTTGTTTGTTGAATGGTGTCATTCAGGAATATTATCTGTTCTGGGATCATGCAGGCTCTGAATAATGATTCTAAACCTTGTACCTGCCAGTCTTTTGTACCCCAGATGGTTTTTGTTTCAATGTTGTTTTTCCAAAATTCAAAACCAAATGTAGACATTTTTTCATAAAATTTTTCAGAATAAATCAATTTAGTATTTGTCAACATGTTTTTCATTCCTGTCTTATTTAACATGTTGAAATAAAACGTTTCTGGATCAGTGTTGTTAAACCCTGAGAAGTATGGGAATTTCTCATAAAATGTTTTCAAACTGCCTTTTGGCGGTGTTGGACAATGTTCCCATTGGTTATAAGTAAAACATTTCTAGGATTAGCAGATTTATGCAAATAGTGATGACCATAATGATTATAGCAATACATTTCTTCATAATTTGATGACCCCTACAAATAATCATGTGTGTTGAATTTTGCTGACATTTCTAAATCTGACATCATATTATTAATATTTTCAAAGTCCCAATCATCAGAGAAAGTACTTGGTTTTACAAAGTCACTTAATGAAACCTTGAACTGGTGTGGATATTTCAAGAGCTCAATCGGGCCATAGATTTCGTAATCCGTTTTGTCCCATGCTACACCACCAGGTATTGGAATGGCTGTGATGTTCACTGATGACAGTTCTCTTTTCTCGATGTGAGATGATCTGTGTGGCTTTAGGACCAAGTTGATGTTCTGACTTGCTGTGTCCATTGTACTATATTTTCCATCAACAAATCTACCCAAACATAAAATCATGATGAGCCAAAGAAGGAGGGAAAGTACACCTAACACAATCCATAATTCAATCCATGGTCAAATCAGATATGTTTTTTTGAGTTGATGAAAGAGTTCAGTCATTTTTTGTTTAAAACTTTTTGTTGCTGGCGTTTCTTCATGTTCACTCGGATCATCAGAAAAGTCATCGAAATTGATGAAGTAGCCAGATGCAGTTCTGTCAATTGTTGGAATTGCTTTCGGATTTCCTTTAGTCTTTGAATCTTCTTTTGTGACATTAGTATAGTCAGAGGCTACATCATTGTAGACAGGTGTTTCTTGACGAACTGTTGCAATTTGGGTTTCAAGAGGCACAAGTTCCATGGCTTTGTTGCATAGTCCTTTTTTATTTACTGCAGGTTTATCAAAAGTGATTAGTCTTTCAGTTTGAACCTCTTGGATTGTAGCAAGGTTTGGTCTTCTGCTACTTCTTGGGAGTCCACTGGGCCTACTACTTATTATTGGCCACATGATTGTGGTTTTACCAGGTCGATTGATACAACTCTGTTCTCCTTTTTACCAGCAAAGGGCGGTAGTACTACTGATCTTGTTCTGCTGACAGCTAAGACAGGTACTGCTTTTCTGTAAGAAGGCCCAAATTCCTTCTTCACCGCGATCTTTTCTCTGACTAGGTCCCCAATCTTTGGAATCCAGACAGGTCTTGTTGGGACAGGTGGTTTTTCTTCAGTGGCTGTTGGCTTTAACTTTGTGTTACTTAGACTTCTTCTTGTTTCATTTAAGTCCTGTAAAACAGCCAAACGGTCTTTGATATCAAAGGACTTTTCTTTCACCACTGAAGTCTGAAAATCTAAGTCCTGGATTATCATTCTAATACCGAACAATAGTTCGTATGGAGTGATACCTCTTAGAGAATTTCTTGGCAGATTGTTAAGACTACGTTGGACACTTGTTAGATGTTTGACCCACCCATCACCCGAACCTAATACCCTCGCCGTTATAGATTGCTTTATGTCATGGTTTTTTCTCTCCACTACCGCATTTCCCTCGGGATGGAATGGACTAGAGTACCGCAATGCAATGCCCATGCTGGCCATGGCCTCCTTGTAAGCCAGAGAGCTAAACGCAGGACCCTGGTCAGAATGTAGCATGTTAATTGTGCATGTGCCGATAAAGACTCGCAAATCTTTTATAACAGTTCTGGCGTCAGCCGAGCGCTGGGGCCACATCCAAATGAATCTTGTGCAGGAATCCACTGCGACCATGATATATTTATAGTTGCCGTCCCTTTGTAAGGTACCACAGTGGTCCAGGTGAACACATGCTAATGGTTTATCTGAGATTAGAAGGGGCGTCTGTGCTGGTCGTTTCACTGTTGATACTTTCATTCTTTGGCATATTTCACATTCTAGAACATAGTTTCTAGTCTGTTTTCTCATGCGTGGCCACCAATATCTCTGTTTTAATAATGATATTGTGTCGGAAACACCAGCATGTGCAGATGCGAGCCCTTCGTGTGCCGCTAAAATTAGTCCTAACCTGTGTTCCATGTTTGGAATTACTCTATCCCCCACTCCAGGGATTTGAGCAAAAGGAACATTATTCGCATCAGTTTTGTATGAGTACTTTACTGGAAAGCCTTTTGGGAGTGTCTTACCACTGTCTTTTACTGAAGCACTGACAGCCTGCATTATTTCGCTGTCTATTTTTGTTTTTGACCGGGTGATGGCAGCTACGGAAGCTGTTTGCACAGCTGCCTTCGCGGCCTCATCAGCCAATGAATTCCCTGCAACGTGAACGCCACGTGAGTCTTTTGTAGTTCTTTCTGTAAAAGAACTACTTGTTCCCAAAGCATGTTATGCTTGATTGTGCCACCTTTTGCATCTTTGAAGCCGTTTTGAACCCAGTTCTGCAAGTATTCATTGTAAGACTGAACGCAGTAATATGAATCGCACACTATGAGTGTGGGGAATTCGCGATCGGCATTTTCAAGCGCCATCTTTAAAGATCTTATTTCAGCTCGCTGAGCTGTACAGTTTCTGAGTGATTCAGTTTTGGTGATTATCGGTCTGAATTTACCTAAGCGCCAGCCACCTTTAACAATTGCGCACGCTGCATTGTAAGATTTTTTATTTTTATCCACAACGTGGTGTTGTGCAAATCTGTCCGTGTAGATTACACAGGTGTACTGTTCTAGAGGCAGAATTTCGATCGGCAGAGGATATTCATGTTCGTATTCCAGATTTTCTAGTTTTTTCATTTTCGGATCAAATGCGTGTTTCACGTCTTCTGCAGCAAGAGAATTTTCCCATTGTATCCATTTTGGATCTAATGCCACAGCATTCGGAATGCGTGGTCTTGTTACTGCCTCAAGGGCTGATATTGCTGTTAAAACAGATATGCTCTTGCCTTGGGCTAGCGGTCTTTCTTTTGCTACAGCAGTTTGAACCGTATGTACAATTTTTTCAGTAGAACTGAATTTCATTTCAGCTTGTGTGTACAAGTGTGATTTATAAGCTATTGGTACCGTTTCTCCCTCATTAGAGGTTAGGTATGTGAATCCGCATCTTCCTGGGATGACTCGGATTACAAGGTTGCGTTCATTTGCGCGTGTTTGCAGTTTTGTTTTAGTTAACATGTCTGTTTGTAATGATCTTAAAATTTCTGTGTGTTTCTGAGTCCAATTAATTGGTTTGAAATCAGGTTTTATTAATTCGTGGAGAGGTTTAACCCTCTCTGCATAATTTAGAATGTATGTTCTTCCGAAATTCAGGAAACCTAGTATTGATTGTAAGTTCTTCAGCGTTTTTGGTGCTTGGAGTACTGCACACTTCTCTAAGAAGTTGTCTGCTAGGCTTTTGCCTTCACTTGATAATTCATATCCTAAAAACAGGACAGTTAGGTGAGCAATTCGTGACTTTTTAAAGTTGAATTTGTACCCTTCAGCTGCGAACCCAAGTATTATGGTGTTCACTCTTTTCAAGTGTGTCTCCAGGTCGTCGTCTGTAAGATAGATGTCATCGACATAAGATAATGCCTCATCATCATACATTTGTAGTAACTCTGTTACCCTCGCTGAGAATAATCCTGGGCTATTCTTGAATCCCTGTGGGAGACAACAAAATTGTTTTTGGGCCCCCATACAGGAGAAAGCGGTCAAATATCTGCTTTCTGGATCTATGTTTTGACAGAAGAAACCATTTGAGATATCTAATGTCGTTTTATATTTTTTGCGCACAATGTTATTCATTAGTGCTGCACCGTGTGAGTTTTGTACTGCAAATGTTTTGCAGCAAGAGTTTAGGTGTCTGTAGTCCAAAACTAGACGATATGAATCGTCAGGCTTGGAGACAGGAAACAAAGGATTGTTCATTTGTGAGGTGCATGTTTCAATTACCCCCTGACATTCAAGTTGATCTAAGATCTCCCTGACTTGTTTTTTTAGCTTCTTTCTTAACAGGATACTGCCCTTGTGCAGTTGGTTGATTTTTTGTAACTGAATTTTGTGGTGAGGAGAATCCTCATCCCATCCTACATGATTTTTATATAATGCAGGGGCTTGTGCTACTGCCCATTTTCTAGCAAATGTGTATTTTTTATTAATTGGAATGTGATTTGAGAAGGCAGGCATAATCATTTCTTCGCCATGTGGGCGCTCCCTGACAAACTCTGGTGGCCAGTCTTTTTCAGCTAGAAGGATATCATAGCCTTTAGATATGTTATCCCAAAAGAGACCTCTTATTTTCCTAGTTTTGTCCCCCTCTATACGCAATGTTATTTCATATAATTTATGGAGTTTGCTAACTCTGGTGTCTGCAGTTTCCACCTGAATGTATTCATTCGTGTCCACTGTCTCCAGAAGATTCATCAGGATCTTGCGAGCTATGGTCACTTCTGCTGCGCTGTCTAGCATTGTCTGGGCCCACTCTCCGTTTTTCAGTTGAATCTTTGGCATATTTTATTTTAATACTAGCTACCTTCTTTTTTGTAAATTGTAATTTTTTACTTTGATGAGCAGGTTCCTTGTCTTTGGACTTGACGTGCTCTTCTTTGTGTTCTGACCGTCCTCTTCTTTTCGATTTCTGTGAGGAAGTCTGAAAAGATCGAGAGGGACGTGTATCAATATCTTGATATCTGTCAGGTTTTCTCAATTTATCCCTATCTCTAAGGTTGTATCTTTTTTCAGAGGGCTCCCTTTGCGGAGACTTGCTTCCTCGTTCTGGAGATCTATCTCTCCGTTGAGGAGCCCTTCCTCTGGACTGAAACTGTTTTTCTCTGGGAGTGGTTTGTTTTTTACCCTCCCACCTCTTTTTTGGAGGGTTCAGATTATTTTTAATAAAAGTTTTTTCAGGATTTTCAGTTAGTTGTGGTTTTAGTGGTTTCCCACCCAAACTATCTCTACCTAGTTCTTCATAGGATTTTTCTATGATTCTGGCAAGTTCAAAAGGTTGTTCTGCTATATCTGTTTCTTTCAATTTCTGCCGGATCTTTTTACCGTCAATTGCCAATTGAACTAATTCTCTGTATGATTTTGTTAATTCTTTTATCTGAACTAAAAGTTTTCCGCTCGACATGTTTTCATGTCAGGATGTGGTGTGTAGCTGGCTAGAACCGGTCATGTGGCTCCTGGTCTACCTAGTGGACCGAGCCTGGTAATGTGATTTTGATATTTTAGGGCGCAGGTGCTCTTGGTATGTTAGTGGAATTTCAACGTCCTCGAAAGGGGCGTATTCCGTTGGAGATTCCTCAACTTTGTAATAGTTGAAATCGTGTGTTATTGGGTTTGCTTTAGGAAAGTGTATCCATGAATAGAATACCTCTGTCTGCCGATATGCATGGGCCTCTACCACAAATATGACTGTACCACCTCTTGATGGTAGTCCATTTTCTATAACTTTAGTAGTAATTGTTTTCCTTACATTTACCGGAATGATTATAACATTCGGGTCTTCATCTTGGAGACTTATGTCATCCCCTAAAAGTTGAGCTGCCAAAGCATCTCTTTCTTCATCACCATTTTCTCCCATTTTACTGACAGAAAGTTTTTTATTGCAGAGCAAGTTTCAAGGAAACAAAGATTAGGTGCACAATATTTTGGAACACTGTATCCTTCAACGTTGACTAAACCAAAAACTAATACATAGGAATCTCTTCCTACTAAGTTCTGGCGGATATTAACCTTTTACCCACTCCAGACGTCTATTGGAGTTTTTAAGGGAAAAAGGGGTCTGTGTGAAAAGCACGACTGAGTTACTCTAGTATCTAGCGTTAGATTATCGCCTTACCAAACGGTGGGCGCCATGTAGTGTAGTTCCTATATTCCCAATAGGCTCTGCGCATTGGAATAACATAAACAATAGTTTAGACGTAGGACTGAGGTCGACTAGGTCTCTACTGAATATGTTAGACTTAATTATGAATGCCAGCTAGCTCAGAGGTCACTAGAAACTTTCTCGAATGAACAGGAAGGAGTTAACTTTCCTGATTAGACAAGAAGGGATTAGTTTCTGACAACCGCATAAACATGACAACTTTGCTCCATCCAGAACAAGGAGTATATCTCCAGAGTCGTGTGAAAACAATAGACAGCTATTTCACTCAGTCAATCGTGCATGCTTAGTTTCACCAGGAGTGCAGAGAAATAGAGAGACGGGCGTTTTCAATAAGAGGTGTTATTTATTGAGCAGTCCTCTTTCTCGTGCAAGAGAAGTGAATTGCCACAATTGCAATACTTATCATGAAGTAAAGTGCGTACAGTAAAAGGAGTATTATGAAATAATACTGTAAAAACATTTATATGGTTTCTAAGCCAAAAGATACTTAAAACGGATAACATATATACATACATAAAATCATTGACTAAACGTACTCAACTGGTGCTTCTAAGATACGCCTACCCTGGTGTCCCTAACCTAAGCCTAGTACTTGGGAAGGAGTAAGTGAGCTGCAGTTTAAGTTAAGTTAGTTTTTGCCAAGAATCTGAATCAAGAATTCTCTAAGGATCTAATCAGCTCCGTACCTTGGTTATAGAATGAAGGAGGTCTTGTATCTCTTTCTCAGGACTCGATCTCCCAGCAACCCGCAAGGGTGACTGGAAACACTGGAGCTGGAATTTCTCGCAGGAGAAAAGACAGCGTCTCTCTCAGTGCGTCAATGGGAGGGCCGGCTTCCTTCGGCACTCGCTACAGCTGGGCTTCGGGGAAGTAGATAGCCGATCTGCTCTAAACCACCGTGTGTTTGCTTAAGGCAGATGCTGGTATATTTATACCTGAAAGGTGCAGAGTTTGACGTAAGGTTGGACATAAGACGTCACTAAGAACTTACAGTTCTTTCTGGACTCCAGGAGTTCTTGTTCAAATCAAAACAAAAGCAGGGGGAATTCCCGGGCTACTGGACGCTTGGTTTGTTTAAAGTACGCGTGGTACTTTCTAGGAGTCTATGGGAGTAGCCTTGCCATATTTGGACTGCATTGGCTATGACTAAATATGGATATGATTGTTATGCCTTTATAAGGATATGTTTTGTTATAACCACATAATGGCATGAATCGGGAATATTTAAATAGGGTCCTAGATACGTTTACAACAATAACTGTAACTTGGAAAGATCACTGACTCCAGATTCAATTTAGGGGATTTATTACAAAGTCAAAAACAACGGAATATAAAAGCACCTCAAGACAAGGTTGTAAAAATACATAGGAACTAATACAAAACCAAACCTACAGATTAGTCTACTCTGGTGGATCCTGAAAAGAATAAACAACTCTGGAAATACAACACAAGCAAGGACTGCTCCAACATTTAAGTCAGACTTCATCTGTTGCTGTAAAGTGAAAACTATTAGACTATCTCTACTCTATCTCTAAGGTGACATCCCTACTTAGCATTTCCCAGGCAAAGTCAGTTGAAGGGCTTGTGAAGACTTCCTAAGAAGTACATTCACAGAGTAAATCAGGTAGCCAAAGCTACAGAGCTAATTCTAAGATGCTCTTTCCAGATTGATCGCCAAACCCCTTCTCCTAACTCATCCTGTCTCCTTCTGCCTCTCCTCCCTCTGGGCTCTTTCCCTAATACAAAAATGCAAAGATGTAAAACACGCCCACAGATCACCTCATGCTAACGGACACCTCTCCTAGGTAGTTTTCCATCGTCCTCTCCAGATGCAGTCCGATGACCTTGATTCCCAGGCCTCCTCAATGAGAAAGAACACGGGCTCCCAATTATTGACCTTCTGTTTAAAATGTTTCTCTTCTCCTCCATGCCTATCTCCTAAAACAAAAGGCATTAGTTCTAACTAACAAAGGCAGCTTCTTACACCTGCAACTTAAACGTGAGAAGAGAACATCCTTGCATACTCATGAAATGTGCTGAACACCTCCAAAAGCGAGAGCTTACCAGGGAAATTACATTTCCAGGCCTACACAATTCGGCTAACATAAGAATAAACAAACAGGCCTTTCTTATAACAACGTGAACATTTCATTTAGGCCTTTAACATCAACTTAATCATGCATGTTATAACATTGCATCTGCAAGCAACTAAATGTCATTACATATTAAGCACAACTCTTTATTTCTTCGTGCAGTCTTCATCATGGTGCACTTTAAATTGAATGCATTTCATTACACGTGGCTATTTTGTTAAGCAATTGCAATAGACATCAGAAGGTTACACCTTTCAACATGAATGTCATGTTTTTGTCTATATGGCACAACACGAATTTCTAACCGTTTACCTTACTTTATTATTACAACACACTTATACCAATCAAAGTTAATACAACATAAGAATATATGTTGATCTGGACTATTTATGATTATGATGCACCCCTACAATTTCAGAGCACCATCGTGCTCCAACAGTTGTGAGGAACTCACAAGCAGAGAACCAGATATAAAAAAACGCAGGACACCAGGGATCCTTGTAAAAGCACAAAACTTAATCAAACAAATGATTAAGGAACAGCAGCGTCCAAAATGCCAACAGGAAAACCGGACACAGAGGCATATTAAACAGCAATGCCAAATAGCCGAACAAATGCGAGATGGGACCGCTAAGAGGCCGCTCTACAAAACTCCTGGACAGAGACCCCCGCTGCCTCAGCCCAGGAAGCGGACACAAAACACATCGAACGGCCCAGCACCAGAGATGGAGGAGGCAGCCCCATAGATCCACAAGATAGGCAGACTGCCAAATGCACATAGCGAGAGAAGGCGGAAGGAGAAACAAACCAACCTTGAGCCACACCCCCACAAGAGACAAACAAGGCAGGAGAAAGACAAAACCCCAAGGCACTAAGGATGAAAAACCCAAGGGTGGAACATCCAAGGATGAAGGAACAAAAGAATCCCCATCCCCAGGCAAAATAGGAATGAATCCCCCCTGCTGAAAATGGAACACGGAGGAAACCCAAGGAGAAAAGCCAGGCCCGCCGCAAAACAACCCCAACCAGCAAAAACTGCAAATAAGGGAAGAAGAGAAGCAAAGCACCCAACTCACCCAAACGAAGTGTGGAGGGGACGGTCAACAAAACAGCCACCTGCGCGGACAACCACAACAAACAGCCACCGACAAAGGCACAAAAGGGGGCAACAGCAGACCCTGCAAAACAGTAGGCAAACCCAAGAAGGCACAACCACAGGAGAGACCGGACGTTGACGCCAAAAACTACACAGAATCCGACTCACCAAAGGAGCAACAACCTCCAAAGAGGCCCTGGGACCCCGACAAGCCTGAACCACAGCCCAACGAGCAGACAAGGCTGAAGGGGAAAGGTCCTTCAAAGAACCCATCTCGGAGAAAGACAAGAAAATGGGAACGTGAAAACAGGTGACCACCAAATCCACCAGGATGAGGGGAATGACGGACAGCAAGGGGAACATCCACAAATGACCCAGCCGCACCAATCTGTTTAAAGCCCGTGGACTCAGAATTGAGCGGAAGGATCAACGGGCGCCGGGACCAGGAACAGAGAGGAACAGAATCCCTGTACTGCTAACAGAACCAGCACAACAGTGCCCTGTGACAAAAACAGGCTGATGACCGAGAACAAGGCAGATCACATCACGGGACCCATGGACAACTGGGTAACCCCGAAAACAGTCCGAAAGGGGGACGGCCCCGGAACAGAATCCGGTAATCAAGATCAACGACCGATAGGCCCCACCAGTCGGAAACAGACCGGACCAACAATCCAGGAACAACGGAGCCGAGCCCCCAAAACATCAACATCGCCAACAATGTAGACAGGAACCCACAACCCATGAAACACTAGGATTTGAACACATAACCTCTTGAGGAAGAGACCACAACCATAACCACCAGGCCACGGAGAAACCACCTGGGCATAACACTAATTGACCAACACCCAGGGGAAGCTGCAGGATAGGGTAGAGAACCGCTGCAGATGCCAGGAACCAAATGGAACGCAGCCCCCGACCACGGGCCCGACCACAAAAGGGCTGAGCAGAAGAAAGAGTACACGGAAAACTCCAGATCACAGCAAAAAGACAAGTTTGTCCGCATAAACTATCTGTGGAGGAAGCCAAAAAGCCCGGGATCCACAAAAGGCAGGTAACGGACCAAAGTGTCTGAGCAGTGTCAAGGCACCACAGCACAGTCCAGAGAGACCTCCTAACAGCCACCGCCACCCCAGCAGCCAAGGAGAGGGCCCACAGGGCAACAAAAGTACAGCAGACAGAAACTGAAACAAGACCTCCGTCTGCGCCAAGACAGGAGTGAGATCCCCCTGACCCGGAAGACAGACAAACAGGTACCCAAACCATCAGAATGGACCTGCAAAGTATAGGCTGAAGAAGCGCCAGTACGCACCCCAAAAGAGAAGTTGCAAAAGAACGCTCAAGAGCGAACACCACCTCCTGCACAACTGGGACAGCCCAGGAAGCTGCCTCCGAAGACAAATAGGAAGAAGAAGAAGCCATGGAGGACAAAACAGAAGTGACCCCAGGAACCAGAGGGAACTGGGTGACAAAGTCCGCCAGGCAACACTGCTACCCTGGAAAGCGCGGAATCCCCTGCATGTTGACAGCAAGCCACACTATAGCCAGAAAATCTGTGAGGACAGCATGAAAAGGCAGGGCAATTACCACCAAAGAACATATAGGGAGTAAAGCCCATCATCTGCCAAGGACCGGGGGTCAAATCCCAGCACTTTATGAACAGGGATCAACATGTCTAAAAAAACCTTGTCTCTGCTGTAAGTCCCCTCAGGAGAATAATCCAGGGCCTCATAAACATCCCCAGCCTAGTTCGCAGGTGCTCAAGGAGCCCAGCCTGCACAGCAGAATGAAATAAAACCTGCAAAAAGACCAGGAAAGTCGCAAAAGGACATTACGTTGCACGGATAAAGATGTTGCAGGCACTTGAGAGTAATGCTCAACACCCATGGCCATAAGTAGGAAGAGCAAACCATACAGGAAGCCAGCACACACCAGGAAGTGCCCAGCCACTCCACATTAACACTGTCACCAAGCAACCAAGACCCGTGTAACATGAGACTTGGAAAACCAAAGAGACAACCCTGCAGTCATATACACAGAACATGGCCGCGGGCCGGACGCTGCTTGATACCCCCAGTGTCGGAACGACCCAGGGCCAGCACATCAGGAAAGCTCGCCGCCCCAGCCCAGCACATGTGCGGGGAGCATCCTGACCCAGGAGCAGGAGCACGACCGACCGGAGCGCCTGCACGGCCACGCAGAGACAAAAAAACATAGCCAGAAATAAACAGCACATATTGAAGACCTTCAACAAATCAGTACAAAAACTCACGGTACTGCAACACATCCTGCACAACTGTAAACAGCAACAGGAGACATGGAGCATCAGCGTTCCGGTCACCGTCGAAGCAAGAAAAAAATAGGCATGGCGGTTGGTGAGAGGGGTTTATATTACCTTTGACTTAGGGGATATGACTGTGAGGGATCGCCTAGAGAGCGATCATAATCCCTTATGCTCAACTTTAGACCTAAAAGTACAGACAGTATCGGTTGAGCCAGCTCAAAAACTACTTACCCTCGAACTAATCCCTACCAACGATATGCAGCCACTAAAATGGGCTAAGCTAGTAGAGAACCCTAATCTAGCCAATATTACTAGGGATATCTACCTCACTATAGTCGATTTAGAGGCCCGTTCTGAACTCCCTGAGTTCACCCTGATAATTACTGCCACTCACAATAAATTATTTTCTCACCTAAGATCATACTTCTTCAAGCAGCACTCAAATAAGAACACCCAAAGAAAGAAACTAAGCCTGTGGCTCAATGAGGATTTGGGATGGCAGGTAAAACTCTAGGGGCCAGATGTAGGTGTGGGACATTTACCGACTCATAAATACCGAATTTTACCGATTCGGTATTTATGAATCGGTAAATATGAAGGTGTGAGATGTAGGTATTTTATAAAATAGAAATACCGAATCTCTAACATTCGGTATTTACCGATTCGGTAAATACCGAATCGGTATTTCCTATTGATTCCTATTTACCGAATCAGTAAATACCGAATGTTGCAAGGGTGCAGGGGGTGTCACTTTGACACCCTCTAGCACCCGAAGTAAAGGCATGTGTGACATTTGGCACACATACATGCCCTTAGGGCATGTCTGTGTGTCACATTGCACAGTGTGCATGCACACCTGGATTCGGTATTTTACCACACAATAGAATTGTGTGGTAAAATACCGACTCTTAAGGGCCTGTGACACTCTCAGGAGTGTCACCTACATTTGGATTTACCGAATCAGTAAAATTACTGATTCGGTATTTTACCGAATCGGTAAATTTACCGAATCGGTAAATTTACCGATTCTGTAAAATATTGGCCCCTACATGCCAATTCCTAAATACCGGTCGGTAACGGCCGAAATCGGCCGTTACCGACCGGTATTTGGGCTCTTACATCTGGCCCTAGGTGAGGATCTTAATCAGGGCCACCAGACAAAGTACGGGCGGTCAGGCGTAACTACAGGAGAATTCAGGAAAAGGCTAAGAAGCAATGGGATGAAAGTAGATGGCAGGACCTGAGACTGGGATGCGCAGCAATAGTTCCAAACAGTTTTGGAACATTGTAAAATGGGACAGGGGGACAACCAGTACCGCCACAAAACCATGCAGCCCAGGATCAATGGGTCAACCATTTTAAACCCCAATATGCGTGCAGTGCCTGTGAGGGGAACCCTATTGCGCCTTTACACATGTTCTATCAAGACAAGGCCTTTACACTGGCTGACGTCAATATTGTCCTTGGAGCCGTAACAGGGGGTAGAGCTCCGGGTTTAGATGGCATTCCAGTTGACATTTTTTTAAATGATAGACCCAAATGGTGCCGGTATATTAAATTATTGGCTAATGCGATTTCCCAAGGAGCTCCAGTGCCTGATTCCTGGAAAGGAGCCGAGATATCCAGGTATATCAAAAAGGGGATAAATCCCACCCAGGAAATTATAGGCCCATAAGCCTCATAGATTCTTTGCAAAAGGTGATGGGCCGGTTAGTACTGAACAAGGTCCAAGATTGGATAGACAAGTATGATATTCTCTCACCATTACAGGCAAGCTTCCGGGCCCATACCAGTGCCATTGATCAGGTTTTTCGGTTTACAATAATATACTGGCGGATAGTGGTTCTAGGCAAGGGTTGCTTGCATGATGCCTTCATTGGCCTTAAGTCAGCATTCGATCTTGTTTCCCGCAGTAAACTTTGGGCAGTGCTACAGGTGCTAGGGATGGCACCAGAGTTGCTATCTCTTATTATTTGTTTACATGAGGATCATTTTGCCCAAATACGGTGGGGGTCACAGGTCAAAGTTACTAAACGTTTTCCCATTGACAAAGGAGGGCGCCAAGGTTGTGTTATGGATCCTACACTATTCTCACTCTTTATCAATGGGGTCGTCAAGTTTTTATTGTCTACCCCGACGGATGTCCCTGTACTAGCGGGAACTCATAGCCCTATTTTAATGTTCACGGATGACCGGTTGATCATCTCAAAAACTCCCAGCGGTCTCCAGAGTGCCTTTTGAGGAGTTTTGCCAACATCGGGGGTTGGAAATTATTGTATCCAAAACAAAATGTATAACTTTTAACCAGCATAAAACATTTAAAGGTGGAGTATGCATGAATAACCACCCCCTGGAACAAGTTGGGGCTTTTACCTATCTAAGGGTTAACTTGTAAAATGAACTGAGGTGGAATTTCCAACTTGACACTACCATATTAAAACATTGACAACTATCTGAGGCCCTATATACTGAGTTTAAAACTTCCCTTACAAAGCAAGTTAAACATTTGCTCCAGCTTTATAGTATGAAAGTTCAGATCTCTGCCTTATATGGGGCCGAGCTCTGGGGTTTTGAAAACCTATCCCAGCTAGCCGTCGCAGAAAAGAGGTTCTTACACAGAATTACTGGTCTCCCGCAAAGCACCCCAGTGTGCCCATTGCTGTACGAATTAGGCAGAAAAAGTCTGGTTGATATTGCCAGATTACGCCCAATATTATACTGGTCGAAGAATTTGGTGTGCGCCAGAACTGGCATCTTATGCCTCTGGCCTCAATTATCTAATACGGGCAGATTGCTATCACAAAATTAGATGGTTAAGGTAGATAAGAACCTCACTAGTCAAGATTGGCATGGTCACGTTGTGGAAAAATCCCTCCAATGCATCTTTCCTGCCAAAGGAGTTTTTGAAAGAAAAATATTGGAAAATGGTGTTTCTTAATATCCATCGAAACAGTGACACTTCCTCGCTAACGGGAGGTTTCTTGGAAGTCAAATTCCGGCCAAATTTAGAGCAGTGTTGGGATTTAATAACCAAACCGCATGATAGGAAGCTGTGCTTCCAATTCAGGGTGGGTACACTGCCAATAAGATCATATACAGCAAAATGGGTCCTATCTGGTAATAGCAAGTTTGCCTTGTGTTTGGACCAGCAGGAGACCATGGCTCACCTGTTGTTTGTTTGTCCAATATATGCTGCCCCCATCACGTGTGGCTCAAGCCAATTTGTAGGCCACTGGGCTCCAGAAGGTGCGCTGATGCACAAAGAATATTGCACACAGAAACATCACTGTGTATTTCTATTGCATTTGCCAAATTCTTGAGCTGGTCATGGGCTATTAGATCATGATTAACCTCCGCAATTTGATGAATGTTTTAAATGTCATCCTGGCGTCTGTATATATGAGGCTGGCTACTGTCTTATTCTGTAATGAATCACAGTCTGGCCCTTTGACAACGTGTATGGACCTTGAAAGTAACTCATGTAGTAGTGCCATATTCATTCCCATGTTCTGTAACAATATTATTAATTTTATCTGTCTCTGCTTTTAACCCACAGGACTGGTATTTTAATATCTGTTACAACAGTTTTCATGTATATTTAATTGAGATATTTTTATCTAATGTATTGTGCGTTTATGACTTAACTGTCGAATAAAGCTTTTTGGATTGGATTGGGCTTTTGGCTTTTGGTTTTGTAGCGTTTTGATAAGCTGGCTGGAGGCAGGACTGCCTCACTTTGTAAGGACTGGGACGAGGAGGACCCATGAGGGGGCAATGCTAAGCGGTAGACTAAGAACATGTGGTGTAGCAAAATAAGTTTCTCTATTCTGGTGTTAGACAAACGGCAATCACTCCCCATAAGAGTTTCTATGCAGCTCGCAAGCTCGAGACCCGAATGCTTCTGGTAAGGGATCCTTACCAGATGTATTCGGGTTTCGAACTTGTTTAACTTTACTATTCTATAATTTCTCTCTCAGTATTTTTCAGTTTCAGTTTGTAAATCTTTATTTCGGCATAATAGCCATAAAAGAGATCATGCATGTTTAAAACAGACATAGATCACAAAAATTCATATTTTTACAGCCATAGTTTGTAAGTGGCATTACACAGTGCAATTAAAAAGTAGACCACGAAACTAGTTACAAAGTTAAAAACAGTTAAAAGTGTAGCAAAAACTATTTGTGCAATTCATAAGCTAAAGTTTAAAGAAAAACTGTACATCCTACTTAACTATTTATACAGTTTTCATTAATATTCGTCGCTTAAGCCACATGGCAGCCAGGAATTTTGATACGGCGAATACAATAGATCTTGTCACGTCTGATTTGAGTATTCGGAATGCACGCATGGAATGAACGAACCCCAAATTTTTACACAAAGGTACGAGCCAATACCTCCTAGGCTTAGAATAGGCCGGACAGAAAAATAAAACATGAATTCATTTCAATGTCATAATTGCAGCCAGGGCAATTCATTTGGGAGGAAGTAGAACATCTACTCGTATGTACTTCCGTGGTTTGAAGCAAAATCGGGCTTGAGAACGTGCGTTAAATAGATAGAATCCTTTCTCTCCTTACACTTTATCATTTCCGGTTCGGAATTGAATGGTTAAGTTCCCTTAATAACAAGAGTTTAATAGGAGAATGGTGCATCCAGATAGATCTGGGCGTTTGTATGGTAAGAGTGTTGTGAGTTCAAGCCTGATATAGGTCCTATGAGTTGTGTTTTCATTATCCTTTCATTGACGGTATTTTCGTCTTTTTATGTGACTTGAATCTGTGAGGCTGTGGTTAGTTAGGTGTGGCTATCTTTCTCAAAGGCTGTGCATTTCAACATCCCAGGCGGCTCCAGTGCTAGCCTATCTCAGGGAGGTACAAATCAAAGACTAGGGGTTATAACTTAAATTGACGTGAACTTTCCACATTTTAAGCGTTGTGACTGGTTTATTCGTATTTTTCTGGTTGTGCGGATCCATGCAGGTGTGAGCACTTGAGCGAGAATGAGGCTGCTCTTTACAAACCTCGTAATGTGATACCGCGGTTGTTCATGAATTCCAGGAGGGTGGATACGAAGGGTATTTTGTTGAGATCTGTGGAAACTCTGTGAAAGCAGTAGAACGTGACCAAACTTGCTTGGTGATACTTCGCTAGGGTAGAGGGATGCGCTTATATGGTTTCGGTAGTTTGATCTAGCGCCTGAGGTGTTTGGATCACTTTGCGTAGACTAGGACGGAAGACTGACTGGACCCGCCCGAGCCGGGGTCTTGTTGACACACGCCAGTTATACAAGGGTTTTTTCCGAAACGAAGAGTATTTTTAGCTACTCTACGGTAAGTATAGCTTTCCACTGTGCGTTTAATTACTGTCATTAGTCGGAGTAAGGACGCACGACTCTGTGTTGTTTATAGTAGCACGCGGCATTGTATTGTAATTGCATTTATATATAGAGCTTCCTACCCCTGACTAGGCGTTGAAGCGCTTTTTCGTCGAGTAGCATAGTCACTTATTTGGGCATATCACATGCTTCTCATTTAAATCCCTTCCATAAGAATGAGAGACTGCTTGAGGAAGCTGTGAACATACGGTGTAAACCTTGTGGCACTGAAAGTATTTTTCAACCCAATTCGTCTCGAGGGTGACCCCACTGCGCGCGCATGAGATGGCCGCGTTTCTCCTACTTTCCCTGTCATTGCTCCGCGCAGTTACGATTTAGCGGATGCGGAATATATGAGTGTGCCAGCTAATTTGTTTATTTTTAATTTTACGTGGAGGCCGTCGTTCGTGTATGTTAGAATAATACCTGCATCTCATCTGAGTAGTCTTTACAAAAGGATTATTTACGAATTGAATGGAAACCGGTAATCGCAGGTAAGTTCTAGTTTGGGTTGACGCACACCGGCGTTTTAGAGATTTATGAATGCGCGTGTTATCTTTTTAAACTGTCATTTATTTCAATGTCAGAGTTATAATAACTGCAGTGCTACCATGGTCCGTCTAGTACAGGCGTTTTCATTTAATTTGGGAATGTGTGTTCAATTTTGAATATGTCTCCTGGTTTATTTACAGTCGTTTGAAATATGAAGTGATGAAGCTTTATCATGAGGCATTCATTATGATAACAGTTCAGGCTGGTAATCGGTTTGAGTGACATAATGGTTAGATTCGGGAGGATTAGCTTTGAGCCTGAGATGAGAAGTGAATTCATGTTTTCACTTGAGATGCTGGCTTGTGAGTCTGTTACATCGCCTGACACAACTTGTGAGAGGTAGATATTTGGCTTTGAAAGTAGACTTTCCCGTCGATGATATCTTCTTAGATACACTCCAGGGGGTACCTTCTCATCGTTTGTCTAGCACCAGAATGCAGGATCTTATTACACCACATATTTTAGTCTGACCGGTCATTGCACATACCTCTCCAGCTTTAGATATTTACTCATACCCCATCTTTCTTTAACTCTGTTTACTACCCCTTTGCACATTATTCTCTTTTCATCCGCAGTCCTCTCTTTATCTTCCTCCTGACTTAATTTTGATTCTCTGTTTATATTTTGCGTGATGGTGCTCACTATCATGGGATGTTCCCTTCCTACTAAATCTTGGTCTTGAGGGCCTTTAATTATTGTCCCTGGAACTACCTCTTCATGTATAGCACACGTAATTATTTATATATCAGGAACGTCACACCTTCGCTCTAGAACCAGGAATCAATTAATTTTGTATGTCCACATGGATGTTATGTTATCTTGTGAACAAATACTAGTTAATTTTTATGAGTTTTTTTTTTGGGGTATATCTTTTCCACCCTGAAAAAGCAGATACTAGTTCGCAACTTCAGTGCATGTATGACTTCGAGGCTTCTGTGTATATACTTTGAACTCTGTGGCAATCTTAATGTTTAGATTTTGTTAATAATTCATGCTATATGAATCCACATGATGGATCTGTTTTTGTTTCTGAGAATTATTTGTTTTACCTCTTTAAATACAGCTATGTATGACAAACTAATCCCGCTCTACTGTTGATTTGTGCGTAATTGTTGACTCCCCCCAACTCTTTGCTTTCTGGTTAACATGTGTCGGATAACTGACATAGCGGGTGAATGCTCAGGGCCCAAGACTCGGATTATCCACTGTGTCTTAACATATAACAATAGCAACCTGAAGACTAGGGGATCAACAATCCGTTTCTATGTGGCTCGGGAGTGTCAACCTTTTTCAAGAAGACGTTAGTGAATCCGGGAGTTCAAGCTCAAACTAATTGTTGGTTCGAACTATTTTGGACTGGGTTCAAAATGGCTCCTTCATCCATCAATCCTCCTTTTAACTTCCAAAGTAATCAGAGGTCAAAGCAACCAGCTACCAAGGAGGTCATAAGAACTGGTATGCTGCCCCCCGCAACTGGGTCCCATCGGTTCTGACCACCACTTGGGTAGGAGAATCAGCTGGAAAGTCAAGCTAGGCAGAGAGGTGTGCCCACCATTGCCAATCCCACCCCTCAGGTGAGGAAAACGAGGTGAAGCACACATCTAAGTTCCCTCCTTGAAGATGAGGGGGCTCGGACAATTAGGAAAAGGCTCATGCCGCCTCCCACGGCAGGGTAGCATAATAGGGGGTGTACCCACCCCAAAAAAGGGACCCATTGGTCTCGACCTTTAATGCCCCTAAATTTAGTATTGAGGCGACCCTGAACCTTGTCTCCTCAGATTCAAGGAAGAAAGAAGGAGAACCGAAGAACCGTGCTGACCCAGGAAGAAAACAAGGACACAAACTGACTTGGCCCCTTCCTACCAGTCTGTCCCAATCATGACCTGCCTACAGCGAAGAAACCATCATGTCCCGAAGCAGCAGGCCCACAGAGCCCAGAGGACCTGCCCTGCACTCAACTAACAGACTCTGTCTCCCGTGAGTACCAGGTTTGCTCAAACCAAAGACTAACTGTCAGCGTCCGGAGACGGCGATACTGCACCCGGCCACCACGGCCTGAGGTTGAGTGGCCCCATGCTCCAAAGAGGTCCCGCCGGCAATCGTAAGTTGGGATCCAGTGACTCCCGACCTCCCACAAGCTTCGAAACTAAATCTTTCAGCCTTTACTTGAAGGGTCCCCCCCCAGACCGTGAACAAAGACGGTAAGACAACTACTCCCTTGACCGAAGAGTTACTGGAAGTCCGAACTCATCTGGCCAACTGACGCTGACTGCGACTGATCGGAGCCTAAGGAAAACCAACGCCTAAAACACCCCAGCCCTCAAGTCCTTCCCGGCCTTGGATGGCCCAACCAATGGTGTTCAACCATCCGCCCAGATTCCCAGTCGTTGGTCGCCTCCAAAACGTCCTACCAACCAAGTCTGCAGCTTTCGGAAATCGATGGTCTCCACTAAGAAGCCCAAGGACTGCGACGTCCGCTTTACATCCTGCACCCGGCCATCTCTGTGCCGCTGGCAATGTATTTCTTGAGTCGGTTGTTGGCCCCTTCAGTGCCGACCGCAACCTTTTGAGCTTTGTCCTACACTCAAGTGGCCTGCTTGCCAGCAGGGCGGAACCAAAGGCCCCCTTAGCACGTTGGCTAACGTTGGGCTCCTGCACCCGGCTGCCCCAGTGCTGCTGGTGGTGCAACTAGAGTCTCCACTTGGATCTTTGGGAAACTTGGTCCTAACCCCGAAAACTCAACCTCGTAAGCCAAATACTTACCTCAGAGTTTGATAACCAATTTTCCTCCCACAGGGACTCCTAGTATGAGATTTTGGGTCTAAAAAGTAGAACTACTAATGTATGGGGAAAGGTGAGCACTATTGTAACGTAATCGGAAAGTAATGAGTATTTACTGTGTAATACCAAGTATTCTGAAAAGCGATATTAACCTGTAACTGTTAAAATGACAAGGACAGCTGCATTTCCTTTAACAGTTGTGCATTTGCAAGTAACTAACTGCTCGACCACACTACCACAAAGTAGAGCTGTTAGTGATTATCTAATTTAGCCTATGCTATACCTACGGGGACCCACTGGACTCTGTGCAAACTATACCTTACTTTGGTATAGTATATGCAGAGCCAGCTCCCTACATATACCTCACCCCTGTCCTTGGTAATTGAGAAGTACAAAAGACTGAACCTCGACCTGCATGCTAGAGTAAAAAGGCCGCCATAAAGTGCTGCTGGATAAAAGTGGATTTATAAAACAATAAATACTACACTTTAAAACTCTCTTGTGGACACGCACACCAATCTTGGATGAGGCTTCGAGATTCCATACCCCCCTTGTAATGTGATTGTTCATGTTCCAAATCTGTCAAATTTCAATCAAAAGGACTCCCTATACTACCACCAAAGAAGGTGCAATTCCAAAAGTTGTAAATTCCTGACAATCGCAATGTAAATAACTAATATAATGCACATTATATATATATATTGTTTGCTTTATAAGTACCACAACACAAAAAAGGCACCTAACAGATTTAAGGAAAGTCTAGTTTGCGCCCAGGAGAAAACACTAGGTTTTCTGTAAAACCCTCACCCACCAGGGTAACCCCTTGGTGACATGCATCATCATAGGGTCCTTCCCGTTCTGCTGCGGAACGGGGCATGCTGCAATCTACGGGTTACGCAGGAGCACTTTTAATGAATATGAGAGACAAAATCCTATTGTGAATACTGAAAGTCGTAAATTTAGGATTTCGTCTCCGATTACTTTTGAGAATCGGGCCCTTAGTGTTTTCTCCTAGGTGCAAACTAGACTTTTCTTAAATCTGTTGGGTGCCTTTTTTCTGTGTCATGAATCGTGTTTGGAGGACGGCCCCAGCTCTTATCCTCTTACTCCCTCTTTATTTTTAGTTTTCTTTTTATGTATCACAAAAAGTCACATAGTCAGTCCATGAAATGCTCCACCCCATGATGAATACAAATAACAGCCAAATAGTCTCATCATCTAGATTTGCAGACTGAAGAAGATTAAGAGCATAGTAATTATATAGTTCACACCAGCCCAGAATGCCTGCCAGAGGCTTAAAGCCATTTACTCCAAATGTTTCCATGCTTGGGCGGCGGGATAACCCATTGCCTCATACACTGATTTTTTTTATTTTTTTTTGTGATGCTCACACCAGTCTGCCCCCGGTGCATAACACCAGTGTCGGGGACCTAGGGACCTCCCTGTAAGCGGCGATATCTCTCTTGGTTACTACAACGGCTGTACTCAGTAAAGTCTTGTCAGTATGGGACACCACCCCCATGCCTACATCTAGTCCTAGGAGGATCAGTATAGGGAAAAAGTTCCAAAGTCAGTCCCAACACCCCCGAAACCTCTGCTAGCACCGATTCCCAATACAGTGCTATAACTGGGCAAGTCCATACATCCGCTGGTTCATAGAAACATCGATAGCATGCCGGATTGGCCATGAGACTTTACGTGGGCCTGCCTGGCAGGGGTAAGATAGGCACAGTGTAGATAGTACGTTTGTAGTAAGCGGATCCTGGAAGAGATTGTAAGAACGCTGGGAGCCATCAGCGCATCACGCCAATCGTATCCCTCCAAAGGCCCTATTCGCTCCTTCCACCAGGACCGGAGGGCATCTTACATCCCGGCAAAATTAAGGATCAGGGTACAATAAATCTGGGATACCTCACCCTTACCCAGGACACCCATCATCATTTTAGCTTCCACAGGTCCGAATTCCAGGATGGATGTATCTGGAGGGATGGGTGTCCACAGGATAAGGTGCAGCTGCAGGGTCCTGTGGAACAGTGTTGTGGCCCATGCATAGGTCTGTTGAAGGTTTTGAATAGAGCGAATATGTGTACCTGCCCAAACACCCCCGAATAGTGTGATGCTGAGTGAGCAAATCCATCCAAGGCCGTGACCTCACTCAACCATGTGTCGTGCCACAGTGGGGTGTGCTGAGCCAGTTTCGCCCACCATTCTGTATGCTTCTGGGCCGCCCTTCACCCTGAAAACGCTAGGCAAGGCACTTCAGGCATTGTGCTAGGTATGGCTGCACCATAGAGCAGCTCCATAATACGCAAGAAGCCCAGTTTGGTGCGCTCTCCTCTGTAGGCAGAGTCCGACTAATTCCCTGCGAGTCATTAGCCACCAAAAGGTGTGAGGCCAAATACTACAAGTATATATTAACCATGCCCCTGCCCTCTTTTGTAGGGAGCTTGTTGACAAACCGGGAAGGCCATAGGAAGGAGACTGCCAATGAGTCCATCTCCCAGAGCCAGTGTCGAGGAATATGTTGAGGGACGTTTTGGAGAAGATATAGAAATCAAGACAGAACCATAATTTATAAAGGGCGATTCTCCCCAAGACAGTCAATGGCAATATCTGCCATTTCTTAAGATCCGCTCTGATCTTATGGGTATGGGGAGAATTGTTGAGGGGAGAGTGAGGCGCACCTCGGCTGCAGCAGAGTCGGGAGATATACTTCCCCCTTCATCGTTCATGGAAAGAGGCAGAGGTGCCTACAAGCAGTCTGGAGCCAGCACTGGTGGAGTGAGGCCCTAGTGAGTCCCTAATGAGTCAATAAAGTGATACTAGGGGCTGCTTGCTGCCAGACATAGTGGTGGGAGGGCCTGGTAGGCCTGAAGTGAGCCACAAGATTGAAAGAGGCGCCTGGCTGGAGCCAGTTTGGGTTAGCGGTCCTTCATCAGACAGCCAGTGTGGGTCACCCCAACTAGCCGAGCTGGCATGAATATATCAAGAAGCTGTGGCATTGCTTTGGTGTGTGCTGTAAGAGTGAGTATGCGTGTGATGCAGCTGGACTCACTTGGTCACAAGCGTTTGGCACAGGAGTACAGTGGTGTCGCACTACAAATGAGAGGGGCGGCACGGAGCCCTGGTGCTTTGGTGCCTGTGGAGTGCGAGGAGGTGGCCCCCTGGTGCCATTTGCGCAGGTGAGCGGCACGAAGCCAGCAGTCGTGATCTACGGAGGAGAGGACTGTTGTTGGACTGCGAGGTGCTGCAGGAGGACTCTATGGGACAGGTACTGCAGAAGTGCCAGGTCTTGTACGAGAGAATGGGGGACCAGGTCGAGGGCCTCCTTGCAGGCGGTAGGTGTTCTGATCCGCCGCAGCAGATGGGAGAGCGGACAGCTCCTGATGATCGCCTAGATGCTATCCTGCAGGCCATTGAGCGTTCTAGCTCATCCTTGGAAGCCAAGTTGGATAAGGTGGCCATGGACCTCAACCTGCTCCATGCTGACCATCGGACTTAGAAGGATCGGGTCTCTGCTGTAGAACAAGAAGTTGCCAAATTGAAGACCACCACAGAGTTCCAGGAAAAAACGCAGAATGCCCATAAGGTTCGGAACAGTTATCTTGAAGATCGCATTGAGGATGCAGGCGGCCTCTCACGACAGAAAAATGTCCAGTTGATTGGACTGCCGGAAGGTGCAGAGGGCCGGGATGCAGTCACCTTCCTGGAACATTGGCTTAAAACTATCTTATCTTAACACATTGAGTTCTTCCCATTCTTTACCATAGAATGGGCGCATTATGTCCCAGGTAGGAAGACTGGCCCCGGTGAAATGGCACGGCCCTCATCTTCAAACAACTACACTTCCAGGATCGGGATCTGATACTCCGGGAGATGAGGAAACTGGATGACATTCAATATGAGAACGCCAAGGTGTTCTTTCTGGACTACACAATGAAAGTCGAGTGCCAGCGGGGATCTTTCCTACCAGTTAAACGTCCGCTTCGGCAGCTCAAGCTCTCATATTCGTTGATGTTCCTGGCCAGGCTACAGTGTCATTTATGGTGGGAAGTCCAGGTTCTTTGACACGCCTCAGGATGTCTGGGACTGGCTGGAGACGTTGATTCAGTGTTCTGGCCCAGGACCCACGGGCACTACTGCGACATGGTCTGGGGAAGCCGGTGGTAGAGGATATGGCGACAACGGTCTGGCATCAGTGGTGGTGCTTGGTCCGGACCAAATCCATAAAGAGCGACCGGCGGTGTTTCGCATTGCGGAGCAGATGACAGATGCAGCGATGCTGGAGGACAAAGTAAACATTTCCTTACATTCCTTGAGGGGAGAGGGGGGTCCTCGAAGGTGGACTCATCGGATATAGGATGTTACACCCCAGATGGCTGCCCTGAAATTAGACTTCTGGTATGAAGTGCTGTGGCAGGAGGTAGGGATTTCTAATGTCTGTGTACTATTATGAATCCGGATGGGGTGGAGTTTGTGTTCTAAGAGTGTCTCAGCATTCTGGGGGTGGGGGGTTGCTATTCTTGACTTTCGGAAATATGCTATGGCAATGCACTATTAGTTGATTTTGTAGGAATTATGGGAGCATACCCTGCCTGCATGGTTCCACAACCCTCTGTTCTTCCCATCTTTTTGGGGCCAGTAGGACATGCGGCTAGGTTGCTTTATGTTTTGCTTGGACGACACCTCAATGTTCTGGGGGTTGCCCTTATAAGGTTTCTTCTTTCCCGGTTTGGTTTTTCCCGTTTACCTTTTGCTGCGGGAATCTATGGGAGGGACATTGGAATTGTTGTAGCGCATGTCCGACTGCTAATTACCTGGATCAGAGTGGGGGGAGGGGGGACCGCTATTCACGGCTGTTCACTTCTGTTAGCTTTGCCATGGGTCACGTGGTACTTACCTGGAATGTCAGGGGTCTCCGCGTGCCTTCCCGTAGGTATGCAGTGTACTCCTATCTAAAACGTCATAACGTGCATGTAGCGCTATTGCATGAGAAACACCTAAACGCAATAGAGACTAACTGATTACAGCGGAGGTAGAGGGGTAAAATATACACCACAAATTAGTCAGTTTGCGCTAGGGTGGTTCTTATCTGGATACACCCTGGGACACCTTTTGCCATGGATGAGGTTCTTACGGACAGGGAGGGCAGGTATGTGTTGCTAAGGGGTAAATTGGATGGACAACATATTCTGTTGGGAAATGTGTACGCACCGACTGCGGATCAGGGCCAGTTCTTTGGTCAGCTTTCCCTGCCTTTGGGGAAGTGGTGTGAGATCCCTTGGTTGTTCGGCAGGGATTATAACAGTGTCTTAGATGTAGGGACCGACAGATCCTTTCCTCCGCTCAGGGGCACGGCCGCCACAACCAACTCTGCGGTGCTTAATAGCTGGGCACGGGCCTGGGGTCTGGTTGACGTTTGGAGACCTCATCACTCGGGGAGAGGGTGTATTCATTCTTTTCATGCGAGAAAAGGCCCATAACAGTCCGCTATAGTGTGTACGGACACGGAGTGCACTGCAAAGTTGAGGCAGCGCTGCCGATTCAGGAACTCCACATGTTTTTTACGCACTTCCTCCAACTCGACCAATCCCCCAGCATCTACCACTGCCCTAGACTCCAACTGCAACAAACGACTCTCTACATCAAGCAGATCTGATGCCACCTGCTGTCGCAGCCCAGTCCCAAACTCTTTCCTCTCAAGGTGACTTTCAAAGCCACCCACTCCACCGAGAAGGAGGCAGTCCCCTCATTAAGTGCAAAGTATTCCCCTATAGCCTCTCCGATCGCCTCCCGAAAGATCAAATCCTCAAGCATGGCCAGTTGTAGCCTCCATGTAGGGACTGCCAGAACCCCACCCTCCCATGCCAACACAACACAATGAGGATTGTGATCGGAGTGTGTGCGCCCCCAATACCCCGATTTTCGAGACATATGGAAGGAGGCGGGGGGGCCAAAAGAACCCGTATACGATCTTAGCGGGCATCCTGGCAAATCGGTTAGCACCCTTGATCCCTCAATTGGTTCACCAAGACCAAAATGAGTTTGTACCGGCCCGCAGCACATCGCTTAATATACGGCAGCTCTTCCGGGTGATGCGCTGTGCTCCAATGGAGTGGCAGATGGCTGGCTGTATTGTGCTGGACATGGAGAAGGCTTTCGACACGGTCGAGTGGCCCTTCATGTTTGCTGTGCTCCATCAATTCGGATTTGGGCCCTACATGCTAAGCCTTATCAGATTACTGTATGGGGCTCCTACGGTTCGGGTGTGGCTTGGGACTCTCGTCTCTGACCTCTATACTGATAGAGCGGGGGACTCGCCAGTGATGCCCCCTCTCCCCCCCCCTCCCCCCCCTTGTTTATTTGCCCTAGTAATGGAACCTGGAGCAATCTCACTACGAAATTTGGCGCCTGAATGGGGGATGCATCTGGGGGATGGCATACACGTGGTTTCACTGTATGCGGACGACATTTTGTTGTACGTTAAGGCTATTCAGGCGATCCCGCGAGTCATCCCTGCCACACTGAGGTCTTTTGCATCGCTGTCTGGCTGGGGGTGCACTGGGGCAAATCTTTCCTATACCCCTTTAATCCTCGTATGGAAGATCCGGGTTGGGTGGTGGACGGGGTGGTAGTACAATGGCAGCCGGTGGCGTTCAGGTATCTGGGGATCCGCATTTCCCATAATGATCAGGATCTTATGGATGGTAACATCATGAGGGCGGTCACTGCGCCTAAGTCTCAGATTGAGTTCTGGAAGACGCTTAACCTTTCGGTTATAGGTAGGGTGGAGTTAATCAAAATGGTCATGTCACCACGTCTTCTTTAACTACTTTGCTAATCTACTGATCTACCTACCTGTGTCTGTCTTTCGCTCTTTGGAAAGGATTGTTAGGGATTTCATTTGGAATAACGTGCGGTTCAGGGTGGCACTGGCGAAGTTGTATTTGCCTCGCTGAATGGTGGAGGGAGGGGGGGGGGGGTTGGCTCTACCCAACTTAGAACATTATTTCCTGGCATCTCAAATCCTGTGGGTGACCAAATGGGTGGAGGAATTACATTTATCTGACTCAGCGGAACGTGACCCTCTGTACTCTCTGGCCAGGATCCTCCCCAGTTCCATCCTTGTAATAGATCGAATGAAGCTCTCCCCTTACTGGTCGTGACGGCGCCGAAAGGTTTTCGCAGGGCGCTTTGTCTCACTAGACACATCACACCATATACGCCGGTTGTGCCCATATTAGGTATGCCGACCGTGCAACGACGCATACAGGGTGTGGACCGTAGGGATTTGGTGAGGGCTGGTATACCTACCCTAGGGGACCTATACGAAGAAGGTACATTACGACTGTTCCTAGTTATCATGGACAAAGACGTGGTTTCACCGGGCCAATTTCCAAATTATGCCTCCTGTACAGCTGCGATGAGGCGCTGGTGGGGAGACATCACACAGGAGCCTCTGACACATCTACCAATGTAATAACTACACTTATGGGCACAGGTGCCACTTAGTGAAGTGGTTTGTGGAATCGATCAGGGAGCATACTTTAATGGACTTAACGCTGTTGCTAGTTAAGTGGAAGGCAGACCGGGGGAGGCCCTATTCGGAAAAGGAATGGTCCATGGTCCTGCAGAGTCCCAAGCAAGTCACCAGAAACGCCCATCTTAGATTAATCCAATTTTATATTGTCCACAAATCTCCATTTCTGCTGCATGGAATGCTATGTTGTGTGCGTTACAGGGGTTGTTGGTGCCGCAAGACACATTGGATGTTCCCACTCCGGAATAATAGTGCGTTATATATGGGCTGACCTATGGCCCGAGTTTGGCACTGATGTATAGACAAAGTCCCTTGTACCCCAGAACTGAACAGTCATTTCTCTTGGCAGTCATGTTGTTCAACCATATGATAGTCAATAGGTTCCTGTTCTGTGACAAATGGGATTTGTGTTTACTCTCCCACTTCTGTACGGCTCTTGTTTCCCTTTCTGACTTCCCCTTCCCGATAGCATTTCCACGTTGGGTGGTTTTCATAAAATTGTTTGAATACATAAACAGATTGATGTGATATGGTGGAGTGAAGCCGTAAGTGATGTGCTTATGTACTTGACGGGTATTACATAGTTGAGTTATAATGTACCATAACGTGATTGTACTGCTTAGTTGATGGAGGGAGGAGGTTATATGATTGATAGGATGTGTCAAGTGTCGTCACCAGCTTTTATGTAACCATGCTGTTGATTTACGAGTTGGACTTGTTACCTACCTACTGGTTCTGTATGATAAATAATATAGTGGTATGTTGTTTGATGTTCATGCTCACATAACAGGAAAAAATATTTAATAAACCTATCAAACAAAAAAATGAGGTGGACGGTACGGGTGTCTTGGGTATAACCTCAATGGTGGCCTGGTCAAGATCACTGGGGAAAGAGCCCCTTCTGATCACATCCTTATAGAGAGTCAGGAGCTAAAGGGCCAAGATGCCCCTGTATCTGGCATAATATTTGGAAGGGTAGTTGTCTGGGCCAGGCGTTCTCCTGCTTGACAACACCAAGACAGCCTCGAGCGTAACTGACTGATCCATGTCCTGCCGCTCTGCGGCAGAAAGCCTGGGTAGAGGGAGCCCGTCAAGCAGCGGGGAGGCCCGCTCGGCCTCAGGACATGGGAGCGCTTTTATACAATATAGCATAGTAGTCCACAGACACTATGGCAATAGTCGGGGAGAAGAAATGCAATTGTACGATATGGTCCACCACTTTGGGGATAACTCGACCAGCCAGATGCTGGGATGCCAACCAATTCAGTAATTTATTGTTTTTATCTCTCCAGCCATATACTCGGGAGGTGGAGGTGCACAGATCTTTGGGGATCCCTGGACTCTGTGCACAGTATACCTCACTTTGGTATAGTATATTCAGAGCCGGCTTCCTACACAGACTAATCCATTGTGGGGTCCAGGAACGCATTAAAGTCACCCCCGGTGACCGTAAGACCCGGTGGCAGCTGGGCAATGAGACGGAGGAGCGTGGCTAGGAAGGAGTGCAACGATGTGTGGGAAGCATAAAGACAAAGAATGTTGAAAGGGCGGCTTTCTGCTGAACCCATGAGGGCAACATGGTGACCCTGAGGATCTGCCCAAGTCTTAGTAACCACAAGAGGGAATGCACGGTGCAGCATGATCGCCTCCTCTTGGGACAAGCGCACTCATTATGTGTGTTTACTGCAACATTAAGATGGAAGAGAGAAAGTGCTGAGTGTAATGCAGAACTGCTGAACGCTTGATTCGATCCATCAGACTGTTTACGTTTCAGGACAGAATCACAGATGGACCCATGGGATGCTTCAAAATGAGCGAGGAACTGGGCCAATGGCCCTGAAGGGGACCCAAATATAAAGTTTGCACAACTGGATACAATGTGACCATAGGAAAATGGGCGTTACGAGGACTGTGTGATGACCTAAAAGGTGGAAGTGCCCAAAAATAATAATGCATAACAAAAAACCCGTAACATTGTGAGAAGACAACTATCTCCCCCTACTCCATCTTTGACCCCCCCCCCCCTAGAAGCATCTGTGGCCGCAAAATGTCATGCCCAACTTAGAACCAGTTGGCACAGACCAGTGTGGAGTCGTGGACCCCTCCTGAAAATCGGATGAAGACTGTTCAATGTCTGCTGACAAACAAGTGACAATAAGCTTCTCAAGGAAACCAGGCCCCAAGGAAGCTTGGTTTTCGAGTCTGTGTTTCACACGTATGGTCCCCTTTGCCCAGGGGGCATGAGCCACTCCTCCCCTTTGTGGCTCATCAACTTCTCGATCTCAAAACCCAAGACCTCATCCTACCTCTCAACAGATGGGAGAAGGTGTACGCCCCAGTCTCTCCTCAGGGAGGGACGACGCAGGAAGGTCCTTCTTAGGCTCCATGGGAGAGTCTGATCGCTGCATCAGATGCAGCACCAAGGAGCCAGAACCAGGCAAAAAGATGCAGTCTGCGTGTTGTGCCTCCTTTGACGAGATCCCGTGCAGGCTCACCGTCTGCGGCCACCCGCAGGTTTTCACATCATGGATCACTTTGAGGCATCCCCGGAATTGGAACGCGTAGGATAGATGCAAGGCCCTGAGTTTCACAGAGTCATAAAATCTGCTGCTGGCCTGGACCTCTCTGGAGTATTCTGTGAAAATCTAAATCTTTGAGTTCTGATACCGGAGGTCTGGGTCTGGGTCTGCTCGGGCCACTCGCAGAATTGAGTTTCTATCTTTAAAATTAAAGAATCTCGCTATCATGGAGTGGCTCAAGGCTCCAGGGGGAGGTCTATGGGCCAGTGCTGTATGTGCACACTCCATCTCAAACCAGGGTTGGAGTTTGGCAGCCAGCATCAAAGATTTGAGCCAGTCCTCCAGGAATTCTGCTGGTTTGTTGGTCTGAGTCCTCTCAAGTCCACAAAGTGCACGTTATTGCGTCTTGGGCGATTTTCTGTATCTTCGGCCCCGTGGTGGTCATTTGTACGATTTGAGAAGGCGCGCAACCTTGGCTCAAGATCAGCTACCTCAGCTTCCACGGTTGAGAGACCTTCTACAATGCGGTTGGTCACATTCCGGAGATCTGGAAGAGGAGCGCTACATCCGCACCTCCCTTATTTTTGTTTTGACAGCCGTTTGTGAGTAGTGGATGGCTTATAGATTTTTTTCCAAGATCTCACTCCGCTGGGACAGTATTATCCGAGGTATCCCTCCCGGTTTCCCCCACCGGGGTAGTAAGCAGATCGATGCTCGCTTGAGAGGAGTGGGTCTTGGCAACTCGATCCTTCCACCATTTCCTCTGTGGTGCCGGTGAAGTAGTACAAGGGACACAACAGCCCTCCCAGGGGATGCACCAAGAGTCTGGCAGCTGAAGACCAGTACACTACATGCAGTCAATCACCCCCCCAAACCCCCCGCCCCAAGCCCACGCTCAACCGGGATCATAAGGCACCAACTCAAGAGAAACAGGACTCCGTGTTCACACCACCTCCATCACTAAGGGGAAGAGAAGGACGGGGACCGTCCACAGCAAGTCCAGGATGCCCATGTACACACGGCCCAGGCACTGACAGGTAGATTCATCAATCATTTTTGCGAGCGCAAACAGTGCGAATCGCAAAATTTGGCCGTTTGCGCCCGCAAAAATGGCATTTGAGATTCATCAATGGGTCATGTACTCACAATTTGAAAAATCGCAAATAATTGCGATTTTTCAAATTGCGATCGCATTTAAAGAATCTCAATTAGAGATTCCTTAAATGCTATTCATGATCCATTTCTGAATTGCGAATTCGCTATTTTTGGCCGCTATTGGCCGCTATTTACCGCGAAGTCTGACTTCGTGGTAAATAGCGAAAACTTAGAAAAATGCACTTTAGTGCATTTTTCTAAGTTGGATGTTAAACACACACATCTCCTTTGGACATGTGTGTGCGCAACATCAGTCTACATTTTCATTTCAGGGGTGCTACAGGGTGTCCTTTGGACACCCCTGGCACCCTTGAAATCGCATCCTTATTTGCGATTAGCAAATTGCTAATTGCAAATAAGGAACATGTAGAAATCGCATTTTTTTGGGCGATTTCTACATGAATCCCGTTTTGCGAGTCTTTAATAGCGATTCCTTAATAATCGCTATTAAGGACTCGCAAAACGGGACATTGATAAATCTAGGGGTTAGTCACACTCCCATTATGGGCGCAGCTAAGATCCCAGAGCTTGTCCCCCAGCCCTGGCCACACTCTTAACCACAGGCCCCCAAGACCAGCACAAGACTACAGGCATGCCCCACTGGCCTACGCAGCTGCAAGACTAAGAGTGCGAGGCCCCAGAGGTTCCCCCACCAAGCGTCTGGCAGGAAAACTAGGGCACACAGAACCGGTCGAAGGGGTGGTGTGCAAGGTAGGAATCATGGCCTTCCCCCAAACCTCCACCGTACTCCTCACCAGTGTCTGAACGTCACCTCGAGGCTCCGGCGGCCCACTTCAAGAAGCTCCGAGGGGGTCCCTCCCTCTGTAGGAGCCTGGGGCAGCAGCTGATCAGGGAATCCGGCAAGGTATGTCAATTCGTCAGGAGGGCCTACAGGCCGTCGAAGGAGGCAGGCAGCCCCCCGTACCACCACAGCTCAGATCACCAAAGCCCCAGTCAGGCCCGGGTGGGGAATGCAGGTCCGAGGGCTCCAGAGCAGGTTCTCGGCTGCACTAGGCCTGTGGTGCAGCTCCGATCTCAGGAAGGAGGCTCCCCCAGCAGTCAGTAGCCTCCCGACTGGCCAGGGCAGCAGGGCCTGTGAAGCAGGGGGGACCCCTCTAGGCCCCAAACCTCAGCTCCACCAATGCAGGATTTCCAGCATTGGCCACATGGAGCCGGCCCGGTTGCCCATGCACCTAAATCGCATCAGGTCCCTCAAGCATGTATGCTAGGAAGGAGCAGGCGAGTAAACGTTACCCACCACACTCCCTCCATGGCCGAGGCGGGGCCTCAGGCAGTAGGGGAGGCTAGAGGCAGGTCCCTCCCTGCTCAGCCAGGGGGTCCGAGGTTTCAGGCCCGCTCTACGCCACGATCTCGAGTGCTCCCCGGGAGACAGCCGAGTTGGCTCCAGGAGCCATTATGGCTACGTCGGACCCCCACTCCGGAGCCGGCAAGGCGCCGGGGCCTCGGGTATGTTAATAGCCTAGAAATGGCAGATCATCTACGTGGATGGCGGCAGAAGATGGAGGGGTCCGGAGCACACTTAGTGTGCGACTGCCAACTTGACGCCCTAAGCCAAGCCCCATTTATGATTATATTTTGACATTGATGTTAGACAAAGAAGGTTATACTAAGCTGATCAAGATGTCAGCACTTGTAATGCTGTTATGTCAACGTCTGGAAAATCTGTTCTCTTGCATATGGTCCTAATGTATATCATGTCTAATTCATCATATGTCCAAAGTACATGCACAAGGTGTGGTGAGGAAGTCAAAGTTATCAATTGGTTCACACGATACTTCAGAGGGTTAATGTTGATGTGATAAAATAAGCAATGGTTGCTTAATACCAAACAGTGGTCATTCCATCGTATGCGTTTGAAAAAATACCGGAGTGTGCACACTATGCTACCTCATCATTCTACACAGGGCTCGAGTCGAGGGTACAGGTTGGGAGATGCGGTCTACACACTATTTTCAGAGGGTCAATACAGTCTACCCTGCTGTAAAGCTGGCTGCTTTCAGCGCAATGCCACGTTCCTTCCATACTTCTCACAGAATTCACAGATATGTTCTGAACTCGTTCAAGATTCTGTTTCTGACACTGGGACACTTTCGGGAGCACTTGCACATTGTCGGCTTTTGTTACAAGGTGCACCGTGCAGGTGGGGAAGGGGCTTGTCAGATGCAAGCTGGGCCCAAAACAAAGTTAACAGGCCATTAGGCCTCTTTTTGTTAGAGCATCTTGGCTGAGAGCCATCAAGAGCCTCACAACTAGAAGCAATGGAGGGGAAACAGAGGCTCACATCTTATCACTTCACAGGTACTTAAGAGAGAAATGCTTTTTAATTTGTTCAGTCCCTGTATAGAAGAGATATATATGCATGTACTCCAGTAAGAATGTCAGAAGTGTTGGTCGCCCCAGTATTTACACAAATATCAATTTAAATAGCACTATTTCGTTCAGATCAGAATGCGCTTCCCATTTAAAAAAATTTCCCCAAACCGCATTGATCCCATTACATGCCATAGATAGTCCCACCCCACCCTATTCGGGCACTTTATGACAATCCAATAGCATATACTAGCTATGGGGGTCTCACGTCACATTGTTTTCCAATCAAGTGGGGCACACGTCAAGGGTGTCCCCTATCACCTTTATTATTTGCCCTCTCATTGGAACCGTTTTTAAAAGCCCTGGATACTCGGGCAGGAATAATACCCTTTAAGACTAGTAGTCAAAGCTTAAAAATTACTGCGTATGCGGATGACATCGCTATCTATTCGATCGAAACAACTGACTCCCTAAGAGCTATCAATTTTGAAGCATCCAAATTTGGCAACGTATCAGGCTATACATTAAATGTTCACAAAACCCAAATAGTAGCTAACTTTGTTCCCCCTCAACCAGTACCTGAAATATGTAAGATTGCGACATATCTCGGAATTAAAATTATCTCAAATATTAAAGAAATCAATACTATCAACTATAATAATTTATTAAAAAACTACCACTACGAATTTAAAAAAATGGCATCGACTTCCATTAAATTTAGTCGGCAGAATAAATCTGATAAAAATGAAAATTATACCTATATTTATTTAGATCAATTCCTTTGGTACAGAATAGGCTTTTTTTCAAACAATTAGATAGGATCTTTTGTAACTTTATTTGGGGATACAAGAAGGCTAGGAGATCCCTAAAGATGCTGAAAAATCAAATAGGATCTGGCGGTCTTAACTTTCCTGACGTGAAACTATATTTCTGGGCTTCTTTTGTAAGACGTATTCGATCACTACTAAATGTAGAGGACCTGCTTCTTTATCATCATTTATCACTAAAGGGAGATTCCAAACATTTTTTTCTCCGTGTTACAGATCCTAACTATTACAAAAGGGTTAAATTCAAGACCGCGCGAGACATAGTAAGAATATGGAAGGATATACTTATCTACTGTAAAATTACTATATTTCACTCACAGTTAATTCTGTGGGACAATCCTGGGCTGCCTAGTATATTTAGCGATGGGGAATTTCGCAGGTGGCAAATGAAAGAAATTGTGGTTTTGGGTGACTTATATAATTCTCAAGGCATACTGGATTTTCTTACTTTAAAACAATTATACGGACTGTCTGATATACACAGATTTAAATATATGCAAATATATGACTTTCTAGTGCGGAAGAATGGTATTAACACTTTGTCGAGCGGGGGTATCTGGGACCTCTTAAACTCTAAAAAAGAGAAATCAATAATCAGCTCGGCATACAAATTCTTTATAGGTTTAAGATCTGACGACAACGATGCACTAGCTAATAAATGGAATCTAAAACTCGGAACTAATTTAACAGGAAAACAAATAAGTAAATCTTACACTAATATCCATGATCATGTAAGATCATCTAGTTTACGGCTACAACAATATAGAACTATATACATGCTATATTATACCCCAGAAAAATTTTCTAAATGGTCCTCAAACAACATCATGGGAGAGAAAACCAAATGTCCGAAATGTGACGAGTATGCGGCAGACCTTGTCCATATGTTGTTCTCATGTCCAAAATTAAGGAAATTTTGGGAAGAAGTGGGAAAAATTTTAGCTACAAAAAACATTCTTAGCTCACCAATAACAGCTCCTATGATAATACTAGGCCCACACTTGACAAATCAACCACATCATATATTGCTATCAATCTTATTTTCCTGTGCCAAACTAATTTTAGCCAGGGCCTGGATCAACCCTAATCCACCCAATGCTCTGGAATGGTGGTACCTGGTTAATGAAATCAAAATTATGGAGTGTACGTTGGCAGAATTTAGGGGTGTCCGATCGCTAAAGAAATACGAGAAAATTTGGGGGAACCTAGAATTGAACTGACATACCCAAGACCATTATATGTCTACCTGAGAGTTTTTATGATATTTTGTTGTCACTTTAATTGACAACATGAAAAAAAAAAAACGGTTTAATTTATGTTTGATTATGTATTTACTTGATGAATTGAAACTGTGCTGAATGTTTTGTAGTCTTATACCAGGTGAAAATAAAATAAAACTCTTTAAAAAAATGATATATAAAAAAAAAAAAAAAAAAAAAATTCCTTACATAGAAAATTAAAAAAAAAATACAATTTTTTAAAAAACACAGGTCCATCATTCAACTGTTGCAGATTTAGGAGGGCAGGTCAGCATTGTCTCAGACCATACCTCTTTAAAATAGGTAAAATAATTTTTTTCCTGCGCATAGAGTAAAATTTACAAAAAAAACTAACGTGAATTGTCGACTGAGCGGAGATGTTATCACACGGACATCAACATAAAGAGCGAGACCAATCGTTAAACTTCGGAAAAGTGACCCTGATGTGAAAAATATCAAAATAAACTACAAAAATGGCCAGGTTAATGAATTCAATCTATTACCACTACCCCTAGCCAAAAAGTCCTAGGGTAACATTTTCATTTTGATAATTTTTTACTTATATACAAGTATTTTTATAATTCAATATGTGCGAAAACAAGGACACTGTTATCAAAAAGACATTATACACCATTACCACAATTACATGTTACAAATAAATGCAAAAATGAGAAACATTCATATAAACACCATATAAATATAGGGGGTGGGGGGAATGCCTCCAGATATAACATACATTGGGCACCAGTCCTACTATTGATATACATAAACAAGCGGCCAAAGAGTAATTTCGAAAGGGCCTGCCTGTCAACAACACTGGAAACTATTTTTAGGGGATCTGAAAGCAGGGGAAAAATAAATTAAGGCTGTATTCCTGCAACACCCATTTATAATTCTAGTTCCAGCGTTGAGTCAACGCGTTTCGAACACTTAGATGTTCTGGGGTTCTCCTCAGGACATGGACTGGAGATAGCCTACAACAGTAAAGATTGGTGTAAGTTGGGATTTGTAAAGATTTTTTTGCTCAAAGGTACTCAGACTCGACCTGCAATGTCTGGAAATGCCTGTGTATTTTCTTTTAAAGTACTGCTTGTCTACCATTCGTGGTAGGGTGAAGGGTATCTACAATTGAATATAGAATAAAGACACACATCAGTTCAAGTAATTGTGGGGATTCCCTCCCCTCATCCTTTGTAAGAATAAATAAAAGTAGGCATGTACCTTGGACCCTCGTTTCTTTTCTGTGTGTGCCTCGACCCTTATTTTCGTGAGTAAGTCGCAATGTAGAGAACAGGGAGCAGAGCTGTGCTGTAAACGACAATGACAGACTTTTGGGTTCAGATTCATTTTGCATTAACAATCCTATGCAAATTACGGGCAGAGAAAGATACCTCTGGACTTCTTATCACTGCTAATTCCGATGCGACGTGGCTGACTCAATTCGTGATGGACGTATCTTGTCCTAACTTGGTTCTGCAGAAACAATACAGACACTAAGTTTCTGGAAAGATTTTCGATACTGTTGCAGAGGTTTGAAACCATATCGATACACGTCTCATGGCCGCAAATTTTCATCCGACGTGGCTGCCATCATGTTGAATGCAAAACTCCTTTTTCAATTGATTCTGTGAAGGCAAGCAGGACGGGCTGTCAATTTATTTGCCGAGAGAAGTGTTGCCACACTGGAGGCTAAAGCCGGGAAACGCGCGCAAACTTACTTCAAACCAGTGGTCTCTGCTCCACACTTCCGGGTCTGCTGATGCGCGTTACAGACGTTAGAGCAAGTGACGTAATTGACGTGAGCATGGCGGCTTGGATTTATAGATGTAGTTTTCTTTCATGCACCGTGTGTTGCTGGGGCTCTTGGTACTTGAAGTCCGATCAGAGAAGTCAATTTATTTAGACGGTGTACATCACGGCCGGAGTCATACACGTGCAGCACATCCTTATTCTGAGTCTTACACCCAGTATATTGAAAGAGTCCACCTCTTGTCGGCTTGAGTGTAGTCCCCATATTCAATGGGGTGACTGCTGTAATTGGTATCACTATCGTAAGTTGCTCAGTTCGGATAGATCATTCAATCCTGTCAATGCTGTGTCAAATTTCATAATAAGGAAAGCTTCTTTCTGTGACAACAATGCATCGGGATCTCCACCCGCACCAGCATGTACTTTGATAATTGCAAGGATCGTCCACTTGAAGTCATTTGGGCCATGATTCATCTGTATGAAGTGGGAAACTAATGGAGCTGTTAGAACTTTGTTCTTGATCCTTGAGCGGTGCTGGATGATTCGTTGACGCACTTCTTGCGTTGTTTTGCCAATGTAAATCTTCTGGCATGGACACAGCACAGCATAGATTGGATATTTCGACTTGCAGTTGGTGAATTGGTCGTGTCGCCAACATTTTTTACCATCAGTAAATAGTGTGCCTTCTATTGTCACATTGCATACTGAACACATTCCGCATTTATGATGACCTTTTACCGGACTCAGGCCGAACAATGTACTTTGGGTGTCCTTTTTTTTAATTTTTATTGGTGGACGTGTAGAAGTGATCAGTTTTCCTATATTGCGATTCTTTTTGAGGGCAAAGAGAGGTTGGCCAATGCTCGGCAATACATCTTTTATCAAGTGCCAGTAATTCCGTATAATTTTTTGGACTGGATGCGTATGGGGTCCAAACGTTGAGACGCACACAATCCGTTCTGTTAGTGATTTTTGCTTCTTCTGTAGTAGATGTTCTCTTGGAGTCCATCGTGCTCTTTGTTTTGGAATGCTTCACTAGTTTGCGGGGATATCCTCTCTCTTTCACTTTTTGACTTAAAGCTTCACTATGTATCTCAAAATCTTCGACCTTGGAGCAATTACGTCTCACCCTTAGTAATTGTCCATAGGGGAGTTTGTTTTTGACATTTCTCGGATGGTAACTTCGGAAGTGCAATGCATTGTTTTTGTCTGTCTTTTTTGAGTAAAGGGAAGACATTAGTCCCTCAGGCGTCTATTTCATTTCTACGTCCAAGAATGGAAGTGATTTGCAATCATGTGTCAAACTAAACTTGATGTCAGGACTGCGATTGTTCAGCCACTCATGGAATTCTGTCAAAGCCGAAGTTGATCCCTCCCAGATGCACCACACGTCATCAATGTACCTTAGCCACTGTTTGATGTGCTGACTGTATGGGTTGTTGTTGTAAATATACTTCTCCTCATACTGGTCCATGTACTACACCGCCATCTCCGGCGCAAAGGGACAACCCATTGCTGTCCCCTTGACCTGAAGGAACAGCTCATCTTCAAATACAAAGAAGTTTTGTGTCAATACTAGTGATTCCAATCTCAGGATTAGGTCTGTTGGTACTCTCTGCGGGCGAGGCCTCTTTTCTAAATAGATTTCAATGGCCTCTAGTCCATCTTGTTGTGGAATTTGCGTATATAAGGATGAAACATCCATTGTCACTAAGATCTGTGTCTGGGGATCGAATTGGAAGCCTTCTACTTTGTTAATGAACTCGATTGTGTCTCGTAAATATGATGATACTTCAGGTAGAAACGGTTTCAAGAAGACCTCAACAAATTTGGACACCGGCTCAAGCACGGAATCACAACCCGAGACGATGGGCCGCCCGGGTGGTGTGGATGCGTTCTTATGAACATTTGGCAAAAAGTACAGATGGGTTATTCGTGGATGTTTTTTTACCAAGTATTCTGCTTCTTTTGGGCCAAGTATGTCATTTTCTTTTGCTTCATTGACAATGGATGAATCTCTTGAATTATTTGGAGAGTAGGGTCTTGGCTGATTTTTCGATACCATTCCTGATTGTATACATGGCTTCTCCCTTCAGCTCTATATAGTTCTTTTGACCACTGCACCACCCTTGTCTGCTGGTCGAATCACTGCATCTTGCTGGTTTTTTAAGTCCTTAATTGCTTCTTTATGGCATTTGGATATCTTAGATGGAACAAATGCTCGTTTTGTTTCAAGAGCATTGAGGGATGACAGTACTGTATGTTCGAAGGTGATAATATCTTTTGACATATTATGGTTGGAAGGACAAAAGGATGACTTATTTCTCAACCCAGATGCCTCAGTCTGGATTCGGTCTGGTGAATCTTTTGAAGAACCACTTGAGTCGGATCTTACTGAAGAACTCAATCACTTCCATTTTAACTTTCGTGAAATCGATTTATGTTCCAGGAACAAATGATAGACCCAATTCAAGCACCTCCATCTCTGCTTTAGACAGCACCCGATTTGATAAATTGATAATGGGAGATTTATTTATGACTTGTAATGATTTGCGAGTTGTCATTTCCCATTTGGGTTTGAACCTGCTCTGTGGTTGTTGTTGGCCCTGTCCTAAAAAAGGCCTATTTTGCTGATTCCTGTTAGAGGAGCCTTCACCTGGGTCAGAGTCTCCTGTGGATTCAGAGGACGATGTTTCTGAGAAAGTGAGAAATTTCTTCCTCGATCTCCCTTGGTATGTATTCAAAAACCTGGTGGAGTCTGGTCGTGTGTAAAATTCGTCCTTCAAATAGGGGTACACTGTCTCGAGGTTGAAACTGTTTTTATCTTTCTCAAATGTATTAGTCTTGAAACTGATGGTGTGATCTTTGAATATGGCAAGTTCAACAAAAGTTTGGCTTCCGAATCTGTATGATTGTCCTTAATTGCTTGTAGTTGTTCCTCAATCTCTTCTTCTTTTTTGCACACTCTCTGCGCTGTCTCGATGGTGTGAACCATCAAATCTCTACTGCATTTAGTGCTAATGCAGCTGAAACCCTTTCTATATACCGGGTCGTCGGTGAAAATCACGGTCACGTTTTTTATCTGCAGGTCCCAAGGGATAGTACCTGCCTTTAAATTTGCAAGTAAAAAATGTCCGTGCAATTCAGTTCTGACGTGTTTCTTTTGCAATCTAATCAGTTTGTCTGATACATTCTGCTGTTTCGCTGTACTACTCAAAGTGATGGATGAAAACAAGGTAGAGTCTGAGATGAGCTTTTGGATGTGATCCTCACCAAACGATGATGTGTCTTTTTCGGACATACATAGGGGGTCATTAGGATGGCGGATTTCCCACATACTCCGGGCCGGCGGAAGCCACCGCCGGCCCGGAGTATGCGGGAAATCCGCCGAAGAGGCCTGAAAGACCCACCGCCAAATCAGGATGGCTGGTGGGTCTCCCAATCCGTCCGCCGCTTTTCCGCCGCGGTCGGAAGGCGACCACGGCGGAAAAGCAATAACATGGCTGGCGGTGTCTATCAGACACCGCCAGCCATATTAGGATGCAGGGTGAGTCATGCTTTTCCGCGGCGGCTTTTCCGCCGTGGAAAAGCATACGGACAGTCACTTTGGGGGCCCGTTGCGGGCCCCCTGGGTGAAGGTTGCGTGGGGGGTGCACATGGGGGGTACCTATGGTACCCCCCTGCCCTTGCGTGCACGAAGCGGCAGGCACCGCGCGGTGCCTGCCGCTTTGTGCATGCAAATGCACACCTTTCGTTTTTTGCATTGCGGCAGATGCTGCTTCAAGCAGCATCCGCCGCAATGTAAAACATACAGGATGTGACCGCCAGGGTGGCGGTCACATCCTAATTGCTATGGAGGGACCGCCGCTGCCCATGCGGACGGTCCCTCCAACTCAGGGGTGGCGGACGGACGCAAGTCCGTCCGCCATCCTAATCGGCCCCTAAGTATCCAAAGGGTGGGGAGCCAACCCTGGACTCAATGAATGCAAGAGGAGATCAATGTCACTTCAAAATAATAGCCTTGCGAGCATAAGCCCGCTCTACTAACAGTGAGACCAAAAGAGGCTTGGGTCTCACTGTTAATCCAAGGTGTAAACGGGTCAAAAACAATGTATCATAAGCTCCTATGTATGGACGTATTCCTAGGTGAGTCCGAAGTAGTTGGTATGCTCTCACTGACGGTTTTGCAATATTACTAGCTAAATTGATAGACTCCAAGTGATCTAGACATAATGATTTAAAATTATTTCTAGTAACATTGTTCAAGCTGTCAGGGTTGGAAAAATACTCTGGGTGTCCTAAATCCTCTAGGAAGTTTTTAACGTAGATCAACCAGGGAATGCGTTCTGCCTCATCAAGGAACAGGCAATCGTTGATCAAGTCCCTGTTCTGGCTAGTAGAAGTACTGGTCCAGGCCTTATTGCCACAGCAGGATAGGCTGCAGTTTGATCAAATCCAAGAGATAGGACAAACCCAGCTCAGCACGGCATATGGATACGGCTGTACTGTTAGGGACCGCTAGGAGATACCTTATAAACCTATTTTCTAATAGCTCCAGGCACTCGACTTTAGCATAACCCCAAATACCTGCTCCATACATGGCAATGGGTGTACATTTAGCTTTGTAGATTGTTAATAGATCAGCGATTGGGTGCCTCTCTAACTTCCTGGCAAAGTGAATCAATGCACCAGTTGCTTTACAAAGTAGTAATTTTCTAGATTCTATAGCTTTAGCCCATAGACCCCTTCTTTCAAATACAATGCCCAGGTATGTAAAGTGAGTTGTAAAATAGAGTTTCCTGTTATCAATAAAGAATTCTCGAAACCTAATACTGGGCTTGCAGCATTTCATTGTGAATGTTTTGTCTGTTTACATGGAGGTCGAGATTTGACATATAGGCATAAAAGCTAGAGATCACTTTTTGTAGGCCAAGTGGGGTACGGGCCAATAGGACGGTATTGTCAGCATATAACAATGCTCCGATTGGTCGTCTATTTATAAATGGTAAATACTAACAGTCACTACTTAGTTTTGCTCCCAGGCTGTTAATACAAAGAGTGAACAGGTGGGGTGCTAACACGCACCCCTGCCTCACCCTCTTCTTTACAGGGAAGCTGTGACTGAGCTCGCCACCTCTTCCATAGCGCACCCGGGCCCTGGCATCTAAGTAGGACTGTTTTAAAAAGTTTAGAATAGGTGGATTAACCCCCATGGCCTCTAGAATGCTCCAAAGCTTCTGGTGATTTGACACAAGCAAAAGCTGAACTAAAGTCCACAAAACATAAAAATAGACTCACCCTTTTAGCCTGTAGATATTTTCCCAGCAGCAAATTCAGATTCAGGCTCTGTTTGACGGTTCCCACGCCTTGACGGAAACCGTGCTGTAATTCTGAAATTGTGCCCTTTTCCTCCACTTAGAGCGGGAGGAGATTTAGGACGACTTGCCCGGCCACCTTTGCAAAAGAGTCCAATAATGATATTGGTCTGTAATAGGACGGGTCGTCACGATTACCTTTCTTGTAAATATGGACGAGTATCGACTCCGTCCAGGTGGCTGTGAATCCCAGGGTAAAGCAGGCCTTTAGGACCAGGGCTAACCAGGGTCCCCAGAGCTCTGGACTTGATTTAAATAAATCAACTGGTATACTATCTGGGCCCGGGGCCTTACCGCCCACGCTTTCATTTATAGCTAAAATAACCTCCTGGGCATCAAACCCAATCTCAATCGGAAGATGATTTGAGGAGTTTATATGTAAGGCCTCTTCGTTTTGGAAAGCCACCAGATTGTATTAAAGGCCAGAGAAGTGAGTCACCCATTTATCCTCCCCTATTGTTTTTTTGATGCGGGGCGAATTACCTGAGGCAAAAAAGGGGGCATTCACACTGCCTTCCAAAAACCTTTCATGTCTTTCAAATCTGATGCTCATTTTAGATTTTGCCATAATTCAAGTTTTATGGACGACTCACGTTCCTTAAGGGACATCTTGTAAGCTAATCTAGCCCTTTTTATTGCCCCTTGATCTTTTATGGGCTCATGTAAGGCAGTTATCAAGGCTGCATGACCTTGTGAACATTTAGAGTCAAACCGACCACTCCTTTTCTCTGCCGGTCTTTTGCATTTTATCCGTTATCTATATTGTATGATCTGGTATATGTTTATAAAGGAGCTAAGAATGTCAGATTTGTTAGCAGTTTCATCGAGGCATACCATGAAGTCGTCTTTACAAGTTGTTAAAAGGTGCTTGCATAATTCGTATGAGTTTACTCCTGCCCATTTGACTGTACAGCCATTTTGTCTGTTAATAACAATATCTTCCGCCCGGTGAGTTGCCATTGTTTTACTAGTTCACACCTTGGCAGGAAGATCTAAAAGAATGCAAATGGGTTAGTAATCACTAAAAGCAACTGGGTGTATTTTAAAATGGTGTATTCTGTCAGCGTATCTATTTGATACTAATATGTGGTCTATAACTGAGGACAGGCCACGTCCATTAAAAGTGCTACTAAAAGGAGTTGGAAGTGAACACACATTGTTAGCAAATCCCAGATCCAGAGTATATTTTAACAAATTAAATAGGTCACCGGGTGCAGAATGTAAAAAGTGAGACGAATAATTGACATCTAGTTCTATACCACAGACCTCTCCTATGGTATGTGAGCAGGGTCCACAGTTGAAGTCCCCACCCCAGATTATGCAGTAGTCTTTGCCGGTACTTTTTAAAATCTTATCCAAGTCTCTCTGCAGGTGCATTAACATTTGTTGGCAATCCACAAAGGGGATATTGTTATAAAATTTATTAAAACTAAAAAATGAATGTTGTCTATGTTCATTATAAGCACCTGATAATAGATCTTGGACTCCGCGAAGTCTATCTTGCGTACAATTAACCTATAGGACACATAAATTCTAAGGCCACCCTTGTTCCTCCCCTGACTCGAAGAGACCGCTGGGATGAATGTTTTGTAACCATTAATATGTAATTTAGTATCAGTCCAGGTTTCTTGGGTGCATGTGATGTCTAATTTATGAATAAATTCCAGCCAGGCAGGGTTGGTCAATTTGGCTTTAAGACCTGCCACATTCCAAAACAGGGTTTCCATTTCTTTAGTTCTAGGCCCAGGCTGAGATGCACAATTAGTGGGGGAAGGGGCGGCTTAGAGGCCATCTGGGTTAATTGGTATTTAACTGTAAGTAATGCTTATAGTGGATTGAGTTATTCCATTCTGAGTATTACAATTATTAGCAACATGTTTTGCCTCGGTGTCGACTTGCTCGACATTGACTGTGGGGACTGTGCATGGCGAGGGTATTCCCATGGTTTGACATAGGGCTGCGTTACTGCTACTGTTGTTGAGTCAATCAATGTCTTCCAGAGAAGAATTATTTACAACAAGGGGTGGTGATGGACAGAGTCTCTGAATTAAGCAGAGTACTCTCACCCAGTCAAGAGATCAGGGCTAGATCCAACACCGTTTTTTAGCTCATTGCACCATCCCAGTTTCAGAACCTGGCTGTATGCAAATTAGTCTGTCCCTGGCCCAGTGCATCATGGGAACAGGGCAGACCAGACTACAAAAGCCAATTCTTACACTGGGAAGGAAACAAGCTTCCGGGGACCGGTTTCTGGCATTACAGCCGTCTTCGGCCCGGCTTGCTTGAATCCTGATGGTGCAATGAGCAAGGGACTCACATCTGAGTATACCCTTCCACGCTTAGGGTGGACAAAATTATTTACAACAAGGGGTGGTGATGGACAGAGTCTCTGAATTAAGCAGAGTACTCTCACCCAGTCAAGAGATCAGGGCTAGATCCAACACCGTTTTTTAGCTCATTGCACCATCCCAGTTTCAGAACCTGGCTGTATGCAAATTAGTCTGTCCCTGGCCCAGTGCATCATGGGAACAGGGCAGACCAGACTACAAAAGCCAATTCTTGCAGTAGATAAATAACGGTGATGGATCAAGCCCTGATCTTTGGACTGGGTAAGAGTGGTCTGCTTAATTCAGACACTCTGTTCATTACCACCCCCTTTTATGAATCGTTTTTGGCCACTATAGGTGTGGCAGGGTATACTCAGACATGAGTCCCTTTCTCACTGCTCCATCAGGATTCAAGCAAGCCGGGCCGAAGAGGCTGAAATGCCAGAAACCGGTCCCCGGTAGCTTGTCTCCTTTCTGGTGAAGAATTGGCTTGGTAGTTTGGTCTGCCCTGTTCCCATGATGCACTGGGCCAGGGACAGACTAATTTGCATATAGCCAGGTTCTGAGCTGGGATGGGGCAGTGAGATAAATAACGGTGATGGATCAAGCCCTGATCTTTGGACTGGGTAAGAGTGGTCTGCTTAATTCAGACACTCTGTTCATCACCACCCCCTTTTATGAATCGTTTTTGGCCACTATAGGTGTGGCAGGGTATACTCAGACATGAGTCCCTTTCTCACTGCTCCATCAGGATTCAAGCAAGCCGGGCCGAAGAGGCTGAAATGCCAGAAACCGGTCCCCGGTAGCTTGTCTCCTTTCTGGTGAAGAATTGGCTTGGTAGTTTGGTCTGCCCTGTTCCCATGATGCACTGGGCCAGGGACAGACTAATTTGCATATAGCCAGGTTCTGAGCTGGGATGGGGCAGTGAGATAAATAACGGTGATGGATCAAGCCCTGATCTTTGGACTGGGTAAGAGTGGTCTGCTTAATTCAGACACTCTGTTCATCACCACCCCCTTTTATGAATCGTTTTTGGCCACTATAGGTGTGGCAGGGTATACTCAGACATGAGTCCCTTTCTCACTGCTCCATCAGGATTCAAGCAAGCCGGGCCGAAGAGGCTGAAATGCCAGAAACCGGTCCCCGGTAGCTTGTCTCCTTTCTGGTGAAGAATTGGCTTGGTAGTTTGGTCTGCCCTGTTCCCATGATGCACTGGGCCAGGGACAGACTAATTTGCATATAGCCAGGTTCTGAGCTGGGATGGGGCAGTGAGATAAATAACGGTGATGGATCAAGCCCTGATCTTTGGACTGGGTAAGAGTGGTCTGCTTAATTCAGACACTCTGTTCATCACCACCCCCTTTTATGAATCGTTTTTGGCCACTATAGGTGTGGCAGGGTATACTCAGACATGAGTCCCTTTCTCACTGCTCCATCAGGATTCAAGCAAGCCGGGCCGAAGAGGCTGAAATGCCAGAAACCGGTCCCTGGTAGCTTGTCTCCTTTCTGGTGAAGAATTGGCTTGGTAGTTTGGTCTGCCCTGTTCCCATGATGCACTGGGCCAGGGACAGACTAATTTGCATATAGCCAGGTTCTGAGCTGGGATGGGGCAGTGAGATAAATAACGGTGATGGATCAAGCCCTGATCTTTGGACTGGGTAAGAGTGGTCTGCTTAATTCAGACACTCTGTTCATCACCACCCCCTTTTATGAATCGTTCCAGAGAAGAAAGCACCTCAAATCTGTTAACCAGAGGTATGCTGGGTTGGGAATGATTCATAGGATAAGCCAGGGTCTGCGTCTGCTGTCTTACATAAGGAGAATAGTTGGTAGGAGGATAGAAGTAGCCCAGGGGCAGTACATTTATACCATAATTGGTCACATGGATGGAGCCCTGTCGGCGCAAGATCTCTTGTATCAGGTTTGGTGTTCTAAATGTAAGGACAATGCAGTCGCCAGAGATCCTTTTATCACTTTCCCCCACCCATCCTACTCTCCTTGCCATTTTAAATTCCCTAAATAGGACATCCGTTGGGCTGGTTTTGGATTCGATCCAGCAAAGGGTCTTATTGCGTAAGGACTCCCAAGTCCTCAGTTGATTTTGAGGTGGGTTGTGGTACACTTGCCAATATTATTGTGTAAGGTGTGGATTCTGGTGGTAAATTTTATGTCACTCCGTTTGTCCTGTCCCTTTCCCTAATGACAGCACACAAATTAAGCATCCTTTGAGGGTCACTGGGTGCTATTTGAGGTGGCACTTTATCATGATTTAAATTAGGAGGACTCTTAAAGCCAACACTTCCCCCTGAGACTGATTGTAAGATATCTGCCGAAGAGAGGTTGGCTGCCCTACCGTCATTTAGTGTGCTCACTGGGCGATTATGCAGTGTGTTATTTAAGCCCACACCCTGTACTTTACTCAGCAGGTCCTCGATGTCCTAGCCAACAATTTCTCTAGTGGAACCAAGGCTGAGTTTTGATGGTCAAAAGCATTGCCAGGGCCCTGACCCTCCCTAGACAGGGACACCTGGGGGTTCACAGGGGTGGAACACAACTCTAAGCGCACATACAGGTTAGTCAATACGCCATCCAAATGCTCTAGACGACTGTCCAATAGGGCAAAGTTTCTATCTATGGATTCCTTAATTCGTTCAAGGGCAGTGTCCAGGGCAGTCACACCAGCAGCAATGGTGGTAGTGTTATGCTCCAAGGGGCAGGGTTGCATTGATGATGAAGCGTCCGTGGTCTGTGTGCCTCTAAAGCAGGTCCTCACCACAGATTTAGCCTGAGTATTATGCTGAGGGTCCTTCTGATGTTTTTGTTTTAGTGGACCTGCACCCTTCTTGCGGTTCGTGGATGCCTTCGTCTTTACCCTTGTGCCCTCTGCAGGGAGGTGGGAAGTCCGGGTACTGGAGGCTATACCGGACCCGTTAGAGGTGTCCATATGTGGTACTAACAAGTCATCAAGTGCGAGGGCCGAGGTATCTGGAACGGCCGGTACTGCCCCCGCATTGAGTGGTGATGAGCAAGAGTGAGTTAGGATTTGATTTTGAGAAATGCCAACCAGATTATATGTTCCTAATGAGGATCGCCCCTGGAGAAATGAAGGGTCTAGAGACAGCCGCCTCTCTGCTAGTTCTATTTCATGGCAGAGCAGTGATTCTGCCCTCATTATAAAGGCATCCAAAGTCCCCTTGGCCCCCTTGCTCTTAACCGCTGCGGGATTGCTCATTTTTTAAAATGCCGATGTAAATCGCTCAGCCACAACAAGTACCAGTCACACTGCGCATAGAACGTGAAGGCAGAAAGTGTAATCAGAAGACAGTACCTGGAAATTAATGAAGGATTGTGGGGGGCCTGTTGTTAGAGGGGGGTCCAGCACTGCCTCCGACGGGCCAGCCCTTGGCCGGGGCAAGCCCCGCTGGCCGCAATTTTATGCGCCTCCTGGCGTGTTACGCTGGTGGTGTAGGCACCGTTCAGGCTGCTGGGTATTGTGGTCCTGGCAGCCCCGGGTGATGGATCTCCCACTCACAGGACCGGGAGGACCGCTGGTGGCAGGGCAAGGCAAGGAGGTGGCGGGAAAACAGGCAGAACTGGTACGTTGAAACTCCCTCTGAATCTACTGGGTCTCTCAACACACTCTCAACACACACTTCCAAGAGAAAGAAAACCAGTTCGCTCCCCTACTCCAGACCTGTTGGTTCCCACCAGGGTTTATTCACCAGCACCACGCGCAGAATAAACCTTCCTTACAGGCTACCTGTAATAATTATAATCGCTCTTCTTTTTAAACACCGGCCTGCACTGCACTGCACTGGTGTTGGCATGTAGGATTAAGAAGCTGGGTCCCTGGCTGGGTCCAATTCCGGTACGGTCGAGGGTTAGAGACTGAGCTCCCCCTGGCCTCCCACCAGGCCTTGCCAGGACTCTCCTGCTTTGCGCTCTGCTACTTCCCGCCGCTGCACGCTATCCACAGGGACTGCAGGCGCAGCAGGAGCGGGTGCCGTGAAGCAAATGCACCAGAGCTGCGGGCGTGTGGGCGGTAGCTGTGCTGGACTATGCTCGGCCCCACTCCGCTGCCTGTTTCCCGCAGACGCCGCTACGGTTCAGGCTCAACTGACTCAGGCGGTGAACGATGGCGGCACAGGCCGCTGACTGGAACGCTCGAGATGACCCGCGGAATGAGGGCGGCAGTGCGGAGGCGGTGCTCCGGGTGAGTGTTCCTGCTGTGCAGTAGGGAGTCGTGCTTCTTCACTCGAGCTGAGATTTAAAATGAGAACGAGTCAGCTATTTTGTTTTATTTCATGTATAGCAATTTATCACTACAATAGTGCTAAAGTGCTTTAAAAGAAATAAAACAAAATAGTGGTATTTAAATTATTTGTGTAAGTGTGATGTACAACACTCTGACACCCTGCATTGGGATAAGTAGTCTCACTACTCTTTCCAATGCAGGGTGTCAGAGCTCTTTACGTCACAGTACAGATTATACATTAACCATAAATCATGTGTACATCAATATAAAGGATGTGTTACATAAGACAGTGAGGGTTACAAGGTGTGGGAGCCATATGACCTTCATACCTCACTGTGCTATATTAAAAGGAATACATTTATGAACTGCAAGGAACCATAGGATCTCGCTCTTAAAAGCAGTAACCCACTTGCCTATCTACATAAAATAATATTCTGCCATCTGCGTGTTACGTAATGTGCTTGGCCCCCGACATATTAACCCTTAATGCTATTTTGATTCAAAACTAGGCCTAGGCAAAACACCGATCTTCCAGCAAATACGTTATCCTCCAGAGTTATCTTACCATTATTATTACTATTTCCTGAGATTTAGCTGGCACACCATGATCTCCGCAGCAAGCGTCTTAAACTCCTAATATATTTTAAAATACAGACATTGCAACCAATTAAGTGGAACAGATGTACCGCCACATTTCTCCTTGTTGCTAATTTCTTTGTGGCAGGGTTACAAAAAAAATTATACGTTGAGGCCCAGATTTTGCTTCTGAATTACGTCAATATTTTGGCACCGCTCCAATGCATAATGATTTGTTAAATATTGTAATGCACTCAAATTTACTCATGATAGACTTCTTAAACATATGCAAGGTCTTAAGGTGCCAATATGACATCCAGCCCTGAAGAAGTCTCTTTCAAGAGACGAAACACATTTGCTACATTGGGGAAAGTTTTTTTACGATGTGAGAATATGAATCTTTTTTTTAGAAAAAAGTGAATGGAGTCTGTGCACCTTATGACTTACTTGATCTGTATCTCTTAAAGACTTTATATGATGAATGGTGTGTGCTGATCATTTCTTTGTAACGAGGTCTTAAGATGTTATGTCAATTCATGTGAGGTCATGGTTTGTGATGGCACTTCCGGTGATGTCACGCGCTGTGATGTCACAACCATTCTGCTTAACTTGCGAGTTCTTCTTTTTCATCTTTTTTCCACAACCTGGCCGGAGGTAGTATAGATTTTTATTTGTGAAATGTATTGTGCCCATATAGTACAGTGGTTTTGTCCCTGCTACAATCGAGGTTAGCTCTACAGCTGAGACACAGATGAACAAGTACCATGCGAGGGCTATATTGCGCACTTGTGGGGAGCGGTGGCTTCAGCTGTATTCCTCAGTACCCCCATGAAAACCCCTATGATCTTCATTACTCTGAAGTCCAGTGGTCTCTTGCTCTGCACCCCCTTAAAATGCCCTTGGTATGCCACGCTGGTGACTCATTAAACATTAGAGTCCTCTGCCACAGAGCACTAAAAATAGTTAATACCCACTGGAGAAAGAGGTAAACATTGTTATGTGTCTGTTCCACCATAATAAACCAAAGTCGAGGGGGCATAATGAGGGCGAGGGCAATTGACGTCTGATGACGCGCAAATATATGTGGCCATGTTATTAGCACCCACATTCTTAATCTCACACAGGGCAGGCTAACATCCTGTCTCTTTCCTTACCACTGAACTAGGACGTAGTCAGTAGCCACAAAATAAGGTTTCTGATAGGTTGAGTCAAGAACACCATTTCATGTAGGGTTCTAATACTCATTTTGTCTTGTTCTTCCAGATAGTGGCCTCTGGGCCCAGGAATGATGGTGCAAGACTGCCCCCAAGAGTCAGTCACAGAACTGGAAATGGTTGAGTCTGTCTCCCCACTCCAGCAAGAAGAATCCCGACTGTCCGGTGTCCTCGCAGGAGGGAGTGCGCCTGAACGCTTTGGACTCTGGAAGAAAGGAGGCCGTGCGCTATCTATCCTCTTGGCCACCAACATCCTCCTGCTGGGCTCCTGTTTCATTATCTCTGGCTCGATAGACAGAGTGGCCATTGAAGAGAAAGATGTGCTGGCCTTCCTGTGCACCCTGATGCTGCTGTCCATCCTGTGGATGTGTGTCCAGATTTACTTGACCCACAAGCACAAGAACGCGGTACTCTACAAGGACTCTCATGCAGGACCCATCTGGCTGCGAGGTATGTTATCCGCAGAGTCCCCAGAAGGATGGCCATTGGTACCAAGGGGTCCCATATCTCGCATTACACACTCGCCATTCTGTGTTTTTTAGCCAAGAACATGTTGCCTGTAGTTATATTTTTAACACTGAAAGTATGAACTACCTGTCCTAGCGTGAAAGAAGCTGCTTTTGCTGTAAAAGGCTAAAGGTGTTACACTTGACTTGGGCACATGGCAAGATTGAATGAAGGCAGTTGTGTGGACGGAGGTGTGAGTAAGGGGTTAAGAGAGCAGTGTCATTGGAATGTACCCACATACCTAACCAAATGGTGCCATTTATGCATTCAGTCTAGTTATGTGCTTTTGTTTAAGAAACCAATGCATTCTGGTAAATGTAGTCATCTTATTCCACTTAGAGCAAATGGACGTGCGCACGTAATCATTCTGGTGCAGTTTTAAACTTCGTTCGTGAGTTGACTGAAGTTTGCAAAACTTTATCCTTCAGGTAGACAGACAACGTTTCTTGACTTTTCTGTAACCAATTTACTCCCTGCCTGCTGAAATCCATTTATCCCTTGGTTGTAGTAGAAACATGACCTTATCCTGATATCCAGGGAACTTCCAACGACCTTCAGATGCATGGCCATAGCAGGGGACAACATTGCCTGCCGAGAGGGTGAAATGTATCCAGTGCTCCTCTGGGCTACTACTAGCTGTGAGCGGTAGAGCTTGGTTACAGAAGAATAGCCGCCAGCCATAGGCCTCGCCTTTGCACAGCATTGCCTTTGTCAATGTTTTTGGCCATGTTGCACAACAGCACAGCTGCAGTGCAGCATGATTGAAAGTTTTTAAAAAAAGATGCTGTGACACGGCCTCTAGCTGCATCATAGCGCTTTTTTAGGTCTCGGCCTACGCAGCGCATGCGTTGCGTAGGAGGAGACCTAATGCCATCGGTCCCCTTTTTAAGCCACAACAGTGCACGCGTTGCCATTGCCCCTAATTAAATTGCAAACATATGGTGTCAGCGCTCGAGCCCGCAAGGGAAGCAGGCGCAGGCCCCCTCCTGTCTCCCCTCCCCCTGCTGCTGGCCTCTTTAGCGCGAGTCACACGCGCGTGTTGTTTTTCTGCTTGCGAAGCTGCCAGCACCAGTTTACCTGTTTTGGGCAACACTAGATAAGATTCTTGGTGTGAGCACGGCACGCGCGCAGGGCCTCGCTCTCGCACTCGCGCGCACGGCCTCGCGCTCTTACCATGCCACGCATCCCTGCCCTCACCTTGTTGCTCCTGGTCCATCGTGCCTGAGGCGAGAGTGGACTCAAGCCGGACAACGGTAAATGCTTCCGCTGGATTATCATTCATGTGGACTGGCATTGTAAGAACTAGAAAGTGCTGTGAAGCATCTCAGATTGTGTTTGATGTGTCTATGCTGTGTATTGTGCGGTTTATCTGGCAAGGATTGTTTTCAAATGGGGTGTCCATAAAAGTGAGAAAAGCCTTGCAAACGCATTTATGCCATCTTTAGCGCGCTTTTCTTTCAGAGATCAAGGTGGTTAGTCCATATTTCTTACTTTGGTGATAATCGAGTAGCAGCCACCTGCTTTACCATTCTGCGGTGGCTACGTGAAATCTTTTGGATACTTCCCTCCAACACCCAGAGATTCGTTGTGAGTGCCTTGGTGACCTTGAGGTTGGACTACGGCAACGTGCTCTACCTGGGGTCCACCAAGGCCGTCATAAGCCGCCTCCAACTGGTCCAAAACGCTGCTGCGCGGCTTCTTTGCGGCTGCCGGAAACGTAACCACATCTCAGAACGCCTAAGGGAGCTTCATTGGCTCCGTTTCGAAAATCGTGTAAAGTTCAAGGCCTTGAGCTTTAGGCACAAGATCAAAATTGGGGTAGCTCCCTTATACCTTCAGGCCCTTGTTACTCCCATACCCCTGCTCGTTCACTCTGCTCCTCATCGCATCATCTCTTCAGTGTACCCAAGTTTAGGCTCTTCAGAATGGGCGGAGGCTCTTTTGCAAACCTAGGACCCAGATTCACTTCCCATGGACATTCGGATGGAGAACTGCCACACACGCTTTCGTAGAGCCGTGAAAACCTGGCTTTTTGACCAATAAGCTTCTCTGGTTGGAGTTTTGTTGCACCTGTCTTTCAGCGCCGGGAAACCCTTATGGGTAGCTGTCGCGCTCAATAAATTCAATAAATAAATAAAATAAATATCGACAGGGTAATTATCTGCTCTGCACCATGGCTTAATTAGTAAGCATGAAATGACATTAAGAGGATGTACTTAATTTCTGGTGCATGGAAAACCATGTTCCTGAATGTTTTATAAAGCTGTATCTTATTTTGAGGAAAAAACTGTTTCATTTTGGATTTAAAATCAAGTGCCTTATTGAGGTTCACTATAAAGGTGTAGTTATGCAAATTAATTCGAAAACAGTAATACCTGTGTTTTTCTGGACATTTTTATTCTTACATAGCCTTAATATGAATTAAAAAAGCAGGCACAGATTTGCCAGTGGGGTGACAAGTCGAGTTCCATGCTTTATAGAGTCTGCCAATATAGCATCAACCCTGTCACCCTGCCCGGTCTTCTGGCGGAAGATGGCACAGCCATTACTGACCCTGTCCGCCTAGCGGCGAGCTTTGCCGCCTACTTCGGAGCGCAATATGCCCCATGTGATAATCTGACGGGTGAGGATGTTGCCAAGTTCATCGATGACCTACCCCCTAAAATGGTGTCTGATGATGTCAGGGAATCTCTGGATGCTCCTCTCACGGCGGAGGAACTTGGGGAGGCCCTGGGACAGCTCAATGCGGGTAAAGCCCCCGGGCCGAGCGGTTATCCCTGTGAATTTTATAAGAAATTCTACACGCAATTGGGACCCCATTTTCGGTGTGCTCTGGAAGCGGCGCGTACTCGGGGCAGGCTGCCGCCTGATTGCCGCCATGCTGAAATCGTGGTTTTTCCGAAGCCGGGTAAGCCCCCTGATAGTCACGACTCGTATCGCCCCATCTCGCTGCTCAATATAGAAGCCAAGATACTGGCTAAGGCCCTGGCAAATCGGTTGCTTCCTTACATAGTGGACCTGGTACACCCCGACCAATCGGGCTTCATGCCCGGCAGGGCTACACGCCATAATATTCGGCGAGCGTGGGCTGCGATCGGGGCCATGGGAGCCATGGGTGAGCAGGCTGCTCTGTTGCTTGCAGACATTAATAAGGCGTTCGACTCGGTGAGCTGGACTTACCTGTTTGCGCTCCTACCCCGTCTCAATCTCGGCCCTGTTTTTATATCCTATATTAAACTACTGTACACAGACATTACGGCCGCTGTGCGTGTTGCCGGGGCTGTGTCGGAGACATTCCGTATTGGCCGGGGTACCCGACAAGGATGCCCTCTCTCCCCTTATCTTTTCGCCCTGGCTATGGAGCCGTTGGCCGCCTGGGTGCGTATAGATGCGCAACTCCGAGGATTTGTGTGGCCCCAGGGCCTCTCCGATAGGATCGCGTTGTACGCGGATGACGTCCTTTTCTTCCTGACCGACCTGCGTCGCTCTGGGCCGCGGGTATTGGAAATAATGCGGGTCTTTGGTGACGTATCCGGCTTATACCTCAACCTCAGCAAATCCACCTTGTGGGTCCTGGGTGGCGGTGCAGTGTCGGACCCCTGGACGCTGGACCTGCGAGTGGCGACTGGAGGCCTGCAGTACCTAGGGGTGTTCCTGTCTGAGTCCGCGACCCTCGCGTGGGAACGCTCGGTGCTGCCGGTATGGGAACGGGTGCAGACCGACGTTAAAACATGGTCCCGGATGCCTCTTAACATCTTTGGCCGGTCCGCCATCTTTAAGATGGTGGCGCTTCCACGCCTTCTATACCAATTGCAAAATTATCCCCACTCGGTTCCGGCTTCCTGGTTTCGGCGAGTGAACTCGGTCCTGGGGCAATTCCTGTCGGCCGGGGGTTCGGCCAGGGTGGCGTTACGCACGTGCTTCCTCTCTACATACTGTGGGGGACTCGCCACCTCGGACCTTCTGTCCTACTACCAAGCAGCTCATCTACTCGTCCTTAATGACTGGTGGTATGGTGATAGAGGCGACCCGGCATATGCATTGGAGCGCGCACTTATGGGCGATAATACCCTCCATATGCTTCTCTACTCCGCCCGGCTGCGTCGGGGCTTGCCTAGTGTTACGAAGACAGTCTTCCTTGTTTGGCGTCAGGCATTGCGACGCATGGGCTGGTGGGGCAGGCTGACGGCGGAAACGCCGCTGTGGCGTAATGGCAGATTGCCTGCCCTGGCTTCCTTGCCGGGTTTTGGTGGCTGGGATGCAATCGGGATATCGTCGCTGGGTGATGTGCTGTCTGGTGCTGCTCTTAAGTCGTTCCAGGTCCTAAGTGAGGAGTTCCACTTGCCGCGGACTCAGTTCTTCCGTTACCTACAGCTGCGGCATGCACTCACACCGTACATTGCCGACCTGGAGTCGCTCCCCGACTTTAGCCCTATTGAGGCGAAGCTGTTCATGGGGGAGCTTGGGGACAAAAAGGTGTCCCGCATTTACCAGACGTTGGTCACCCACTGCGCCTCCGACCTTCTTCCCCTGCGGACGGCATGGGAAGCTGATGTCGGGTCTCTAGACGAGGATGACTGGCGAGAGGCCCTGGAATCCCCGCGTGGGACGGCAATCGCGATGAGGCTCAGGTTCATCCAATTTAAGGTCCTCCACAGGGCCTATTTTACGCGTGAACGCCTCTGGAAAGCTGGACTGATTGCATCGCCGGAATGCTTGCGTTGTGGTGCAGAGGTTGGCTCGCTGCTCCATACCCTGTGGTTGTGTCCTAGGCTTGCTGGCTTTTGGAGGGGTGTGTGGAGCTGTTTGTCTGAAGTGTTAGGATGGGACTTGCCCCGAACACATCGCTTAGGTTTGCTACATATTCTCGAGGGGGTGGGAGGGAATCGCTATAAGCGCCACCTACTGCTGTTGGGGTTGGTACTGGCCAAGAGAGACCTGGCGCGGGCGTGGAAGGATGAACGGGCTCCCCCCCTGTGTGTTTGGAGGGCGGGTCTGGACTTTTGCATGGGTCTGGAGCGCCCTATCTTTGAAGCACGTGGGTGCCCCCGCAAACACTTTCGGATATGGAAAAGGTGGGCTGAGTATAGAGACTTGCCGCTTGACCCTCCCGTTGACCCAGAGGAAGAACTCTGAGCTTCCCCCTTGGTGTAGGCCTGTGTCTGGTGCCAGACCGACCACTCCGTACGTATTTACAGCTGTTTCTTCTTCGCATGTGCATGGGGTTAGGGAGGGATTGCGGGGTGGGATTGGTTGAGGGCGGTTGGGTGTTGGGGATGGGAATGGGTGGGGGTAGGTTGCTTAAAAGCGATTGCAATATGTTTGACTCAGATTCCAATCCTGTTTTATGTGATGTCTTCATCTGCGTGGTGGTTTCTCCTGACTGTGGGGTACCACACTCATTGTCTTGCTTGATTATTCAATAAAATCTGTTGTGAAAAAAAAGCAGGCACAGAATTGTACAGCGTGGTACTAAAATGTACCTTTCAGACAAAATGCAGAACCCTCTCAGTGGACTGCGGCGGAGATGAAAGTTTACCTCGTCTTGGCGGTTCTTGGGCCTCTGACCAGCCCGGTTTTGTTCATCGGGACCCTTCAGTCAAGGGGTCTAGAGAGATAGACGCAAGGTCATCTCGCAGTCTCTTTAACTCACAGCTACAGTGAGTCACTAGTACCAGTCCCCACGTCACTAACTACGTCAGTTCAATGAGCCAATCTTACCTCCCGAGTTGCAGTTCCAATTCCTGAGGCCTGAACCTGCCACGCACCTGCCCCTGAGACCAGCAGGGACGAGATTAAAGGGCGGCTACATTTAAAATCTTTGCTGATTTTAGTTAAAATATCTCCCTACACCCCCGCAATCTCTCCGGTATTACAGCCTACAAGCACGGACCTCGAAAATCCTCAACAGTGCCCGTTATCAGGGCATCAGTGCGCTGTAAAGCAGAACTTCATCAGCAGGAACCACTCGGCCACATAGAAAGAAATAGCTCCTTTTATTCACGGCAGGTAACAACATAAACGCAAAAACATTCTATATAAATATACTTTTACATTAGAATATTAATTAGGATTATCACTAGCAGAATTAGTAGCCATATAGTGGTGTAGTATTAGCCGTAGTAACACTATTAGTGGCAACAGTAGAGGATATACTAAAAATAATACTAATGGTACTGGAAGAAGTGATAGTAGGAGTAAGAACAGCTGCAGTTTTATCCACAGTAGTAGAAATCATCCTAGTCATAAAAGTAGGTGTAGAAGCACTGATAGTGGTAGTAATACTCTCTAAAGTAGTAGTAACAGAAGTACTAGAGGCAGTAGTATTTATACTAGTAGAAGCTGTACTAGTAATAATAGTAGTAGCAGTGGCACTGGTAGGAGGGAGTAGTATAAGTTGGAGACATAGTATTCACAAAAGCAGGAGTATACATATTGGTAATAATACTAGTAATCGCAGTAATACCAGTTGTAGTCCTACTACAGGTAGCAGTAGTAGTGGCAGTTGTAGCAGTAGTAGTAATAGTAGCTGTGCTAGTGGCACTTCTAGAAGTGTCAGTGGTAGTAATAATGGCACTAGGAATTGTAGGAGCAATAGTATTTGTATTAGTGGTAGCAAAAGTATAATAATTAGTAGTCCGTCATTATGACGACACAAATTATTGTATCTGCCTAGGCCGCACAAAGGTGAAACTTCTGCAGATAGTTCTTTTCTTTCATTTTGGGTATTTAGCTTCAGATGGGTAACAGCAGTTGATAATAAAAACACTGGCGTTACTATTATGGGCCCGTATTTGGCGGGTAGAAGAACTAAGTGGATATGCCAGAGGCCTCAAAGAAATTATGTCATCACCAAGCTGGCACAAAATCAAATGGCTAAAAGACATGAAAAGCCTATTAACTAAGGTGGGCCAACTTGATTCATGGCTAAGTAGAACTTCACCCCCAAAGCAAACACTTAAAAAGCTTTATTGGGACTGGATTTGTTCTCAAAGACACTCTAGTACATCCCTAGGCAGGTTAACAGATGACTTTCTGATGTTTAAAGACTGTCCCAGGCGGGAACTATATCTGGATACAATTGGAAAACCCTTTGATAGGGCCTTGTATTTCAGATTTAGAACGGGAACCTTACCACTTAACACCTTTACTAAAAGATGGAAATCTCGTATAGAAATGTCTGATTTATGCCCATCGTGTCTTGCTAAACCGGAGACACTAGCACACTTTTTGTTTGTCTGCGGCGAGTATGCTACTCCAAGGAGGGTCTGGCTTAAAAACCTATGCCGGCAGTTGGGGACTAGGAGTCATGTTGTGGCAATCAGGATACTTATCTCGGATAGTAATGTACCTTATGCTTGTGCCCTAGCCAAATTTCTATCTTGGGCCTGGGCTATTCGAGCCAAAAAGCTAAAACAATCTGTTTAATTCTGAAAAATTTCTTAAACTGGAAATGCTGCTAAAATTGTTTTATCTTTATAAATTAACAAACTAGCTGGTTATGTTTAATTGAACATACATCTTTTTTGAAATTATTCTTTGAAACAGAGATATAGAATCTTTTTAAAAATTGTACTCATCTGTAATTTTTTTATATAATTGATCTGCTTTTATGATAATGACTTTTATCGAAATAAAGCTTTTTGACTTTGACTTTGACTAATAATTAGTAGTCCGTCATTATGACGACACAAATTATTGTATCTGCCTAGGCCGCACAAAGGTGAAACTTCTGCAGATAGTTCTTTTCTTTCATTTTGGGTATTTAGCTTCAGATGGGTAACAGCAGTTGGTAATAAAAACACTGGCGAAGAAAGAGCACGAATTCATGGACGGCCTCAGTATTTTGCAGCTCTAGGGGCTTCCACATTTCCAGGCTTTTACCAGATCACGTGGCCTTGTGAGTGGTCGGACCCCCTCCCCTCTCCCCCACAGTGTCTGTGAAAAAAAGATTATTTTCTCCAAACATGGGCCAAAGCGGCAGGACTGCTTTTGGTAACGGGAAAGAGTGCCTTTTTTGAAGTGTAATCTCCGTCTTGAGTCAGACGTTTATTTCCTTTAGGAACCTCTCCTCCCTTACCCTGGAGTCTCTCTTTTGGTCCATTACATGTCAGCCGTCACTGCGTTGTGTGACAAGGCTCTGCACGTGGCGGATCAGACGGTCTTACCAGCTCTATTGAGCAGCAGCTCAAATAAACCCTTCTATCGAATCGAACCATCTCAGGCGGGATCCATCTTTCAATTTTTTTCACTACGGCTTGTGTCTCATTCCAATTGCTATCTATTGCGTCACTTAAACTTTGGTATTTTACTGGTCCATATTCACTAAATAATGAGAGGCAGAAAGAAAATGCCAAACATTGTTCACATACATGTGAGCTGAATAGAGTCTCAGAAAAGAATGAACATTTAAGTATATATTTTTCTTTCTTCGGTCATATGACCATTAAAGTGCACAGTAATAAATACATTTAAAACATTAAAAAAAAAATAACCATACCTGGGCCTACAATTCGGGAGAGATCTCAAGACCACGCTAGACCACAACGAATCGACACTACTAAACAAACTGAAAGGGAGACTAGAGACGTGGTCACCTAGATTCATAAGCTGGTGGGGTAGAGTGGAAACAATCAAAATGATGCTAACACCGATGGTTAATTACATGCTCAACATGCTACCACTGATCAACACAGAGGACTTCCACAAACGCCTAGATAAAATGATAAACAAATTCCTATGGAAAGACAAAAAGCCCAGAATAAGCCTACATAAACTAAGGCTAAACAAAAGCCTGGGAGGGCTAAACGTAACAAACTTTAAAACATTCTAAACAGCATGTATAGCTAAACAAGGGTTATACTAGCTAACCCAAGAACAGGACTACACACCAGCATGGTTCTCACTGGAGAATAGAATCCTAAATGGCCTCGATCCCCTAGCCCTACTCACAGCGAGCAAACACCCCGAGATCGCCAACAACACAATACTGAAGAACACCAGGAACGCCCTACTCAAGGTTGACAAAAAAATGGAGTCTAGCATTAAAAACACTAGATGGGAATCAATATGGTTTAACCCCAAAATAAAATACCGCGAGAAAACGCTCAACATGGCCTCCTGGTACAAACATGGCATCTCCACACCCAACCAGCTATGCAACCAAGATGCACACATCACATTCGACACCATAAAACATACACACAATCTAAATGACATCGAGCTCTATAACTTCCTCAAAATAAAAGTGGCAATCACAAAAGCAGAACTTAACATTGCCTTTAATAGCAACGCGTGTATGTGTGGCTATTCCCTTGCGGGATCGAGCGCTGACACCATATGTTTGTAATTAAATTGCAAACATATGGTGTCAGCGCTCGTTCCCGTAAGGGAAGCAGGCGCAGGTCCCCTCCTGTCTCCCCTCCCCCTGCTGCTGGCCTCCTTTGCGCGAGTCACACGCGCGTGTTGTTTTTCTTTCCAATTTAAAGCACTGTTTGCGACTCAGTTTGCTACGAACCCGAGAGTACTCTGAAACGCAGTATCAGTCAGGGGAGCGGCTCTACCTCACGCGGCGCAAAAATGCTTCAACAGACTCAAAATATTGCCATATGTACGCAGAGACGGCTTCATGACCCTCAACTTCTGCCTAATCGTTTTTCATGTCCCAGACAGTAAGGGTGACGGTAACAACATCTTTTCTTCAGTCTTCCTCCTCGCGGAACTGTGAGTGAGACGCGAAACAGAAGACGGAGAGCTACAAGTCCCGATAGGCACCATGTGACGTCATCAGCAGGGCCTTTCTGAGCCCGCGCATCCCTACTTGCGAAGGCAGCACTCCTATGCATTCCTGTCCTTTCACGCAGCGCAGTAAGGTGACCCTGCGTTGCGTGATTTTATATACATAAATATGGGCTGAGTCTTGGCGCTCTGCACCGTTTGATCCCATCCCGCCTGTGATTTCTAGGGGAGCAGAAGTATTTGGGAGCTTTGATGTTGTGGGGTTAAATCGGCTTTTCTCAGGAATCTGCCAGCACCAGTTTACCTGTTTTGGGCAACACTAGATAAGATTAGATCGGAGGGTGAACGTCTGAAGTTGAGAAAGCGCAGCTCGAGGCGCTGTGGGTGAGGACCGACGAGTGCCTCGTTGAAGGAGCCAGGGGTGCAATGCTCCTTCTTGCCGCTAGAGGTCAGGCTTCTCCAAATCAAACAACCCCATCCCAGCCCGCCATCTGTAGAAAACAATCTGTGTGTATCGAAGGCGTGGCTGACTGCTGGTAGGGAACTCTAACTATTACAAAGAGTAATCTAGAAGAGTGAAGCAGCTCTAAACGGAAGACTGCTGGCAGGATGCTCTATTTTAAAGTTACCTAGAGATTGAAGGAGGCGGTAGATAAACCCTGCGCCCTTTGGAAAAAAAAACAAAGGCTATTACATGGAGAGTACACAGGATCGAAACAAGCGTTATTCCATCGCAGGGACTCTCACATAGCATAAGTATTTGTAAAACACATGTTCACCCAAGGGTATCTTGGCACTGAATAACAGATGTTTATTGTTGCCCTACTCAATGGCACGAGTTTTATTGACCTCAGAAGGATGAAAACCTGAGTGGGCCCATCGGGATTTGAACCTGCGATCATGAGGTCAAACCCAGGCCCCTACAATGGAGCTATAATCCACTAAGCCACCAGACCCAGTTTAAACCATTAAGGTGCATCATATATAGTTCACCTAAGAAAAACAGAGGATCAACACATTGAATGAACTATTAGGCTTGCAAGAAATGTAAATGGAGACATGTTATTGTTATGTAGCAATTATATATTGCACTACTGCCATTAATGTGATCCATAGTTGTCAATCAGCGTGTTTGTTACAAGCTTGGGCTTTCATCACTGCTAGGTAGGGTGTTTGGATGTGGGGTGTCCTAAAGAGACGGGTTGCTGAGGTGGTGTAATTATGTCATTTTGAGTGTTGTTGTGTGGAGTGTATTTATATTGAGTAGAATGTAATTATGTGGCATGTTATTATGTGCCACTGATTGATATTATGTGGATTGTATTGATGCTGTATTGAGTAGAGTAGAGAAGACTCCCATAATTACACTCTACTCAATACAGCATAGATACAATCCACATAATATCAATCAGTGTCACATAATAACACGCCACATAATTACACTCTACTTAATACAATATAAATACACTCCATACAACAACACTCAAAACCACATAATTACACCACATAACACTCTACTAAATGCAACATTTACCACTCACATAATACCACTCAATACCACATAATTACATGCCACATAATTACACTCTACTCAATACAACATAAATACAAACCACATAATATCAATCAGTGTCACATAATAACACGCCACATAGTTACACTTTACGCAATACAATATAAATACACTCGACATAACACCACTTAAAACCATATAATCACACCATATAATTAAACACTACTAAATGCAACATACGATACACATAATATCACTAAGTACCACATATAACACTTTTTATTAGAACTTTTCTACATAAAACATATCCGCCACAATACTCTACAACATAGGCAAACATTCAAAATAAACACATAAGGTCCCAAAAGGGAGACCTATTGGCTATGCCAATGCTTGTTTTATTTTTAATTACTGGCTGCAGACATCCCAGAAGAGGAATGGGCGTGCAACACAGAGGATGTACACTAGCGTGTCTGGTACAGGTAAGAGGATTGGGCTGGGGGAGGGGAGTAGGCATACGACAGGGTAGGGGAAAATAAATAAATAAATAAAACCACTTACCTTGCACTCTCTACATCCTGTTGTATGTCAAGCCCCCCCCCATCCCCCCGCTCTTACCTGTAACAGCCATGCCTGGATGTAGATGCCTCCAGAGGGCAATAAAAGAAAAGTGCTATGACGCTGTCAACATTGGCTACATCATAGCTCTTGTCTTTTACATTTTCAGACATGCTGCATAGCAGCCATGCTGCTGCACAATATGGCTAACAACATTGGCCAAGTCAATAGGTCACATAGGTGAGACCTTTTGGCTTTGCCAGTGCTTTTTTTTCCCGGTGGGACAGAAGGGTAAAAGTGGGGAAGCAACTACGTAGGAGAGGGAAGCAACAATGCTGGCAAGCAACAATCTGAGTTGAAGGGGCAAGCACCAACGCAGGATGGGAGGCGGCAAGCAGCAATGGAGGCAATCAAAACCAAGCTGGATGGATTGTTGCGGGGGAAGCAACAATGCGGTATGGGAGGGGGTAAGCAACAATGTAGGATAAGAGGGGGTAAGCAGCAATTGGGGCATGCGGGATGGGAGCGTAGGAGGGGAAGGAACGCGGGCAAGCAACAATTCGGGATTAGAGGAGGCAAGCGCAGTAGCACAGGAGGGTGAAGGAGAGGTAACAACAATGCAGGCAAGCAACAATGCAGGGCAGGAAAGCGCAAATGACAACGGGGACAAGTAACAATGCAGGACGGGAGGGGACAAGGAAAACAACTGGTGATCAGACGGTGGGAAGAGGAAGCAATAATGCAAGGTGGGGGCAAGCAACAATAAGTTACAGGAAGGTGGGATGGAACAAGTAACAATGTGGGACGGGAGGTGGCAAGTAACAACAAGGGCAGCAACAGCCAGGTCAAGCCAAACAACACTGGGCAGGAGAGTGGGCAGGGGTGTCTCCTCTGCTAAGGCGGAGGAGTGTCACCCACTGCTCTCAGAGCAGGAAAAATAAAATGATAATGTTTTATTTGTAGATTCTGGGCTGGCTTAGGGTGGGGGGGTTGGTGGCATGGGGGGAGTGGTTTGCACACTCCCAAGTATGCATGATGGTTTGGCCGGTCATCTTGCGCTGGCCAAACAGTCATGCATGGTTTGCATGTTCCGCATCAGGCTGTAATATGTAACATGCCCAGGCTCCTACTCTCTTTCTGAGCGCCAAACCAAGGTGCTCAGACCAATCGCAATGCTGCATTGCAGAAGCTGTGATTGGTTTAGGGGAGCCTGGAGACACGACGGTGGAGAGACAGTCATGGCTGCTGTGAGGAGGTAAGTGTTTTTTTTTAAATTTTATTTTGTCCCCCCCTGACAAGCCCCTGCCCCTCTACCTGCGTTCCTTGCAAGCCGCTACTGAGAGTGTGTGGGGAAAGCAACCACATGGCAAGCCACAATGCAGATGCGAAAGGGGTCCAGCAAAAATGAGGTCCAGCAACAACAAAGAATGGGGGAGTAGAAGGCAAGCAACAACATGGGGTGGAGGGGCACGCAAAATAGCTCAGGATGGGAGGCAGTGCTTAATTTGTAAAATAATAAATAAATTAACAAATAAGCATGTGCCAGGGCCCTCATCAGGAGGGCACTACAGCTGGCACCATCCGTTGCCCCTGCCAGCACTGCCAGTGACCGTGCCAACACAACAACTAACCATCACACTGTTACAATTGTGACGGTAAATACTGTTCAAGGCCCCCAAATCTATCAGAATGGCTTGGGAGGCAGGTATTACTCACTCTAAATGTAAATGGAATTATTAAACAGCTATTGTGCTCGTACTTAAATTAGGCAGACTGCACCACCATCTGCCAGACTGTCATAAGCACCAGATACCACTGGCTCATATTAAGCACTTATGGGAGGGTTAAAGGGGTCAAGCAATAGCACGGGACAGGAGGTTGGGATGGGGTAAGCAACAACGTGGGATGGGCCTGGTCAAGCAACAAGAGGGGCAAGCGACAAGTGGGCAAGTACAACTACAAAGGGTGGGAAGCAATGCGAGCAAGCAACAATGCAGGCAGCGAGGGGGCAAACGACAACAGGGGCAATCGAGAATGTGGGGCAGGAAGGGGCAAGCAAAAACATGGGACAGGAGGGGCCATCACCAATAGGGGCAAGCAAAATAACGTGGACAGGAATGTGGAAGGGGCAAGGAGCAATGCAGGATTGAAGAGTCTGGAGACGAGCAACAACACAGAATATCTTAGTGCTTTTAGAAGTACTTTTTAAACTTTCAGCCATGCTGCACAGCTACCACGGTACTGTGCAAAGTGGCTAAAATATTGAAACAAAACTTGCATAGACCAGGTCTGTTGTCTTTGCCAATCCTGTTTTTTTCTGACGAGATAGAAGGGTGTGGGGGGAAAGCAACAATGCAGGAGGAAAAAAGCAACAACCAGGGAAAGCAATAATGCAGGATAAAAGTGGGCAAACAACAACGTGGGGAAAGGAGGAGACAAGAAACTGCGGAAAACAACAGGGCAAGGAAAACTGCACAGATTCGAGGGTGAGGGGGAGAAGCAACAATGTAGGCAAGCAACCATGGAGGGTGGGAGGGGGCAAGGAACAACGGGGCAAGCAACAACACAGGACAGAAGGGTAGGAGGGAGCAAGCAACAATGGGGGCAAGCAAAACCATGGGGGCTGTGAGGGGAAGCAACAACATAGACAAATGACAATACGGGTTGCTAGTGGTAAGCAACAAAGGGGTCAAGAAACTACATGGTACAGGTGGATGGGAGAGGGCAATCTACAATGTAGGACAGAAGGGCAAGCAACAATGTGGCAAGCAGAACAATGCAGGACGGGAGGGTGGAAGGAAGGAAGCCACAAGGAGGGGCAGGTGGGTGATGCGGGGCAAGCAACAATATGGGACCAGCGGAGGCATGCAACAATGGGGTCAAGCAAAACAATACAGTATGGGAGGGGGGAAGGGAGAAGCAGTATTACAGGGTGAGAGGGGCAAGGAACATTTCAGCGTGAGAGGGTGGTATGGGGCAAGCAATAACATGGAATGGGATGGGAAACAGCAAGCAATGCGGGATAGGAAACAGCAAGCAATGCGGGATAGGAGAGCAATCAACAATGGGGCAAGCATAATCACGCAGGGCGGGAGGTTGGAAGGGGCAAGGAATAACGTAGAACAGGAGGGGGCAGGGGGACAAGTAACAATGTGTAGTGGGATGGAAGGGGAGAATGGGCCTGCAAACACATGCATCCTTATGGAGAGTTACAACTAAAAGAAGCTCCGAAAGTGCAAGCATTTGCAGGACACAAATAATTTGGGCTTGCTCCAGGGGCGGAACACCCCACAAAGCGGAAGAAAAGCCAGCACCCACTGAGCACAGAGAGGGAAGGAAATGAGGGAAGATGATGCTAACCAACAGTAAGCAATTGGCCGGCTCTAAGCCCACTGTAAGTAAACAAAATGTCTTGCAAGCGACCGCGCATGTGCGGGCTCAGCTAGACCTTAAAACAGCTGCAGAATTTTTGAGGAAACGCGTGGCCATTGGAATTTTCCTGGTTACGCCTGCAGGGTCATTCCAGGTCCATTCATGAATTGCACTCATGCGTGAATCTGGGAAACCACTATTTTCCACTCTGCTCCAGCTTTGATGCGTGCATTCTGGGACTTCCGCCTATGTATTCCAAATGCATAGCAAAAGCATGCACTGGATGAGCTACTAGTGAATGGATATGGGGAACGTAAGAGCTCTTTTATTGCCTATCTGCATTTACTGATTTTACCCTTTTCTTCCAAAAACCTCATGCTTAACACATTAGTAGAGTAGCTCGTACATGTCAGGATTCTTTCCTTTTCACTGTGGTGCGTATATTCCTGCATGTTAAATGTTGAGGTTAAGATTACCAGTTCTATAAAGCAAAGAGCAAACTGAACCAGATGAACTACTCATGCTTGTGGCCACCTCCCTCAATGTCATTTTTGACACCATTTTGTTTAATTCATGGCAACCTAATGCATTTGGGTGTTATAGTAATTGTTTGAAAAGCACAGCAACACTTGAAACCTAATATCCGTGTCATGGAGTGAGTGGTTGAGAGCCCATGTATAGTTATGGTCCACCATACGTTTCATTGAAGAGGCTATGTCTACCATTATCCAAGACATTTGATTTTACTAAATTTATAAAGTAAAAATTAACTCACTGGCACCACTTTGCTGAAAAGACCAACATACAATGAAGAAATGACTTGGCTTGAGTTTTAGTTTTGGTTATAACGCCTCTATGTATGTAATAGAAAAAAAATCAAATTCCCATAAACACAATTAAAGCACAGTTACATTTTCAAATTAAACCCACAATTCCAGTCTAGTAAAATGTGCAAGTTATTTAGGAGCACAAATCACAACTTGCACAACAGATATGCAAGCCATAACTCCCCCACCATATTCAGTGCTCATTACCACACCCTTAAAGAAACGCATGCAATTACAAATGCTGAAAATCACCTTGCAAATGATGTTGCATATCAAATTAACTTTACCAATTTTACAGAAAGGACTATGTTATGTTAATGTATAGTGTTTATAGAGCGCACAGCTGCCCCAGCCAAGGGGCGTCCGGCGGCTAGCAGCAAACCGGAGGAAGCGAGCAGCAAACGCATCTAACTAGATGGGAAGAGATAGGTCTTGGTAGCCTTACGAAAGGACAGATAATTATCCAGGCTACGAATGTAATAGGGAAGTGAGTTCCAGAGTTTGGCCGCCAGAAAACGGAAAGAGCGCCCACCAGCTCTCGCCCTCCTCACCCAGGGAAAAGTCACCAAATGATGACCTACCGAGGGGAGTTGGCGAGTGGGGATGTACAGTGAGAGCAGATTAGTCAAAATGCCAGGGAAAGACAGTTTTAGGATCTTAAATGCCAAACAGAGTGACTTAAACTCTACTTGTTTGGCCACCTGCAGCCAGTGTAGCTGACGGATAGCGCTGGCAGTAGGGTAAGTTCTGGGGAGGACATGGAGAGTTCTAGCAGCTGCGTTCTGAACCCTCTGCAGTCTGACAGCCTCAGCTTTGTTGACCCGCAGGTACAATGAATTGGCGTAGTCCAATCTTGACAGAACAGAAGCCTGGACGATGACCTGTCTAATAGATGGCTCCAAAAGAAACAGCAACGGTTTAAGCTCCCGTAAAATACCAAATCACGTCCCTGCCACTTTCTTAGTTTGTATTACGTACGAAAAAAGCCAATACTGCTACATGAATTTTAAAGTATTATTCTATTCTAAACACACGATCAAAACACTATGCAAAAGGGAAATTTTTTTCTCAGTCATTTATCAATTTTGCATTTTATTTGCACATTTTTGATTTGGTATTTTTAAACACATTTATAGATTTTCAAGAACATATTATACAACACATCACTGAAATATCAAAAACAACAATTTCCTTTTTTCATACCTCATTCATAATCATTCATCATACAGGGGGGAATTTTCTAGGCACACTCAACACTTACATCAAAATCACAATCTAGAAAAATGAAATACTGTATTTATACAATTTATATACACTTTTTTGAAGAAACCATAGGGTATCAGTAAAGATGTAAATCGTTATTGTACATTATTAATCTATTCTCTTATGGTTTCGGTGTGACAACGTCACAGAAGCAGGTCTACGCGTTTCGAACTCTTTTAGTGTAGAGTTCTCGTCAGGACCATAGGCTGTAATGGAAAACAGAGAAACCTCTGTTAAAGTATGTCATTTTATGTCAAAGAAAGCTAATTTCGGCTCTACACCCGGACCTCTGTCTCTTACCTCTCTAAATGTCAAACAGGATGTGTTCCTAAGTTAGCCAACGTCCGCGAAGCGGGACCACCTGTGTAATAAATATATCCAGTTTTATACATGCTGCCAATTATCAGTCATTCAGCGTTACACACATTTCCCCACATACTTACTTAGGGATGACGGATGTTCATTTCTTTCTGTGAACAATGGAAAGTGATAAGTGTGAGGATGTTGGTCTCTTGTTTGTTATTTTTTGTGCATTGTGGTGGAACGAGTAGAACAATCTTACCAGATTAATCAGCCCTTATTTCTTGGACGCTTTACGAGGGTCAGTCGGCGGATTTGTTCGCAGGGTTCACAGCGCACCTGGAGGGCGAGAGTAAATTTTTCACTCGTTGCGCGATTGACGGGACATGTACCCTGAGTTCAAACTCGTCCTGATTCCTTTACGTACCGATTAGTTGTGGCGTGTTCTCTCTGAATGCCGGCTCTCAATCTGAAGTGAGCGCTTGGCGAGACGCTGTGTTGTTTGTTTGTGTAGGTCACATGACTTTTTCGGAATTACGGGCGCCATCTTGGCCTGGTCCGCCGACTGACCCTCGTAAAGCGTCGAAGAAAAAAGGGCTGATTAATCTGGTAAGATTGTTCTACTCGTTCCACCACAATGCACAAAAAATAACAAACAAGAGACCAACATCCTCACACTTATCACTTTCCATTGTTCACAGAAAGTAATGAACATCCGTCATCCCTAAGTAAGTATGTGGGGAAATGTGTGTAACGCTGAATGACTGATAATTGGCAGCATGTATAAAACTGGATATATTTATTACACAGGTGGTCCCGCTTCGCGGACGTTGGCTAACTTAGGAACACATCCTGTTTGACATTTAGAGAGGTAAGAGACAGAGGTCCGGGTGTAGAGCCAAAATTAGCTTTCTTTGACATAAAATGACATACTTTAACAGAGGTTTCTCTGTTTTCCATTACAGTCTATGGTCCTGACGAGAACTCTACACTAAAAGAGTTCGAAACGCGTAGACCTGCTTCTGTGACGTTGTCACACCGAAACCATAAGAGAATAGATTAATAATGTACAATAACGATTTACATCTTTACTGATACCCTATGGTTTCTTAAAAAAAGTGTATATAAATTGTATAAATACAGTATTTCATTTTTCTAGATTGTGATTTTGATGTAAGTGTTGAGTGTGCCTAGAAAATTCCCCCCTGTATGAATGAGTATGAATGAGGTATGAAAAAAGGAAATTGTTGTTTTTGATATTTCAGTGATGTGTTGTATAATATGTTCTTGAAAATCTATAAATGTGTTTAAAAATACCAAATCAAAAATGTGCAAATAAAATGCAAAATTGATAAATGACTGAGAAAAAAATGTCCCTTTTGCATAGTGTTTTGATTGTGTGTTTAGAATAGAATAATACTTTAAAATTCATGTAGCAGTATTGGCTTTTTTCGTACGTAATACTATAAGGCAGGGTTTTGCCTTACTGCTTGGGAGCCCATACCCAGTGGTGATTTATACTTTCTTAGTTTGGGCTTGAAAGCTGAGGGCCGAGTCAACCCGTCCCTGCCACTTTCTTAGTTTGGGCTTGAAAGCTGAGGGCTGAGTCAACCCAGGCACCTAAAAGTTTTTCACCATCTGTTTGGAGACGGGGCACAACCCAGGGTAGCGGGCCTCCAGCGTTCACTCCACAACTCAGGATCTTTCCCGATCAGCAGAATCTCAGTCTTGCCGGCTTTGAGCTGGAGGCAGTTGGTGGTCATCCACCCCGTGACAGCTGCAAGTTCACTTGGAAACTTATAGGCGTCCTGCACAAGATCATCGGAGAATGCTACCACCAACTGTGAATCATCTGCATATGTTACAACTGAGAGCCCCCTGCTCTGAGCCACCGACGCTAAAGGTTGAACATAAAGATTAAGAAGTGTCGGGCTCGGAGCTAAGCCCTGGGGCACACCCTGATTGATGGTATAGGCCGAGGAGGTGAAAGGGGGAGCTATCACCTGAAAGGTCCTCTCAGAAAGAAAAGAGTGAATGTTGCATCATTAATTGCTTTAAATATTTGTTTAATTTCATTTTGCTTAAGGGGTCATTCATAATCGGAAATAGGTTTATTTGGTTAAAAAATAAACCTAAAACGGCAGCATTTAATATGAAGGCATTAAAAAAAAAATTAAAAAGTACACATGGGAGGAGCTTCGCGGGCATTCAAGATGGTCGCGCAAGCACAGAGCTCCCGGACCCGCGCCGCCCCTCACGAATATCCTGGCACCATCCTGATTTTGAGGACGGGCTTTTGTTCGCACATCCTTGCTGATCTTCGTACCCTTTGAAAAATCGAATTTGGACGCTGGGGTCCACTTTTCCCATCGTCTTTTCTTTTTGAGGCCCACCCCGAGGCGGACCGGGGGCTCGATTGCTGGGCAGGCCGTGGAGTAGTTGATCAACAACGGCTGCAGCGGTCCCCTCTGGTCGGCCCCTCCTGACTTTCGTTTTCTACTCCCGGCCCTGATTGGCAGAAGTGAAGCCTTTCTCCACCTTCGGCTGCCTGTTATCTCCTTGTTGTCTGGTACTGGCCCGCCTGACTGTCTACAATTCGGCCCTTTAGTGCCTACAATCATCGGATCTAGTCTTGTTGGCTGTCTGGACACTCCGTGCCCGGCCATTTTTACTAGGTAGCGAGGAACCCTTCGGGGTCCCTCTTCCAAGATGGCCTCCGGACTGCCTCCTGAGAAGCGCAAGACCAAGGCACCTCTCCGTGGTGGCCAAAATCAGACCAACATTATGGATCACTACTCGCAGGTGAAGGGGTTGCCTGGCGCTGCTGGCCGTGCTTCGGATAACCCTAAGAACCTCTTTCCAGCGTCTTCGGACCCATCCTTGCAGGATGTCATGGGAGCCATAGCCAACATGCAGGCCTGTATGGGCCAGCAGTATGAGGCCCTAGCCTCCAAGATCGACACGGTGGCTGTGGACATTACGCTGATTAGAGCGGATCTTTCGAAGACTAATGAAAGGGTCGAGTCGCTGGGCTTGAAGACCTCTAGTCTTACTGCGGACGTCACAGAGGCCCTGACCGAGATCGGCAACTTGCGTTCCTCGCATGATCTAATAGCTCGTCGACTCGAGGACTACGAAAATAGGGCCCGTCGCAACAACGTGCGCCTTATTGGTGTCCCGGAAAATCCCGAGATTGTGGGGGTCGACTGAAGGTGTTTCTAGGTCGTTGTTTGAATTTGATTCTTCTGGTAAAAAGAAGGGAAGACAATATCCCATGAGAGAAGTTCCTCCGGTATGGAAGGAAGAAGTAGCAGCTGGTCATAATAATATTCCCCCAGCTATACCAGCACATTTTCAGCGTGTATGGGTACATGTTCCTTGGAAGCGAGCTGAAGTTTTGGCCCTTAAGCAAACATTGCCTGATCCCCGTAAAAATCCTGCAGGGTATTACAAGGAGTTGTCACAGACTGCTGGGTCATGTATCATGAATTTAGCGGATATAGACCTGTTGTTTGGGAATGTTGTTCCACAGCCTTTGTGGGGAAAGATTCGTCATGCAGATCATGATCAGGAGTTAGGTGACACATGGGCTAATATTGCTGCTGCAGATGACCAACAAGTTGGTGGTGCTAAACCCGAGCCTTTAGAAGCAGACCTCCCTGGTAGGATTATTAATTACATGAAGACTTTAATGCCTGCCATGCGAGTAAATTGGGATAAATTGTCTGCATGTAAGCAGAAGAAAGATGAAACGGTTTCAGATTTCTTCACCAGGTTTGAAGAAACGTTTGTCGATCACAGTGGTCAAGATATGAGCACAGAAGGTGGCCAGCGATTGTTTGTCGATAAATTTGTGCATAATCTGCTTCCCGAGTTGTGTAAAAAGTTAAAAGATTCAGAGAGTTCTTGGGCAGTTTCCTCTTCAGCACAGATATTGGCTACTGCACAGTACTACGAAAATCGAGACAAAGACGAGAAAGATAGAGCAGAAAAGAAAACGAAGGTTTTGTTACAGCAAGCATATCCGCCACGTGGTGGTCAAAATAGTGGTGCTCAGAGCAACTATCAGAATAATTATCAGCAGCCTCAACAGTATCCGAGGAACTCGCAAAGAGTCGAGTATACTCAACCACGTGTCCCTGTAGGCCCCAATCAGTGTTCATATTGTAAGGAAGAGGGTAATTTCAAGTATAGTTGTCCTATTTTATTACAGCGTCCTTCTGGTGTAAGAGGTCGAGGTGTTCAACAAGCATCTAGAGGTAGAGGATGTTGAAATTTCCCCAGAACACAGTCTTTTATACCTCAAAATTCGATGAATAGGTTCGATCAGCAGAATAACGCATCTGGTAGGACAGCTCAGTACTATGATGATGATTACTATGCAGAAGATGAGCATATGGAAGGTAATGATTGCTAGGACAGCCATAGACAAAGAGAGGGAGTTGTTTCAGTTCCAGTAGATCAGAGTGGACCATACGTTGAGGTGATTACATCAGGTGTGTCAGAGCCTTTTCTGTTGGATACTGGTGCTACAAAGAGTTCTATTATGCACTCCAAACTCCCTGGCGCACCTTTGTCTGGCGAAATGAATGTTTCTGTAGGTTTTTCTGGCGCCCCAGTTAGAAATCCGATTTCTGACCCTTTGTCCCTTTCTGTTGGACCTTGTGAATTCGAAGCACCCCTTATTCTGACAACAGGTTGTGGTGAAAACTTGTTAGGATTAGATCTGTTAAAAAGATTGTATGCGACTTTGTACTGTTCTCCTTCAGGAGTACAACTTACTTTAGGTAAGAAAGTGGTTTCTCCAATGTATTTGTCAAGGGATAAACTTCCAACGGAATTGTCATTTCTTCCTGATATTCTTTGGGCTACTGGTCCTAATGATGTGGGACTTTTGGGAATACCACCATATGTTGTAACATTGAAAGCAATGTTAAAATGCCACGAATTCCCCAATACAAAATCTCTGCTGAAGGTGAAAAAGCTTTGCTAGCGATCATTTACGATTTGATTGAAAAAGATGTGATTGAAGAGACAAGAGGCAACGTTTGTAATAGTCCTGTTCTGCCTGTTTTGAAACGAACTGACCCTTCCCAGCCACCTGTTTATAGATTTGTGATTGATCTTAGAGAGGTCAATAAAATAGTCGTGCCACAATTTCCAGTTGTTCCTGACATTACTGCCCTATTGACTATGATTCCAGCTTCTGCCACCTGGTTTTCGGTGATTGACTTAAAGAATGCTTTCTTCAGCATCCCGATTGCTGAGGAGAGCAGGGATATTTTTGGCTTCAGTTTAGGAGGACGCAGCTTCCGCTTTAAACGCGCTCCCCAGGGCTACTGTGACAGTCCATCAATATATAGTCAAGCTTTAAAAAAACAGCTTGATACGATTGTACTACCTGATGGCGCTACCCTCATTCAGTATGTTGATGATTTGCTTATTGCTGCAGATACTGAGGAAATCTGTAAAGAAGCCACATTGTCATTGTTGCGTCATTTGTGTGATTTGCATCACAAAGTGTCTCTCTCAAAATTGCAATATTGTCGACAAGAAGTGACCTACTTAGGTCATCTCTTATCGAAGGAGGGAAGGAAACTGACCCCAGAAAGAATTCAGGCAATAGCGAAATTGAGTGTGCCAAGAACACAGAGAGAAGTGCGTGCTTTCATGGGCATTACATCATATTGCAGGCAATGGATACCAAATTTTTCGTTATTAGCCAAACCTTTGGTGGCATTAACGTGTAAAGATACACCCAATCCCGTTCCTTGGTCTGAAGAGTGTCAGAAAAGTTTTATTGAATTGCGCACAGCATTATGTTCGGCTCCAGTGTTGGGTACCCCCAACTACAGTAAGCCCTTTACATTGTATGTCCATGAGAAAGAGGGTTGTGCATTATCAGTGTTGACTCAGTTGTTTGGAGACAAGCAGCGTCCATGCGCATATTTTTCGTCGACTTTGGATCCGGTAGCTAAAGCATTGCCGAGTTATTTAAGAGCAACGGCGGCAGCAGCTGTTTCTATTCGACAGTCTGCTGGTCTAGTGATGAATAACATGCTAGTTGTGATGGTTCCACATGCAGTGGACACATTGTTAAACAGAACCAAGACACAGCACTTAACTAGTGCTCGATTGTCAGGTTACGAATTAACCTTGTTAGCAAGTCATGTGCACATAAAAAGATGCAACACACTCAACCCAGCTACGTTGTTGCCAATTGTAACAGAGTTAGATGATTCAGAACAGCATGATTGTTTTCTTAGAACAGAAGAAGAAACGAAAGGGAGAGTCGATCTCCAGGACACTCCTCTTGCAAAGTGTGATGGTACCTTATGGGTGGATGGTTCATGCTTCAAGCTCCCGAATGGTGACACGACTGCAGCATATGCTGTCACGACTTTGCATACAATTGTTGAAGCTGCACGTATTCCACATAATTCAGCTCAAGCAGCAGAATTGATTGCACTTACAAGAGCATGTGTGTTGTCTAAAGGAATGAAAGTGACTATCTATACCGATAGTCAGTATGCGTTTGGTGTGGCTCACAGTTTTGGACGATTGTGGAAAGAACGTGGGTTCCTGACTTCGCATGGAGCTAAGATTCAGCATGGTCAGTTGGTGAATGAGCTTCTTGAATCACTGACCTTGCCTCTGCAAGTGGCGATTGTGAAATGTAGTGCTCACAAGAAGGTGACTGATGATGTTGGTCGTGGAAATGCATTTGCTGACGAAATCGCGAAAGAAACTGCAAGGAATGTGATGAGCCGAATGTATGTTGCAGGGCCCTGCAAGATGGGTTGGTGATGTTGGAATGTGTGAATAGTTTAGAGAGACAAGGGGACCCAGCGGGTAGCTATGGACCATGGGTATCAGTTAAGTTTCAAGAAACAAAGGTCCTAAGCATATAAAATAAAAAACACAATGCACTATAGACCACAATAGGCTCTATATGTTTCTCTTTTCCTTGTCCAGCCGGACAGGAAATTTTATTAGTTTGAATAAATCAGAATCTTATTTTAAATGCAATTAAACAACAATAATTTGTTGCAGGAAAGCACACTCCTGTGCTGTACCGTGGGAAACTAGAAAGAAGAATAAGACGATAGGAAAGGGTGTTTCAGACAAAAGAAAAGAGCAAACAGGGTACTGTTTTTGAGACAAGAATTTAACAGTATCGTCCTGGAGTGGTACATACAAATACAGGTACACATTGAATTCACTGTATGTCCACTCAAAGTAGTCGACGTTTCGATCCCGTGCTCTAATTATCAGGGGATCATCATCAGGACTTAATGAATAGTTTGCCTGGATTAGTCATTAGAATTAGCCTGTTGGAGAGAAAACGGGGAACAAAGAAAAATAAAAAATAAAAGGGAGAAGTTGTCAATGCAGGACTGAGGAGAGTAGTCCGTTTTAACCATCTGTTATTTTTATAGCATTTGGATTCACAGTGGGTGACCTGTGCTGGTGATAGTGGATATGGGATAGCCCAATTAATTGCAGGAAAACAATAGACACATCACACATTGTAATCGGAATCGCAGTGATGGGGAAGTGTTGGATCAGAGTTATACAGGTGCATTGTGGCGACTAAAAATTGTGCTCACTCCTCTGTGTTTGTGGCGAGGGGAGCAAGGTGCACTTATCCATATATGTGGAGAGAGCTGTTTCGAATTAGAATCGCGTTGGCATTGGGATCAGCCTACCTTTTGAGAAATAAATTAGGGCAACTGGGAGTGGGTTGAGCCACGGGGCGCGGAGATGCCAGGGAGTTCAATGCTTCCCTTTCATTGCAGAAGGCGTTCGGTAGGTTCTGTTGTGGGAGAGAATTAAGGGTTAACCCTCCGTTTTCTCCCGCCGGGGGCAAAAATGACTGAGCGGGTGTATTAAAACATACCTTGGGCTCATCTATGGAGCAGTCAAAGCACTTCACGTGAGGTTTTAAAATTGTGGTTCGCTTCGTCGTTCAAGTCAGGTTAGGAATCTAACATTGCAAAAGTGAAAAAGTAATTTGGTTAATCGCCGCACTAAGGCGATTGGATGCTACGGAATTAATTTTAGAAACAACATACCCTAATGTTCAAAAAGGGGTTGGATGACCCTTTAAGCCGCCTTGACTCTAGAATACGCCGGGGCTCGCTGGCCGTTGTTGGGAGGCGGTCGTGTGGAATCCACGATCCGCTGGGGGGGGAGGGAGGGGAAAAAACCAAGGAGACATCCTTAAATCTAAATCTTGGTTCCCTGAAGGGCTCAGATACACTAACTGCGGCGCGGGAGCTTACCTCGTCTGGGCGATGCCGAAGACTTCAATGGGTCTTCCTTGTGCACGCTGACAGACGGTGCGGGCACTGGTTAACCACGCTGGCGAGCATGGTCACGTGATCAGGGAGAACGCCCTTGTTGGCTTCAAACCCAAGTGGGGCACCATCTTGGAGTGGGTTGAATGTGTGGGAAAGACATCAATTTCAATGGGATTAAAGGTCCAAGGGAATGGGCATTACATAAGTAGGTCACACTGCCGGGGTGGGCGCCATCTTATAGTGGTGTTCTCACGCAGCCGCGCTGATAGAGGAAACGTGACATAGTGATGAATACGGACTAAGTGCATGGATAGTGATAATTTTCTGTTATAATTGGGGGTGATGGATTATAAGGGGAAGTGCAGGTGACAAATAAAAACTGCCAGATTATATTAAAACAAAGCCAGTTCATAGTGCACTCAGGGCATGTTATCAAGCATGGCGAGTTCGCATCCATTAAAAGAAGTCTCTTAGAGGAGGGTTGTCCAATCCTCATTTCTGTTGAGTCCCGTGTGGATAGTGTTAAACTGAATTATGGACTTGAGTTCCTCACGATTCAGAAGTTGGCTTAAATTACCTCCTCTTTGTGGTAACTTCAAAGCTTTCAGTATTGTCCATTTTAGGTCATCCGCAGTGTGCTTGAGTTCAGAAAAATGTTCAACCAAAGGCGCATTTGGAGTCCCGCATCGAATGCGACTCCTATGTTGGCATATTCGTGTCTTCGCCTTTTGGGTAGTTTGACCAACGTACATTTTAGAGCATGGACATACAATTGCATAAATTACGTTGCAGCTGTTGCAGTTAGTAAGGCTTTTCATTTCAACAGTTACGTCATTGTGGCTAAATTTACAAGTTTCAATTGTGAAGTCACACACAGTACATTGCCCACACTTAACATGTCCTAGAATGGGTGGCAGGCCCCAGATTGAATCAATAGTTGTATTCAAATTGGGAGCCGGTAACGCTGCTCGTACCAAATGGTCCCTCAAGTTCTTACTCTTTTTGAATGCAAAAATGGGTCTTTCTAAATTGATTGGACCTGCATTTATCGTAGGCCAGTGTTTCAAAATCGATTTACGAACTTTATTCGAGACAGGGGAGAAAGTGGTAACACAAGCAATCCTCTCTTTCCTGTCGAGTTTTTGGTGAGAGTAGTACCTCTCGTGGGCAGTACCACGCTCTCTTGGATGCATTTTTTACTAGTCTCTTAGGGTAACCACGCGCTTTAAGTTTGCTTGTTAGGTTATTGGCTTCCCTGAAGTAATCAATTTTAGAAGAACAGTTACGCCTAATCCTCAGAAATTGTGAGTAAGGTAATGAGTCCTTCAGAGCCCTCGGATGGTTGCTCTCATACCTTAGGAGGGTATTCCTTTCGGTGGGTTTTCTGTATAGGCGTGTCAGTAATTCACCTGCTTCATGGTAAATCGTGAGATCAAGAAAAGGTATTTCTGTTTTATCGTGGGATAGGGTGAATTTGAGGTCTGCGCAATTGTTGTTCAGCCAATGAAGGAACGAATGTAAAGTGGGGGTGTCAGAATTCCAAATCAGGAAGATGTCGTCGATCTAGCGACGCCATACCGAAATACCTGAGCGGAACGGATTCCCATTGGTCAAAATAGAGCCGGTTTCCAAGGCGTCCATAAACAGAATAGCCAGGTGTGGAGCAAAAATAGCCCCCATTGATGTGCCCTTTATTTGCTGGTAGAATGTATTGTCAAAGACAAAGAAGTTCCTAGATAAGCAGTGCTCGAGTAATTGCAATATGAACAGTGTGGGTACCCTGTGGGGTCGTGGGCGAGTGTCCAATGTTTTTTGCATTACAAGGAGAGCCGCTGTTTGGGGGATATTTGTGTAGAGCGACTCTACATCCAAGGTGCAGAGTGTGTTAACCTCTGGGTTGTAGGGATAGTGCTCTACCAGATTTATCATCTCCATGCTGTCACGTACGTAGCAGCAGGTCGATGGTACAAAGTCCTCAATGAAAAAATCGACGTACTTCCCCAGTGGTTCCAAGATTGAGCCACAGGCGGACACTATTGGCCTGCCGGGAGGAGTGTCAATACTCTTATGAATCTTCGGAAGAGTATATATCACGGGAAGCCGTGGGCTTTTAACATTAAGAAACGCGTGTTCCTTCTTGCTTAAATAGCCTTGTGCTCGAGCCTCATTGGTGAGCTTAAGTATGGTCTCTTGGATGTTCTCAGTAGGGTTCTTTGATAATCTTTGGTAGTGTTCCGTATTACCAAGTTGACGGTATATTTCACTTTTGTAGGACTCGATGTCCTGAAGGACAATCGCCACCCTTGTCGGCACTCTTTACTATGAGTGAGGGATTATTTTTCAGTGTGCCTAAAGCATTTTTCTCACATTTTGGGATGTTGTACGGAATATAGAGTTTCTCTTTTTCTAGGTCAGCAAGGTCCTTCAAAACCAATTTTTCAAAGGTAATGATTTCAGATGGAATCATACCTGAGGTTGGTAGAAAGGTTGAGGGGGGCCTGAAGGGTGTAATCGAGTTGAGAGGAGTAGAGGGGTGCAGTTGGAATGTGTGAAGACACGATAGAGAGTGTGAAGTCTATTCAAGCTGAGGCTACAGAGAAAGAGTTGAACATGTGGAGAGAAAGTACGGGTAAAATGGATGCAAATGGTTGTTGGGTTGAATTGTCAGAGCATCAGAGATGGTTGTTACCCGATGCGTATGTGCTTGCAGTGGTTACAATGGCTCATGGAATGGCTCATATCAGCGTGAAAGGGATTTGCAAGTTGTTGGCTCCAGTATGGCAAAATTCAAGAATTCCCAAGTGTGCAGAGAATGTCGTCAAGAATTGCATGGTGTGTCTGAAACACAATCCTGGTAGGGGAACCCCAACTCCAGCTGGTCATTTTGCACCTCTTACGTATCCGTTTGAGGTTTTGCAGCTAGATTTCATCCACATGGAGAGGTGCAACAATTTAACATACGTACTCGTTGTTGTTTGTGCCTTTTCAAGATGGGTGGAAGCCTATCCCCTAAAAGACAACACTGCCTTATCCACAGCTAAAGCCCTTGTGAAAGAGTTCTTCCCCAGGTTCGGAATGCCTAGAATGGTCTGGAGTGACAATGGGAGTGAATTTGTGGGTCGTGTGATGAAGAGAGTATGTGAAGGGCTAGGCATTCAGCAAAAGTTCCACGCTGCAAATCACCCCCAATCAGCTGGATTAGTAGAATGCTACAACGGCACTTTAAAACTTAAATTAGCCAAAATTCAAGCGAGCACTGGTCTTAAATGGCCTGATGCTCTACCCCTGGCACTCCTATCCACCAGAATGACTGTGCATTCGCGAGTGGGACTTAGTCCCTATGAGATCGTATTCGGCCGCCCGGCCAACATATGGGGAGTGCCAAGGCCCACTAAGTTCAGTGAAATAGAACACCCTGTTTTGCTTGATTATTTGTACGAATTGACGGCTAAATTGCGTGTTTTACACCAACAAGTCCATGACACCCTGCCTCCGGTCTCTGAGACTCCAGGTCACCCCATCGACCCTGGAACCTGGGTTCTCGTGAAAAATTTCCAGCGAACCAAGAACGACCAGCCCAGGTGGACCGGACCGCACCTCGTCCTTCTTTCCACGAGATCAGCTGTTCGAGTGGAAGGGAAGGAGCACTGGATCCACGGAGTCCACTGCAAGAGGGTACCTTTACCTCTGCCGTACGACCAGTGGGTCCAGAAGGGTGTCGCCGACTCAGACTGAAACTGTGCCACGTTTTCTGCCTTTCAGTGATGCACGAGTAAAAGGAACACTTACTGAACAAGAGAGTGATACAATTTTGCAACCAGCTGTATCACCATCAGTTCGATTGGACACTACAGAACCTGAACTCCTTTTCCAAGATAATACAATACCAGGAAAACAACGGTATAATCTGAGGCCGAGAAATACGAACTAATAAAAGTTTTTTTTCCCTCCAAGTACTATTTTTGAAAGCGCAGTTCTCCCATCTGAGAAACTTGCTTATTTTTGTTTTTCGAACCGCCATCCGGGTTCCGCTGCTAGGGCCGCGGTTGATAAAAGTCTTTGGGGTGCAGCTGACGACGTTAGGTCGACAGTTCTGGTTGGTCCAAGGGAGTTGCCCTAGAGTGACAGAAGCATTCCTTAGCAGAAACAACCTCCCATCGCGGGCAGCACTTTAGAGAGGATGGAGTTTTTCGAGATGGAGAGACCTGCCAAAACTGTGAACTTTAAAAACAGGATACGTAAAATAATGACAAAGAAAAGCTTTTTGATATTATGCATTTTCATGTTATTCAGTGTGATGATATTTTTAATAAGTTATGTGTTATTCTCTTTTCGAGTAACATTTGCACCCACTACATCGCCTATACCTCCTCCTTCTACTGTTTCCCCACACTCTTTTCAACCCCTTCCTGAACACGAATCCGCTAGGAGATTAGAGTTTATTAATAACTCCTTTGTTCAGCTAGTAATGAACACAACTAACTGTTGGGTGTGTGGTCTTATGCCTCATACAACGGATAAAGGTATCCCTTATCTGGTCCTGCCTTTCAGCCACAATGGTTCTGTGTGGGCATACAGAACAATATTCATCTATGCACATGAAGTCTACCCCCTACGTTCTGTAACAGACAATCCTAAGAATAGTGCTCTAGTTAAGGGTATAGTAGATATGATAAAGGAAGAAATTTCTTATGAGACTATACCGAGAGATGAGACACTAGTATACGTAGGATGGAACGTGACCGGATATGGAGCTACTCTGAGTGAGAAACAGCAAGCTAAGAGATCGTCCCCGATTTGGATTGTACCCCATCAGGGTCACCTGTGTCTGCAAGGTAATGGCAAGAATCCCAGAGCTCAGTTAGGGAAGAGTATCTGCACTAAAACGTATGTTTTTGCATCTCAGACTTCCCCTTCGTTTTTAGCAGCTAAGGGTACCTATTTCATCTGCCATGATAGAGCCTATACATGGTTGCCCCCTGACTTTTCGGGCACATGTTTTGTTTCGTTCCTGCTGCCTCCCACCTACACAGCGGCGGCAGATTACCACAAGACAAGGATAGTTAGAGGTGTCTTCAGCGAAGAAGACACTGCAGGACAAGAATTTGGGGACTTCGTAAAGGGTTTTCTGCCGTTCTGGGGACCCATAGTTAACAGCAGGAACATAAGGCAATTGACAAGGGTGGTTGAGTCCACCGTAATTGAAACTGCTGGTGCCCTTAGTAACTTGACTGCTGACCTCCAGTCGGATCGTCTTATGACCCTTCAGAACAGGGTCGCATTAGATGTCCTACTTGCAGACCGAGGTGGGGTATGTAGATTGATCCAATCGAGTTGCTGTGAGGTGGGGTATGTAGATTGATCCGATCGAGTTGCTGTGCTTTCATTCCAGATAACGCTCCAACAGTGTACCAGGCCATCTCTAAACTGCATAAGATTTCCGAATCTATTCATGTGGATAAATGAGATTGGTCTTTGATGGGATGGTTCTGGGAACTGATATCTGGCTGGGGATGGAAAATTCTGATGCTCATTGGGATGGTCTTAGCCATTTTTTTCCTGTTCTGTCTGTGCGTGCAGTGTGCTCCTGCAATATGTGGCCTCTGTGCTACATCATGTGTAAGGAAACCTGTATCAAAAGACGAACTAAGTAATAGAATGATGTTACAGCAACATCTCAATGACTTTAGGAATATAGACCTGGACTCAGATTAGCATGAGGATAGGTTAATTGCCTATGTAAGGGCAAAAGGAGGGTTTGTAGTTCTGAAAATTCTGAACTCGTGAATAAAACTTTGTCGTAGCATGACGATTTTTATATCAAAAGACCGAAAATGGCTAGTACACTATGTACCAGCATTTTCCTCATATTCGAGTGACGATTTCACCTCGAAATCATCATTTTCGTCTTGAACCCTTGGCTTCCATTTTGTGTACGGCAGCCATTTTGTGGGTTGCCCCGACATAGGCTTATAATACAGCTAAATTCGATATCAAAGGACACGTACACCTTGATTGACTTTTCTCTGACCTGGGCAAGCTGAAACCTTTGCCTCAGGCCGAACCTGTTTGGTCAGTTCCTCTCCCAGTGGCCGAACGAGATAGCATCAAGGCACAACATGTCATAAACCCTTTTCATCGCACACACACCCTGCCTAATCTTGCTCCCACCTGTCCCTGTTCCTTTCTCTCTGACTTGCTTTACGAGGAGGAGGTGCCCGTTTTTATTGGGGGTCCACCGATATCTGATGAAACTGTTGGGCCTTGCCGGGTGATTTATTATGGGCTGGACGAACTGTAATGTGGGCTTGTCATCATGACTCTGCTTTTTCTTTGTAGTGAAAATTTGTGAATGGCCTACTGTAAATTTAAGAATGTTTGCCTGAAGCATAATATTTTGTATAAAAAGAGAAGCCTGGATTTGTAAGATTGAGCAGTCTCCTGAGAATATTCCGTGCTGTTGTACTTCTAGGACGCCTGTTACCTTGGTTGCAGCCAATAAAATCGATCCTTGACTTCACCTAGAAGACTCTGAGTTCCTGTGGTCTAAATCTGGAAAGTACTCTGTCTTTGGGTGTGTACCCTGACACCACTGGGTTACCGGTTCGGTACCGGTTCTGAAAAACCCAGTACCTCAGTATTCTTTTTTGATCGCCCTGAAAATGTCAGTGACTGGCTCGACTCTCAGCCTATAAGAGATGAACATACTGGGCGCCCCGGAGGCGCCGAAGGGGGTGCGGCGGAATGAGGACTTCATCGGTGGATCCCGGTGTCTGAACTTTTCTGCTGTTTCAGCTGAGTTTGGACTTGTGTTTTCTGTTAGGCCTGGATCAGCTTGGGGATGGCGGGGGGTGAATGAGGACTCTTCCTCCTCCTGGGTTCTTTGCGTAGCTTAGTTTTAGTAATGGGGCGACAGGCACACTGCAAGTTGGGGTGGCTTATTACGCAGGGGTGCAGGGTGGGGGAGTAACTTGTTCAAGTTGGGGGGTGGTGGGGGGGTGTGTGTGTGTTTTTGTTTATTCGCGAGGCACCGTATTGTTTCTCTTGTCTGTACTTATCGTGGGGTTCTATGTGGGTCCTGCTCTTTATACTTTTCGGGGATGGGGGTGGCGAGTTGAGACTGTTATCCTGGAATGTCAATGGATTAGGGGACAGAATTAAGCGAAGTATTGTTTTGCGATTCCTTAATTGTCATTCCCCCGATATTGTCCTTCTACAGGAGACGCACTTAATAGGCAATGCTTGTCAGGCATTGAATCGGCGCGGTTATCGGTTGGTGGCTCACGCGGGGTTTACTTCTGGGTCTAGGGGAGCTGGCATTCTCATTCGGTCCTCTCTCCCTTTTGCAGTTGACGAGGTTAAACTTGACGACAGGGGGCGCTATGCGGTGCTCACTGGCAGGTGGGAGGGGAAGACACTGTCCATCCTTTCTGTCTATGTCCCCCCGGGTCTGCAGGCTTTAACCTATGCTGATCTGTGTAGAGTCCTTTTGGACCTTCCCGAGGGGCTTCTGATTTTGGGTGGGGATTTGAATTCGGTGGTTTCTGGCACCTCTGATCGTCATCCTCCCAGGGATCTACCCAGGTCGCAAAGGTGGTTGAGTGACTTGTTAGAGACCTTCGGGCTGGTAGACGCCTGGAGGCTACTGCACCCTACACAGTTGCAGTACACTTTCCACTCTGGGGCACACGGCAGCCTTTCTCGACTGGACTATTTCTTACTGCCAGCAGTCCATTCCTCCTCCATTAGAGAAATTAGTCAGCTCCCTAGGGGTATTTCTGATCACTCCCCCTTGTGGCTCCGTTATGAAGTAGGGGCAGGCGATGAGGGTGGAGTTGCCCCTATTAACCCGTGGTATTTTCGCAACCCCAAGACCCGCTCGGACCTTGTTAAAGCAATTGAGCATTATTTTGACGACAATGTGGGGTCTGTTTCTTCTGCTGTTTCTTTATGGGAAGCATTTAAAACGGTTGTACGTGGTCAGTCTTTATCCTTGATTGTCGGCGCTAAGAAGGCTGCGAATGTGGAGGTTGTGCGTTTGGAGTCTGAGATAGCCGCTCTGGAGGACGATCTTCTGATGGGCGTCTCCGGTCCCAAGTTGCACTCCCTTGCTTTGAAACAAGCTGACTGCAAGGCTCTTGTAACCGATGCTGCGAAAGTGATGAATAGGGAGCAGCAGGGACGATTGTATGATGTGGGTGATAAAGCGGGTAAATTGCTGGCGTGGTTGGACATGAAGGAGAGAGTGAATCGTGTGGTCCCCGTGAATGAGCGGCTGATGGTGAGAGTGTCACTGATCCTGCTGGGATCGTTCAGTGTTTTGCGGACCATTTTGAGACTGTGTACACCTCCGTTTGTGATAGAGATGAGGAGGACTACCGATTTCTGTTAAGCGGGACATTGGTTTGCCTCGCCTCTCTGACTCGGACAGAGACTTCATGGATGCTCCGCTTACAGTAGATGAAATCGCGGTGGCTATTCGTTCCCTCCGCTCGGGTAAGGCGATGGGCCCAATGGTTTGCCCATTGAATTGTACAAGCTGCGACCCGACAAAATGGCACCCTATTTACGGGATATGTTCCTCGAGGCCCTGGAATCTGGCTCCCTCCCTTCGGACCAGCGGCTCGCTACTATCGTTGTCATTCCTAAGGAGGGCAAGCCACGGGATCGTTGTACTTCGTACAGACCCATTTCTTTACTCAATGCCGAACCCAAAATTTTGGCTAAGCTATTGGCTAATCGCTTAGTAACTGTGATTGGGGACTTGATCCATCCAGATCAATCCGGTTTCATCCCTCACCCCAATACTGCTTTGAATCTGCGCAGACTCCATGGGGTTCTCGCGAGAGCCGAGACGCTTACCGAACTGGTCATTTTGGCTTCTCTTGATGCTACCATGGCCTCCGACACTATCGAATGGCCCTACCTTTGGGCGGCCCTCTCGAAATTCGGGTTTGGGCCGGGCTTCATAGCCTGGGTGAAACTTCTTCATGAGAGTCCCCTGGCCCAGGTAGTTGTTAATCGTAGAGTGTCTTGCGTTTTTACGCTCGGACGGGGTACCCGACAGGGCTGTCCGCTGTCCCTTTTGCTTTTTGCTCTCGCTCTCGAACCTTTGGCGGAGTGGCTCCGTTGGGAGCCGTCTATGCGGGGCATCCGGTGGTCTCCTGATTTCGAGGATCGAGTCTCGCTATACGCGGACAACATCCTCTTATATCTCACTTCCCCCAAAAAGTCCCTCAATGTGCTTTTCGATGTTCTGACTTCTTGGGCTAAATCCTGCGTCTACGTCTTGGCTGGAGACCTCCCTCCGCTGCCACGTAGATTTCCGATTCAAGTGACAGAGACCGGTTTCAAGTACTTGGGGATTTATGTTTCCTTGGACCCTTCCAGGCGATATGAGCTTAATTTACTGCCCCCCTTCAGCGGCTCACGCTTGATGTGGCTCGCTGGCGTAGGTTGCCGCTGTCGCCCCTCGGTAGAGCGGCGCTATTCAAAATGATGTCTCTGCCTCGATTTTTGTACGCACTACAGAATTCCTTTGACCCGATTGCCTCGAGCTATTTTCGGGAAGTGGAGAGCCTAAAGAGACAACTGGTCTGGGATGGGCGTGCCCGTATTGCTCTTTCTAAACTCACGCTTCCGTGGTATGACGGCGGTATAGCCCTCCCGAACATTAGAGGTTACTATTGGGCTTCCCAGTTAAGTGCGATTAATCATGCGACCTACGCACCGGGCCCTGCCCCGGCGTTTTCCATGGATAGATTTATTTTGCCAGGGGGGACCTTTAATAGAGCGTTGTACTCTGGTGGTCTCCGTGGAACGCTGACCGGTCCCACTAAGATTGCAGTGAGAGTGTGGCGTGATGCGAATGCGGCTTTGGGCTGGTGTGGCAGGTTTACTCGGGCCACCCCCTTGTATGACTCGGAATGCTTGGGCCATCTGTGGAAGACGAAAGGCTTTGATAAATGGGATATGATTGGTATCCGCAGAGTGGGAGATCTGTGGTCGAAGGGTACTGTCAAGTCCTTTGATGTGCTGCGTGTGGAGTATGATCTTGGTGCCAATGAATTCTTTAGGTACGCCCAGATCAGTCATGCTCTGTTGTCTGTGTTTGCAGCGGGTACTGATATTCCCGAGTCTTCCCCTCTGAAGGACTGCATTTTGGATGGTCATGTGCCCGACTCCCTGATTTATAAGAAACTCATCAACAACAGAGCTGACTTGCTGGTCCGCCTCCGGGCTGCGTGGTGTGCGGACAGACTGGAATTTGACGATGAGGACTGGCAATCTGCTATTTCCTCGCCCAAGGAAGTCGCCATTCCTGCTCTTTTGAGGTTCGTCCAGCTTAAGATACTTCACTGAGTGTATGTTACTGGGCCTTGTCTGTTTTGAATGGGTTTTTCCCTGGATGGGTTATGTAAGCGTGGCTGTGGGATGTCTGGTTCCTTTCTCCACATATTGTGGGAATGCCCGGAGATGGTCAGGTTCTGGTCCCGAGTGCATGCTGTCATGGAAAGTGTTACGGGTGTGTCCCTGCTGCCCGCAGCCAGGTGTTGTTTGTTGAACGTTTGGGAGCCTAATGACTACAGCTCAGCAGAGATTATATGGGCGACCCTTGGCAATATGGTCGCGAAGAGGGACATTGCCCAGCTTTGGGGTTCACATAGACCGCCTACCTTATCCAAATGGAAAGAAAACATGGACTGGTGCATGTTCCCGGAGAAGACTGTGTACCTCTCCCGGGGACGGCCCAAGAAATGGGGTAGAGTCTGGTCCCAATGGAATGTTTATCGTGGCAATATATGTACTCCCCCACAGGATGTACCCATTGATGTTTCCTTGTCCCCCTAATTGGCATTCACCTCTCTTTTGTTGCCTAATGATTCCGCTTGTTTCCTTGTCCGCCCGGTCCCCATTCTATCCTATTGTATTGTATTCATTCAGCCGTTGAGCTCTGCCCACATGGACCCCTGATACCGTACCACTATGTTTCTGCCTTGTGAAGTTTGGTTTGTTTTTCTGTATGTCTGTTTTATTTCAAGAATTTTTTTTTTTAAAGAATAAAAAGTACACATGACTATTATTCAATTAAATATTTATTTTGTTTAACAGCAGCAACTAATGAGAAACTAAAGTAGGCCTGGGCGGAATTTAAATGATGCCTGTTAATTTGTATAATGTTGGGAGTTTTGCATTTTGCTTGTTACGTGAAATTCCTGATATAATGCGTTACAACACGTCATGTAATTATACTACCGTTAGTGGCAACATTTTAGCATGGGAACCATACTATCAACCAGATTGCAAGTGGATGTTTGCGATCCTTGTGGTTTTTGTAATTTTGACATGAGGATGCATGTTATGCAAGATGTGCATTTCCCGTAATTGCGCATAATTTTTCTCAAAGTTCCCGTAAAGCAAATTATGCAAATTTCACATACTCCCAACTAAAGAGCATCTCAGCATACCAAACAAAATTGTAATCAAATATATAAAAAAAAAGGAAATGCTTGTGAAACCTCATTTCAACAATGTGAGTACTAGTTCACCCAAAAAAGTATATAAAATGTACAAAAAATGTGTATGGTTGTTTGGATAGATACATTATCACAAGGATTAGTAGCAACACATGTTGCCCAACCTGTAGGAAAATACAACAAAAAATGTATAGAGTCTAGCCTGAACTTGGCTAATAATAATCAATCATATGCTGCAGAGACCAAAAACAAATCGAGCTGCATCCTAGGTCTAGCCTTTAACAAGTGTGGCCTAACTGGTTGTTTAATGGGTTCTTGACATTAACTGTCCAAGAAGAAGCTTAGATCCAGTACATAGCCTTGCATTGAAAGGACCATTGGTGTGTAAACATATTTGGTCTTCTCAGATTGGAAAACATGTATTCTTACATAACTAATCTTTGGAATTTCAAGAGAACCATCAAGCTTGAAACAATCCTTGATAATTTTTGATTTAGTTAGCTGATGGATTACTCCATTCCCAAATACAGAGTATTAAAGGAACTGATCTGATCATAGACAATTTTGCAGATATTTAAGACCGAGCTCATTATGACAGACAGAAGTAGCCCCAATAACTTCTTACAAATGTTATTTTTGACCACCTACAGGCAGTGTCACTTAGTCAGTGTGAGAAGTTAGCCTGGCATATAATGTCCACTAGTTCTAGTGGGCACCTTGCACCAGTCTAATCGACCCTTATTGATGGTGGTTGTAAAGTCAACCTTATAGAAAGCTATCCTAGTGGTAGCATGGACCAGCAGTCATCAGGCTAAGACTTCACAGAGTGTATTAAGCAAGTTGTTTTACCAATTATATTCCCTTGAGTACCAAATGAAAGGACACCACACAAGGTATATATCAAATATATATGTATTTATTCAAGAACACAACCCCTCTGCACTCTTTATGAGGTCAGAGGTAAAAGTACAATACAAGTTAGTCAATTAGCATACGATAAGTTGCACAGTATAGGTTATGCCCTAGGGGCCTCACAAACCATATTCTAAGATAGTGGTATAAGAACCACGAGAGAATTAGAAAGCAGACCTGGGGCCTGTGGAATCGCTGGGGCTACTCTAAACAACTAAAGGACACTTCCGGATGGACTACGATGGAACCCGTTTAAACTAGATCACTTCGAGAGTCAAGACCCACGGGAGCGCCGGAGTACTTGTGTTACCTCACCCAGGGATTGTTGTTTACAATGGAGAGCTGCAAAGAAGTGCTGCAGGCAACCAGAGGAAAAGTGTCTGGGTAGATCGAAGATTTGTAGAACCTGAAAGCAGAAGGGACAGAGTATGGGTCACTTGCCAGTGACCAGGGCTGCAATAGAAAGATGCCACCGGATGTCGGGTGATTTCAGGTGAAGATGTGAAGTTGGTCTCTTCAGCCACGAGGACCAGGAGGCATCGATGATGACCAGGAGCTAGATTCGAGCTGTCCCACAAAGGATCTAGTTGACTGCGGTATCGGTATCCAGACTGGACCCAACAAGCCTTAGGCAAATGCAACCCAAGCAGGATATCGAGATTGGCTTCGGTGCAGACCAGCAAGGTCTGCGGGACTTCTCCTTTGTAGAGAAGTTGAAGCAAGCCTGGGGCAACCAGGAAAGCAAGTTAGATTCAAAATAAAGTCTTTGGGGGGCTCACTAGCTAACGGACTAGGAACCGCGAAGACGCGTCAAGCTGAAATGCAAAATAGAGGCCCATGGGTGACTCGTGGAATGGGGGCCTCTGAGCTTTGGTGCGAATGGTGCTCGCGTCCGGGGCTTCAAGCACCCCAATGCACGACTTCGAGTTACCTCGTGAAGTGGGTGCAGCTTGCAAAATGCAGGATGTCCAGGAGTTCCGGGTCCCACGTCTCTCGTGTCTGCCACGGGTCTCTGCTTTGCTGTGAGCGAAGGTCGGGGTTAGAGATGTCTGGAAGTCTATGTCCTGTGTCTCAGATTTTTCGGGATCTGGCGGGAGCCTCGAAAATGCAGACCAGCAAAGTTGCTGTTGGTGCCTGTTTGAACAGAGTGGTCACTCCTTGACCACAAGGGAGATGTCTTCCATCTTCCAGTCGAAATGGAATGTCGAGGGTCCAGGATTTATGTTTCAAAGTTTCGTCCAGGGTAATCTAAAGTCCTAGTGACTGGCTTCCTATACTTATACTAAGTTTAGGGGCTGGACTACCCTTAAGGTCCCTCCTATGGGTGGACCTGGGAAGGGGGGTGGTTACACCCCTTTCCCTTTGTCCAGTTTCGCACCAGAGCTGGGGCAGAGTGCCCCAGCAACCAGTTTGAACTGGGAAATGCATGGAGCACCTAGTGTGCCCCAGGCAGTGTCTGAAAAGCTTTCACTAAATGCAGCCCTCCCTGCCCCAATACAAAAAAGCCTGTCTGGGGAGGTGCCAGCACCTCCTTGGACAGGAAACCTATTGTCCAGGCCTCCCCTGCTGGAGCTTCATCCAGCAACAGGAGGTCAGACTCGTGTCTGTGGCAGCAGCATCCATTTTGTGATGCTGAGGCTCAGTTTAAGTTTAACCGGGTAAACCAGTAACTGCATGTCTTCTCCCTCTAGAAGGGTGGAATGCTACCCCCCGCCGCCAGGACTGGCGCGGGAGGGTAGTATTCCAAAGTGTTTGACAACTTGCACAACATGTTTTGATAAAGCCAAACCAAAGTTAGCATTAACCGCAAGGATTATAATGCACTTAAGAATATACGGTATGGCTATATCATAGAACATTTTTCAAACCATAAGATTCTATCAAGTGGTATTTTATTTTTATTTTAGATATATATAGTGAAAAATAAGTACAGTGGGTGTTGCTGATCCTTGTAATTGACAAGGACAAGCACTGTGTTTTTAAAATACCCCTCACACACTATGATTCCCATAGTGCCATGCTTCATCGTTGGGGTCTTCCTGTCCCTCTACAGGGACAGGAACGAACTACGTGGGAGCACTTGTTATTTTGAAGATAGGCTATGTGTGGTGTGAAAATAGTGTGAGTGGTAGGGGATGGAAAGATTAAGTGCAAAATATGAAATGTTAGAAATTCCCTGGCTAGTAGAAAAAATATTTTATTCACTTCTCTAGCTGGAAATGTTAAAAAGGGGTTGTGGTAGGGCTATTTACTATGCCCTACTTGGTCGCGATGTTTCGTAAGCAGTCCCCCCTGCTTTACTCATCAGGACCTATGTTGATCCCTACTACACTCAAAAAACTAACTTTTGTATAGTATGCCTACTTTCCTAAAATAGACTAGCAAAAATAGGCTAGTCTATTTATTTCCAGGGCTTGAGTTGGCCCTTTGAAGAAAAATGATGTCCCAGTCTGGTCTCTGGAAGGGAAAAGAAATGAAAGAAGAAAAAAAGAGGAAACAAAGGATCAAAACAATTTTCTGAAGCTTATTTCAAAGTGACGCATCACTATTACGTAGATCTCAATTAGACCTATGGAGAGAAGTGATATATCTTTTTTCTTTCTTGTCATGGATTTTCCGTTATTTAATCCAAATGTTTAAACTGGCGAAAATCGTCATTATTAGAGGTAATTTTGCCATTTTTTAGTTTCATCAAAGGACTCACACATACACGATTCATTCATACTTAAAAGAACAAGACACATTGTATGGATTAATAGGTACTGTGGGCGTTCAGCAATTGAATTGGTACAAGCTCTGCGGATTTATACAGTACTTTGCATGTTGGTTGTCTCAGAAATGCAACCTTTTGCGTACTTTAGTAGTGGTATTACACAAATGGCCGCACATTATTACATTGTAAGTTGGTGGTAGAGAGCGGCAACCTTGTCTAAATATATTTCTATCGTGCAATTGTAAAAAGGGTTTCTAAGTATACATACATTTTTCAATTGTTATCGTGCCCCATGAGCTTGGCATCAGAGGTGTATTCCTATGGTCACTGTGAAGAGTGAGCGTTTAAATTCAGTCTAAACTGCTTTGCAAAATGGCCATATATTAGAGACTTCTGTCCGTAGTCTTACTCACTTTACCGCTGGAAATACCTCTGCATTACACCTCAGTGTCGCTGCGTGGGTTACCTTAGTGTATCTGATAATGGGATATTTATCGGTCTTTGAAAGGAAAAAGACCGCGAAAAAACAGGCGTCACCAAGGGCTGGTCTGCTGCCTCTGCTTCCGATGAAACGTGGAAGTGTATTCATCAGGCTCGAGGACTGGTGCGTCAACAAAAATGGCTGCAGTTTTTTGGCATTAAGTGTATTAGTAACACCTTTTCTCTTTCTTCTAGTTGTCTGTGATGAACAGATCTATGCTATCTGGCTTGGTTGTATAGCAGGATTAACTAGCCCAGATATATCTTCTTGTTTTGGAAGAAAACTGAGCTTTTTGAACTTCATACATAGAAGACTGGGAGCTTTTTCGAACGAAAACCAATATCGTCGGCACATTGTTAACAATACACATCTGCTCTTTTGTGCATCAAAATCATCACTGCTTCCTTTGCAGTATATTTACCTGAGATATACGGCTAATTTAGTACGGCTGGTTGAAAGCCGTCTGTCTTTCTTTTAGAAAGACAGAGGTTTTTCGATTATGTGATGGGGAAAAAAAAGTGATGGGAAAAAAATAGAGCGAGGTGGGAAAAAAAGTTAAAGAAATGGGGGCCGACATTTAATTTGTAATTACTGCCTATCGTCCTGATTGATTATGTGTTTGTTCAGGCACTTGTTATGGTTGCTCTACTGGAAAAAAACAAAGGGGGGAAAAACACACCAAACTACGGGGACCAACCTATGATAAAGTTCTTGCTTGTTATGCTGATTCATAATGAGTTTGTTCAGGCACTTATTTCGGTTGGGCTGATCTACTGCAGTTACATATATAGTAGTACAGAGTGTAGAGCTGTTGATTCAGGTTGTTATTTTGAACTCATCTAATGCAGATAATGTAGCGTAGTAGAGGGTGTTGGTTGTACCAAACTGGTTGGAGTTGCAGGGTTGCGCTCTCCTGTTGGAAAACTGTCAGTGTTCTGCTGGGATCACAGCTGTCCCCACGGGATTTCGTTGTTTAAGCCTTGGAGGTTAGTTTTAAGATGAAACACCCACCTCTGCTCTTTTTCAAATAGATATTTATCGTTTTTAACTTGCTCAATGATAGTGCATGAGATGTCATTCGGTTTATGGCTTTTCTCCAGGAAATGTGAGGCCATTTTGTGCAGTTTTTTTGCATTTGATGCTGCTTTTGTGTTCACCTATTCTGGTTTTTACTGGTCTGGTGGTCATGTCGACATAATCTAGTTTGCATGGACACGTGATTAGGTAAACTACATTGTGGCTGTTGCATGTGGTGAACCTCATTTGTTCCCACGAGGTGCCATTTTGGAATTTCAGGTCCTTGCTTTTCTTAGTGAGATGGCAGACTTTGCACCTACCACATGGGTGGTGGCCTTGTAGGTTCCCCATGCTGATGGATAGGTGTGTTTCTTCCTTCTTTCGTGGTCTGGTATGGACTAACATGTCTCGAATGCTTTTACCTCTTCTGTGTGAGAACATTGGTTTTGGGATATCTAGACCTCCACTGTTCAGAATTTTCCAATGTTTTGTGACTATTTTAGTCACCTGATTACAGTTTGTATTGTAAGTGGTGATACAAAATTGTCATTTGTCTTCTAGTTTCGCTGGGCTTTTTCGAGCAGGCTTTCCCAGCAGTTGTTGCGTGCCCGTTTGTAAGCCTGATTTATTATTTTGTCCGGGTATTGACGCATCTCCAGTTTTTTCCACAGATCTTTTGATTGAGACTTGAAGTTGGCAATCTCCGTGCAATTACGTCTCAATCGCAAAAATTGTCCATATGGAAGGTTGTCTCTCAGATGTTTGGGATGAAAGCTTTGGTACATCAGGAGACAGTTTTTGGATGTGGTTTTGAAGTGTGTGGTTGTCATCAATCTGCCATTCTTTGGAAAAATATTGAGGTCTAGAAATACTAAGACGTTGTTGGAAATGGTGCTGGTGAACTTGAGGAAGTCATCTTGGTAGTTCAGCCAAGAGATGAATTGTTGTGCCATTGTTTACTCCCCATCCCATATGATGACTGTCATCAATATACCTTTTTCCAGGTGTTAATGTGTTTTCTGAAGGGATTGCTGGGAGTTTTTTGTTTCAAGATGGTGTACATAGAGACCAGCTATGCTGGGAGCAAATGTGCTCCCCATGCTGGTCCCATGTTTCTGAAGGTATAAGGTGTTCTCGTATTCAAAGAAATTCTCTTTGAGGGCCAAATTACAGCACTCCATGATAACATTTCTGGGTGTTTGATATTCCCAGTCATCCTCAAATAGTACATCTTCAATGATGTTCAATGTCTCATTGTGGGGAAGGCTAGTGTATAGACTTTCAACATCACAACTTATTAATAGTTGGTTGTTGGGGTCAAAAGTGAGATCTTCCAGAAGATTCAGGACATCTTTGGTGTCTCTGAGGTAGGTGGATGTTCTTTGTACCATGGGCCTTAAAATGCATCTGCAAATTTGGATACTGGCTCTAAGAATGACCCAATGCCAGATACAATTGAACGTCCAGTTGGATTGTCTAGGCGCTTGTGGATCTTAGGTATTGTATATAGATATGGTGTTTTAGGATTTTCTTGGCATAGAAATTCACCTTCTTTCTTTGTCACCCAATTGTGTGCTAATGCTTCTTCTACTATTGTATTGATTTTGACTTTGATCCTTTCTGTGGGATCATCACGGGGAACCTCATAATTACGTTGGTCTTGAAGGAGTCGTTTGCATTCCTGGTCATATTGTTTTCTGGTTTGTATGACCGTCGCCCCCCCATTATCTGCTGGTTTTATCACTAGTTCAGGATTGCTGCTCAGTTCCTGTATAGCCTTTCTTCATTGGTGATATTCTGAAAAATCTGTTTGTTCTGTGGGTCGAGATCATTGAGGTCTTTCATCACTGCTTTTTCAAATGCGAGCAGTTCTATAGGTAGAGTACTGTCCATAGGGTTGAATTTTGATTTGGTTATCAGCCCTGTGTCACCTTGTTGTGTATCTGTTTCTTTGTCTTTGAAAAAGACTTGTAGTTTGAGTCTTCTCATAAATTCTTGAACCTCCTTGCAGAGTAGGAACTTGTCCATGTTGCACATGGGTACGTGAGGTCGCCCCGAGGTCGCGAGGTCGCCCCCACACCCTGCTGCTCCTGCCCGCTGACTGCCTGAACTCTACTCTGCTGACCTCAATTTCGCCTTCTGTGTTCTCCTTTCTCCCACCATCTGCTGCCTCGTTTTCTCCTTTCTCCCCCCATCTGCTGCCTCATTTTGCCTTCTGTGTTCTCCTTCCCCCCAGCTGCCGCCTTCCCCCTACCTGTGTGCTGGTCCTTCTTCAGCCGGACGACCCAGCCGCCACTGAGCCACCCTCGGACCTCCTTCCCGCCACAGACCTCCGGCGACTCCGCCCCCCCCCTGCCCATTGGCCGCCCCGCTACCGCCACCCAGCTGACCCGCCCTCCCGGCTCCTCAATTAAGGGGACCACGTGCAGGGGTAGGGAGCGACCGCTGAGCCTGCTCCAGGCGAGCTCGCCCCCACACCCCGCTGCTCCTGCCCGCTGACTGCCTGAACTCTACTCTGCTGACCTCGATTTCGCCTTCTGTGTTCTCCTTTCTCCCCCCATCTGCTGCCTCGTTTTGCTCCTTTCTCCCCCCATCTGCTGCCTCGTTTTGCTCCTTTCTCCCCCCATCTGCTGCCTCGTTTTGCTCCTTTCTCTCCCCATCTGCTGCCTCATTTTGCCTTCTGTGTTCTCCTTCCCCCACAGCTGACGCCTTCCCCCTACCTGTGTGCTGGTCCTTCTTCAGCCAGACGACCCAGCCGCCGCTGAGCCGCCCTCGGACCTCCTTCCCGCCACAGACCTCCGGCGACTCCGCCCCCCCCTGCCCATTGGCCGCCCCGCTACCGCCACCCAGCTGACCCGCCCTCCCGGCTCCTCACTTATGACGTCCCTTGAGTGACCGCGCAGCGGACGCGCGCAGCGGGAGCACCGATTGAGCGCCGAAGGTGCGCCAAAGGTAAGCCCGCCTGCGCCCGGACCGCGCCCAGTGCCAGGACCCCTGGCCCCCGACGATGCCAGCCCACACGACGGACCTACGACGCCGCCACCCTCAACGCACTCAATGCCGGCCGGAACCACGCCTGCTGCCGAGCCACCCCGAGACACACCCACGGACCCTTCACCTGCTGTACCTGCAAGTTCACCTGCCTCCGAACCTGCCCCGCACCCGCCAAGCACCAGCAGCAACCACCTCAAGTGCATCCTGATCAACACCCGCTCTGTCCACAGACACGCCGTGGAACTCTGGAACCTCCTCGACGCTACATCACCGGACGTCGCCTTCCTCACGGAAACCTGGATGAACGCCTCCTCTGCACCCGACATCGCCTTCGCCATCCCGGACGGGTACAAGATCATCAGAAGGGACCGCGTCAACCAGACCGGAGGAGGCATCGCCATCGTCCACAGAAACACCATCCGCATCACGACCGACTCCAACGACACCTTCGCCGCAGCCGAACATCTCCACTTCCAGATTCACACCGACCCAAAGACGACCCTCAGAGGCACCCTCATCTACAGACCCCCGGGACCACGCACACAATTCAGCGAAGACATCACAGACTTCATCAGCCCGCACGCCCTCCCCTCCGCCGACTACATCCTCCTTGGAGACCTCAACTTTCACCTGGAGAACAACAAGGACTGCAACACCGCCGCCCTGCTGGACAACCTCGCCAACCTCGGACTCAAGCAACTGGTCAACACCCCCACCCACTACGCCGGCCACACGCTTGATCCAGTCTTCTCATCCAGCAAGCACATCACCTTCAGCCACTCCACCGGACTCCACTGGACCGACCACAGCTGCGTCCACTTCAGTTTCAGAAGAACCACGACCCACCACCACCCGCTTCAGTTTCAGAAGAACCACGACCCTCCACCACCCGCTTCAGATTCCCCACAGAAGCTGGAGTAAGATCACCACCGAGCAGCTCACCACCTCTCTCAGCCAGAACCCACCCGCCAGCGCAACGGACCCCAACGAAGCAGCTCGGAACTTCACACAGTGGCTGACCGCCTGCGCTGACGACCTCGCACCACTGAAGAACCCTCCCAGCAGACCCAGAATCAAGAAGGCATCCTGGTTCACCGACGAACTCCAAGACTCCAAGAAGACCTGCCGCACCCTCGAGAAAGCCTGGCTCCTCGACCGGACCACCGACAACAGGACCGCCCTCAAACACGCTACCCGCAAGCACCACCAGCTTATCCGCACTACCAAGAAGAAATCCCTGAAGGAACGATTGGACAACAATACCCACGACAGCAAGGAACTCTTCAGCATCGTCAAGGAGTTCTCCAACCCCAGCACTGGCACCAACGACATCACTCCGTCACAAGACCTCTGCGACTCCCTCGCCTCGTTCTTCCACCGCAAGATCGCCGACATCCACAACAGCTTCAGCACATCATCCATGCACCCCACCGTCGAACCAACGCCCCCCACCACCACCACCCTCCGCAACTGGACCACGGTGACCACCGAGGACACAGCCCGCACGATGAACACCATCCACTCCGGATCACCGACCGACCCCTGCCCACACCACGTCTTCAACAAGGCCGACTCCACCATCGCACCCCAACTCCGGAACATCATCAACACCTCCTTCAACACCGCCACCTTCCCGGAGAGCTGGAAGCACGCCAAGCTCAGCGCCCTCCTGAAGAAACCAACAGCGGACCCCACCGACCTCAAAAACTTCCGCCCCATATCGCTCCTCCCTTTTCCTGCTAAAGTCATCGAGAAGATAGTCAACAGACAGCTGGCCGCCTTCCTCGAGACGAACGGATCCCTCGACCCCTCGCAGTCCGGCTTCAGAGCCAACCACAGCACCGAGACCGCCCTCATCGCAGCCACCGACGACATCCGGACCCTGCTCGACAAGGGGGAAACAGTGGCCCTCATCCTCCTGGACCTCTCCGCTGCGTTCGACACTGTCTGCCACCGCACCCTAGTCCAGCGCCTCAGCAATATCGGTATCCAAGAGAAGGCACTGGAGTGGATCATCTCGTTCCTCGTCGGAAGAACACAAAGAGTCCGCCTCCCCCCGTTTCGCTCCGAGGCCACCGAAGTCATCTGCGGCGTTCCGCAAGGATCTTCACTCAGCCCCACCCTGTTCAACGTCTACATGAGACCTCTTGCAGCCATCGCACGCCAGCACAACCTCAACATCATCTCCTACGCCGACGACACCCAGCTGATCCTCTCCCTCACCAGAGACCCCGACACCGCCAGAACCTGCCTACACGAAGGGATGAAAGACGTCGCCGAGTGGATGAAGGACAGCCGCCTGAAACTGAACTCGGACAAGACGGAAGTCCTCATCCTGGGATCTTCGCCCTCCGCCTGGGACGACTCCTGGTGGCCCCCAGCCCTGGGCACCGCACCCAAGCCAACTGACCACGCACGCAACCTGGGCTTCATCCTGGACTCCTCCCTCTCGATGACCAGACAAGTCAACGCCGTCTCCTCATCATGCTTCAACACCCTGCGTATGCTTCGCAAGATCTTCCGCTGGATCCCGACCGAGACCAAGAAGACAGTCACCCAGGCACTCGTCACCAGCCGACTGGACTACGGAAACGCCCTCTACCCCAGAACCACAGCCAAGCTACAGAAAAGACTCCAGCGCATCCAGAACGCCTCCGCCCGACTCATCCTGGATGTCCCCCGACGCAGCCACATCTCCAGCCACCTGAGGAACCTGCACTGGCTCCCCGTCGACAAGAGGATCACGTTCCGGCTCCTCACCCATGCACACAAATCTCTCCACGACCTGGGCCCCAAGTACCTCAACGACCGCCTGACCTTCTACACGCCCACCCGCCAGCTACGGTCCACCAGCCTCGCCCTCGCAGCCGTACCACGCATCCGAAGAGCCACCGCCGGAGGAAGATCCTTCTCTTACCTGGCTGCCAAGACATGGAACTCCCTCCCCATCCACCTTCGGCTGACCCAGGACCATCTCGCCTTCAGGAGACAACTCAAGACCTGGCTGTTCGAGCAGTAGCATACCCCTTCCCCTAAGCGCCTTGAGACCCTCCCGGGTGAGTAGTGCGCTATACAAATGGTATGATTGATTGATACAAAACCTTTTTCCAACACTGAGATCTGTGCATTTGAGAGGTTGAAGTCGGTCAGGTTTACTACTAGATTCATTTTCGGCTTGTTGACGCCCCCGTCATGCTCCTGGTTGATACCCTCGGTTGTTCGTCTTCTCTTGGTGTCCAATGGATGTTTGTTCCTCTCCGATTCCTGCCTTTGTTCCTCCCTTGGCGTGTTCCTAAAAAATGAGTTTGGTCATAGTAGGGGTATTCTTGAGGCGGATAGGCCCAGGGTGGGTACATCCCTTGGGGCTGTGGGAAAGGAGGGAGTCCATACTGTTGTGGTGGATACATTGGTTGACCTTGAAAATTAAACCATCCCCTTGGTCCATGTTGATATGGATGTCTGTAATTGCTACGTGTGCCTTGGTTTCTCGGGCCTCGCCTTGAATCTGAACAAGGAAGAGGTGTGGCGCCACGGCTAGGGCGACTGACTCCGGAATCTGGGGATCACGGTTCGATCCCTGGCCCCGGCGGCAGATTAGCCCAGCACCATGTGACTCTGGGCAATAGCTTGCTTAATCTTCCTGACGGCCCCCAGCGCCTAGAGACCCTTACGGGTGATTGTGCGCTTTACAAATGTGGATTATTATTATTATTATAACTGTTCGATCCGGTGTCCGATGATTCATCATCCGTCGCTTCTCCGCGAGCTGGTCTGTAGTCTTCTTTGATATATGGATACGTTTTTTCGTGGCTAAAGCGGCTTGTATCCTTTTTAAGTTTGTTATATTTGCTTTGTTTAAGAGTTGCTTCAAAATCGTTGTTTTATTCAGTTCTTCCAGGTGTTTCATAACTCTTCAGGCGTACTTCATTTGCCTGTATTTAAATTTTTCATTCTTGGGCCAGTCTGCTGGCAGTTTTTATGATTAACACGATCCAGTCCCTCGTGCAATGCCATAATATCTGTGACCAGTCGATTTTGAAACTTTTGTCATTTTGGAAAATATAAGGTTTGTTGCGAACTATTAAGCCAGGTGGGGCAGCATTAACTTTCAAGTATTCCGACATTAGTAACCCGTGTAGGGCAATCTTAATTTGGGTTCGTCTCTGTTCTTCTATCTCGTCCCAATCGTTGTTACTTATGGAGGGCTCTGCTGTGTTCAAGCCCTCAAATGTGCCAAGTGATGACATGATATTTGCAATTTCATCTTCTATTTAATTTAATGGTACAGTGTCTTGTCCAGACAACAAATGAACAAAAAGTGTAGTATGTGTTGCAAGAGACTACAAAACTCCCACAGGTGTGCGCTGTCAATAATATGTAAATGAACCAAAAGGGGGAGGATAGAGGTATGAGTGATAGAATCAACCTCCAGTTCAAATTTTTCAAACAATAAGATTCTATCAAGTGGTATTTTATTTTTTTGTTAGATATATATATATAGTGAAAAATAACTACAGTGGGTGTTGCTGATCCTTGTAATTGAGAAGGAAAAGCACTATGTGTTTTTAAAATACCTCTCGCACACTGTGATTCCTATAGTGTCATGCTTCATCACTGGGGTCTTCCCGTCCCTCTACGGGGCGGGGCGTGCTACGACCTACGAACTACGTGGGAGCACTTGTTATTTTGAAGATAGGCTATGTGTGGTGTGAAAACAGTGTGAGTGGTAGGGGGTGGAAAGATTAAGTGCAAAATATGAAATGTTCAAAATTCCCTGGCTAGTAGAAAAAATAATGTATTCACTTCTCTATCTGGAAATGTTAAAAAGGGGTTGTGGTAGGGCTATTTACTATGCCCTACTTGGTCGCGATGTTTCGTAAGCAGTCCCCCCTGCTTTATAAACAGGACCTATGTTGATCCCTACTACACTCAAAAAACGAACTTTTGTATAGTATGCCTACTTTCCTAAAATAGACTAGCAAAAATAGGCTAGTCTATTTATTTCCGGGGCTTGAGTTGGCCCTTTGAAGAAAAATGATGAACCAGTCTGGTCTCTGGAAGGGAAAAGAAATGAAAGAAGAAAAAAAAAGAAGAAACCAAGGATCAAAACAATTTTCTGAAGCTTATTTCAAAGTGACGCATCACTGTTACGTAGATCTCAATTAGACCTGTGGAGAGAGTTGATATATTTTTCTCAGTCTTTTTTCTTTCTTGTCATGGATTTTCTGTTATTTATTCCACATGTTTAAACTGGCGAAAATCGTCATTATTAGAGGTCATTTTGCCGTTTTTTAGTTTCATCAAAGGACTCACACATACACGATTCACTCATACTTATAAGAACAAGACAAATTGTATGGATTAATAGGTACTGTGGGCGTTCAGCAATTGAATTGGTACAAGCTCTGCGGATTTATACTGTACTTTGTATGTTGGTTGTCTCAGAAATGCAACCTTTTGCGTACTTTAGTAGTGGTATTACTCAAATGGCCGCACATTGTCATTGTAAGTTGGTGGTAGAGAACGGCGACCTTGTCTAAATATATTCATATCGTGCAATTGTAAAAAGAGTTTCTAAGTATACATACATTTTTCAATTGTTATCGTGCAAAATGGCCATATATTAGAGACTTCTGGCCGTAGTCTAACTCACTTTACTGCTGGAAATACCTCTCCATTCCGCCTCAGTGCCGCTCCATGGGTTACCTTAGTGTATCTGGTAATGGGATATTTATCGGTCTTTGAAAGGAGAAAGACCGCGAAAAAACCAGGCGTCACTGAGGGCTGGTCTACTGCCTCTGCTTCCGATGAAACGCGGAAGTGTATTCATCAGGCTCATAGAGCAGCTATAAGGAGATGGTTCTGAAAGCTGCAGAGGGGCGCAGCTCATGCTAGGGCACCCTCTCACATAAAACCAAGCACTCTGCCTCCAGGATTGTCAAGGCCTGCCATAGGAGTGACTTATAGGTGTGTATGTGTCTATATATATATATATATATATATATATATATATATATATATATATATATATATATATATATATATATATATCCACACATTCCAGGAAGCACATGAGAGAAGACCACAGGCAGCTTCAAAATAGAGTTCATTTATTTGCACTCGAGCACTTGCCAGCAGTTAAAATGTCAGATTCAGGCTTTCCATATTAATCTGCCAGACGCGTTTCAGGTTGCAAAGACCTTTCTTCAGTGGCAATGGAACAGAAATTAAAACATCGCGTTTATTTTCCACTACTTAAAGCACCTGCCCTTTAGGGCGTGGCACACCCTGTGCCTTCTGGTACATGTAGTTAATCACTCCCAAGTGGGTGCAATGTTCATTTCTTCAATAATGTGCCCAGTATTTTCCCCAGTGGGTCAAAGCGCTATACCTGTCACTGAACTGCCATGCTTTCCAGTGGTCGAAAGAACTCTGCGCTCGATTCAGTCCTGAATTGAAGCGAGGGCTGCTGCCTCTGTTTATTTTCTTGCTCCAAATGAAAGCTCGAACAGACCTGCAAGGTCGCAGTGAGTCATCTCTGTTAGGCGTGCAAAGCCCCATAAATCCACACATTCCAGGAAGCACATGAGAGAAGACCACAGGCAGCTTCAAAATAGAGTTCATTTATTTGCACTCGAGCACTTGCCAGCAGTTAAAATGTCAGATTCAGGCTTTCACATTATTGAAGAAATGAACATTGCACCCACTTGGGAGTGATTAACTACATGTACCAGAAGGCACAGGGTGTGCCACGCCCTAAAGGGCAGGTGCTTTAAGTAGTGGAAAATAAACGCAATGTTTTAATTTCTGTTCCATTGCCACTGAAGAAAGGTCTTTGCAACCTGAAACGCGTCTGGCAGATTAATATGGAAAGCCTGAATCTGACATTTTAACTGCTGGCAAGTGCTCGAGTGCAAATAAATGAACTCTATTTTGAAGCTGCCTGTGGTCTTCTCTCATGTGCTTCCTGGAATGTGTGGATATATATATATATCACGAAGGAGGTGTAAGCTCCCCGGGTGCGGCCTTTCCACAGAGGGCAACCTTCGTTTTTTCATGTTTAGCGGCCTGCCCGGTCGCGGAGAGGCCCCGGCGCTGATACAGCGGATCCAGGGTTTTCGCACATGGAGACCCGACTGGGCCGAGGAGTACCCAACTGTGAGTGACTCTGTTACAGGCGGAAGAGCCATGCTTCAACCTTCATCAAACCCACTGGGGTGAACATTGTTTTTAATGAAGGGCGTCCAGCAGCACCCACTTGGTTTGATATTTGTAGCGGGACTACATTAACCAGCGTGCAACATTGCACACGCCCACCAGGCGAGACCTCAACGCCCACTGGGGCGGGACCTTATTCAAATAAAGAGGCTTGTCCCAATACTGGCTGTTGTCCGTCCTTCATTTTGCCAGTGATCAAGGACTTTGCTGTCCGAAACATGTTTGGCGCTTGTTTGGAGGGGGAGGCTGGCTCAACGGCTGTCCTCACGAAGGAGGTGTAAGCTCCCCGGGTGCGGCCTTTCCACAGAGGGCAATATATATATATATATATATATATATATATATATATATATATCTATATATCTATATATCTATCTCTCTCCAAGTCTTCGACACTGCAACAAGCTCCTGCAAATAGAAGACACGGACCCCAGGCTGCAGTAAGGTAGATTTTATTCTCCTCTCAGGCGACGCGTTTCGAGCAACACGTGCTCTTGATCACACACCATACACCTGGTCAGCACACATTTAAATACATTTTTTTCTTTGCAGTGCTCCACCTCCAAAGTGAGTCACATTGTGCATGAACATAAATAAAATACTTCACCGCACCCACCATCCTTCAACTTAAAGACAGGGGAAAGGAAAGAAAAAATATATAGCTGCATGAATGCAATAAATAACAATGTTCTCATAAATCACTCCTTGTCCAATCCATCATACAAGGGTTATAATCTCACCTCCTATAGACCAAATCCAAAAAACTACCCCAATTCACAACCATTATCCACGTACTTAGAAAAATATATATATATATATGTGCAATTCTTATATACAAATACTTACATATATTATATTCCTATACAACTATATACATTTTCTACAAATATATACAACTAAATATTTTTGCATAGAAAAAATACTAAACTGGTGTTTATGGCCGGTCTAAATGGTAGGTATTTGAGAACACCATATTTCATATATTCACATTTCCCCTATAGTCCATACTTTAACCCTAAGTGGCAATACATATATTTTTTCATATATATATATATATATATATATATATATATATATATATATATATTCACTGAAAAAACCATAGGTTATAGACCATATATAGTTAGGAATTAGCATTTAAAAAACCTTATTTTACTCACACAAAACCATTGAAATTCCATATATAGTTAGTTGCACTAACTATATATCGCGCACCCGCAATCCACTGCTGATCATGTCACATATTACATCATTCATGACATGGTCAGTGACATCACTGATGACATCACTGATGACATCTCAAATGACATCACTGATGAGATCACTGATGACGTCATCCAGTGACTGTGTGTTTCTGTAAAGTTTAAATATGTTTTACATATTGAAGAATGAGTAGATGTATAAGTGTCTGGACGAAGGATTTAGTAGGTGCATGACTGAATGTATGAGTGAGTGATTAAATGTGTCTCACTGAGTGCATGGGTTAGTGACTAAACTGTCTTAATTTGTGCATCATTATGTCTGTTGTTCTGTAAACTGCTGCATGTGTTGATCAGTAGCTATATGATTAACTATATGGGTTATTGATTGATTGTCCAAGTATTTGTATGGGAGACTGAGTGTGTGTGTGGCTGGCTGGGAGGTGTGTGACTCTGTGCAGATCAATGTGTACTTGTATCAATGATTGTATAAGAAAGTAAGTATGTGTTAGTATATGTTTGAAAATGTAAGGTGCTCTATGTTTAACTGTATAGACAAGAAAATGGAAGTGTGATTGATTCTTTACAGGACTGACTAGGTGTGTGAGTAACTCCATGGATGAGTGGCAGAGTGTGAGTGTCTGTATAGGTGTATGAGTGCACATGATAGTGTTGTAAAGATGAGTGATTGTATGTATGAATGATTGTATGGGTGAATGAGTGAATGTGTGTGTAGACGTAGGAATCAGTGAGTACGTATGTAGTAACTAGTATTGGTGTGTCAATGGTTTCAAAAATTATACTCTGTATTTAACACTGGGTGAAACAGAGGTTATATTAAAATGTGAGGAGATGCATTGTATTGTCACATGAATGATATCATCAGTGATGTCATCAGTGATGTCATTTGAGATGTCATCAGTGATGTCATCAGTGATGTCACTGACCATGTCATGAATGATGTAATATGTGACATGATCAGCAGTGGATTGCGGGTGCGCGATATATAGTTAGTGCAACTAACTATATATGGAATTTCAATGGTTTTGTGTGAGTAAAATAAGGTTTTTTAAATGCTAATTCCTAACTATATATGGTCTATAACCTATGGTTTTTTCAGTGAATTTTCAAGGTTTTGTAAATGCTAATTCCTAACTATATATGGTCTATAACCTATGGTTTTTTCAGTGAATTTCAATGGTTTTTTAATAGCAAATATCATAAGCTGTCGAATGTCAAGTACGTGGTAAGTGAAAACATTTTCGTGTTTATGCACACTGATCTGCTTTGAATGGTGCCCCCCCCCCCTCATTTCTATTAGGAGTACTCTCTCTTTGCAGATAGTGAAAGGTAGTTAACGCAGGCCTTTGCCCCCGTTGTAATCCGTCGTGCCTGCTTCTCTCTCCATTTGATTGATTGTTATCCAAGTATTTACTGTTTTAGAATTAGTTCTCTTTGGTTCATTCTCTATTTACAAACAAACACAGAGTCGCAATACTCTGTTTAGTCTTTGCAGATAACGAAAAATCGTGTAAAAAAAAAAGAAAAGGAATCGAGCAAAATCAGTAGGCCACTAATGGGATCTCTTTTTGACCTCGCTAAAATAGAAACATTAGGAACAACCCCTCATGACAAATACAAAACTAGTGAGATGAACTGAACTCCACACAATGATGGCTGCAAAACAGCTCGGCTCCGCCACCCACCCCGCCCAAAATAACGATAAAGAGCGGCTGCCATGATTGGTTGCGGAATGGCCACAACGGAGCTACGAAATGGTGCTGCTCTCATGCTAACCCCAGCTTCGGTCTGAAACATCCAGAAACACTGTAGACTACCAATTCGATCAGTTCCGGTAGCGCCCCAATGTAACCCGGTAGAGAAGAACTAGCCCTCCCCTCTTTGACTGATGGTTCTTGTTGCCTGTCCCTTCTGTTGTCATTTAACAGAACTATTTAGCCTGCTGAAAGGGGTTGTGTTTCGACCGCTGGTTGGTGGAGACATTTTGACTATATTCTGGACCTGCGTTGTCGCGTAATGCGTCATATGACGCGCCGCGTTAGCGCATCCGGAAGTCATCCGGGGCGCGCAGCGCGTAACGTAAGCATAACAAGTCATGTGACTTGTTAATAAAACTTTTCATTGGTTCATTTTACTTTTCTTATTCTAATGATGAAAGCCTTGGTCATATCACCTAAAAATTACGCTTTTAATTACTTCCGAACATTATTTTCTCTTAAATATATGTTATAATGTTCCAGGCTAATGTACTTTCCCGGAAATTTTACAACTGTCCTGCAAGTAAAATATATTCTTTTTTCGAGAAAAAGAGCTTTTCTTCGTCCCATGACGGAGCCGTTGAGCAAAAGAGGGTCGACCTGCTGTCTTAGTCGCCGATACGCCTGAATATGAGATTCTTATCGATCACTTTATGTTGCAGGAATAGAAAACACAACAGCCCTTGACCATTTATCTTTACTGCGTTCCTTCGTATTATACCTTTTACCCTTCATGTAATTGGTCTGCTTTATTTCACTTGCCTTTTAATGATTCTAAAACAGTGACTATTATTAAAAACTTTACCAATGTATACACTACTACCATGTTTTCTTTTAAAAACCTTTATTGTGAAAATTTCATTATACAAATACGAGCCTATAACCACGTGGGCCTGCCACGGAGCAAACTGTAATCGTATATGATGAATAGACATTTACACTGTAGAGGAACGTAACGGGCGAGCCATTAGGTTGCAAAAACTAAGGTGTCTAACAGTTACGGAATCGGTGGACGTACATTTTATAATTAAAATACGACAGGGCCAGTTACAATAAAATTATCTAGATATACATTTGCGGGCAAGTACCATGGGTGACGTTAATTCGAATTTTCAACAGTACAGTAATCAATAACACATCAGAACTTAATATCAATAGGGATGTCGAAATATTCAATCAATTCTCGTCCCCGCCCGCCATGTGCTTCAAAACTGCATACGTATCTCGTGATTTCAAGGTTCTGCAACCAGTACACAACAAGGAGTTACGAGTCCCATTTATTCCGGCGCCATTTTGGGCGAGGACGGGCAGGTCCAGGATATAGTCAAAATGTCTCTACCAACCATCGACTATGATGATGTTCATATGCTGTATTTATTAGAGTAACACTCATCTGCCCACATGAAATTAATTTACCACAATCTAAACATGTCATTTTAATCTTTCCAAAGTTCTTCTAAATATTTGGGACCGTTTCCCTTGCCTCTGAAGCTCTCAGTGCCACTTCTTTGATGAATGTACTAGCAGGTCAGGGGTTCTCCTCCAAATCTCTCTTTTATGCAGCACTATAATTAATTGGTGCCACCTCTCCATATGACGATGCATGGTATAGTTACCACAACTATATTTTTTTTCGGTTCCTCTGGAGAGTTCATCGTGGCAGATGAAGCGTGTAACATACCGGGCATTTACCTTTTTTTGCATGTACAGGAAAGGAAAAAAAAATCGAGCGTCCGAGTTCTAAGGTGTCCCAGGGCCATTTTAGTGGACCAGGCCCAAATCCAAAGAACAGGCCGCCATTTTGAGAGTCCTCTTGCAGCCGCCTGTCGCTGTAGCATCAAGAGCAGCCGAAACTCAGCTGAATGGCAACTGAAACGGTAAATGGGCGCCCCACTACATTTCAGCATTGTAGGATGACCACACCAGTACAGCAACTTGCTAGACATCACCTCGGTGCCATCCGGATCTCGGCGCCCCACTGCAGATGAAGTGCCTCTCAACTATGAAACCACCACGGTGACATCCGGATCTTGGCGCGTTGTGCTGCCTTCGGCCTATTCGCACATCGGTCCGCTACTGACGCCATCTCACAGGCTAATGGGGTGACCCACGCCGAGTTTCAGCATTGTAGGATGACCACACCAACTTGCTAGACATCACCTCGGTGCCATCCGAATCTTGGCATCTCAACGCCTAGTGGTATCTTCCATACAGAAAATATTGTTACGCTGCCTTTGGCCCCATTCGCACATCAGTCCGCAACTTAGACATCACCTCGATGCCATCCGGATCTTGGCATCTCAGCGCCTTGTGGTGTCAGTCAGAAAATATTGTTGCGCTGCCTTTGGCCCCATTCGCACATCTGTCCGCTACTGACACCATCTCACAGGCCAATAGGGCGCCCCACGCCGACTTTTACCATTGTACGATGGCCACACCAGTGGCACAACTTGCTAGACATCACCTCGGTGCCATCCGAATCTTGGCATCTCAACGCCTAGTGGTATCTTCCATACAGAAAATCTTGTTACGCTACCTTTGGCCCCATTCGCACATCGGTCCGCAACTTAGACATCACCTCGGTGCCATCCGGATCTTGGCATCTCAGCGCCTTGTGGTGTATTCTCTTCAGAAAATATTGTTGAGCTGCCTTTGGCCCCATTCGCACATCGGTCCGCAACTTACACATCACCTCGGTGCCATCCGGATCTTGGCATCTCAGCGCCTTGTGGTGTCTTCTACTCCGAAAATATAGTAGAAAATATTGTTGCGCTGCCTTTGGCCCCATTCACACATCAGTCCGCTACTGACACCATCTCACAGGCCAACAGGGCGCCCCACGCCGACTTTTACCATTGTACGATGGCCACACCAGTGCCACAACTTGCTAGACACCACCTCGGTGCCATCCGGATCTTGGCATCTCAGCGCCTTGTGGTGTCTTCAAATCAGAAAATATTGTTGCGCTGCCTTTGGCCCCATTCGCACATCGGTCCGCTACTGACGCCATCTCACAGGCCAACGGGGCGCCCCACGCCGACTTTCAGCATTGTAGGATGGCCACACCAGTGTGGCAACTTACTAGACACCACCTCGGTGCCATCCGGATCTTGGCGCGTTGTGCTGCCTTCGGCCTATTCGCACATCGGTCCGCTACTGACGCAAACTCACAGGCCAACGGGGCGCCCCACGCGACTTTCAGCATTGTAGGATGGCCACACCAGTGCGGCAACTTACTAGACACCACCTCGGTGCCATCCGGATCTTGGCGCGTTGTGCTGCCTTCGGCCTATTCGCACATCGGTCCGCTACTGACGCAAACTCACAGGCCAACGGGGCGCCCCACGCCGACTTTCAGCATTGTTGGATGGCCACACCAGTGCGGCAACTTACTAGACACCACCTCGGTGCCATCCGGATCTTGGCGCGTTGTGCTGCCTTCGGCCTATTCGCACATCGGTCCGCTACTGACGCAAACTCACAGGCCAACGGGGCGCCCCACGCCGACTTTCAGCATTGTTGGATAGCCACACCAGTGCGGCAACTTACTAGACACCACCTCGGTGCCATCCGGATCTTGGCGCGTTGTGCTGCCTTCGGCCTATTCGCACATCGGTCCGCTACTGACGCAAACTCACAGGCCAACGGGGCGCCCCACGCCGACTTTCAGCATTGTAGGATGGCCACACCAGTGCTGCAACTTGCTGGACACCACCTCGGTGCCATCCGGATCTTGGCGCGTTGTGTTGCCTTCGGCCTATTCGCACATCGGTCCGCTACTGACGCCGCCTCACGTGCCAACGTATTTTCTCCGCATTTTACACCCTATGCCGCATAACAGGTCATGTGACTTGTTTATAAAACTTTTCATTGGTTCATTTTACTTTTGGTTTCCTAATGATGGAAGGCTTGATCATGTGACCTAAAAACAACACTTTTCATAGGATGAAAACTTTTTTTTTTTCCCAAACGATGAAAGCCCCACCTTGTTTCTGGATGTTTCAGACTGAAGCTGGCGTCAGCATGAAAGCACCACCATCTCGTAGCTCAGTCGTGGTCATTCCGCGAGCAATCATGGCAGCCGCTCCCCACCAGAAGCCTGCAGGAGTCGGAGCCCCCAAAACTTTTGATGAATTCTCAAGGCGGAGGGGACGCTTTCGAGAATGGGGTCCAAGACCTAGCAGACAAGCGTCCGATTTCCAAGGTGTCCCAGGGCCATTTCAGTGGACCAGGCCCAAAAAGGAAACAGCCTGCCGCCATTTTGAGAGTCCTGTGACAGCCGCCTATCGCTGCACCGCAAGAGTGGGCGCAACTCAGCTGAATTGCGGCTTTTGACACAGTGGACCAAAAACGGACGGAATGGCAACTGAAACGGTAAAGGGGCGCCCCACTACAACAGATGACACTCCACCTGGAGAGGCCCGTTCACGCCGCCTCCCCCGGGGCGCTCCACGCCGTTATTCGGAGCAGCATTGTAGGATACCAAAACCAGTGCGGCAACTTACTGGACATCACCTTGGTGCCATCGTTCTGCTGCCTTGGAACTATTCGCGCAACAGTTTGCTACTGATGACCCACCCCCCGCGACGCCCCATGCCGTTATTTGCTGGGTGGCAACTTACTAGACATCACTTTCGTGTCATCTAGATTTCGGCGCGTTCTGCTGCCTTGGAACTATTCGCACAACAGTTTGCTACTGATGACCCACCCCCCGCGACGCCCCACGCCGGAAATCTGGACGTTGTGCTGCGTTGGGACTATTCGCACAGCCGACCGCTACTTCGTTGTTTTTCCCTAAAAATGTTTATATGTTATTACTATTTTTGTTTTCTTGTATATATTTATAAATTATTAAAGTTTTATAATCTTACTACTTTGTCGGAGTGCTATATATTTTTAATGTGACACATAATTGTAAAAACTTTGATGTACAAAGAGTCATCCCTGGAATCTTCCGCTTCAGGCTCGGTCCCATCCCCAATCACAATACAGGATGGTTTTCAGATAATAGCAACGCTTCTGCTGTGACGGATCTCATCGAGTGTGGGCCTTGATCTACTATAACTCCTTTGAAGAGGGGTGATTCTTTACAGCTGTGGCCATAAACTACATCTGCAGGGCTAGCTGATACCCTAGGACCAGCCTGGACAATCGGACACAGAGGAAAAGGAGTTGTTGCAGGGTTTCTGTACTCACACAGAACTGTGCACAGAGGAGTGGAACCTCGGCAAATTAGGGTGTCCCAAAACTTACCTTAGCAACCAACTCACCCCTTACCGAGCTAGCTACAGTGTCTCATTGGACATATCAAACTTCCAATGTTTAGACAAACCAGAACATGAACTTACAGTACCTCAGGGTACGTGGGACTCATGAACACTCTTTCGTTATATTATCATTACAAACCAGAACATGGAGTAAAGAAGACACATGTGCATTTGAAATGTTTATTTACTAATGCCGTCTTCTCAGGCGCAGTATCTTAGATAATACAAGTATACTTATTATCAGTAGCAAAATTATCAGCATAGTTACTAAGACATAAAAAGCGAATGGTGACAGCATGTTAACATGCTGTAATGAATAAGAGTTAACAACACTTATATCTCACCCTCCCTAACACATATATTATATTATTAGCTAAGAAGGTCTCTTTGGGTTGTTTTAGGGCGGGCCCATACCTTAGTGTCCTAGCATGAAGGAATCACATCAGCATACACCAGCTCTCTCTGCATGTGCACCGCATCAAGTGTTAACAAAATCTCGTGCAAAGCAATATCAATCCCGCCTCAAGCCCAAGTTGGCAAAGGCTGCACTTGTGTTATGACTATGAAGGCGTGGAGATCAGACCTCATAACAATTACTTATCGTGTTGCTCCTGAAACTTCAGCACTCTCCGTGCAGACATGATTTATTAAACAAAACTGATATCAGAGCAATAACATATTATTCTCACATACACCACGGCAAACCACTAGGTTGAAAGCTAAGTCAACAATTAAGGGTCGTGTGCAGAAGCTGCAAGAAAGGAAAAATGGCGTTTAAATCTCAAATGTACCTATGCTAACTTAACACGATATAAGGATATATAGGAGCTATACAACACCCCCCCATGATCCGAGAACGGACTAAATAAGATAACAGAAGTGCCATCACATGAGAGCAGAATCCAACAATAAACGAGCATGAATAAAAATTCAATTATAAAAACTAATGCTAAAAAATAGCCCACAAGTATAATGTGGCTCAAGCCAATAGGCAAGCAAAAATAAAATGTCTTGACCAAAAGTCAATAAAATCAAGGAAATGCTATCAATCAGCATGTCAATTTGAGGCAGTGTTTATGATAAGACTGTATATGAAAAGTAAGCTGCAACAGCCTCCAGGAGGAAGTCACTGTCCTCATCCGAAAACAGTTCAGCCATCCAATTTAAAAGATGAAAGGAACATACGTGATCTCCCAGCACCGGATCCTCTATAACCATCAGAGGACAGCTCGGTGGGTTTTCAAGAAAACTTCGTTCCAAGAAATTTTGCGCTGCCGACAACACATCCCAGGGACCCATTAGTCCATGTGCCACCGCCAAGGCCATAATCCTTTCGTCAGAACAAACCAACTCGTGAGCAATGATAGGACTCATCAGTTGATCAAAATCGACGTCAGAAGAAATCGGTCCGCAGAGACACAAATCAATGGCCCAAAGGAAATCACAGGTCAGGCAGCGAAATATAGGCTGGACACAGGTAAAATAGGAGAACCGAAAAGATAATCCAAACGCCGTGCTTAGAGTCGCCAACGGCAGTGTGCCATAATAATCAAGCATGCGGTTGCGAAACCGCGTCAGTAGCACTTGCGCGTGGTCTTGCACAGGAAGGGCATCCATATTTAAAAAGGCAGAAAACCACCAAAGCGCCAGCCGCTAATGCAAGGAAAAACGGGAATCCTCCAAACAAGGATGAAAAAATAGAATGGAAGAAGGCAGGTATGACTCCAAAAATCTTCTCAAAGGAAGTCACGAGACCACTGCTAACAACTTTAAAAAAATGTGCTAGGCCCGTTGTGGAGGATGCGTTAAAGATAGAACGAACCATGGCTCCGAAATGCAAAGGCAAATCAGTATTTAAAAGAGCCTGAACCTCCGTACGGGTGTTAGCAATGTGAAGCACGAAAGTTTCACGGGCCGAGCTCAAGGCCACCTCTTTCTGGGACAATAGAGCTCTTATTCTAGCCATGCCGCTGAATTCTGCTCCCAAGGTCGGTATCTGTGGCCAAATGGAAGACTCCCTATGTTCACGTGTGGGAGGATTGTGGAAAAGTAAATTTTGCCATGTTCTGTGTCCCTACGTGTCATCCATCATATGTTATGTGTGCATGACCAATATGCATATGTTATTCCCCATGTCCGATTAATGACGCAATTACAGTTGTGTCCACCTCTAGTATGCTAGTTTCCAGTCCTCGTGAATACTACGAATATCAGGCCTATGTAAAGTTATGTTGCCACGTTTCTCAGTGTGCACGTTATTTCATTATAAAGTCCCCGTTTCCAGGCCTCAACAGGGCCCGGACATCAGATTCAGCTCCTGTCTCCTGAAGCCTCGCTGAGGAGCGATCCAGCCCCCACCTGTATCCTCGACCCTTCACTTACTTCCTGCCTCGCAGTGCCCGGTGCAGCTTGGCTCTGCCTCTGAGTCTGCCAAGACTATGTTATGATTCCAGCTATCAGTTCAGTCCTCCTTCTCTGCATTCCTAAGCTACTGAACTGCATCAATAGTTTCCGTCATTGTCTAGCCTATGCGGCTCCATGTAAGAGAAATACTGTATTTAATGGTCATTTAATATTCTTCATCACGCACTACATGTAGAATAATGCATGGTCCAGTCTTAGAGTCAGTTAGCTTTTCCCCTCATGACTTCTAGTTTATATCAACATGTTCTCTAAACATCAGATACTAGATACTGTTTAGGTACATGTCGCTCCGACCCTCCAGACTTTAGTCTCTGCTCCTAGCACAGAGTTCATAGCCCCCAGCTTCTCCTAGTAACACGTCATTGCCAGTTTGCGCGCACCATCAGGTTAGAGGTCCCGGCTCCTTAGGTAGCCCCCTCTTATGTTTCCGCCCCATTCATGACATATTCTGTTATGTCTGCACCACATGTCTATGTATACGCCCAGTTACACCTCTTTTTACTCTTATCTTTCGCGACTGCTACGCGTCACGCCTTCTGCTCCACCCACTGCTACGCCTACTGCAATGTAATGCTATGTGTTCGCGCTATGTATATATGCTCGTGTATTGTTATTAAAAGTTAGCGCGCTCATCCCAGACCCAGCCCCAGCAGCTGCTGGGCCCCTGTCACCCTGCTGGGCCCTGTCATCCTATTCCCATGCAGGTTGTCCTGTTCCTGTCCTTATGCTGTATTAAACCTGCGAAACTCCTACTACCTCGAATCTTGACTCTTATTTATTGAGCTATCTGTTATGATATATGTCTAGTCAAAAATAGGGTATTATTTATTTATTTACCACATAATGGCGCCCGAATAGGGACTTGCCCTTTCCCCACGCGTCGGTGAAGCCACGCCGACCCCCTGACCCTCTGCAGCCGTGACTGAACCATACCGGCCACGTGCAGATATTTCTGCTTCAAGTATCCCTCAGGCCCACGGAGGAGACGGAGGAGGCGGTCCAGCATCCAAACGAGACGGTGGAGGAACGCGGCGAGTCCCGACCAGAGCCCAAGCCAAGAGTCCAAGGTCCGAGGTATCCAGAGGCCCACCCGTAACCGAAGTCCGAAGTTCGTCGTCCGTCGTCGTAGCAGTCCAGTCCAGTCCAAAGCTTTCCGTTCTTGCTGCCCGGTGAGTACCATTACTGGGGTAGTATCTAGACAGGGTCAATCTAAATTGACTCTGGTCCGTGGGTTGGTGGTACCCAGACTCACAAACGAAGTGTTCACCTAGGTGGATACGGGTCTTGATGCGTCCCTTTATGGGACCGGTATGTTCCGTACTGTTTCAGCAGTGCATCCAGTAACTCTAGTCTGTTCCGTTCTCGAGAAATTCTTGTGTTTTCTGTTCTCAGTATTCCAGGTAATATTCCGTCCGAACTGTTATGTTATAATGTTGTTCAATGTATTTTCAATGTCGTGGTATGCCTGAATTGTTCTCCCAATTGTTACTGTTCCTCGTGTATTGTATTGTGTTCCGATTCAAGTTTACCATGTCTCTCTTTTCGAGATTACGTCAGCTAAAAACTAGAAAAGGTTTGTTAGAAGAAGCAGTTCCTGTTCCGCCGAGGGACAGTCCAGGTCATTTTATGTATCAGAAACATGGCATAAGCGCCATATTATATCTAGATTTATGGGTAGATTATACCAAACAGTTAGAAGAAAAGTATAGATGGCCCGTATCGGGTACATGGGATGCCGAATGCATCATGCGAGTAGAAGAAGCATTATGGAAAAAGAAAGCCAGACAGTCACAGAAAGATGCCATCGAGTTATGGCGCAAAGAAGCTCATAAAAGAACCGAAAAAGAAATCAGAAAGTCAGAACTAAGTAGAGAATCCCAAGAACGAGCCCAAGAAAGAGAATTAATCGAGATAGGTGAACGAGTTAGAACTGAGCAATCAGACAGACAGAGAAATGCCCTCATCAAGGGTATGTATCCTCTTCTTGCCGAGGGCTTGCCAAAAGCGACCCCAGAGGCATCCAGTAATTTCCCGCCACCATTAGTTCCGACCAAGCTACGTCACAAACAGACCGCAGCTGATATTTTTATTTCGTCCTATTTGGACGACACAGTCCCAGAATATGCAAATCCTGTTCGCGCTCCGCCAGTCCCTGTAAATCAGGCACTTCCCGCTCCTCCAGACACCGGAGTACCTGTTACGGTACCCCCGGTCCAGCCCGCCATACAAGTCCAGCCTACATTTCCATTTCCCACTCTGCCAGGACGAAGAGCCTCAGTAGACCTAGACTCTAGTTTAGGGGCCGCAGGGGGAGGTCCTCCTCAAACCCCGCCGCCACACAAGCGTTTAACGTTAGCCGAATTACATGCACAAGCGTCACAGCGTACACCTAGACATCAGACTGTAGCAGAAATAAGAAAATCCCTTGCCGAATGCTGCTATGATCCAGTTCCAGGCGAGGATAATATGGTTTTATATTCATTCCGCGTAAGAAAGGTGGCCGAGTATCTAGTCACCTTACCGAATATGAAAGAAGATCTAGACAGAATATATCGTTTCATCCGAACAGGGGATGATCCAGAAAGTATTAGCGAGGCCATGTCTCAAAGGAAAGCCGAGATCCAGCTCATGATATTAAAGTTTCTGATAAATTGCCTAATAAGAGAACAAGATTACCCGTCTAAAGATTCTGCCGAAATGAAAATCCTGACAAGGTGGAGTGATAATATAGCCGAGGGTAAGCACAAGACCGTCGGTGCTATGGAGAGTATGTACAAGAAAATCCGTAGGGAAATAATAAAGATACACGAACAACGTAAAGCAGCACAAGTAAGCGAGAAAGAAAGTATCTCTGATACTGAAGAGGTAGAGGACGAGAATCCCGCCAGAATAGCGTATGTAGGAAAACCTAGATTTCCAGATCGCCATTTACGCTTAGAACACAAGTCTATTTTTCATCATCCAGCACCAGAACAAGGTTCTCTAGAACAAGTATTCCAAGCTACCGATCACATTCTGAAATCACGAATCGGTTATAGTGAGTTAAGTACCATGCATGAACAAGAACTAGCCCGATCAGCAATCCGATGGATTACTGATTCTACCACTTTTCCAGACGAAATAGTGGCACAAATGTTTCTGAAAATGCCCCCAGCCGAGCAACGACTGGTGGGTATGTATATGATTCAGCACCTCATTACTTTGTATGAGGGTCAACATTCTGACCCAGGTCCGTTACATGATATCCTGAACGAGTTACTCCAGTACAGATGGAGAGGTCTAGGTACCGATTTAATTAGTGGCATTCTAGAACAACGTCACAAATATAGAACATTCTTGAACCCGCATTTTGTTCATGTCTCACCCCCAGAAAGTAAATCATTCTACATAGACAGACAGAATCCGTTACGAGAAGTCCACCCAGTTAGAGGAACGGGTGGCGAAATGCAACGAGTGTTTGTATACACTCCAATCACAAAGATGGAACTCCTTGAGATGAAGAAATTAATTCCCTGTCATGACAAAGATCCAGCAGGGTTCCATAGAGAATTAAAAGACATGCTCCGTATGGGAGAATACACTTACCCAGATATCATTAAAATGTTAAAGGTTCTGCTACCCGCAGGGGTGTATGAAAAGCTAAAGGAAAAGGAATGGGAGGTGGGAGAGAAAAAGATCGATTGGGCAGTCCTAGAAGCTGAAGACAAGATACGTGTACCAGGTACCGGTCTTGGAGAGAAATGTAAAGAATTACCAGAATTATTAATTCAAGTTTTACCCAGATTATTAACAACGAGAAAAGAAGACTGGGATGCAATCTCAGCCTGTAAACAAAAACAAGATGAAGATATTAGTGATTTTTATTCTAGATTTGAAAAATGTTTCAGTATCAACAGTGGTCTCAAGACAAGTAGTGAGTCATACCCTCACCTTTTCGTTACTAAATTAGTCGAGAATTCAAGCCCACAAATTAAAAATCGAGTTTTGAAAGTCGAAAGCACCTGGCAAGCAAATACTCCGTCCCAGATGCTCCAGATGCTCCAGTATCACCAGAATAGAATCAGGGAAGAGCAAGAACACGAGAGAAAACGTATGAAAGACACGAAAATGAAAGTACTAGTTGCACAATCTGTTCCTCAAGACAGTCAGAAGAGGGGTCCGAATCAAGCCAGTCATCCTGCAGCTCCCGTTAAAGGGAACTGCAATTATTGTAAACAGCCAGGTCATTTTATAAATGAGTGTGCAATTCTGAAACACAACATAGCTACTGGTAAGACTAAAGAAAGACCACGTCCGCCTAGACAAGAACAAGTTTCACAGACTCCTCAGCCACAGAATGCACCACAGACAGTTACAGCACCGCAGCCTATTGCTGCAACACAGCACGTTACATCGCAGATGTACCAGTATGCACAGTCTGAGTATCCAGAGTACCAGCCATATTCATGAAACAGCCTAGAGAGGGAGGTAGGCTTGCCTCTCATCGAGATACCTGTAGATCAAGAAGGTCCCTATGTTCACAGTCAAGTATTAGGGAAAGACAGAAAGTTTTTGATTGATACAGGGGCAAGTAGGACCACAATTAGTCATGCCGAAGTTCCAGGGGCTCCGCTCTCAGGCTCAAGAAATGTTTCCCTTGGATTTTCAGGAAAGCCTATCGTTAATGAGATCTCAAAGCCAGTTACTCTAGAAGTAGGTCCATTGTCCCGTACCACTGATCTGTTACTTACTAAGTCATGTCCAGAAAACCTATTAGGCATTAAGACACTGAAAGAGTTAGGTGCAGTTATTTGCTGCTCCCCAGAGGGAATACGTCTGTTCTTACGTGACTTTAAGGGTCACTATGTATTACGAGATTTTGATTCAAGACTGTCTAAAGTTCCGCAGCATTTATGGGCGCAAGGTCCAACTGATGTAGGTTACATGCAAATCACACCCCATCGTGTGACTCTCAAACCAGGTGTAGTGTTACCACGAATCAGACAGTACAGATTGCCACCTGAGGCTGTAGCAGCCTTATCCAAAATTATAGACGAGCTCATGGCTCAAGGAGTAGTTGTAGAAACTGACTCCAACGTATGTAACTCTCCGATCATTCCAGTTATGAAACGTACTGATCCAAATGCACCCCCAGTATATCGATTAGTGATTGATTTACGAGAACTTAATAAATGTATTATTCCTCAGTACCCAGTTGTCCCAGATATCTCTTCCCTATTAACAGCCATTGATTCCGAAGCCACGTTCTTTACAGTAATAGACCTCAAGAACGCATTTTTTAGTGTTCCTATTCATCCAGACAGCCAGTTTCTTTTCGGATTTTGTTTAAATGGAAGGAGCTATATGTTCACACGAGCTCCTCAAGGTTTCACAGAAAGCCCTAGTATTTACAGTCAAGCACTCAAGAGACAACTAGACAACATTCACATGCCAACTGACACTGCCCTGCTCCAGTATGTCGATGATCTACTGATCACAGCCCGTTCTGAACGTGACTGCGAGCGAGCGTCACTCACGGTTTTGTATTTCCTAGCCGAGATGGGGCACAAGGTGTCACCTTCGAAGCTTCAATTCTGTGTCCAGCAAGTGGTCTACTTAGGACACTTACTGTCCAAGAGGGGTAGGCAGTTGACACCAGACCGTATCCAGTTAATAGCGAGTCTTCCCCAGCCCAGGACCCAGAAGGAGGTACGTGCCTTTATCGGCCTTACTTCTTATTGCCGACAATGGATTCCTCAGTATGCATTTTTAGCCAAGCCACTGATACAGTTAACGACACAGGAGGCAGCCGTATCGACTGTTCTCCCTTGGACATCTGAACATACACTTAGTTTCAACGAGTTAAAGAAAGCTTTATGCCAAGCTCCAGTTCTAGCGACACCGAACTACAGTAAGCCTTTTACACTTTTCGTCACAGAACGTGAAGGTACAGCATTATCTGTTCTCACACAAGATCAAGCAGGACAATACAAGCCCTGTGCTTATTTTTCGAGCACATTAGATCCAGTCGCCCAGGCGTTGCCTGCGTGCCTCAAGTCAGTTGCAGCCACAGCACTAGCTATCAGACAAAGTGATTCCATAGTTTTAGGACACTCCCTGACAGTACACGTTCCACACTCTGTGGAAGTTCTTTTAAACCGAACACAAACACAGCACTTGACAATTGCACGTTTAACAGGTTATGAATTGACACTGTTCCAGCCACACATAGATATTAGACGCTGCAACATCCTGAATCCTGCTACACTGTTACCATCAGTTAGTTCAAATCCTGCCACACACGACTGTGTGGAAGTAGTCAACATTACGACAAAGCCAAGACAAGACCTGACAGACATTCCGTTACCAGACCCCGACCTGACACTTTATGTGGATGGTTCATGTATGAGAACTAGTACAGGAGAACTAGTCGCCGCGTATGCAGTGACTACTGACACCGAAGTTATTGAAACACACCGTATTGATACCCTGTCCGCTCAAGCAGCAGAGCTAGTTGCTCTGACACAAGCCTGTATACACGCCAAGAACCTGAAAGTTAATGTTTACACAGATTCACGTTACGCATTTGGAGTCGTACACGACTTTGGAGTGCTCTGGCAGGAGAGAGGTTTCATGACTTCTCATGGAACCAAGATTCAGCACGGTCTCCTTATTCAAGCTCTGTTAGATGCCATACATTTACCGACATCTATTGCTATCATGAAGTGCAAAGCACATACGAAAGTTACTGACATTATTTCTCAAGGTAATGATCTAGCAGATCGCACAGCCAAGCTTACAGCACAGACTCCCGACATTCCAGTTAACATGACACACACTCCAGATCCGACTACATGTATGACAGTTAAGGACCCTACTCAAGATGTCATAGATATCCAGTTACATGCTACTCCCGATGAAATCAAGAAATGGTCCGAACAAGGAGGGGTCCAGACAGATCAAGGATGGTTAACAAAGGGTAGAACCACATGGTTTCTCCCCGACTCTATGGTTCAAGTCATTATTAATACCGCACATAGTCCAGCACACTTAGGAGAAAAAGCAATGTTAGACAGTATCCAGAACATTTGGTTCAACAAGCATTTACGAGCCGCAGCCAAGCAGAAAGTTCGTACCTGTATGATATGTTGTCAGTTTAATCCAGGTAAAAGTGTCCCGGTGGAACAAGGTGGATTCCAGCCTCCTGACCACCCTTTTGAGGTCCTCCAGATGGATTATATTCAGATGGAGCGATGTCGAGGTTTCAAGTATGTCCTTGTAGTTGTATGCGCTTTGTCCAGATGGACAGAAGCATATCCAGTCCCAGATTACACAGCCGCGACCACTGCCAAGCAGTTGGTTCGTGAATTCTTCCCTCGATATGGACTCCCTAGAGTCGTATATTCTGATAACGGTCAGCCATTCTCATCTGAATTGATGAAGCACGTTTCCCTGTTGTTAGGGTACCAGTGGAAGTTTCATTGTGTACGCCATCCTGAAGCAGCCGGTCTAGTTGAGAGACATAATCAGACTCTGAAAATCCGAATTGCTAAAGTATGCAAAGACAAGGGTGTGGACTGGCTAGTAGCTCTGCCAGTCGCTTTGTTTTACATGCGCATGGTCGCACATTCCAGATCAGGTCTGTCCCCGTATGAGGTCGTATTCGGCCGCCCCCCTAACATGTGGGGTACTCCTAGACCCCGAAGTATTACTGATGTTTCAAGTAATATGCTGACAGATTACCTAGCTTCCTTGATGTCTGCCCTCAACTCATGTCGTTCACAGGTTGCCGCCGCATTTCCAGACAATACCGAGGTGGCACCGCATGAAATCGTTCCAGGTTCCATGGTGATGGTCCGGAACTTTGACAGATCAAGTCCGCTGGAGCCACGTTGGAAGGAGCCCCGTCAGGTCCTCCTCACCACCCGTACTGCCGTCAAGCTGGAAGGCAGGAAGGGGTGGGTCCACCTTTCTCATGTTAAACTTTTCAAAGGACTGAAACCCGTTTCTAAAAACATTTCCAAGGATTCCCAGGATTTTAAGGACTGCCGAAACATTGTTCCTAAGGACTGTCCCGCAAAAGACATTGTTACAACCCCTCCCCTGTTAGAGAAAACTCCGCAGCAGGAGTATAAGCAAAAACTACGGTCTAGTAAAATAAGTCAGCCAGTTTGATTGTATAAGTCCTCCCCTAGGTGAAACGGTTAGACTGTTTCTGACATGTATAAAATAGACCCCCATAGTGAGAGAGTCAGTCACAATTCAATTCAATGTATCGTTTTTCTAAGTTTCATATTATTCATCAGCATAATGATTTCCTGCACTAGTTACGCATTTTTCCTGTGTTTCCCAGTTCCTCATGTAAATATGTCTGCTAATGCTACTATAGAGCACACGTTTAGTGATCTGCCTCCTCACGAATATTCATAACGCCTCGCTATGCGTAATAACTCATTTATCCGTATGTTACATTACTCACACCAGACCAGCAATGCCACTAATTGTTGGGTGTGTGGTCGACTCCCCCCTTTCCAGACACCGAAGGGAGTTCTGCCACTCTTTCCTTATCCTTTTTCACATAATGGTTCGTGTGGAGCATGGTCCACGTTAACGTCATCCTTAACAGATATGTCTTTTCTTAACAGCACATGTTTCCCAGACAAGCAAGGTTTCCCCCACCGAACAGGTTTAGATCTAGAAAATGAAGTGTATAATTTAGGTAATTATTCGTCGAATTTCATGGTCCTGAATGTTCAGTCTGATACTACTCCAGACTCACCTGCTATTTCAGTACTACCAGTCAAAGGCGAATTATGTGTCCGTAGTTATGGTTCTGTACATGTGGGACATAGTGATTGTACTACTATTATCAAGTATAGTGACAGTGGGAAATCTATTTTCAAAGCTTCACGTCATTCTTATTTTGTTTGTGGTCAGACTGCATATGTTCGTCTGCCCCTCGATTGGGAGGGAACCTGTTACATTGCCTTCCTACTGCCACCTGTTTTCCTAGCCCCACCTGATTATCATAGGAATTCCTTCCTAGTACATACTAGACACAAGAGAAACCTCCCGATTGTCGATTATACTGAAACTGCCGCAGAACAATTCATTGATATTGATAAAGGTGTGTTCCCTTATTTAGGTACAGTTGTAAATAGTAAGCTAATCCGTAGGTTAACAAGAACCCTTGAAGCAGTAGTAGATGAGACTGCCTCCGCTCTAGGTAACTTAACCGAAGAGCAATCCTTTATGAGAATTGTCGTGCTCCAGAATCGTCTCGTCCTTGACGTCATACTGGCCGATAGGGGCGGGGCCTGTAGAGTCCTCGGATCTAGTTGCTGCATTTTCATTCCAAATAACGCGCCGTCTGTTTATTCAGCTATAACCAGACTTCATAAAATTGCCCATCTGTTACACCAAGATCCAGGCACCTGGACATGGTCCGGTTGGTTCTGGAATATAATTTCCGCCTGGGGATGGAAAGTCCTGTCCTTTCTAGGTATTGCAGTAGCGATCATATTCAGCTGCTGCCTCTGTATACAATGTGGCCCTGCGATTTGCGGCATGTGTGCTACCTCTTGTATTCCTAGTCCCAAGCCCCTTTCTAAATCTCGTTCCAAGACAATTCGAGATGAACAAATGGTACTGTATGAAATGATAGATGGTATCATGAATATTAATGTTTCCTGATGGAAACGTAGTGACAAGGAGGGAATGTGGAAAAGTAAATTTTGCCATGTTCTGTGTCCCTGCGTGTCATCCATCATATGTTATGTGTGCATGACCAATATGCATATGTTATTCCCCATGTCCGATTAATGACGCAATTACAGTTGTGTCCACCTCTAGTATGCTAGTTTCCAGTCCTCGTGAATACTACGAATATCAGGCCTATGTAAAGTTATGTTGCCACGTTTCTCAGTGTGCACGTTATTTCATTATAAAGTCCCCGTTTCCAGGCCTCAACAGGGCCCGGACATCAGATTCAGCTCCTGTCTCCTGAAGCCTCGCTGAGGAGCGATCCAGCCCCCACCTGTATCCTCGACTCTTCACTTACTTCCTGCCTCGCAGTGCCCGGTGCAGCTTGGCTCTGCCTCTGAGTCTGCCAAGACTATGTTATGATTCCAGCTATCAGTTCAGTCCTCCTTCTCTGCATTCCTAAGCTACTGAACTGCATCAATAGTTTCCGTCATTGTCTAGCCTATGCGGCTCCATGTAAGAGAAATACTGTATTTAATGGTCATTTAATATTCTTCATCACGCACTACATGTAGAATAATGCATGGTCCAGTCTTAGAGTCAGTTAGCTTTTCCCCTCATGACTTCTAGTTTATATCAACATGTTCTCTAAACATCAGATACTAGATACTGTTTAGGTACATGTCGCTCCGACCCTCCAGACTTTAGTCTCTGCTCCTAGCACAGAGTTCATAGCCCCCAGCTTCTCCTAGTAACACGTCATTGCCAGTTTGCGCGCACCATCAGGTTAGAGGTCCCGGCTCCTTAGGTAGCCCCCTCTTATGTTTCCGCCCCATTCATGACATATTCTGTTACGTCTGCACCACATGTCTATGTATACGCCCAGTTACACCTCTTTTTACTCTTATCTTTCGCGACTGCTACGCGTCACGCCTTCTGCTCCACCCACTGCTACGCCTACTGCAATGTAATGCTATGTGTTCGCGCTATGTATATATGCTCGTGTATTGTTATTAAAAGTTAGCGCGCTCATCCCAGACCCAGCCCCAGCAGCTGCTGGGCCCCTGTCACCCTGCTGGGCCCTGTCATCCTATTCCCATGCAGGTTGTCCTGTTCCTGTCCTTATGCTGTATTAAACCTGCGAAACTCCTACTACCTCGAATCTTGACTCTTATTTATTGAGCTATCTGTTATGATATATGTCTAGTCAAAAATAGGGTATTATTTATTTATTTACCACAGGATAAAGAACATTTCTGCAGCAAATAACTCGCTCACTTACTGTTACTATGAAAGCTATACCTTTAATTAACCCACAACAGTTTTCATTATTGAGCATTAAATAACTACCATTCTCTAACAATTTAAACGTGGGGATGATAGCAGGAACTGGCGTGCCCTGTAAAACGCAAGCCATATTCGGTCGGTCCTTGTTACATGAACCGTGTAACTGTATGTGTCTGCACATTAAAGAATGATCTGGCGTCTCAGTACACTCATCCCCTGTTAGATAAACTTCCTGTTCATCCTTGAAACATCTGTATGTGTATGGGAGTGACCAGACCTCATGAAGAAAACTGCTACCTAAGGGTTCAAAACGACCTATTGGCACATATTTCATACAATTTGAAAACTTATATAAAGCAAAAGGCAGTGTTATTAAACCGTGGATAAGCCACGTAGCAGCAGTGGCTTCTGCCACAGAAAAAGGTAAAGATTCCAACCTTTCAATATGTAGCATAGAAAAGGAAGCATCACGCATTGAAAGCAAGCGTTGTTTGTCTGTCAAATTAAACGGTGCAAATAAAGAGGAAACGTTCATGTATCCCCAGGGAACTTTACCCATTTTCAGAGTCTGAAGTGTCCATGCAAACTGCATGATTGACCGTAATTGATTTTGACCATGGTATAACACTGACACTTCATCATGCACAATATCAACAACAGACGACACAATATTATCTAATGTGTAAATTCTAGAGGAAAGCACGTTAATGCTATTGTCAACAACTGCAAGCACTTTCTCAAGATTCGCCTGATCAATAGCCCTAAGGCGTGAAGCAGCCTCAATCTGTGACAGTTTCCAAATTTCATTGTAAACCCCATATAACCACCTTTTCGACCTGCCACTAGCTGGGCCTTTAATGAAATCATTCAAATCCACGTCTGTATTCAGTTTGGAAAGGTGATACTTAACCGCAGGTAAAGTTGAATGTTTAAGCCAAGCTTGACACAACTTGCCCACAGAGTAAGAGGTGACAGTATGACTCAAATCAAACCGGGGGTCAGATCTAACAGTCTTAAAACCGTCAGTTATATTTAAAAATCTTTTTTGGCAAGAATCAGCACTACGGTGCCAAAGCAGCCAACCCTTAGGATTCATACTGGAAATGTTAAAGGAGGAATTAAGAAGCAGAGCCTGTATATCTTTAATGGACAATTGAGTAAAATTACTCCAATCCTCATATTCCTCCAACTCCGGGAAAGACGGGGTGTTTAACCTTTTAGATGTAGCCAATCCAAAGCATGTGGTCTGGGAAATGGTTTCATTTAAAAACAACATATGATTCGGGATGAGACATGCACGGTGCAAAGCCTCAGTGCCTCGTACCTGCCAGGACCGTGAACCCCAAACCGATTTAAGGTCTATTGTTTCCTTCCATAACTCATAGCCCCCAGTAACTAATTGATCTAGGAAGGCCTTCGAATACAACAATTTTGTATCGGTAAGTCTAACCTTGGACAGTGGCTGTTTGCGAAATTTAAAATAAAAGGACTCGGGATTGGACTGATTAAAGTCAGTGAAATAAGTATACTTTTTAAGAAACGTTTCTGAACTCCCTTGTGTAGGTGCCGGGCAATGTTCCCACTGAGTAAAATTAACAGCATCCCTTCGGGAAGATGTTTTGTGTAAGAAGTGATTGCCATAATGTTGGTAACAGAACAATTCACCATAATTAGCAGATTCTAAATATAAATCCTCAGCATCAAAAGCAGCATAGTATTTCAAATCAGAAAACAAACTTTCCACAGCATTAACATCCCAATCATCAGACCGAATGTTTTGTTTCACCACATCCCCCATATTCACTCTTAGTACATTAGGAACATTAACGACTTCCGTTGGGCCATGAATCTGAAAACGAACTGCATCCCACGCGATTCCATCCAGAACAGGCCATGCTGTGATGTTAACCAAAGTCAAGTCTCTTTTTAATCTGTGTGTAGAATGTGAAGAGGAAAGTGGGGCCAAAGTTCCATTTAAATGAGTAATGCAAGTTCTCTCCTCGACATAGTGTCCATTCATAATTAGAAAAAAATAAAACACAAAACCAATTGACATAAAAAGGTAAACCGAAAAAAGGACCAGCCAAATGTATGTCCAAGGAGGTATCAAAAAATGTTTTTTAAACAGGCTAGCATATACTGCAATTTGAGAGTGTTTTTTCGAGGCAAGGGAAGCAGAGTCAAATGAAAATCTGGATTCCGCGGCTAAACGAGCTTGCAGGTCAGGCATGGACAAATCAGTGGGGTATGTATAGTCCAACTCATCAACGTTAGTTCCGGGTAAATTATTTAATAATGGACTGGAAACAGCAGGTAATTCGATGGCCACCTCAGGTTCAATATTAGAAGCAGTGGGCATAACTGAATTTCTCACAATGGAAGGACAGGAAACAGCCGGTGTCATGCTAAGAAGAATCGGCCACTCTGTGTATCTTGACATTGTCAATTGAAATAAACCTGTTTTCCTTACGACCAGGAAGTGGTGGTAAAATGACTGTTCTTGTGCCCTTCACTCCAAGGACGGGAACCGGAGCTCGATAGGAAGGACCAAATTCTTTCTTGTTATCGATCTTCTCTCGAACCAGTTCGCCAACTTGAGGTAACCAGCCAGCTACCGGGATCTGCAACGCATCATCCGACGTGGAGGGCAAATGTTCCTTTGCAAGACTGTCTCTGGTCTTTTGTAGATTCTGTAAAACATTGCAATGTTCATCTGCGTCAAAGCAAGTGGCGCGAACCACCAAGTCTAGACCGTCAAGGTCAGGGACGTACATCTTGATGTCAAAGAGCATCTCGTATGGGGTCCGCCCACCCAGAGACCTTCTAGGGAGATTATTAAGAGCACGCTGCACGCCATAGAGGTGAGCCAGCCAGTTTCTGCCAGTGCCTATAACTCGGGCTGTCAAAGATTGCTTTAAATCACGGTTCATTCGTTCAACTACACTATTACCCTCAGGTCTGTAGGGTGACGAAAACTTGACTTGGACCCCCATCGAAGTCATGGCATCCTTATACGCCTTAGAGGCGAAAGCCGGACCCTGATCCGAATGGAAGGTACCACAGGCAAAAATCCCTATAAAGATACGCAAATCTCTAATGACAGTCCGTGAATCAGCGCTGCGATGTGGCCATACCCACACAAAGCGTGTGCATGAGTCAACTGCTACTAAGATGTACTTATATGCAGTATCAGATGAAAAAGGACCGCAGTGATCTAAATAAACACAGCCTAGCGGTTTATTAGAAATGTACAACTGAGTCTGTGGCGGACGCGTAGCAGTGGAAGGTTTAATCTGCTGGCATATGTCACACAGAAGGACATAATCACGCGTCTGTTTGTACAGTCCCCGCCACCAGAAACGTAGTTGTAATTGAGTTACAGTGGCCGAGACGCCCGCATGCGCAGACGCCACACCTTCATGAGCCGCTGTAATCAAGTCTGCTCTGCGATCCGAGTTGGGAATCAGCCGTTCCCCAACATCAGGAATTGTCACAAAAGGAACCTTTTCGGGACTTAAGTGGTATTTATACTTCGAAGGGAATCCCGCAGGATGTTTACTTCCCTTCTCAGAGGCAGCAATCGCTGCCAAGATGTCGCTATCAATCTTGGTTTTAGACCTAGTAACTGCTGCAACTAAGTATGTAGATACTGCTGATTTCGCTGCTTCATCAGCAAGCGAGTTGCCAACAGCGTGAACTCCTACGCGCTGATGACCGAGAGTATGAATAACAAAAACGAGTGGCAACTTAGCCTTAAGCTCTGCCACTCGAACCCAGATCATTTTATGTTTTATTGTGCTACCCTTGGAATCACGAAAATCATTTTGAATCCAAAAGAACAAGTTTTCATTGTAAGACTGAACACAGTAGTAAGAATCACTTACAATCAGAGTTGTAACACTTGGATCCGCGTACTCTAACGCTAGTAATAGAGCACGAAGCTCTGCCAATTGTGCGGTGCAATCGCCCAGGGGCATCGTGTGCACCTCCCTGGAAATGAACTCATCATTCAACATAGCACCGACCACAATGGCGCATGCGGAAACGTAGGCATGTTTAGAGCCATGCGCAACCTGCGCCGACCCATCAGTGTAAATGATGCAATGGAAGTCCTCCAAAGGTCGCATAGCCAGAGGAGCAGGATGAACGAATTCATACTGCAAGTACTCTTGCGACCGTAAGGAGGCGTCAAAAATAAACATGACATCCGTGGATGACAATGACGCAGCCCACTGAATCCACCGAGGGTGCAAAGCTTTTGAATTTGGTACACTGGCTTTCGTGACTGCCTCCAAATGAGGACAGGGTGTTACCACTAGCATGCGTTTCCCCTGAGACAGTGCTCGTTCCTTAAGAATCGCCATCTGTACAGCAGTTAAAACCTTTTCCACTGTGGGAAACCGCAACTCAGCCGAAGTGTACAAGTGCGACTTGTAAGCAATAGGTACTGTGTCACCTTCATTAAAAGTGAGGTATGTGAAACCCACCGTCCCAGGAATTATTCTTATTACTAGGTTGGTGTGGTTATCACGAGTCAGTAAATATTTAGAAGCGAGCAGATCAGCCTGCAAGGATTGCAAAATGGCTGAATGCTCAGGCAGCCAGCATGATTTTGAGAAAGTTGGTTGTATCAAAGCATACAACGGCTTGATACGCTGGGCATATTCCGGAATGTAAGTTCTGCCGAAATTCAAAAAACCCAGCAAAGACTGTAATTTTTTCAGTGTTGTAGGAGCGCGCAATTGTGCGCAATTCTCCAAGAAGTGAGGAGCCAAACCTCTACCTTCATTGTTCAGCTCATAGCCGAGGAACAACACCGTGTGTTCTGCAATGTGCGATTTTGCAAAATTAAATTTGTAACCCATATCAGCAAAGGTACAAAATATGGAATTCACTCGACACAGATGCATCCAAATCTCGTCGTCTGTGAGATAAACATCATCTACATAAGAACATGCATCTGGATCGATTCCCTCCAACAGAGTGACTATTCTGGAGGTGAAGACTCCAGGACTATTTTTGTAGCCCATTGGGAGTCGCCGGAAGCGTTTTTGCACCCCAGCGGACGTAAAACTTGTCCACTGGGAGCTAAAGTCATCCAGTCTGTGGGCATAAAAACCATTGGAAATGTCAAGCGTTGTCTTGAAGCGCTTACGCACTAGACTATCCACTAGGGCAGAGCCGTGAGTATTCTGTACTGCACAGTTACGGCAATGCGAGTTCAAATGCCGGTAATCCAATACCAAACGATACGATCCGTCAGGTTTGGTCACAGTAAAAAGGGGATTATTCATTGGTGACACACACGTTTCAATAACTCCCTGATATTCTAATTGTTCAAGGATTTCTGCGACGGCTGCTTTAGCTTCACGCCGTATGGGATATTGAGGCTGAGGCTGCGGCTCAGACCGCAAAGGAATTTCGTGGCAAGGGGACAATTTGTCCCAACCACATTGGTTGCGGTAGAGAGCCGGTGCAAGAGCCCGAGCCCACTCTTCTGCAAAATGCTGCGCATGCTCAGTCGAGACAGTGTGCGCGAAACTGGGAAGGATTACCTCCTCCCCTCGCGGCGCTGCGAGCACAAAAGGTGGGGGCCAGTCAGCCTCGGAAAGCAAAATGTCGTACGTAGACGAAAGGTTCTCCCAAAACACCCCTCTGACAGTACGCTGTATGTCACCTTCAATTAACAGGACAATTTCAAAAAGTCTTTCAGGGGGAGCTAATCTCGTATCGGCTGTTTCTATTACAACAAACACTTCAGTCGCTGTCACCCTCAGTAGTGGACGGAGCGCCTCTCTGACTATGGTAATCTCCGCCGCGCTGTCCAGCAAGGTCAGAGCCCACGTCAGATTCCGAAGCCGCGTTCTCACTATCTGTGGCATATCTATGCGCTGTTAAGGCTGCGACTTTCTTTTTCGCAAACTGCGGACGCTTAGGCGTAGAATCCTCCTGCTTCACTGCGCCGTCCATCTGGCGGGACTGACCACGTCCTTGTTGGCCACCACGTCCACGTCCACCCCCTCCTCCTCCACCGGTCTTCGGGGCCGATGTTTCCTGAAAGGAACGAGGAGAGCGTTGATCAGATCCCTGAAATCGATCAGGTGATTTAATCATCGCGCGATCGCGCAAATCATAAACTTTTTCTGTCGGCGCAGGTGCTTGTACTGCAGGAAAAGAATCCTGAGTCTGTGTATTCTTCTTCCCCTGTGTCTGTTTCTTAGGCCAATTTTGTTTTTTGGACTTGGGCTGGACATCTGTCACTGCAGATTGTCCCTGAGGTTGTTTTTTCTCCTTTACTGGAAAATATTTCAGACCTCTACTTGTGCGGCCAATTGTCTTATAAGCGGCCACCACAATCTTTGCTAACTGGCGGGGTTTGTCGGCATCGGGCAGAGCAGCCAAAGCATTCGACACCTGAAAGTTAACTGCATCTCCTTTAACATTGGAGAGAATGAGATCACTTACAATCTCAAAAGAACCACACAGGCGCATACCCAATTCAACCGCTGCCTCTGGACCGTGATCATTCTGAACACGTCTAATGATTTCAGGCAGGGCAGTCATAGACGGGGTGCCGAAGCACCTTGTATAAACTGCCGCAAATGTTTTTCCCCAGCTTTCACAGTCAACAAGTTCAGGAGTTATATCCTTCGGTAGAGTAATCGTTAACATTCTATGTTTATCAGCAGGAGTTGAATTCGGAAAAACCGCCTCAAGTTGATCAAACTTCTCTGCTAGCCAGAATGGGAAGTCATCGTTGTCAACTGGACGCGCACCAAAAACCGAATTAACCATTACTGGATTGAGACGCATTCCTCCTCGATCCACGGGAGCGGCCGCACCCCCCTGGGGACCACCAGGAAGATGTCGACCGATGTATTGCACTAAAGCACGAATCACGGAAATGGAAACAACATGTAGCCTGCGAATTTCTGCTAGGGTACAAGCCCCGTGATTCGGGTGCGGGGTAAAGCCACCCAACGCAGGCCAATTTGTACCTGGAATTGAGAGTGGACCTAACCTCGCAGCGGACAAAGAGTGGGGGAGGGCGCCATCAAACCAAACTCGATGCTGCCAATGATCAATAGGTATTTCCAATGCCCTGTACGGCGTATACTCAGCCGGGACATCCGAGGCGGTGTAGGAGTGGAACAAACCAGAATTAGCGTCCACAGCCGGAAACGTAATCCAAGAGTAAAACAACTCGTAAGGAAACGCCGGATCTGCACATACCACGAAAATCACAGCCATCCCATCTACTGGGACTTGGTACGTCTGAAGATGGTTGCGAACCGCTACGCGACTATGCTGCGCAATAGCCACCGCCGCCATGACAACACTGGAAACAAGAAAACACAAAGAATACTTTGTAGCACAACTGGGTAGTAATTCAAAGAAACCGTTTAAGAAAGAATCAAGCTTGAATAAAGACCTATTTCAAAAAATAGGTAGGTTTCACCGACACCCCGTTTTCCGGAAACGGATGTGAAGGGGTTAAGGCATGAACGATAAACTACTCGAGTGTCATGATATAAGACCACCGAAACCGTTGGGCGCCATGTCGCAGGGTTTCTGTACTCACACAGAACTGTGCACAGAGGAGTGGAACCTCGGCAAATTAGGGTGTCCCAAAACTTACCTTAGCAACCAACTCACCCCTTACCGAGCTAGCTACAGTGTCTCATTGGACATATCAAACTTCCAATGTTTAGACAAACCAGAACATGAACTTACAGTACCTCAGGGTACGTGGGACTCATGAACACTCTTTCGTTATATTATCATTACAAACCAGAACATGGAGTAAAGAAGACACATGTGCATTTGAAATGTTTATTTACTAATGCCGTCTTCTCAGGCGCAGTATCTTAGATAATACAAGTATACTTATTATCAGTAGCAAAATTATCAGCATAGTTACTAAGACATAAAAAGCGAATGGTGACAGCATGTTAACATGCTGTAATGAATAAGAGTTAACAACACTTATATCTCACCCTCCCTAACACATATATTATATTATTAGCTAAGAAGGTCTCTTTGGGTTGTTTTAGGGCGGGCCCATACCTTAGTGTCCTAGCATGAAGGAATCACATCAGCATACACCAGCTCTCTCTGCATGTGCACCGCATCAAGTGTTAACAAAATCTCGTGCAAAGCAATATCAATCCCGCCTCAAGCCCAAGTTGGCAAAGGCTGCACTTGTGTTATGACTATGAAGGCGTGGAGATCAGACCTCATAACAATTACTTATTGTGTTGCTCCTGAAACTTCAGCACTCTCCGTGCAGACATGGTTTATTAAACAAAACTGATATCAGAGCAATAACATATTATTCTCACATACACCACGGCAAACCACTAGGTTGAAAGCTAAGTCAACAATTAAGGGTCGTGTGCAGAAGCTGCAAGAAAGGAAAAATGGCGTTTAAATCTCAAATGTACCTATGCTAACTTAACACGATATAAGGATATATAGGAGCTATACAACAGAGTGTCAGAGGGTGCGGTAGTGAATAGGGCGAAAGGGAGGTGTCGGGCGGGCACAGGGTGTGATTCTCAGGGAACAGCAGCGCAGATGGGGGAGGTTTATTACCCATGCATAAGACAGAGAGCGGGGGTGACCACTGCCTGGGGGAGATGCTTGCGAGGGTGGGGAGCCATGCTAAGGATCGACAGCGTGCACAGAGTGGGTCTGGTCAAGGCATCTAAAATGGCTGCCGTGCACGACAAAAGTGTGGCATTTGAAAAAAGACAAGATGGCGCAGACAATGTTTTTCAACACTTCCTGATTTCCTTCGAATCGAACGTTAACAGACGTTGGGGCATATTACCAAAGTTAAGCGATATTTATCCCTAACGATGCTTAGCAACGATTTTTTTACCGTCAGAAATTATCGCAGATAAACCTTGCTATTATCAAGGTTTATCGGAAATACGATAAAAAACGACCGCAATGCATTAATATCGCTGACAACTCAGCGATATTCATGCATTACCGAGCTAATGCTCTTAGCCATGTTATCCACCTCCCATTGGATAACATGGCTAAGAACTGCTCAGGGCAGGTGGTAGCTTTTGGAGATATTCGCCCTTATCTCGAATATTTCCAAAAGTTGATAATAGGAGATAGCGATGTTAGCGACTGTTTCCAGTCGCTAACATCTTGGCATGCCCACTTTGCATGTCATTAGTGATAAATATCACTCACATGCAAAGTGGGGCCCAAGATGGTCGCTATCTTCTACTAGCCGTCGCTAACTGGTGTTAGCAACAGCTAGGTAATACACATATAATTTTATCTCCGCGAAGCGGAGCGCTGTTACAGATATATATCTTGTTTCTGAACGTTAATTTCTCAAAATGCACTGAAGCACATATATTGAGACCTAGCAAAGGCACATCGGGCTACCAGTCCCTACAATTTTGCCAAGTTTCGTGCAAATCCATTCAGCTGTTCGATCCTACCGAGAGACAAGATGGCGGCCGCTACGGACTGTTTGGAATGTTTACAGACACCGGAGAGCCAATCAGCTTCGCTTCGCAAAGCTCCGTAACGCGAAAAGTACGCGAAGCGGTGCGCTGTTACAGATATATACCTTTTTTTGAACGTTAATTTCTCAAAATCCACTGGAGCACATATATTGAGATCTAGCAAAGGCACATCGGGCTACCAGTCCCTACAATTTTGCCAAGTTTCGTGCAAATCCATTCAGCTGTTCGATTATTATTATTTTTATTTTTTTTTGCCCCGCGGGGCCCTTTTAAAACCTCCACATCAAACCTAGGGGGTGAGCGACAATGTACTATGCCCCCTTATGGTCATTTGCCCCTTCGCTTTGGCCTCCTCTTGTCTCTCGATCCTACCGAGAGACAAGATGGCGGCCGCTACGGACTGTTTGGAATGTTGACAGACGCCGGAGAACCAATCAGCTTCGCTTCACAAAGCTCCGTTGCGCGAAAAGTACACGTAGCGGAGCGCTGCCCAGTCCGCTGTTACAGATATATATCTTTTTTTGAACATTAATTTCTCAAAATCCACTGAAGCACATATATTGAGACCTACAAAAGGCACATCGGGCTACCAGTCCCTACAATTTTGCCAAGTTTCGTGCAAATCCATTCAGCCGTTCGGGCTAAAAGTGAGGCCAACCGCCCTATGGAAATTAACATGGGAAAAACGCGTTTTGGGACCCCCCTTTTTTCTCGGCCCCCCCTTGACGAACCACCCCAAAATTTTCAGGGGCTGCTCAGAAACAAAATGTGCAATTTTCCTGAAAATTTCAGCCAATTCCGTCCACAAACGCCAAAGTTATTAGACATAGAATTTTCAAAAAACCCATAGAGAAAAAATCCTAACTATATATACCTACTGGCGACCGCCAGTAGGTAATATATATGTCGCTCAAGGTCTCCACCTCTCTTTCAAATAGATTTATTTGGTTCGCAACAGACGCGTTTCGGCGCTCCGCCTTCCTCAATGTTACAAACATTGTTGGATGGAGCCATGTTTTATCATTCGCGTCCACGTGATTTTCTCATGAAAACAAACAAGGGACTATAATCAAAACACCATATACGATGAATCTTCATATTTGAGGTTACATTGCATCCAAATAGTCCGTTTTAAACACATTTGCTTTTTTCTCTTCAAAAATGCGTTAACATAGGAGACGCGCGAGCGCGTCAACCAAGATGGCCGCCGCCACCGGAGCTCCGTGATTCCTCGGAGCTTTTAACCCAATTTAACGACGAAATCCTGTCAGAAACCCAGCGGAATCACCGGCGCTTGCCTCCTGTAACCTCTACTCACCTGTGAGTTCTTTTCTGGCGATTTTTGACGACGGGAGTGTTTCTCCTCACCTTTCCTGCTTCTGCTCCCTGCTGCTCCTCGAGGTGCTGCCGAGATTGTGAGCCTGGGGGCGGAGAGTTATTTAAGAAAGAGGCTGGCTTGGGCCTAGCTCCGCCTACAGTACTGTTTAGCTGCTGCACCTGGGTTTTTTCAGTGCTTAATGACGCATTTCTCCATATTTACAACACTTCTCCTCACATTTTGAGGTTATTTTGTCTTATTCTATTTTTCTTCATATTAAGGCATATTTTTTCTCCTCAAAATGGATTAAAAAAATCCTACCACTAATAAAAGGAAGCAGCAGGTTTCTCCTCCTCCAACAAAATCTAAAGTGGTGGAATCCTCAGAGCCTTCTTTGACTCTGATTTTGGAGGAAATTAAAGCCTTACGTTTGAATACCGACTCCATTGCCTCAGAAGTTAAAAATCTTCGTAAAGATATGGCTTCTATTTCCATGAAGGTGTCGGATAATACCATTAAAATCCAAGATAACAAGAATAAGTTGGATGCTTTTACACCTTTAATGACCAGAATTATTCCAATGCACACTCAGCTGTTGGACTTAGAAAATCGCAATAGACAATATAATCTGCGCATCTTTAACTTGCCTGAAGAAATTGAAGGGACCAATTGTCGGCTTTATCTTGAAACTTCTGCCTGGTCTCCTGAATATTAAGTTCACGGAAAAATTTGAAATTGATAAAGCTCATAGAGTTCCGTCACATCGCAATCCTCGTCATTCAAAGCCAAGGCAGATGATATTTAAGGTCCTGCGTCACCATCACCTGGTTCTTATTCGGAAAGCTGTTCGTGACATTCCATCATTGTTGGTGAATGGCACCAAAATCTTCATCCATCAGGATTTTGCTAAAGAAACAGTGGCTATTCGTAAAGAATTCTCTTCTCTTCGTCCACAACTGAGGAGCCTTGGTTTCAAATATGGACTATTTGATCCCTCTACAATGCGAGTCTGGAAAGGCAATGTTTCTAAATCCTTTCAGCGCCCAGAAGATCTTCGTCTTTTCCTTGAACAGCAGGCTCCTCCATCAATGGATACGCAAGACCCTAACTCTTGACTTCATCTCACTGGATTCTTGTGGCAGGTTTATCACTAAAATTCTTCATGGGCTCCAACGGTAACTGGCCATGCTTGAGGAACGGGTGTGCGTTTCCTTGTCTTTATTTATGTTGCGTGTTTGTGCCTTACTCTCTCTTTTTTGTTTCTCCCTTTCCTATTTTTCAATCAGAGTTACTCTCTTAACCTGTCTTATCCTACCTTCTTCTTGTTTCCATTTCTTTCTTTTCCTTCTCTTCTATCCTAATGGCTACTGTTCATAATATTAAAATTGTTTCTCTTAATGTAAAAGGTTTACGACATCCAGTAAAACGTTTGAAAATTTTAGATTATTTAGGTAATTCTAAGGCCGACATATGTTTTGTCCAAGAGACACATGTTGATGATAAAGTTTTAAGTTATATGAACAAAAAATGGGTGGACTGTATTGTCTCTTCACCTGCTGCAGGTAAAAAGAATGGGGTCGCTATTTTTTTTTGCCAAAAGGCTGCATTGTCAGGTCTTACATAAGACATCAGACTCTGAAGGCAGATATATTATAGCTAAAGTTAAAATTCATGACTCTATTTTCTTTTTGATTAATGTTTATGGTCCTACGTCAGAGGATCCTGTTTTTTGGACCACTGTTACGTCTGAAGTTTTAAAGTTGGGAAATGTACCATTGATTATTGGTGGTGATTTCAATGTTTTTGTTGATCCCTTGTTGGATAGATTGTCTACATCTTGATTTCGGCCGTCCAAGACTTTTCATGCCTTTAAGACTTTTCTTCAAACCACCAAGTTAGCTGACATTTGGCGATTGCACTATCCATCTGGTAAAGAATTTTCTTTTTTCTCCAATCCTCATAATTCCCATTCCAGAATAGACTATTTTTTCCTTTCCCCTTCCCTTATTCAATTTGCAAATGACCCTTCCATTGGTGCCATCGACATTTCAGATCACGCTATGATTTCTTTTGTTTTAAATGTATCATCTTCATTTACTAAACAGTCGAGATGGCGTATGAATTCCGACATTGTCCTTAACGACACTCATAAACCCAAACTACTTCAGGCTATTCAAGATTATTTTGCATTCAATCCGGAAGGTTCTACCTCCATTACCATTCGATGGGATGCTTTTAAAGCCTATATTAGGGGTACCACTATTTCTATCATGGCTCATGAAAAATAAGAAATTTAATTCACATGTTAAATCTTTAGAGAAACAGCTCATTTTGAGCGTTTATTTATTACGTCTAGTGATCCCCAATATAAAGTTAAACTACAAAAGCTGAGGTATGAATTTAATGCTATTCTCAGTACTAGAGCTGGGATACAACTCTCTAAATCCAATGCTAAATTTCGTTTTAACATCAATAGGTCTGGTAGACTTCTGGCTAGTTATCTACGTATTAAACGAGACAAAACTCAGATTACCTCCATTAAATGTCCTCAAGGTAAAATTGCTTTTTCCCATAATGAGATTGATAATGAGTTTTTGAATTTTTATTCCACTTTATATAATAAGCCAGATTATTGTGATGATTCTATAATTGATTCCTTTTTACAACATTCTGATTTACCTCATATTTCTTCCTCTGATAAAATTAAGTTAGATTTACCCATTACTAATGAGGAAATTCTCTCAGCCATTAAATCACTTCCAAAGAAAAATCCCCTGGTCCTGATGGTATCCCTGCCGAATTTTATAAAGAGTTTCAACATCATCTTTTACCTTTTTTGAGCCAGATTTTTTCTCATTTTTCTTCATCGGGTACCATTTCAGGTTCTTTTTCTGAAGCCTTAATTGTTGTACTTCCCAAACCCGATAAAGACCCTACCCTTGTTGCTAATTATTGTCTCATTTCCTTGATTAATCAAGATTGTAAACTATATGCTAAAATCATCGCTTCCAGGTTAGCACCTATCCTTCATTCAATTATCCACCCTGACCAATCTGGTTTTATGAAAAATCGATATTCTGCTAATAATACGAGAACATTATTACATATTATTGAGCAAAGTTCCACTATCCTTAGCCCTGCTGGTGTTATGGCATTAGATGCTGAAAAAGCTTTTGATAAACTCCATTGGCAATTTTTATTTAAAACTTTATCTTTTAATTTTGGCCCTTCCTTTATCCGTATGATTTCTGCTTTGTACTATGCTCCCACAGCTCGACTATTTATCAATGTCCAGATTTCTAACCAATTTTCTCTTTTCAGAGGAACTCGTCAGGGTTGTCCCCTCTCCCCTCTTTTGTTTTTACTTGGTATAGAACCATTTCTTAATTACATTCGTAAATGCGACAACATTCAAGGAATTACTATCAATGATATTACTGTTAAAACTTTAGCGTATGCTGATGATGTATTATTATTTATTACTAATCCTGTTTCCTCTGTTCCTTTTTTGCTTGATATTATTTCTCAGTATTCTATTGTGTCAGGTTATAAGTTAAATGTTAGTAAAACTGAATTTTTTCCACTCAATATGTTATGTACTCCTGATATGCTACCCTCACCAGATATCATTTGGCAAAAGAAAAAATTGAAATACCTTGGAATATTATTTTCCTCATCCCTTCATGCTACCTTGAAATTAATTTGTGAGTTCATTCTTGAGTATGTTAAGCAAAAAACTTCCAAATGGTCTTCCCTTCATCTTTCCTGTTGGGGAAGAATAGAAGCTATTAAAATGACTATTGCCCCTAAAATATTTTATTCTCTTGCAATGATCCCAACTCAATATCCACTCAAATTTTATAAAGATATTGACACACTGTTATCGAAGTTTTTATGGAATAATAAGCCTCCCCGTATTGCTTATAAAAAATTAAAAATTCCCAAATGTCATGTTGTTTTTGCCCTACCTGATTTCTTTTTGTATCATAAGGCGTTTATCCTTAAACAGAGTTCGTTATGGTTTAATAGCTCTCCTATGCTTACTCCCCCTATCTGGTTTCATATTGAGACTTCCCTTGTAAAACCTTTTCCTTTAATGTGCTTGTTAACCATGTCTCCCGTATCTAAAATTGTACATTCTTCTTCCATAATTAAATCATCGAGATCAATTTTTAATGATTTGGACTCCAATTTTGAATCCCCTTTACTTTTCACGGTACATTTGTCCTTATGGCATAGTGCCTTAATAAAATTAAATAGGAATATTTCCTTTTGGCCTTCCTGGATTGATAAAGGTATTTTTTATCTTGGAGATGTTTTCTTGGATGATGCGTTTATTCCATTTATTCAACTCCAATCTAAATTTAATCTGCCTTTATCTGATCTGTCAAAATATCAATTTCTCTGTAATTCTATTTTAGATTCTTTCCCAAATGGCATTCCTTCTAAAATGACAGCTGATTTTTTGCTATATGTTAATACTGTTTCTTTATCCTCTAAAGCGGTGTCTATATTTTATAAGAAATTCACCGTATCCTTAGGTTCCAATGTTGATACAATTTCTACTTTTTGGAATAATGAGTTATCTTTATCTCTGCCAAACGATTCCTGGTTATTAATATGGTCTCATTCTATTTCAGGATGTTTACCAGTGTCAATTTATCAAACTAATGCTTATATTTTATTTAATTCTTTATGGACACCATTGCGTTTATTTAAAGCTCACTTATTGCCATCTAATATATGTTGGCATTGCAAATTGCATCCTGGTTCCTTACGTCATATGTTATTTGATTGTCCGACTATCTTGATATTTTGGTCTGAAGTATGGAATGTAATACAGAAAATTTTGCCTATATCTGATTTACTCTCTTATAATTTAGTTATTTGTAAATCTGTTGCTTTGAGTGTACCCCTTGATGATAATGAAGCGAAATTATTTAACTTTTTGGTATCGGCTGCGTTAAAATCCATCACTTTTTGTTGGAAGGATGCTACTTCCCTTTCAGTTCATGCTTGGTGGTCCTGGATTATCTTTACAAGAAGAGATGCTCAATTGTCATTACAAGGTGTTCATCATAATTCTTCAACTTTTCAATCTTTCTGGTCTCCTATAGATTCATTTGTACAGTTATAACTATTGCTGTTTTATTGCTAATATCGTATTGGTAACTCTTATTATCTAGTATTTATGCTATGAAATGTATATTTCCCTTTCCCTTCTCCCTCCCCCTCCTTCCCCCTCTTATGTTTTCCTTTGAATGCCTATTTTTTTTACTGCGATGTATTTTATTGATGATTGTATTTTTATGATTATTCTTTTTCGCTTCTTTGTATTTTAATGAATTCTTTCTTCATTTTTTTGTATGTATTTCTGTATTTCTCCACTGTTGTAAAATTCAATAAAATTTTACTGATCAAAAATGCGTTAACATTCGGATTATTATATCCGGTTCATCTATCAGTTAAACTAGTCATGATTTTCACTAGATATACATTATCATCATAAAGCCGTATATCGGCACCGCTTGATTCTGTCCTATAGATCGAATATTTCTCCATAAAAATAAACCGTTAGCCATAGTTAGAAAAACCGAACTACCAATTTTTTCGGAAATTGTCTTTCTATTGCTTAGTATTGAGACCGAGACTGGCAGTGCCATTTTGGTAGTTTTAACCAAAGACAGACAAAAACATACAGCCGTGTATCGGCATATCCAGAGTACTTTTAGCAACATATACCTCTCACATATTATTAAGCCGTGGATCGGCCTACATCCCTAGTCAAAATTTGTTTTCAAAAATTACATTTGTCCTGTTTTATAAAAAACATTCAGGGTTTTCCCAAAATCAGATTGCTTAAAGTTCATTACCCTTTTAACTAAAGCAATTCTAGAAAAACAAACAGAGGTACCTATGAGTTCATCAGTTTCTGTTAATGTATACGATACAGTTACAATTTATAAATTTACAAAATTACAAAATAGATCAACATCAATTTTTGTTTTCTCCATGTGAGTGTCCCATAGTATCAATCAGTTTTATATTGGTTCTCTATATATACATTTCAGCAAATTTTTTATTATTCTTACAGGTTCACAGTCCGTGTTGTTTGTTTATCTACTTTTACTTTAGAACCCAATATGAGATGCTAATTCTTCTCCCGCATTTAGTCCCTTGGGATGTTTTGTCATTAAATCTATTATATACCGGGACTCTAATCTTCTCAGTCTGTGCAGCCTATCACCTCCCCTTGGACTATCAACTATATAGTCCAGACCAAAGTACTGTAATTGATGTCTGTTGCTTGAGTGTCTTTCTTGAAAGTGCCGAGCAACTGGATATGCCTGATCATTTTTATCAATTGCTCTTAAATGTTCCAAGATTCGCAATTTAAGTGGTTTGATTGTACTAACAATATATGATAGTCCACATGGGCACTTGAGACAGTACACTGCATACGGGGTACTACAGGTAAGATATTTATTGATTGTTTTTGTTATTCCTGTTCCAGGTATCTCCTAGGTTTTTACTCTTTTACTGTGCGCACAAGCTTTACATTTGTGACATGGATGAAAACCCTTCAAATCTGCAAGTGTATTGGGTTTCTTTTCCACTTTTCTTAAATGACTTTGCACTAGCATGTCTTTCAAAGATCTAGATTTTTTAAAAGTCACTAGTGGAAAAGCTGCAATATCATCTTTTAGTATGCTGTCGGTTTTTAGTATGTGCCAATTTTTTCTAAGCATGTGTTTCAGATGGTTTGCTTCCGCCGAGTAGGGAGTTACCAGCTGGAACTTACCTATCTCAGCTTTGTCAGCATCAGTGGTTTTATCTTTTTCTCTTAACAGGTTTTGCCTTGGTATAGATTTTACTTTATGTAATGCACTCTCTAGTGTATCCATGGCATAGCCTCTTAGTTTAAATCTACTGACGCATTCAGACGCTGCAGTTTGAAAATCTGAGTCTCTAGTACTATTGCGTTTCAACCTGAGCAACTCCCCATAGGGGATGCTCTGTATCAAAGAGCTAGGATGGTTGCTGGTTGCATACAATACAGAGTTACCTGCCGTGCTTTTACGAAAAAGAGATGTTTCAATCTTGCCATCCAAAATTAACACTTATAAATCTAAGTATTCTACACACTTGTTGCTTATTGACCCAGTAAATCTTAAATTCATGTCATTACTGTTGAGGACATCGATATAGGCCTTGGCGGTTTGTTCTGATCCCTGCCAAATTATAAACCGGTCGTCTATATAACGACACCATTCAATCACACAGCCCTTCTCTCCATCCACTTCCAGCGACCTGAGCACCTGCTCCTCCCACCGGCCCACGAATAAATTCGCGTAGCTGGGGGCGAAGCAGGTGCCCATCGCTGTCCCGGACGTCTGTCTATAATAAGTGTCTTCAAACATGAAGATATTGTTCCTCAAACAGAATTCCACAAAAGTTGTTAGCATAGAGTTATGTTCCAGAAACCTCAGTTGTCTTTTATTCAAAAAGTGCATCACTGCTTCAATACCCTTGTCATGACTAATGCACGTATACAGACTAGTTATGTCTAATACTAGCAATCTGTAGCTTGGGTCCCGTTGTATCTTGTCAATTTTTGACAAAAAGCTTTTAGTGTCCTTTATATAGGAGTCCAGTTCCTGTACTAGGGGAGTAAGAAAGTGATCGATAAAAGTTGAAAGATGTTCAGTCAGGCTATTCTGGGAAGAAATTATAGGTCTCCCAGGGGGATCAATGCTGTTTTTATGTATTTTTGGGATGTGGTAAAAGGTTGGCGTTATTGGATTGTCGCTTCTCAGGAATAAATACTCCTCCTTTCCCAGCATGTTTTTACAATACCACCTGTGAATTAATTAATCATATTGTTGTATACTGGTTAGGTATGCTTCTTTCGTACATAGTTCATAATTTCCTGTGTCCGAAAGTTGTTTATTTGCCTCTTTGCAATAATTTTCCCTGGTCTGTAAGACGACATTACCGCCTTTATCAGAAGGCTTAATTACCACATTTTTGTCATGCATTAGATCAATAATTGCTTTTCTTTCATCTTGATTGATTTTGTTTTTGCTTTTTCTGTCATCTTTCAAATTGCCCTGTCTGTATTTTACCAAGTCATTTACCATTGCCTCCGAGAACACATCAATTGCGTCTGGTGTTAACTGGGGATTAAAGTGTGATCTGGGTTTATATCCACTTTCCTCTCTTTGTTGTTCAATCCCCATAGCTTCTGCTCTAGTTGCTGCTTCATCAGTAGCTATTGGAAGCTGACTTGTATATTCCTCAAGGGCTAGTCCTTGCAAGGTTTCTACCGCTTGCAGATCTCGTCCTCTTAGTGCATCTGTAGCTGTGACTCTCATGGGTGTCCCAGTCGTGCTTTTCAAATTCGATCTATTTTGAAATATTTGTGTAATTTTTATTTCCGGACAAAGTTAAACGGGTCTATGCGTGTTTGTGTATATTCGAGGTGGCTTGTAGGACAAAAGAGGAGTCCCAAACTTAAAACTTTTTTCTCCGTAGTAGTTAGAACTCTGGGTGTTAAGTTTATGACTGTAATATCTTCTGTTATTTCCTGAAGTCGATTTATTTCTTCCGGTTCACCCAGTTGGATCTCTTGGGTCTTCCGTGTCCCCTTCCTCTTATTGCCCCCTCCTCCTCTTCTGGTTTTTCTTCTTCTCGTTCTGGGGGTTTGTTCTTACCTCCCCGTAGCCATGCCTGTTTGATAACCTGAAACTCGTCCTGAAAAGGTGTCCTGGTGGTGGTTCTTGCTTGGCCTCTATCCCTTGTCATAGTTTCATCTGCGGATTCATTCTCCGTTGCGCTTGATTCGGAAGTTTCTGCTGCCCTTGCGGGTTCTTGTCTGCTTCTTTTGTTCAACTCTTTTCTAGGGGAGTCGAATTTGCGCGCAAACGTCAGAATCCTTCCTTGGGAATAATCTCTTTCGTCGCGATCAAATTTTTCTTGTTTTCGCGTTTTTATCTTTTGTTCGTATTTGCCAAGTCTCACTTTCATCTATATCCTGGTATTCTCTATGACCTCTTTGTTTTCCTCCAACTTCGCTAGTTCTTCTTCCATAATCTTTATTTCTGCTAACGCCTTGTCCCGGTCACTCCAAGCATACTTGATTAGGAGTCCGAGGGTGCCTTTACAATAGTGCGAGGTGAGTTCCTCCCAGTCCGTCAATAGCTGTGGATCGGGGTTCTCATATGACGGGACTGTGTATACTCTTAATCCTCGTGGTACCATTTGTTCGTCGTAGTAGTGTTGCAGACTTGCTGCTTCCCACCACTTTCTGACCTCTCTTTCATACAATCTCTCCAAGGCTGTTAGTAGGTCCGTCATTTTACTTGGTGGGCTTGGTTTGGAGGTTGCTGCCCCTTCTTTATGTTTTTTAAACATTCCTTTGCCGGCTTCATGCCTGGACGCTTCATTAAACATGGCGCCTTCCATTGATTTCTTATTGCGTTTTATTAAAACATTAGAGTTGTTTACCCCTTTAGTCTTGCCAAGTATGCTTTTAAGATCAAGAAACACGTCGTCTGCTCACCACCGCGTGGTCCGTTCTCAGTCCTCCCTCCGAAGTCCCGGTCCAGTCCAGTCGGTGGCGGTCGATTCAGTGTGATTTCTTTGTCACTCAGCGTGGCGGTGCTCCCGTTATAAATCCACGCTCTCTCCTCCTGCTAGTATATGAGAGCACTCAGACGGGTGCGTGATGCGGTTGCAGGACCCGCAAAATATGTCGCTCAAGGTCTCCACCTCTCTTTCAATAGAAACCACGCACTCCAGGGGTAATTCTCCAAATAGATTTATTTGGTTCGCAACAGACGCGTTTCGGCGCTCCGCCTTCCTCAATGTTACAAACATTGTTGGATGGAGCCATGTTTTATCATTCGCGTCCACGTGATTTTCTCATGAAAACAAACAAGGGACTATAATCAAAACACCATATACGATGAATCTTCATATTTGAGGTTACATTGCATCCAAATAGTCTGTTTTAAACACATTTGCTTTTTTTCTCTTCAAAAATGCGTTAATATTCGGATTATTATATCCGGTTCACCTATCAGTTAAACTAGTCATGATTTTCACTAGATATACATTATCATCATAAAGCCGTATATCGGCACCGCTTGATCCTGTCCTATAGATCAAATATTTCTACATAAAAATAAAGCGTTACCCATAGTTAGAAAAACCGAACTACCAATTTTTTTGGAAATTGTCTTTCTATTGCTTAGTATTGAGACCGAGACTGGCAGTGCCATTTTGGTAGTTTCAACCAAAGACAGACAAAAACATACAGGGAAGGGTGGAGTTTCACTCTACCATCCCACCCTTGGCAAAGAGCTAGGGATGAGCCTTCTATTAATATTTGTAGATGGTTTGGTAACACCTACAATATAATTTCTGACCTTGGCCTATTTTGAGTTGCCCCAGAATTCAGTGACCCAACCCATGATATGAAATTGAATCGATCACATGACTGGGTGTTAATGTAGCTTTAACGAGGGTTCTTGTCATGAGCTCCAGCCCTGTGGTGATAATTGCAATTCTCACAAAGGATGAATGTGTATAATATACATTGTTTGTTTAGTTCATTCTGTTGTTTATAGAAGCTTTTGCTAGAATGGTACCATGCTATTTAGCCAGAAAAAGACGCATCCGTAGGATAATAGATCGAATAAACACTCTTCATTTATGGAAAAGGGAAGTCACAGTATGCAATACAGACCTAAGAGTGCCCTTGTGGGACTGTAGAACATGTGTGTGTGAATGGAAGGCCCATAGGGTCACGAGTTACGTGTGAGCAGAAGCCTACGACGAGTTTATGAACGTTTTGCTAGTAGTTGTGTAGGAAGACAGTGACGTGCCTTAAAGCAAGCAAGGAAAATTGCCTCATGCCCCCGGATTAGGCAGAGAAAGGTAGTCCTATCGGAGTTCTGTGTGGCCCTCAGAGGCTGTGCTCTGGTGACCCTGCTCCTGCTGCACTCGTGTTAGCTACGCCAGGCCCTGCTGCCTAACCAGAATCGTAATGAAGATCTTTTGGGTCACACTTAGAAAAGGGACTAGCACAGAATGAGTCATGCAGCAAGTGCATGAGCCAGAAATACTACTTTGGTGTGTGGCTTGTAAGTGAGAACGTGGTTGATTTGCTTGTAGTGCATCATTTGATGCAAACAAAATGCGGACTTTCAATTACTAATACTAATGCAACAAGTTCCCAAAACACAGATCTCTGAGGAAAACTGTGTATTTAGGGATTGAAGGGAAACCTCTCCTTACCAACAAGTTTTATCAACACCAATGAGCCTGGGACCATATACCTTATCTGAGAGAAAGAGGACAGAAACCCACCTTACCCTTCCACTGGGATCGATTTATTGTCCCTCTGTCCGTACGGAAAGGGTTCCAACACCATAACGGTGAGGTGTGTCCCTGGGCACTGCTTAAGGCTCCTCTCCGCACCAAGAGGGGTCTGGAGTAGGAAGACGAATCAACCTGAGCAAAAGCAGTGGCGTAAAGCAAAATGATGGGCCCACTGCAGAATGTGAAGAGGTGCCAGAGTCTCGCACATCTCAGATATTCATTGACATTGGTCCGAAAGGGGGGCCCTGAATGGCCAGTGGGGGCCTGAACAGTTGCCCCCCATCCCCAGGGGCTGCAAAACTGTGTAACTCACTTGAGCATGTAGTCTGCTTAGTCAGCCAAATATTCCTCACTGAGATGAAGAGCTGACAATTGGTAGTGAGGTGATTTGCTGGAGCTCCATGGCGAGGTGATTTGCTGGAGCTCCATGGAGTGGCGAGGTGATTTGCTGGAGCTCCATGGAGTGGCGAGGTGATTTGCTGGAGCTCCATGGAGTGGCGAGGTGATTTGCTGGAGCTCCATGGAGTGGCGAGGTGATTTGCTGGAGCTCCATGGAGTGGCGAGGTGATTTGCTGGAGCTCCATGGAGTGGCGAGGTGATTTGCTGGAGCTCCATGGAGTGGCGAGGTGATTCGCTGCAACTCCATGGAGTGGCGAGGTGATTCGCTGGAATTCCATGGAGTGGCGAGGTTTTCCGCGGAGCTCCAAGGAGTGACTTGTGGAAGAAGACAAGACTTGTGCACATGCACAATGGCAGACCTTCAAAGACCCCTCTCTCAAGGGATGGTGACATTGCTAGCCGTTTACTAGTAATGTGAGTTAAAGCCCATCACATCTCAGTGTTGGTTAGGGCACTCTGAGCCGCCGGGGCCATGCCCAACAAAAGGTGACTCTCAAGGGTAAATCACTTGATTAATTTACCCTATTCAGAATCAGAATTAGCTTTATTCGATTTTTGATTTAAAATCATAAAAGCAGCAGCAAAACACAAATAAAATACATCCATATTACATTACAAATCAATTGTTAAAAACAGAATTAAATTAATAAAACGAATCAGCTAATCAATATAAAACGAAAAAAAGACACCAAGCGGGACTCTGTCAGCAGTTATTCTGATTGATTTGAATGCTTATAGGTTAATTCTTATGAATAGTGCTCAGGAAGTACAGAATTTCAACAGAGGTTCGAATCTGTTAGGGGCTACAAAACTAGGGGCATTAAACGCACAGAGTCCCCCTCCCCAGACCTTATACTTCTTTACTGCCGTTCTTGATGACTGGATAGGTGGAATGCTCGGATAAAAGTCGTGTAAATCCCAAATGCGAATTGGGCCATCCCCCTCTTTCTGCTTGCATGATCGTAAATAAGGGACTATTTTCCTGTGCTTGAATTTGATTAGCACCAAGTCCCCAGGGATGGCTCTTGGCATTGCACCCAACCACCCCACCCTCCTAATGCTTAGGATCCCCCCATCTAAGTTAGGAGGCAGAGGTCTATTGGTCTGTAACCAGGGCATGACCTTATTAAGCAGGTCTTGACGTGTTTCATGATTTCCATGGTTTAGTGATGGAATCCCAGATACAACAGTCACATAAGGGGCGGCTTCAGGGGGTAAGTTAATTCGAGGCATTCTAACAGGTTCGAGTTCTGGATTAGCCTCAATACGGTTTATTAACGGGCGTTTTATGGGCAGTTTGAAGCCTGTTGCAAAAGGTAATGTTTGTGTATGAGAGTTTTGCGGGAGTTCAGCTTGGGTTTTACCGGGATAGTGAGGGGAATACGAGCGTCTGATCGTACCGGTTTGGTGCTTGATGAAATATGCGTTTTGATTGTCAATTCCATACCAGATAACCTGTCCCCCAGATCGTTTATTTTGGCCACCAGTGGTGATATGAGAGATGTTAGTAAGTGCTCAAGCTGTGCCAATAAGGTTGGTTGGAGGGGTGATGGATGGTTTTCTACTTCTCCACGCGCCATATCCCCCGATACTGTGATTAAGTTGGAGTGGAGAAGAGAGGGACTGGAGCATAATTTTTGAATGTTGGCTTGCTTCTCTTTAACAAAGTCATCATCGTGCTTCCTTTTAGTGTTGGGCCCCCCCGGAAGTACATTGGCTGGGGATAGATGTTTATTAGAGAGAAGAGGTGAGTTCTGCAAGGTGGCGGTTACATCATCATGATTAGTGGCCATGCTTATAGTGGGTAGTATGTCCGGGACGTATTTAGTTCCGCACAGGGCGTTCAACTCCTCCCAGATAGACATAATATGATGCGAATCGCCACAGTAGGTCGATAGAAATGTAAAAGAGAATCCCAGTACCTCTTAGCAGGAAATGTCAGTGGTCTGGCCCGTCCCGTCCTCCTTAGGCCTCTGAGGGCCGTAGAGGGCCCGCCCTTTGCCCGGGCTTCGCTCGCGTCCCGCGAAGCGGGGCAGAGCGCTGTTTATGGCACCTCCTGGCGCTGGGTGCGTCACAGAAGCTGCGCCGCCGCTGTGGCAGCCGGGAGTTGTGGTCCCGGAGCGGCGGCGCTGATCCCTGCAGCTGGTGACTCCTGGCGGTGGCGGCTTCGATGTAGGGCTTCCTCTCCCTGCCCCCGGTAAGTGGTTTGCTGACCCCCACGCTCCGCCGGGCAGAGCGCTGTTTATGGCGCCTCCTGGCGCTGGGTGCGTCACAGAAGCTGCGCCGCCGCTGTGGCAGCCGGGAGTTGTGGTCCCGGAGCGGCGGCGCTGATCCCTGCAGCTGGTGACTCCTGGCGGTGGCGGCTTCGATGTAGGGCTTCCTCTCCCTGCCCCCGGTAAGTGGTTTGCTGACCCCCACGCTCCGCCGGGCAGAGCGCTGTTTATGGCGCCTCCTGGCGCTGGGTGCGTCACAGAAGCTGCGCCGCCGCTGTGGCAGCCGGGAGTTGTGGTCCCGGAGCGGCGGCGCTGATCCCTGCAGCTGGTGACTCCTGGCGGTGGCGGCTTCGATGTAGGGCTTCCTCTCCCTGCCCCCGGTAAGTGGTTTGCTGACCCCCACGCTCCGCCGGGCAGAGCGCTGTTTATGGCGCCTCCTGGCGCTGGGTGCGTCACAGAAGCTGCGCCGCCGCTGTGACAGCCGGGAGTTGTGGTCCCGGAGCGGCGGCGCTGATCCCTGCAGCTGGTGACTCCTGGCGGTGGCGGCTTCGATGTAGGGCTTCCTCTCCCTGCCCCCGGTAAGTAGTTTGCTGACCCCCACGCTCCGCCGGGCAGAGCGCTGTTTATGGCGCCTCCTGGCGCTGGGTGCGTCACAGAAGCTGCGCCGCCGCTGTGGCAGCCGGGAGTTGTGGTCCCGGAGCGGCGGCGCTGATCCCTGCAGCTGGTGACTCCTGGCGGTGGCGGCTTCGATGTAGGGCTTCCTCTCCCTGCCCCCGGTAAGTCCCTATTATAAAATGAAGTCCTAATTCACCTTCATTTTAGAAAGGATCACAAGCAGTACCTTCATACATGCCCCAACTGTTTATCGCTATTTTAAAGACCAGTTTGTGTAATTAAAAGGTGCTCCATGTCTGTAGGTCATTTGGCTGTGTGATTATCATTATATTAGTAGGGATAACCGTGGCTGTAAAGATCTATTTGAAAAAGCAGTATTCATAAACCTAAACGCGTACTGAATAACATGACAGAGGGCCAGTCAATGGTTTGACATATCTTGTTAACTCACTTGGTAGCTGGCGCACTCATTTTTAGGGCTTGTTACTTCGCCTAACCTTTTATATTGTCTACAAAGCAAAACCAAGTTCTTCATATTCCTAATATTTCGTAACAGGCTCTTTTTTGTTGATATTTTACCTTCCTGAGAGGCTCCTAATAAGAATCTCAAGTCTGTCTGGTAAGTTAATTAAGATGCCTGCTATAGAGACCTTTGTCCAACCTGCAGGTCACATGTTCAAAACCTAAAGCCGCTATAACAAGCATAGGAACTGTAGTAGGTCTCACATTTTTGGGAGTTCGAGTTAATGGTATTGTAAATGGTAATGTGTTTTACCTACCAAGGGAGGATAGAGGGAGCAGTAGAATGACGCTGAGGTAAGGGGCTTATGCCTGGAATGCTAGCGAGAGGAGTAGAGAAGATCGAGAGGAGTAGGGAGAAAGACCGGGGTAGAGGGTCAGAAAGAAGTGGGTGAAGCATTACGGGACAGTTCCTCATAGGTGCTGGCCAAAATGGAGTCCGTATCCTAACAGATTAAAGTTTTTTGATGTGCTGTTGGGCTGGGATAAAGTTGTCTCGTCTGCCCTTAAAAAGCCTTGAGTGTGCAACATATTTAGATATACAGCCGTTCTGATCTACCCACTCCCCTGCCTCAGTGATGGTGGTGCACACCTGAAAACACAAGCCCTGTACGGAATTGTCCTATAAAACCGTTGCAACACCTACTACTCCATGTTTGCTTGTAATAAATCACGATTATTGACAACAATGTTGTGCATGTTGTCAGTCAGCTAATACCTAAAGCAGTCTGTGAATGGCTATTACATTAAAATGTGCTGTTCCCTTACCTGAAGGTGTACTACTGCAGCTGCCGATACTTTGCCCGGATTGCTACTGCACTAGTAGTATGTGTGCATGGAGAAGTAACAGCTACCAATCAGATCCCCGTTATTCACGAACAGATCAATGTAGTATGTTGTAAAGATGCATGCGTGCGTGTAGGAATTTGCGTTCAGATCATTGGTTATTCAGGTACATGGAAATGTATCAGCTGGGAGGATGCACACATGCTTGCTTGTCTGATTGTATGCACAATCCGGGCTAACTGAGAAACACCACTGTGCACTCAGGGACTTGCAGTTTCATAGATTCCCTCATAAGTACGGACTTAAATCGACAAGAATTCAACATGCGAACAAGCCATACTTGCTTACATATGTCACGCAACGCTCGCTTCCACCTGGCAGCTGCAATAGGATGGGGAGGGATGATGACAACAAATCATTTGAGCACATGAAATCCGCTTCCATAAATAACATATTTTTTCAAAGCAAAGCCCAACATACATCGTAGGTCCGCATCCAAGGACTTCAAAAATTGCCCATCAAAATAATCATTTAATAGAAACATTGTAATGATCGCTACTCCTCTGCCTTTTACTTTCCCTGGTGGGTTCACTGTCTGTGGAAGGGGCGGGCAGTAAAATCCGGAGCATGGACTACACCACAGACTGATTAAAGCTGTACAGTTTCACGACTGAAGACACTGGCGATATGGGGGGGCGCAAAAGCTCAGTAGTCGACAACTTGTGAACAAAACTGCCAGACACACTGGGTGCAAGCAAAAACCTGAACAGACGACTTGGGTGATGGGCAACAGAAGACAAAGACCTCTCCCAAACAACAGATAACAAATGCCAGCCTACGGAAACTGAACTTTGCCGGTGCTTCTCAGCCTTGAACAAAAGTGAGGTATCGGGAGCGAGAACCAATGAGGAGACAGCAAAGAAGATCAACGCAGGAGGCAACCTATGGTAAGCAGCAGGCGGGATTAAAGTCCGTATAGTGAATTCAACACTTCTTGCAGAACGCGCATGCACGCTGCAGCTCGATCTAAAAATAGAAGCATTGAACTCCATTATAGTGACACCTGCTACGTGCAGTGTTTATGAACCCAGCCAGCTCTGTTAGCAGGCTCTATGGAATAACAGCTCCTTATTAATGCAGCAGATGTGGCCAATATTTTCCCACTAGGCTTCTATCATACAGCTATGTAAAAAGTTTTTTCTTTTTGAAAATTGGACATGGCAAAGCAAATGATTGCAAATACACAAAAACATACACACCACAGGTAGCAGAATGTCATGAATTCCTCGGCTCACATGCATAACACATACACCCTTGGCCAAGAAAAGCACCGGTTTCCCTCAAAGACGAGGCACACGTTTGGCACCAAGCAGCACCAGATAGCCAGTATGTAGCACTATTGGTTTGATTGAAACAGCACAGGAAGTTTCTGCGTATACATTGAAGAAGCGCACCGAAGGGCAAAACCAGATTCTCACTTGGGTGGGAGTAGTGTATGCTTTTCTCACATACACAAAGCACACACAGATTGGACCAATAGCACTGCAAACTTTCCTCACACACTTGGATCAGGGACAGAATCTGCAAGAGCTGTCCATGCGTGTGTGTGTATACATGCATGTTCTCTTTCTTCTTTCTCTCGTTCTCTCCTCTTCTTTTTCAGCAGCCCTATTATGTCCTCTCAAACAGGTTGATGTTAATGTCCCGATTGATGTGGAGGGAGGCGCGGCATATCAGACCACTTCCGGGCTAGAGGGGAGGAGAGCTTAGCGTCATTGGCTGCTCACATCACTACTGCTGCATAAAAACCTGATGCCATACGCTTCGCGCAGCGGACGTGCCAAAGGCAAGCCCGTCTGCGCCCTGCCGGAGCCAGGACCCATGACCCATGACCCATGACTCTTGCCCGTTTCTCCACTCATATTGGGAGCTATAGCCCTAACTCTCTACTCAAACTAAGAGGAAAAGCCTCTGCTTCATGCCATTTCTCTTGGAACCTAGCAGTTCAACACACCAGATGCTCACACTGTGGATTTCAGCTCCACTTTGCCCCACTAACCAAAACAACGCAGCGAAGCATGTACCTTTTGAATTGTAGGTCGCTCTCTAAACACACTATGGAAATTTCCTTGCTTTTATAAGAGCTAAACCCAGATGTTTTATTTCTGACCGAGACCTGGCTCCATACAGAGTCAGAACCTGATCTCATCCAGGCCCTCCCTCAAGGATATCAAATACTACGTGGCGAGAGGAGGTGACTTAGCAGTCATCTAAAAATAATGTTATAGGTGCCGCAGCTCCCCCAATCTGATACCAGACTATGAAAGTCTCTCTTTTGCCATAGACATCTCCCCCACTAGCACCTTTTCTGGGATGCTTATATATCGCCCACCCGGAACTCTGGGACAATTTCCTAACACCCTTCCATCCACTATAGCCAACCTAGCATGTATCCCATCTAATTTTACACTGTTAGGGGATTTTAACATCCATTTTGACATCACTACGGACTGTACCGCCCTAGAAATGACAACCAGCCTCTCTGCGCTACAATTTAAACAACTAATGCTTAAACTGAGCCACACCAAAGGTCATCTTCTTGATCCATTTTTTTTAGTAATTGCGCAGATCTCCTAGTGGGAAATCCCTCCTCCCTCCTGTGGACGGACCACATCTTGATCAACCTTTCTCGGGTTACCCCAACCCCTACTCTTCTACCACTACAGTTATTCGCACGGAACAAAACTGGTCAAAACTCCCCCAAGCTGAATGGTTAGTGGCTCTTAATCTCCAGACCACCCGATAATTCTGACTACACTCTAGCCAATGAGAACTACAATAGATGGATTTTCAATTCACTAGACTCCGTACTCCCCATGAAACATACTGAACCCAAGCGCAGTACCGGGACTGCTCCCTGGTATTCCTCTGGACTACGGGAAAGGAAATGTCACTGTAAAAAATTGGAGAGGAAATGGCGACTGGATTATTATCGTTCCAGTAAAATTGCATATAGAGCAGCGATAAAAACCTTCAAAAACTAAATTAAAATCATGCAATCTACCTTTTTCAAAAGAAAGATTAACGCACCTGCCTCCAGGTCTAAGGAAATATATCACATTGCGAAAACCCTCCTCAAGCTCCCAGAAAAACCTCCAAACTCCATCAATGCACAAACCCGCTGCAACAACCTGGCAGTTCTTTTTCCCCAAAATGCAAACCATTTATACCTCCTTTACCCCCACTCAGACTCCCTTTCCGCTCACCAAATCACCTGAATTAGGGCTCCAGTCCCTAGCCACACTTGAATCCCTCCCCCTTCTTGAATTCACCATGTTAGAATCCATTATGCATCAGGTGAAATCCGGCTCCCCCAATGACCCAGCACCCCCCCCTGCACCCTGCTGCCAGTCACCGGTTACATCCTACCCACCATCCTTGATCTGCTTAATGCCTCCCTATCCGCCGGCACTGTCCCTCCTCCCTGGAAGTGGGCCATGGTTAAAGCCCTCCTCAAAAAACCCAACTTAGATCAAGACAACCACAGTAACTATCGACCAATCTCCCTGTTATAATAATAATAATAGGCAGATTTATAAAGCGCCTGGTTACACTAGGCTAGTGTGTCGCTGCGGTGCAAGGCCTAAAGCATCCTTGCTGACAGAAAAGAAACATGCCCTGCTCAAGTAATACCCCCGCAACTCTACTCTGAGGGGAAGAGGTGGGTTTTCAGCTCCTCACGGAAGGTCATCTCTGACACCTCCGTCCGGAGCCCCCACGGGAATTTGTTCCATTGTTGTGCCGCTACAAAACGAACAGAGCGACCTCCCAGCCTTGCTCTCCTGATAATAGGTATACTGACTCTCCCCTTCCCGCTAGATCTTAACTGACAGGTAGGGGCGTAAGGAGTAAGAAGGTTGTGAAGATAGGAGAGACCCTTCCTCTGTAGAATCCGATGGCTCACACAGAGCGCTTAAACAGAGTTCGTTCCTTAATTGGAAGCCAATGCAAGGTGGCCAGAGCCCTCTTAGAAGGGGCTCTCTTAGGCAGCATCAGAACCAGGCGCGCTGCCGCATTCTGGATGCGTTGTAGCCTCTGAATGCATTTGGCATTAGCACCCAGGTCAAGGATATTCCCATAGTCCAGCCTCGATGTCACCAAGGCATGGACAATGGTTTTCCTAGATGTGGTTGGAAGCAGGTCCAAGGTCTTCCTGAGTCCCCGCAGGACTCCAAAACAGGTGCCAGCCACCCGTCGTGTATGATGTTCAAATGAGAGCTTGGTGTCGAGCCACATCCCTAAATTCCTAACCTGTTCGCTAGGCGTGGGAATGGGGCCCAGTGTCGGTGGCCACCATGCCAATGTCCACATCGATGGTGCTCTGCCTATGATCAACACCTCTGTTTTGCTTCCGTTCAATTTGAGGCAGTTGCTAGCCATTCATGACGCCAATTCTTGGAGATGTAAAGTTACTTGCTGCCTACTCATCTGGCTGTGTAAGCGACACAACCAGTTGCGTGTTATCAGCATAGGACACGATTTTGACCCCAAATTTTTCCATGATCTCAGCCACTGGTCTAACGTACAGATTAAATAAGGTCGGACTGAGGGTGGACCCCTGTGAGAACCCCCGTTCCAACTTAATGTCTTTTGACCGGTGGGTTCCCAGTGCTACCTGGAAACTACGATCTTGCAGAAAAGATTCCATCCATTCCCAGGCTTTACCAACCACCCTCCCTTTCTGAGACGCTGTAGCAACATGTGATGGGCTACAGTATCGAATGCGGCACTCATATCTAAAAGAATCAAGGCCGCCGTCTGTCCCTCGTCCACATATTGCCAGATGGTCTCAGTCGACAGGAGAAGAGCTGATTCAGTCGAGTAAGATGCTTGAAAGCCTGATTGGGTCGGGTGGAGAAGACTGTGTTTGCTAATATGTGCGGTCAGTTGGGTATTTACTACCTTCTCTGCAATTTCCCCAAAGTAGAGTAGTAGCGAGATAGGACGCAGATTATCCAATTGATCCATGCTGACATTAGGTTTCTTCTTCAGAGGTATAACCACAGCCTCCTTCCATTTCTTTGGGACGCTGCCTGAGCTAAAAGAGAGCTCTAAAAGATGTCTAATGTAGGGCTCTAACGTTTCAATACTCCCTCCCAGCACCTTGGGCGATGCAGGGTCTTTGGGTGAGCCAGACTTAATGTTAGTATTTATCTTATTTAGGGTGGCCTGAGATGGAACTGTAAAAATATCCAGGCATTCTGATCCAATTATGTTACTGGGTACGTTCGCATCCGTGCTCCTTTCTCGAGCCGAAACCAGGAAGGTGGAGTACATCTTCTCTACCTTCGCTGCAAAAAAGTCTGCCACTCGATTACAAGACTCCACTGAGCCCACCAAAGGTACAGCGATATTCGACCAGGAGGATATCTCTTTAAAGATGTTGAATAACTCCTTGACCGAGTTCTCTGCTGTCTCTATCTTCCCCTTATAGTATAGAGCCCGCGTCTTTCTAACTAGGGCATGATATCCCTTGAGACTGGCTTTATATTCATTCTTGCCAATAGTCGAAGTCTTTCCTCCAGCATCTTTCGAGGCGCTTAGTTTGTCTCCCTAGTACCTTAGATGACCAGGGTCCATTGCTATCAAGAGCCTCCGTGATGCAACTGTCTAAGGCGCCACATGCAGACTCCGCATCCTGCCTGTCCGGAGCCCCTCGCTGTGTAAGGGCCATGTTGAAATTCTCCGACGAGAAACCCGCCCACCTCCTATGTTTCTCTTTATTTTCCGCCTTTATCTCTGCCTTCATTACAGGTATTCTAATTTTAAAAGGAATCACAAAATGGTCTCCATTTCTAGTGTTCCCCAATTTGAAAAAAATCGGGTCCAGTAAATAGCCCAACTGATGGGTGGGGAGCTCCGATTTTAGTATCATCTGTAGTGCTGCCAGTTCTTGGCAGATCTCTTGAGCCCCAGTATGGGAAGCATCATCAAAGTGGAGATTCATGTCCCCCAGTAACAGCAATTTCTCAATCCTGAGTGCTGGTTGAATGAGACATTCAATCAAACTAGGGGCGAACCGAGTGGAGGATCCAGGGGGTCTGTAAACCAGGAGCCCTTTTATAATATAATTATTAAATGCACAAATAGAGAAAAAACCAGCTTCACTGTCCATGATATCCATCGACTCAAGGGTACATTGAATGGTGTGTTTATAAATTATCTCAATCCCCCTCCCCTCCCAGTGGATCTATCCAACCTGGTGATACCATAGCCATTGGGGAGGTCCTCGAGAATATCCGGGGCGGAGTCCTCATTTAGCCACGTTTCTGTGAGGAATAGCACATCCACCTGGACATCTAGCAGATGGTCGTGGATATCTACTCTGTGCTTCCTCAACGATCTACAGTTAATCAGGGAGAGGCTCAGTGCCTGGTCAGTCACTGAGCTTCACCTGGTTGCTAACTGTAAAAGGGGAGTGATTGCACACCATGTTATTGTTTCCCACCATAATACTGTGCAAACAGTCTTCCCCCATCGTTGGACGAAGCGCATATAGCTGGTGGAAGTTGTATTGCAATCCGGTGTCAGAACTGGCAGGTGGTCTGGCCCCTAGCCCCGGTCAGTCGCGGACGGGCACAGATGTGCTTGCCTTCGGCACGTCGAAGGCGCGCCTGCTGCACATCCTCGGGGGCATCTTCTTTAAATCCCTTTCTATCTCCCGCCACCAGCCCCACAGACAGCCGGAAGTGGGGCTGGAATTACTGTGTGGGAGGTGTGTCCTGCAGCGTTTCTCCGTGCAAGCGGCACAACAGCCGTGACGGACCGGAAATGCTGAGAGAGGCTCAGGACTCGGTGAAACCACAAGTAAACAGTGGTACGTTTTTTAAAAGTGAAGTGAATTCAATGAGCAAAGCTCCGATTAAAAAGTAACCCCAGCTTTCTTCAAAATCACTGGGCCCCCAAATAGTTGTGAAAAAAGCAAGAAAAGTTTTTTTTTATAAAATAAAGCGATTCAGTTACAGCATGAATTTAAAAGGATTCCCCATATTTTCCAATATCCCCAAGCCCACCAACAGCAAGCAAGTAGACCTTGTATCCGCCCTGTTACCTTGGCTAAGCAAGATCCTTGAGAAACATGCCAACATAGTATCGGCAGAGTTCCTAGAGACCAACCACCTGCTCGACCCCTCTCAGACAGGATTCCGTCCCATGCATGGGACCGAAACCGCCCTTGTTGTAGTGACGGAGGAGGCCAGGAAGATCCTGGACCAAGGAGGCTCCGCAGCAATCATCCTCCTTGACCTAAGTGCCGCCTTTGACACTGTAAGCCACAACATCCTACTGCAGCGACTTACCAGCTTAGGAGTCTCAGGAAAAGCAATTACCTGGTATGAATCCTTCCTTTCAGACCGCTCCTTCCAGGTTTTTGAGGGCGAAATCACCTACCCAGCAAGCCTCTTCGCTGGGGTGTGCCGCAGGGCTCTTCTTTGAGCCTTAAACTTTTCAATAAATATATATGAGCCCCCTAGCAGAGATTGTCCGCCCCTTCGGGATAAAAATGATCACCTACGCAGATGACACTCAGCTAGTGGTGGCTCTCAATCAACCACACACCGCGCCTAATAGCCTGAGGGGCTGCTTGGAAGAAGTGAACAAATGGATTACATGGTCATGTCTCAAGTTGAACGAAGACAAAACTGAGCTGATGCCCTTAGGTAACTCCCCCAATCTCACCATTGATACATTATGACCTACCTGCCGTGGCCCTGCTCCTACGCCTAAGGACACAGTTAAGAGCCTGGGCATCTGGTTTGATAAGTCCCTTAACTTTAATTGTCAAGCAGCTAAACTCTCAGCCACTTGCTTCGGTCTACTCGGGCTTCTACGGAAAATTCGCCCCTTACTACCCTTCCAAGCGAGACAGATCATGGTCCAGGGTCTCATTTTGGAAATCCGGAGCAGTCATCAATCAATCACTGATCACCCCCTATCAACCGAACAGACAGCTCAGATCAGCATCTTCCTTCCTTGCCACAGTACCCAGGATTAAGAGAGTCAGATGTGGGGGTCGTTCATTCTCTTATAACTCGTCTAAGCTCTGAAACCCCCTTCCCCTCAATCTGCGATCAGAGCCCAACTTACTCCCTTTCCGCAAATACTTTAAAAACCCTGCTTTTTAATAAATCGGAATAGTCTCCAACTGTGCATCTGCACGTGTTTGTCTGTAGTGCCAGGACGCCTGAGGGTAGCTATCGCGCTTAACAAATGGTCTTTTCGTTTCATTTCAGGTACTGTATAGTCCGCAGCAGTGCAAGCTAAAATTTCCCTCACAAACAAAATGGGTCTCCTCATTTAAGCTTACCCTCACAAACAGCATAGAGAGCTGCAATGCAAGCTGTCCTCTCAAGCAAATGCAAAAACAACAATTGATGGACAGAATGCAGAACAATGTCATACATTTACCCCAGTACAGAGATCTGGGCCTAAATCCATTGTTTTTTTTGCTGCCCATGTCATTCCAGTTTGAACCCAGTCATATGCAAATCAGTCTTGACCCTGCACCCAATAGGAACAGTCCAGCCCGAACTGCCAGGCCAGGCCAGGTCCTCCCTGGACTGGAGAGAAGCATCCTAAGACCGGTTTCGGAGTTTCACCCCTCATCAGCCAGGATAGCTTGACTCCAGTGGCATGTGGGGACAAGGAGCACCCCCTATCTATCCCTTGCACTACCACAGTAACCCAAATCACTGCTCTATACATGTACTCTCTGACACATCGCTTATTTGTGTTGAGAAGCTTTCTGTTCAAGTGCCTTGTATTGATCTCCTGCGCATGAAAGCTCCAGGAAGACTCTACTGGGAGAGAAAAAACTTTGCGAAATTACAGAAGTAAGCTGTGTAAAAAACACACAAAAAGAATACAAGCATGAACCTTTGCGAATGAGTGACCTCCTTTTTAAAGTTAGGAAAACATGCGAGTACGTACCCCTCCTTAGCAAATGTTAGTATACTTTTAACAAAGAAACTTCGAGATTCCAATTGGTATTTTTGTTTTGCTTCTATTCTTCATATTTATTCTTGATTCATGAATTTTCATCAATCTCAGAGAGTTACAGGGATTACTCCTAGATATTCAACAGCTGACAGGTGTTTCGCCCTTTAGCGATCATTTGGACTCGGGCTTTCTCAAGGCTTTTATAATCTTAGCAGCAACACTTATTATGTAGCATAATATTAGACAAAATATATTGCATCAGGGAAATCAAGGGGAAACCAGTATTTATTTTCATAAAACGGCGGCAAGTCCTGGGATAATCCCTTTTTTTGTTCCGGTCTGGGCGCGGTACAACCAGTTAAGGCGTGTAACTGCGCCCTGGTCAAAATGAAAAAGGGATTATTCCAGGACTTGCCGCCATCATATGGAAATAAATACTTGTTTCCCCTTGATTTCCCTGATGCAATATATTTTGTCCAATACTATGCTATTACTTATAATAGAGGTCAGTTGGGTCCAGTACCTCGAGTTAACCCCCTCCTGCTACTTTCAAGAATTGGCAATAATACCCAGAAAGAGAATCTTTGGATCTTTCATCCTACGTAGAATAGTTTGAAAGTTGTACTGCCCTTGCCATATGTGTTGTCAATACAGCTTTTGTAGCTTTTGTATGGAGATTATTCAGGGTCAGATTGTGAATCAATAGCAGCCCTGGTAAATTTTGTCATATCAACCCCCATATTACATGCAGCGAGTGAGCACAGCGAGCGTGCCTCTCCACTGCAAGGTTGATTTGAGAGGATTCTTGACCCCCCCCACCAACAAATTTAGAAAAATTGCAAATATGGTGCGTTCCACTACACATTTCATTTTAGAACCTTATTCAATCATTGAATGGGTGGGTGGAGATTGGAGTCCGGGCTTCTTGGCCTAATGAATGAATAGTTCAATGGTGAGGAGTAGGTGGATCAATAAGTTCAATAATGCATGAAAATGAAAAAATACTTTTTAGGTAAGTTGGGCAAATGGTCTGAATTCACTGGCCAAGAATGGGTGTTTTGTTTTTCGGTTTAGCTTCTTCATTAAAGCATCACCTTCACCAAACACTACTATCACCAGTGCTTAATTTGAGGCAGTGGTTTCTGGTGCTTGGCACCAGCACTTAACTGTCCACGCTGGTGCTTTTACCAGTCTGCCATATGGTAGCGCTGTTTTTCTAATGTAGAGACCAGCACAACAGTTCGTTCTTAATTCAATATACCTTAAAATGGCTATTACGTGCCTTCCATTGCCATTACTACATCTTTGGGGGTGTGGACTAGTCTGAAATGTCACACTTGTAGGTTTTCATGGTTAGTAGTGTTGGTTCTGTCTTAGGCGGCGCTGACAGGAGCAATGGGTTAGTGCAAGTTGCAGTGGCTTCCTGATGACCAATTAAGAACTGACCATCGCCAACACTTATAAAATGTGGATAGCTTGGATGTATTTAACACAGTGCGCTGATGTAGTGCCTGAAGAATTAAACACCACAAGCTTGGATCTCAAACTGGAGAGAGAAAAATAATAACCACTGAGTAGCTGAATTTCGCAACATAAAACCAGGAAAACCCTGTGTCAATATCCTGACTTCCATTGAATTTTTTAACAATGCCTCCTCCTCATCACCTGAGACCGCCTTCAAAAACATCAGTTCAGGGTATGCACAGCACAAAAGCAAAAGACTATACCGTTACTCCATCTACACTAACACCCTAGGCCACGCACGTATAGAAGGCAAAAGAAAGCCGACTTTCCTCTTGGTTCACTAATGCATCGTTGCCAGGGCAATGGTGGCGGGGCTTTGAATGTTTCTAAGTTCATGATTAGATCCTATCCCTTCTAATAACTACCATTCACCGCAATGTGTTGCAACAATCACATTATAAAGTAGTACACTGTTTTGAATTTTAGGATCTTTGTCATATGTATTGGACTCTGAGTCCAGCAACAGCAGCCCACTCGCCTTTTCTACCTCTAAAGCCCTGAAGGTCAGTACTGCTCCTGGAAACCATGCAGGAGACAAGAGTCACTCAAATGAATAAGCAAATGCTTTTTAAATGAGCATGCTCGGACTGGGCACACTTTAAGACCTTTTGTTTTGCATTGTTTATTTTTAAAGCATGAAAGTGCTGCAGGAAGGAAATGGAGCCAGCCTGGCCATCCGCAAGGTGTTTTTGTTTTGAGCCTTTTTGTGCAGTGTTTTCATGTCATGTGTGATGACCACCAAGGCGCGGCTATCATGTTATGAAACAGTGCCTGGCAGTGTGATGGGTGAGGGTATGTGAGAGATGAGAGCACAAGTTCTAATTAGAATAAGGTTTAACCAGCTTAGCCACAAGGGAAGTGGGATGCTCTAGAGTGTAATTAGGGAAGGCCCAGTAATCCATGCAGCGACTAGTGCCAGGCAGAGATGCTGTTGAATGAGTAAAAGGATACCAAAGGGCAAGAATGGGAATTGGTGACAAAAGCAATGGACATGCACCATTTTATTTTACTTATTTATTTTATACTGTCTACGGCTTAAAAAACACTCCATGAAGCAGGAAGGATATGGAAGAGCCATCAAGGCTGGCAACTTGAGCATAACTACCCAAACTTTCAAAGGTTCTGATTTCACCTACTCCTGCTAGGCTGAAGGAAGCCAAAATTTGAGAAGGGGGTCACGCTCCTAGCCCCTCTCAGGCTCTCCAATGCAGACGAGCACCATTTGGTGAGCCCGAGTCGAGTCATACCAATGCCCAGCTAGAGAGACACCCTGCACATGTGAGGCGGAGAGATTAAGTGCTTTGTAGGTTGCTGCCCCAACAGCCAGTATACGTGCCTTGTGTTTCCCTGCTCTCCTCCCCCTCTACCTCATCACTAGAAACCTTAAATCGAAGTACCACTTACTTGGATTAGATCACTTAGAAACTCGGAGTCAAAGGTGTAGCTGGTTGCATCCCCATTTGACAGCATTGAGCAAGTTATGAAACTCGCTTCTGGTTACAGCTTGGGTACTCCATTAAAATACCCATTCTGAAAATCGCTTATGCCATTGCTGCGACCACCTTTTCTACTCTGACTGGCTCATCTATACTAGGATGCACAGTTGTGGGTGTATTATTTAGAAAGAGATGTAAACCTATCAGTTGACTGAACTTACTCCAGACTCACAGGCTTTATGGATACTGTACTGTATCCGACTCTACTCCAGCCCTACCAGCACCCTTTATTTAGGGTACAGTCTCTATCCTGCATCATGCATTTTTTCACCTCCCTTTTGTCATCTGAGCTACAGTTTTTTCCCCTGTACACAACTCTATCCTATACCATTAACCAATACACTCATCACTAACACAACGCCAATCAACACCATACATAACTATATCCCATTCACACACTCTCCCTGCTGTAATTACACCTAACGGACCACCTTTTATCACTAACAAACATATATGCTTCCTTCCATCAGTTGTCCAACAAACACCCTCCTCTCCCTTCTACCATAATAACACTTAACGCACAACACACACACTGCACACCACCACACTTTGTAACTCTTGCAACAAACCAGTCTAAGATAAACACTCACCTCTACTTCATTCCCTCCTACACACAACATACACTCTACTCATAAACACATCACCGCCCCTCTACGTCACAACCTCCTCTCACATACAATACTACACAACCAAATCCATTACATGAAACATATAAATCAGCACCCTTTTTCAATACTCCTCAAAAGCAAAACGTATCTCACACACTTTTAAACTGGAATGTAAGTGACCCTTCCACGCAGCTTTGTGGAAATGACTGATTTTAAATATTTACACCCATCCGGAAAAGACAAAGAAATTGGAAAGCTTGCTAAACTTGACCAACTTAATAAAAACCCTACAAGTAATGTATCAAAATTATGGTATGGTAATATCTGGGGATTTCAATTGTAATTTAATAGGGGCTCACTCAAATAAGAAAGGTTGTCAAAGCGGGCCTGAATTTCCCAGCTGGAAGCAAGACTTGAATTTGTCATTTTGAATGGGAACACAAAGGGAAACCAACCAGCGGGACTCACCTACCTAAGCGGAAAGAACCAATCTACTATTGATTACACCTTAATTAGTAAAGACCTATTGAATTTAGTGGAGTCTTTTTCCATAAAAATTCGGCCGGAGAGTGACCATTTTCCCCAAGAAACAGCATTTTCCGTTAACTTGATGCATTTAAAGAGCACAGCATCCTTAGTTGTAATGCCTGAAGTGCATAATCAAAGGAAACTTAATTCGAGAGGAACAAATACGGAAGAAATAATGAACATAGTCAAACTACCTATGGGGAATAATGAGACACTAGGCGCTCACTTACTTGTACAGGACTGGGAGAACCTGGGCACGTTCCTGCTAGACAAATTTCCAGCAGGCTCCACAGGAAAAGCCTTGTACGGAGCAAGAAAGGCACCATGGTACAATACAAAGCTGAGAGGCCAGAAGAGAAATATCGCAAAGGAAGCGAGAGCAATGGCCTTAGTGGCCAGATTGGGAAAAGACACAGATTACAGTAAGATCACAAAAATGAGAAAGATATATAAGGAAACGTGCAGAGAGGCAAAAAGAGTACATACTGAAAATCTCTGGGAGAAATTACTGTGGGCAAGTAAATTACCAAACAGCAGTGAATTTTGGGGACTAATAAATAAACTATCAAAGGGAACCGAAACTCTCCAGAATACAGGATTAAGTGAGCCAGTGTGGATCCAACATATAGACAAATGGTTTAATAATACACGTACTCACAGATGTGTAGTCCCAAGCCCAGACGAACCAGCGGATTTGCAGCAGAAACCAACCTCAACTGGCAGACCCATTTTGGAAAAAGGGCTTTCTGTAATACAATAACTAATAACGTTTACAACAACGAAAAGCTTAAAGGTGGTGATAAAAAAAGCTGAAGTCTTCTGGCGCAGCAGGGCCAAAAGGCCTTCCAAATCATCTCTTTAAGCAAGATCCGGATTTTTGGGCTAAATACCTTGCTCCTCTTTTTAACCAGCTGCATTCAGAGAACACAAAACCAGCTTTGTGGAGAGAAAGTTTACTCCATCCAATTTATAAAAACGGCAGCCGAATGGAACCTGGGAATTATAGGCTTATTGCCTTAATAGATGTAGAGGCAAAATTGTTTGCATCCTGCATTTTACAACCTGTACAGGAGTGGACGGAGGAAAAAAGAATAATCCCAAAATTTCAAACTGGTTTTAGGAAGGGCATGGGCACCATCACAAATCTGGCAACAATGGCAATCTTAATTGAACAAGCTATAATTGAAAAAACTGGTCTACTAGCTTGTTACATCCATTTGAAATCTGCTTTCGATAGAGTGCCGCGATATCGACTTTGGCTGAAATTGAAAGAATGGGGATTACCGCAGGAATTGATTAACACAATAATGGCTCTATACAGCGAAACATGGGCTATGGTGAAGCTAGGAGATGGCAGCAGACTATCAGCAAAGCTGAAAATAACCAATGGCCTAAAACAAGGCTGCATGCTTTCACCATGTCTATTCAACCTATACTTAGCAGATCTAAATAATTATCTTCTAAAGACAAACAGCCACCCGCCCAAACTGGCAAATGAGTCAATTAAGTTCCTGCAGTACCCGGATGACATTCTGGTTATGAGTCAAACCCCAATAGGACTGCAAAGAATCATAAACAAACTGATAGATTACTTTGCCCTTTTAAGATTGGAAATAAACAAGAAAAAAACCAAGGTGGTTCGACTAGCAAGCCCCAGAGCCGGAAAATATAAATTGTATGCAAAGGGAACGCACATTGAGGAAACTAGCTCATATAAATATCTAGGCATCAAACTGGGCCAAAGAATGACTTTTACTGAGCAAAAAATGGATATAAAAGCGAAAGCCCAATCGTTAATCTTTACTTACAAACGGCTCTACAAGAAATTGCAATGCCCCTCACACGGCCATCTCTTGAAAATAATGGCAGCTCAATTGCTTTCAACTTTGTCCTAAGGCTGGGAAATCTGGCATGGTCAAGAAACTGCTATTTCAAATGAAATGCAGACAAAAGCATACAAAGCAGTTTTTAATCTCCCAAAGGGTGCATCTCCAGCACAGGTGCGCCTGGAATTTGGCCTCCAGAATCCGGAATACCAAAGAAAAGCAACATTTGTAAAATTGTGCTGGAAACTTAGAGCACCAGAACCAGGATCGCTAAACTATTTATGTTGGACGGAAATACAAACTCAATTCGAAAAAATAAAAAAAATACATGGGGCGATTCCTTGCGAACTGCCCTGGCTGTACTAGATATGGACGAAGTCCGGAATCAAGAGCTGGAGAGAATAACATTTAATAAAGCGTGTAATGCCACGGCCAAGAAACTTTCATTTATGGAAGACAAAAGAAGACTGTCCAAACGACGCCACGCATGGGCGGTAATAAATTTGTATACTACACTAAAACCGCAACCCTATTTAGTTGTGCATTTTCGGCTATCTTTATAGAAGAGGTTTACGGCATACAGATTGGGTGACTATAATGCAAAGGATTTAGTCCCTACCTGGAAAAGAAAACAACTAACTGAAAACTGCCAGCTGTGTGGATATCGTAAAGAATCAATATGAATCAATAATGATGTGCGTTTTGTAACCCTTTAAAAAGAGAACGAAGGAAGCTGCTATTGGCACCTTTTTAAGGATTTACAAATTCTTACCTACAGGCAGGCGGTAATAAGCTGGATGAGAGGCACTTCCAATATTTTAATTTGTCGTGGTTTAAAATTTATGACCCAAGTGGACACCCTCTTGTTGAAAGTAGTTAATGAATAAAAGCAAGGGGTGGATCCACTTAGGGATTTTTAGATTAGGTAATATTTACTGAAATGACTTTTTCTAATGGCGTTTGTTATAAATTTTTACTCTATGCTTTATGGTTATGATAAACCAAATAAAGTTGTTTTTGACTGACTGAACGACATATCACACACACCAGCACAACAAGATCTTCAAAGCGCAACACCTGATAATACTTACCATCACAAAATACAAACATATACCCACCTTTCAAACCACACAAAGGAACAAACTCCAATGCCAAGCTTTCACTCTTCCACCACACCTAACACAGATACAGTAATACAGCACCTCTCTTCTAACCGCCTCTCATCCATTGGACAATTTAGAACATTACTACATGACCCAAATTCTGTACCACCTCCCCTGACTCCTACACCTTCCACCTTAAACACACGCAAAAAATATAAGCAACATGCCATACCTCACAACTTTGCTTCCCCATGTCTACTTCACAGCAATGTTACACCACAAAAGCAACATAGCACTCCAACTCACTCTCAAACACCATCTCCAACACATACATATGCAGACCCATCAAAATGCCTTCTGAACATGCTGGATGAGGAACACGATACAGAACTGCTACACGATTGCTATCCTAATACAGCTAATACCAGCACTAAAGACACACCTGCTACAAACCCACACAATACTGATCACTCTTCTACCAAAAAAAGTCCCACTATCACCAAAGGCCACTCACTAAACTGTCTACTAATAAATGCTCGATCCCTCTCTAAAAACAAGCATCACATCTACGACCTTCTCACCGATGCAAACCCAGACATACTATTCATAACCGAATCATGAATGGGAGAAGATATGGCTCCAGTCCTCACCCAAAATCGTATAGCCAAAAAAGTAGGTGGTCTAGCTGTTGTATTCAGGCAAACAATACATATCACTAAAATTGACGATCTCTCCATAAAGAATTGTGAGTCTCTTCTAACAAGATGCAACCCTACACCGTCTTCCTCCTGTAACTTCCTGCTCCTTTACAGATCTCCACCTAGCAAGGCAACATTCTTAGACACACTTCTAGACACAGTTTCAAACCTGATAACAATACACTCCAAGATACACAAGGAGGGCCTGGAGGGATACTTTTAAAGACTTATGGACTTAATCCCCTATTTCAATGAATCAATAAACAAAAAATTCCTAGAGTCTGTCCACAAAGGAATGTTCATCAATGTATGAGCAAACCTAATCTCATGTACTCAGCTATAGTACAAAAGAATGACAGGGAAAGATCTTATTAAATTGGGTAGAGATGCAGAGAAATAACGGCCAACAAGTAGATGGCCTCAAAGAGGGAAAGGAAAGGAACAACCAGAGAAAAATAAGAAAAACTCTGTCGGATCATTGGTGTCCCATCATTACACTTTTCGTGTCCAGTGTCCTCATCTGGGCTACCAAATAACTATACTTCACCATGCCTCCAACCAAGAGGAGGGTGGATAAAAGATATAGTTTAACCCTCTTTGTAGAGTTTTTTTCCAAGAGAGTAGAATGAGAAAATAAGACTCTCTTGAAAGATTAGTGCAGTATGGAAAATAAGAGCAAAGAGCTGATTTAAAAAAAGGATACACATCGGATACACCAATAATACTAAGTCTGGATCGGTTGCCTCAAGGATGTATTCCTGTCTAAAAACAGTGAAAAGAATAAATCAAGAGCAGTTGAAGTATGGCACTGCTCTTATGGTCGACATGTTTCAGCTAGTTGGGTATAGCTCCCTAGCTTTCTTCAGGACCTTAACGCTTCAAAAGAAGCTTCATTACTGTCACTAATTTTGCACTTTGATACATACATTTTTTGTTGAATTCACAAAAAAGGATAATCCTTTATCAATTCCTCTGTATGGACATGATGTATCCGACATCTGAAAAAGAATTAGAAAAAGGAAAAGACGAGGGAAAAATCATAATAAACTGCATCTCTTATCATACAAAGGCACAAAACCTATCATAAGTTTTGTTGGTTCAATTGTCTAAGTTGCAAAAGTTCTTATAAATCGCAATGGTGAATTTACAAATGCGCCATGAGGATAATACCTCACCTCACTGGGCTCCAGCGAGTGTCTGAGAGGCCCTGCTCTGTAGGAAAGTCAATACAGGAAGTAGAAATCAAAATACATATAATGATTACCATCAAAAAGCAGCTGTTTTTGACGGTAGAGCCCGAAACTCGAAATATCCGAATCCAGGCATTTACCAAAAGCTACTTAAAAACAGTGTGTAAACTCCTCAACCTTATGGCAAGGCCGAGCCGCGACCCGGCATCGAAAAGTGACAAGGACAAAAGCGAATTAAAATTTGTCCCAATGTCATTTGATCACTAGCTGATATGAAAAAATGGAATCCAAACAAATATTTAGGTGTTGCCTGAATGTTAGTTCAAGTATTACAACAAACCTGAAACCTAAACTTGTGCCTGTGCACAAAATTCTGAACAGCTAAATGGCTGTCCAGAGTGACCCAGGATACCAAGAACTCGCCTTGATGCGTCCCGCCTCTCCCTTCACTAGTGATGACTACAAAAAGCAAGGGAAAGGATCTCTAATCACAGAGTACAGAGAAAACCTTTCTCGAATCATGAGCATACTGTGTTCCAAAAGACGCAAAGCATTAAGAGCTATTCTTCGCCTAGATGAGTCCCGTATGAAAGGAGCAAAGCTTGGAACGAACTGCTTTTCAAGTTGGAAATCGCAGCGAATATGTACCAAAAAGCCGCGTGGCCCCTACCTATCCGTCGTTGCCTCCGGGTGGGACACCGCTAGGATGGAGGTGCCAGTTCTGTATTTGGTCTCTCATTATATACGTAATCTCTCGATTAGTTCACCGTGGCGCGAGCCAATCGCATCACCGTTGACTACTTCCTGGTCACAATGTTGATCGGATATGTAGTTTATCATGATTATGCATGACCTCTGGTAAAATATACTCCAAAATCGCCTATAGCGAGCTCGTTATTTAGTATATTGAACGTGTGTGTTATATCCAATGTTTCAAAAACCACCATAGTATCAGATCTTCTCAGTCTCTATATCGCGTGTAATGACTACAAAATGACGTCATGAACCATGGGATTTGTAGTTCGTGGCAGACGCGCAATATTTCTATTTGGTTCCGAATAGTTAATTCAAGTATGGTGTTAGAAAGAATTTATGAATGCAAATCTTTTGTCCCCTTTTATCCCACCGCTAACCTTCTCACTCCAAGTAACTGACTAATATCCACCACTGAAATTACTTCATATTTCACCATATTAATTCACCACTAATCCTTTGTAGGCTTCCTGAATAGCTTGCGTCAACAAGCGCCATATAAATACAAACCTTTGTCGTCCTCTATCCTTCTGCTATCATTTCAAATCCAAATTACTGACAAACCTATCTACCACTTAAAATGTACTTGCATGTTTCACTATACGAATTCAAAACTAATCCTCTATGGGTCCCGGAGTAGCGTGCTACTCGCCGAAAAAGCGCTTTGACGCCTCGTCAGGGGTAGTAAGCGCTATATAAATGCAAATACAATACAATACAATACTTTTCAACTCCCCCCCACCCCCCATCATTTGGAAGTGTGCCACCCTCCCTTGACCCATCATTCATGTATAATGCCTTCTAAGGGCAATGTGACTGAATATCTTCCTCACCCTCCAAATGCTCAATCTCCATTCATTTCAATGGACTAACTCTCCAAAACCAGTCGACTTTGGATACTCCAGAGATAGAGCAGTAACATCTCGCCCTGGAGGGGGGAAAACTTCTCCTTCTCTGGGATCGTGGCTTGTTTCCATGGTCTCCGAAGCATGAATATTCCTAATTTTCCTTGTAATTAACAATAATTATTACATTTTAGTTCACAAATCTTCGTAGAGCTGTTATCGGGATTTGCCCCTTTATTTTCACCTTGCACCAGCCTAAGAAAAATCAATTTTCCAATTTTCTACAGCGACTTTTGTATCTCCTTGTTCTTTTACTATTTTGCTACCTGTCACTATCAACCTCCACCTGTCCTCTAGTGAAGCTGAACTCTGACGAAAAGCAAACATTGTGCAGCACAGGAGGATTTCTACGAAGTGTTTTCAATATACAGGAAAAATTGGCGCACATAACAAGTTGAGGTGAGAGTAGGGGTGAAAACAGATTAAGGACTGTGCTTCTAGGTCAAGGAGAAACCCAAAAACCCCTGAAATAGAGTAGGCAAGAGCCAACCCTGTTCAATGTGAAGACTAAAGTCCCGTGCACACGTTGAAAAAATCAATTCAAAAGGAACCACATGTATCAATGGTTTTTGTTTAGAAAGCAGAAAAACAAAGGACAAGGTCCATGACAGATAGTAATTTTTCTTTGTTTTTTCTGTGATAATTGGTCCTCTATCCAGAGGAGATACCAAGAAAAGGCCAGCCGAAACGTGTTTCGTCAGACGTGTAGTCACCCATGACTCTTCAGGGATGGGGATAATAAAACAAAAAGATAGTACAGTACTTTGTATAAATGGTACAATCGTTCAAAGGACAAGCAATTAAATGTAGCAAGAAAATACACCTCCTGGCGAGTGGAAACCCTAAAAGAGAAGTGGAAAGGACAAAAATCTGTGACTTCACGCATAGGTAGTAGACAGAACCTGGAGTGAAATGTGAAACCTAGAAATAGACTCTGTAAAGGGGAAAAGAATATGTATGGTCCCAACGAAAAAGAGAAAGGGTCCTGGAATGAAACCTGGAAAGGAAAAAGTATATAGAGTTAAAAGGCGGGAAAGAAAACAATTCAGAACGGGTAGCATTGCCATGATACTTCAGGATTGAAAACATTAAAATCAATGTCTCCAAGAAATAGTCACATGTTTCTAAAACAAAGGACGCAGTGATAGGTGAGTGATTGGTGAGTGCGAACAGCATTCTTTACAAGAACAACCTAAAAAAAAAACTATTGTTGGGCGGACATATCCACAAACCTGCACAGATCCCTGTGTGTAGAGACAAAAATAAAGAACAAAACAAAATACACTCAGTTGAGTCCCCTGTATGGTAAAAAACACGGTAGCTATTCAAATCAATTCCAGTGTTCTATGGGAGAAAAAATACTAAACATGCATGGTAAACTGCCCTGTAATCACCTGAAATTAAACAGTAATAATGCAAAGCAAGAATGCTCTAAGAGAATATCAATTTTAACTATTTTATAATCCCGAAAAAGGGGGCCTTATTTTCATCAGAATACACTCCCACTACTGTCAATCAACATGCGGGGAAAGGGAGAAATACAGAAATAGGAAAAACAGGTGATAGCCGATAAGAAAATGAAGTTGATTCGGGGAGAATTAATCTCATAATATGTGTGCTGAAAAGTAGAAGAAATACCTGAAAAAAGGCCAATCTACGTGGGATCTGCAAAGGGACATAAATAATATGACACGGTCATAAGGGATGTGAGCAACAGAACTGGAAATGTCACAGTATGCTAAACGAAGGAAAGAATTCAAACTAACCGGGGAACCGGTGATAATTCCAACCCGGTTCTGAAACTGGTAGTAAATCGTACAGAGAGTGCCAATGTAGTGATAGCAATGGTTTAAAAAGAAAACTCCCACTATTCGGGAGCAGGGAAAAATGACGGGCGGGTACAGCCGTCACGATCGGAGAATGCTGAAAGCACAAAAACGAATGAAGGTACAGGTTAATGGGACTGTATGCACTACGCCATCCCAAAACCACCAGTCAGTTTAAAAAGGGGTCAACCGCTTACCTGCATGTGCAGTGGAGTCAAAGAGGATTAATGCTCAATCTGGATACGGAATGAGCATAGGTTCCAACAAACCCTTACTAAGGGCCCGATTAGGATTGCGGTGACCTATGGTACCCACCAGCATTTACATGCACAAAGCGGCAGGCACCGTGCGGTGCCTGCCGCTTTGTGCATGTAAATGTTAAACATGCATTTTTAACCTTGCGGCGGGTGCTGCTTCAAGCAGCACCCGCCGCAAGGTTAAAGTTACAGGATGTGACTACCAGGGTGGCGGTCACATCCTAATTGCACTGGAGGGACCGCCGCTGCCCCTGCGGACAGTCCCTCCAGCTCTGGGGGGGGGCAGACGGACGCAGGTCGGTCCGCCATCCTAATAGGCCCCTAAGTACGGTGAGTGGGAGGCGGAGCCTCGTATGTTTAAAAAAGGACTAGACCGTCAACGCAGAAAGCTGAGAAAGACTGAAGTGTGTCACGCGACAATGACAGAAACACTAACGATCGGTTTAACAAGGAAAAAAAAAAAAGATAAAGTATATTGAATGAAAAGGCAAGAAGAGAGGGTACCGGGCAAACCTGGCCAGTGTAATTGACAGTATGAATGTCTAACTGATAGTCCAAAATAATTCCTTATCTCCCAACAAATATTTCTGAAATCATTATTTTACAGCTGCATTGTTGAAAAGATGGTAAATTTGACAGTCCAAAAAAGATCACGAATTAGCTTTTTATCATCACTGCTTAACGTGAACTTAAGTAAAGAGAATGTGTACAGGAAAAACACCATGAGCAAGGAAAACACATATCATAAATGGGCTAAACATGGAGGAAAGCACAGTGTGACACAGGACATGTAAACTCAACATTTTTTTTTCAGCAAAGAGATAGCAGCACAATTTAAACGTGGGAGAATGAAATTGTTTGTGCAAACAATCGTGATACCACTGAATGGGACAAAGAGCATACCAGAATTAAGTTGAGTCAAAGAAACGCAAGGGTCCTTGACTAAATACTTAGTCTATAAATGAACAATAATTAAGTTAAAGACATAGTAACTGGAGTCATTACCGACACACAAAATTCTACAGGAAAAATACATAGTAGAAATACCGCAAGCTTGGTTATGGCAGTGTTCATGAGCCTAGAAAGTAATGAAACTCATTGTCAGAATTTTGGCCATGCTCAACAGTGTGCAAGCGCATGATCCAGGTTGCTTCCTCGCGCTGGAGTCTTGATTCACAATTGCCCTCTCTGATGCTGGCCTCAGTGACGTCAATTCCTTAGAATTGAAATTTCTTTTGTGTTCCTTGGAAGGGCATTCGGCCATGTGCAGTGCCATTGGGTAACGTGCGTCCAGTTGATGTATTGCTCTGACATGTTCCCTAATGCGTTCCTTCAAGGGCCTGATAGTGCTGCCCACATATTGACTTCTGCACAAACATTCAAGTACGTAGACAACATATTTCGTGTTGCAATTTATGTTAACATTGATGGTGAAGTTACGCTTGTTATACCCTGAGAACGTTTTGGTTCCATGTTTTGCCCATTTGCATATGCCGCAACATCCACACTTAAAGAATTCTTTTGTCTGTTGGGGTTACAGTAGGGCTTAATCTGTTTTTCAAATTTCTTCCTCGTCAGTAGGTTATCCGGGGTCTTGGAGTGATGACCTCCTTCAAGGATTTTTCGGCGAGTAGGATATTCTAGAGTTTGTTGATGCTTTTCTTGACAACCAGGCTCATGTCATTGTAATCCATGATGATTCTTACAGGTTGTGTGGTTTGGATTCGGCGGTCCTTGTTGATAAGGGTTGATTCCCTTTTGGATTGTCAATTCTTTTTGCAGCCTTGTGAAGTACATGAGGTTTGTGTCCCCTTTTAATAAAAAGTTTCGTCATATCACTGATGCAGTTCTGAAACTCACTTTCTTCACTGCAGTTTCTTCTTGCACGTACAAATTACCCATAAGGAATTGTATCAATCTGATGTGTTGGGTGAGAGCTTCCTGCATGCAGGATAGCATTACAGGAAGCTTCCTTTCAATGCAGATGGCTTTGAAGAACATTGTTTAGAATGTACACCTCAATGTCTAGAAAAGTGACTGTGGATGTAAATCTCATATCCATATCATTGTTATTTAGGTTTTTACAGAAATCATCCAGTTTTTCTTGGCTGCCAGGCCAGATTAGGAGACAGTTATCATTATGGCGAATCAACCGTTCTCAACTAGAACCGCCGAATCCAAACCACACAACCTGTAAGAATCCTCATGGATTACGACATGAGCCTAGTTGTCAAAAAAAGCATCAACAAACACTGGAATATCCCACGCGACCTTGGACCCTGTCACCAGGCAGGTCGCTCCTTCACCACACAGCCCTCCTGAGCTGCTGCTGCCGCTCAATCTGGTTTGTGCCTGTGTGATTTACATTTGCTGTGCTCCCTATACTGGTGCCCCTCTGTGCCTCTCTTTACCTGGTGTATCCCCCGCTCTGTGCCCCCACCTGTTTAGTTAGCATTGTTAAAGCAGGTACTGTGCACACGTACTGTGTAAAACAACTTAAGTAAGTATAAATAGTCAATAAATCCAACAGAAAAGAGACACCAATGTTTTGTTTTGAGAACAATATATTTTCACTTCATATACGTCTTCTTTTTCTTTTTGCATGTAAATCTTAACGCCAGCCGACACGTGTTTCGTCACTAGAACAATGTCTGTGACTCATCAGGGCTGTGAAAACATGTGCATAAGGTAAATACAAACGCAAATAAAGTGGTAATGATGACAGACAGCAGGCAGCAATCATAGAAAAGAGGTGCGACAAGTGTGTACAGGGAAAAACCCTGGGGGGGAGTGTAAATGACAATACAGACTGCGAAAATTGACCGGATGAAAAGAAAAAATAAAATAAAATAAAAGGAATCCACATTAACGTCATGCGGAAAAATTGAAATGACCGTGCGTGATGAAAACACTGAATTATAGGTGAGTGGAAAGTAGTAGGAGCGCTCTAGTGAGTGAGGATGTGCACATGAAAAGGAGGGGAAAAAAACTCATCAGGGAAAGAGCTGTTACTGAAAAAGTGAAAAGTGGCGAGCATTCGGCATCAGGCTAGTTACAGTCAAGCCGAAATTAGTAGTGAATTGATGCGATAAGTGCCTGGGTATCTAAAAGTACCTAGAGCGTGTCAAAGATCCTACCGTGCGCAAGGCCAATACACATTATTTTGTGACAAAGTGAAGGCTTAAAAAGGCTGTGCTCTAACAAGCATTATCCGAGGGAGCGTGTCACCGTCGGTATTGGAAAGTGACATGGAGTAAAACCAGAATATTATAATCACAACTGTAATGCGGTGAAGATATTGGTAGGTATATATGAGGATCATACACTGTGTAAACAAGATATTCCGACAGACATAGTGGTCAAGAAGAAGATGGCATGCACACATAGGAACACAGCAAGGAACATCACTATGAGAATAAAAAGTATGAGCATCTCTCCTTCGGCTCTAATTAAGTGCTACAAGGTGCGCACCGAGCGTGCAGCTGTGGTAGGTGGGCTATGTAATAACATAAGGAGCGCCAGTGTACGGGACATATAATGACAGAGAACTAACAGGCAAACAGAATTAAAGGAAATCTAGTCCTAATGGCCCAATATCATTGCTATGGGTAGATTCTCATGCTATAAGCGTACACATTACAAGAACAACAGTCCAGCAATTGAGAGGAAAAGGCACCGTAAACTTGATTATTGTACAGATTGCCGGAAACGGCAGGTGTCTAAAATACGATCCCAAAAGAGAAAAGAAAAGTGCCCGTGTGATCGTGAATGAGAAGCTAGGCTTTACCTGCAAAGGGCGCTTGAGTGACTGGGCTGTAAGGGAAATGAATCATAAATAAATAAACTGTAGGGTGACGGCAAGAGAACAAGTGCGTGTCGCTAGAACAAGTATCAGCTAAAAACGGTGAGAATGTCAGGCTCACCGGTGTAGAGAGGATAAATGACGTGGTCCCAGGTATTTTGTCGGGGACTACGAACTCAAAGAAAGTGACTCGAACAAGTAGAAAAATATCGTATAGTCGGGTACAACTGACACGTGATCTCCTGCAGGGGAGAAAACACAGAGGCACGAAGTAAGAGAAGAGTACTGGGTGGGGTACTACTTCCAGGGCAGTCATAACAGGGGATAAACACAAAACAGGTAGGGGTCTTTACCTGACAATGGTCAGTGTGCGGGTACGTACGGTCCGTAACTGGTGAGCAGGAGATAGCCTGCCCGGGCGGAGGTCGGCCTGAAATAGGAGTACCATGGGCGTGCGCAAGCGCGTATGGGATGAAACAGGAAGTGAGTGCCGCCCTAGAAAGACTAGAACGTCAATAGTGCTTCAAAACGGGACGTGCCTACGACAGGAAGTGGTGTCTACGGTCTCGTATCTGGTGTCAATAAGTGGATTGGTAGTGATGTAAGGAAAGCGTGCACCAGGCTGAAATTTAAACAGCTGGTCAAGAACCTCTATACTCAAAGTCAGGTGGCCTAAGGGATCGTATTTGAACAATAGAAAGGTCTTAACATATGACATAAGTACATTTATGACATGGCTGTTAGTATCACAGCAACTAATATCGAGAAATGAACGTGTATGTACATCATCAAAATCACTGTAGGAGGGAAAAAGGAAAACAAGGAAAGACAACAAGTGTTGGTGATGGAATGAGACGGCGACCTGTGGTATAGGTCAGGTCAATGTTGTACAGTAATATGGCGTTATAGTATTGGCAAGTTTGACAGAACACGGCAAGAATCAGTGACTGGAATCACACTTGTTTCCAGAATTCGAATCTCATGTTGATGCATGGTTGAGACAGTTAAGTGTCCAAAAAATTCTCTAGTTCTGATTCAAAGTTCTGGCCATATTTGACAGTATGTAGACGCATGATCCAAGTTGCTTCCAATCTGCGAAGGCGCAGTTCGCGGTTGCCTCCACGTATGTTTGATTTGGCGATGTCAATGCCGTAGAATTCAAATTTTTTGTGTGTCGGTTGGCTGGGGCACTTGGCTATGTGGAGGGCCATCGGATACCTGGGATCTTGTTGGTGCATTGCCCTGGCATGTTCGCCTATACGGTCCTTCAATGGTCTGATCGTACTACCCACATACTGGCTGTGGCATGTGCATTCCACGACATACACGACAAATTTGGTATTGCAGTTGATGTTAGTGTTAATGTCATATTTTTGCTTGTGGTATCCATGGAAATGTTTGGTATTGTTCCTGGCCCATTTGCACACCCCACAACAGCCGCATTTGTGAAACCCTTTCATGCTGTTGGTCAGAAAATGATTGGGGTTTAATGTAATAGGGACAGTGGGGCTGAGTCTGGATCGTAGTGTTTTCCCACGTCTGTAGGTGAATTGAGGTATGGTCGTTATACATGGCGCAAGCGTTTTGTCCGCCAATAGAACTTTCCAATGTCTGTTGATGCTGCGTCGTACCACAGGACTGATGTCATTATAGTCCATGATCATCCTTGTCTGAGTCGATTCAGTAAGTTGCTTTTTTTTAGGCAGCAATGTAGTGTGTCTGTTGAGTTTCTTGGCTTTCTTGACAGCATTTTTGACAATGTTGGGTTGGTACCCACGTCTAAGAAAGCGGTTTTCCATGTCTTGTAGGCAGATCTGGAATACAGTATCATCACTACAGTTCCTGCGTGCTCTTACCAGTTCTCCATACGGTATAGAATCTATTTGGTGCCTCGGGTGTGAGCTATCTGCCCTTAGGATTGCGTTGCATGATGTTTCTTTGCGATATAACCTGGAGTGGAGAGTGTTGTCAAGGATGTAGATTTCCAGATCCAGGAAGGCAACTTTTTTGGTACTGTAGTGGCAAGTGAATTTCATGTCCATATCATTAGCGTTCAGATGGTTGAAAAAGGTTTCCAAATCGGGGTGTGTGCCTGACCAGATGAGGAGGCAATCATCGATGTACCTCCCCCAGTACACAATTGAATCGACCCATGCTGCGCCTTTCGTGCTCCAAATCCAAGTTGATTCCAACATGCCCATGTATAGATTAGCAAACGAGGGTGAAAACCTTGATCCCATGGCCACCCCCTTTGTTTGTTTGAACCACTTCTGGTTGAACATGAAGTAATTGTTCTTGAGTATGATGTCCATCATGGTAATGATCATGTTGGTATGTTGCCAAAGATTAGCTGGACGAGTATTAAGGTATTTCGAGACAGCCGTCAGACCTTTGTCTGGATTAATTGATGTATACAATGAGACTACAAGACTAAAACGCTTGCGCCATGTATAACAGACATACCTCAATTCACCTACAGACGTGGGAAAACACTACGATCCAGACTCAGCCCCACTGTCCCTATTACATTAAACCCCAATCATTTTCTGACCAAAGGGTTTCACAAATGCGGCTGTTGTGGGGTGTGCAAATGGGCCAGGAACAATACCAAACATTTCCATGGATACCACAAGCAAAAATATGACATTAACACTAACATCAACTGCAATACCAAATTTGTCGTGTATGTTGTGGAATGCACATGCCACAGCCAGTATGTGGGTAGTACGATCAGACCATTGAAGGACCGTATAGGCGAACATGCCAGATCAATGCACCAACAAGATCCCAGGTATCCGATGGCCCTCCACATAGCCAAGTGCCCCAGCCAACCGACACACAAAAAATTTGAATTCTACGGCATTGACATCGCCAAATCAAACATACGTGGAGGCAACCGCGAACTGCGCCTTCGCAGATTGGAAGCAACTTGGATCATGCGTCTACATACTGTCAAATATGGCCAGAACTTTGAATCAGAACTAGAGAATTTTTTGGACACTTAACTGTCTCAACCATGCATCAACATGAGATTCGAATTCTGGAAACAAGTGTGATTCCAGTCACTGATTCTTGCCGTGTTCTGTCAAACTTGCCAATACTATAACGCCATATTACTGTACAACATTGACCTGACCTATACCACAGGTCGTCGTCTCATTCCATCACCAACACTTGTTGTCTTTCCTTGTTTTCCTTTTTCCCTCCTACAGTGATTTTGATCATGTACATACACGTTCATTTCTCGATATTAGTTGCTGTGATACTAACAGCCATGTCATAAATGTACTTGTCATATGTTAAGACCTTTCTATTGTTCAAATACGATCCCTTAGGCCACCTGACTTTGAGTATAGAGGTTCTTGACCAGCTGTTTAAATTTCAGCCTGGTGCACGCTTTCCTTACATCACTACCAATCCACTTATTGACACCAGATACGAGACCGTAGACACCACTTCCTGACGTAGGCACGTCCCGTTTTTGCAGCACTATTGACGTTATAGTCTTTCTAGGGCGGCACTCACTTCCTGTTTCATCCCATACGCGCTTGCGCACGCCCATGGTACTCCTATTTCAGGCCGACCTCCGCCCGGGCAGGCTATCTCCTGCTCACCAGTTACGGACCGTACGTACCCGCACACTGACCATTGTCAGGTAAAGACCCCTACCTGTTTTGTGTTTATCCCCTGTTATGACTGCCCTGGAAGTAGTACCCTACCCAGTACTCTTCTCTTACTTCGTGCCTCTGTGTTTTCTTCCCTGGAGGAGATCACGTGTCAGTTGTACCCGACTACACGATATTTTTCTACTTGTTCGAGTCACTTTCCTTGATTTCGTAGTCCCCGACAAAATACCTGGGACCACGTCATTTATCCTCTCTACACCGGTGAGCCTGACATTCTCACTGTTTTTAGCTGATACTTGTTCTAGCGACACGCACTTGTTCTCTTGCCGTCACCCTACAGTTTATTTATTTATGATTAATTTCCCTTACAGCCCAGTCACTCAAGCGCCCTTTGCAGGTAAAGCCTAGCTTTTCATTCACGATCACACGGGCACTTTTCTTTTCTCTTTTGGGATCGTATTTTAGACACCTGCCGTTTCCGGCAATCTGTACAATAATCAAGTTTACGGTGCCTTTTCCTCTCAATTGCTGGACTGTTGTTCTTGTAATGTGTACGCTTATAGCATGAGAATCTACCCATAGCAATGATATTGGGCCATTAGGACTAGATTTCCTTTGATTCTGTTTGCCTGTTAGTTCTCTGTGATTATATGTCCCGTACACTGGCGCTCCTTATGTTATTACATAGCCCACTTACCACAGCTGCACGCTTGGTGCGCACCTTGTAGCACTTAATTAGAGCCGAAGGAGAGATGCTCATACTTTTTATTCTCATAGTGATGTTCCTTGCTGTGTTCCTATGTGTGCATGCCATCTGCTTCTTGACCACTATGTCTGTCGGAATATCTTGTTTACACAGTGTATGATCCTCATATATACCGACCAATATCTTCACCGCATTACAGTTGTGATTATAATATTCTGGTTTTACTCCATGTCACTTTCCAATACCGACGGTGACACGCTCCCTCGGATAATGCTTGTTACAGCACAGCCTTTTTAAGCCTTTACTTTGTCACAAAATAATGTGTATTGGCCTTGCGCACGGTAGGATCTTTGACACGCTCTAGGTACTTTTAGATACCCAGGCACTTATCGCATCAATTCACTACTAATTTCGGCTTGACTGTAACTAGCCTGATGCCGAATGCTCGCCACTTTTCACTTTTTCAGTAACAGCTCTTTCCCTGATGAGTTTTTTTTCTCCTCCTTTTCATGTGCACATCCTCACTCACTAGAGCGCTCCTACTACTTTCCACTCACCTATAATTCAGTGTTTTCATCACGCACGGTCATTTCAATTTTTCCGCATGACGTTAATGTGGATTCCTTTTATTTTATTTTATTTTATTTTTTCTTTTCATCCGGTCAATTTTTGCAGTCTGTATTGTCATTTACACTCCCCCCCAGGGTTTTCCCTGTACACACTTGTCACACCTCTTTTCTATGAATGCTGCCTGCTGTCTGTCATCATTACCACTTTATTTGCGTATGTATTTACCTTATGCACATGTTTTCACAGCCCTGATGAGTCACAGACATTGTTCTAGTGACGAAACACGTGTCGGCTGGCGTTAAGATTTACATGCAAAAAGAAAAAGAAGACGTATATGAAGTGAAAATATATTGTTCTCAAAACAAAACATTGGTGTCTCTTTTCTGTTGGATTTATTGACTATTTATACTTACTTAAGTTGTTTTACACAGTACGTGTGAACAGTACCTGCTATAATTTTATGTGGCGTTCTGGTGTTCCCCACCAGGCCGCTTTTGAGGGGCTTTAGGGTTTCCTCTCTACTGTTAGCACCGTTGTACTCTCTGGACCTCTCATTTATCAATATTCACGTTACGCACTGTTCTAGCACCAATACTGTACAACCCAAACCCTTAGTAGATTTCCCTAGTTAGCATTGTTGTTGCTGCTGTACTCTTGTGCCCCTCTGTGCCCACTTTTGCCTTCTGCATCCCACTGTGTGCCTGCTCGTCCGTGTCCACGCTCTTTCCTGCCGCTGCGGCCCCGCCCTCCTGTGCTCCCATTCGCCGCCCTGCTCCCGCCTCCCAGCTGCTCCTCCCTCCCACTCCCCCTCATATGGAGGCTGCGAAGTGGCCGCACCACTGGCGTGCCGAAGGTGCGCCTAAAGCAAGCCCGTCTGAGCCCGTCCATGCCTGGACCGCTCCAGGACCCCAGGCCCCCGCACTCACCACGACGCACAACTCCACTACGACTCCAGGACCCTCCACGCACTCAACGCCGGACGGTCATGCACCTGCTGCCTGGCCACCCCGAACCGCACACAAGGACCCTTCTCCTGCCGGAGCTGCAGCTTCACCAGCATCCGGCCCACCAACCCACCCACCGAAGAACCCAACTTCCTCAGATGCATTCTGCTCAACACCCGATCCGCGCGCAAACACGCCGTCGAACTCTGGGACCTACTCGACACCAACGCCCCAGACGTCACCTTCCTGATGGAGACCTGGCTGACCCCCACCTCGCCATAGCCATCCCAGAAGGGTACAAGATCACCCGCAAGGACCGCACCATCGGAGTAGGTAGAGGAATTGCCATCGTCCACAGAAACACCCTCAAAATCTCGACAGACGCCGACGACACCCTCAGCACTGCAGAATACCTGCACTTCAATATCCACACCGACCCCAACACCACCCTCCGAGGCACCCTCGTCTACAGACCCCCCCGGATCCCGACTTCATTTCAGAGATTCCATCGCAGACTTCATCAGCACACACGCCCTCGCATCCATGGACTACGTCCTCCTCGGGGACCTGAACTTCCACCTCGAGAACAACGACTCCAACACCTCCACCCTGATCGACAACCTCTGCAACCTCGGACTCAGACAACTCGTCACAACACCCACTCACTCCGCCGGCCACACGCTTGACCCCCTATTCTCAGCAAGCACCCACGTCTCCTTCGACCACACCAACGAACTCCACTGAACCGACCACCACTGCATCCACTTCACCTTCCGGAAAACCACCTCCTACCACCGCAGCCAGCCGATGCCTTGCCGCAGCTGGGGCAAGATCACCGAGGACTAGCTAACCATCGCCCAGGGCCCACCCGCAGACCCGACCGCCGCCGCAGCCCTCAACCTCAGACAATGGATCGATGACTGCGCCAACACCCTCGCCCGCTCAAGAAACCCCCTCAACACCCAGACCAGCAAGAGAGCCAGATAGTTCACCGAAGACCTCCAGGCCTCCAAGCGAACCTGCAAACTGGAAAAAAACTGGACCGGCGAAAGAACACCGGAAAGCTACACAGCCCACAGGAACGCCACCCGCCGACACCACCAACTCATCAGATCCGCCAAACGGACAGCCTTCAGAGACCGCATAGACAACAACGCACACAACAGCAAAGAGCTCTTCAGCATCGTGAAGGAACTCTCCAACCCCAGTTCCAACACCAACGACATCCCACCGTGTCAAGACCTGTGCGACTCACTGGCCACCTTCTTCTATCGCAAGATCGACGCAGTCATCACCCCGGCAACCGCCGGCACCCCCGCGTCCACCAACCGCCTGCTCGCTTGGACCAACATAAACGACGACGACACCATCAAGATCATGAACACCGTCCACTCCCCAGAAAACCCCTGCCCACACCACATCTTCAACAAAGCTAGCAGCACCATCGCACCCCATCTCCGGAAAACCATGAACATCACCTTCAAGACAGCGACCTTCCCGGAGAGCTGGAAACACACAGAGATCAACGCCTTACTCAAGAAACCCAAGGCAGATCCCAAGGACCTAAAGAATTTCCGACCCATCTCTCTGCTCCCGTTCCCGGCAAAGGTCATCGAAAAAGCAGTCAACAAACAACTGACCTGCTTACTCAAAGAGAACAACATCCTTGACCCATCCCAATCCGGATTCCGTAGCAACCACATCACCGAAACTGCCCTCGTCGCCGCCACCGATGACATCAGAATCTTGTTCGACAACTGAGAAACAGTGGCCTTCATCCTCCTGGACCTGTCAGCCACTTTCGACACAGTCTGCCACCGCACACTAAAAGCACGCCTCCACGACGCCGGAATCCAACAGAAGGCCCTGGACTGGACCACCTCCTTCCTCACAGGGGGAAACCCAGAGCGTCTGCCTTCCCTTCCGCTCTTCCACTCCAAAGCCACCGAGATCATCTGTGGCGTACCCCAAGGATCATCCCTCAGCCCAACGTTGTTCAACGTATACATAGCACCGCTCGCCCACGTCGTTCAACGGCACAACCTAAACATAATCTCCTATGTTGACGACACCCAGCTGATCCTCTTGCTAACCAAGGAACCCACACCGCCAAAACCAACCTCCACGAAGGAATGAAGGCCGTCGCCGACTGGATGAGGAACTTCCGTCTGAAGCTGAACTCGAAAAGACGGAGGTCCTCATCCTCTGTTCCAACCCCTCAGCCTGGGATGACTCCTGGTGGCCGACGGCACTAGGAGCACCCCCTACACCCACCGACCACACATGAAACCTGGGGGTCATCCTCGACTCCACACTCTCCATGACAAAGCAGGTCAATCCCGTCTCCTCCGGCTTCAACACCCTCTGCATGCTTCGCAGGATCTTCAAGTGGATCCCCATCACAACTAGAAGGACGGTCACCCAGGCCCTCGTCAGCAGTAGACTGGACTACGGCAATGCACTCTACGCAGGAGCCCCGGCCAAACTCCTGAAACGGCTCCAATGCATCTAAAACGCCTCCGCATGCCTGATCCTCGACATCCCGCGCCGCAGCCACATCACACCCCACCTGGGAGCTGCACTGGTCCCCATCAACAAGAGGATAACCTTCAAGCTCCTCACCCATGCACAGAAGGCACTCCAGAACACTGGACCAGCGTACCTCAACAGCCGACTCAGCCTCTACACCCCGTCCCGCCAGCTCCGCTCTACAAACCACGCCCTCGCCACTGTCCCCCACATCCGAAGAGTGACTGCGGCGGCAGATCATTCTCCCACCTCGCCGCCAAGACGTGGAACCCCATCCTCCTAGGGCAGACCGAAGACCTCCTAACCTTCAGGAGACTCCTCAAGACCTGGCTCTTCGAACAGTAGCGCCCTGAGACCCTCACGGGTACATAGTGCGCTTTACAAATGCTATGATTGATTGATTGATTGATAGATACTCGCTGACAAATCCTTGAAGGAGGTCATCACTCCAAGACCCCAGATAACCTACCGCAAGAAAGAAATGTGAAAAACAGATTAAGCCCAACTGTACCTCGTGTCATTAAAACCCCAACTAGGCTGACGGAACAGACGAAAGGATTATTTAAGTGTGGATGTTGCGAGGTATGCAAATGGGCAAAACATGGACCCAAGACCTTCTCAGGGTATAACAAGCATAACTTCACCATCAATGTTAACATAAATTGCAACACGAAATATGTTGTCTACGTACTTGAATGTTCGTGCAGAAGTCAATATGTGAGCAGCACTATAAGGCCCTTGAAGGAACGCATTAGGGAACATGTCCGAGCAATACATCAACTGGATGCACGTTACCCAATGGCACTGCACATGGCCGAATGCCCTTCACAAGGAACAAACAAATTTCAATTCTATGGAATTGACGTCACTAAGGCCTGCATCAGAGGGGGCAATCGTGAATTAAGACTCCGGCGTGAGGAAGCAACCTGGATCATGCGCTTGCACACTGTTAAGCATGGCCAATATTCTGACAGTGAGTTTCATTACTTTATAGGTTAATGAACACTGCCATAACCAAGCTTGCGGTATTTCTACTATGTATTTTTCCTGTAGAATTTTGTGTGTCGGTAATGACTCCAGTTAATATGTCTTTAACGTAAATATTGTTCATTTATAGACCAAGTTTTTAGTCAAGGACCCTTGTGTTTCTTTGACTCAACTTAATTCTGGTATGCTCTTCGTCCCATTCAGTGATATCACGATTGTTTGCACAAACAAATTCATTCTCCCATGTTTAAATTGTGCTGCTATCTCTTTGCTGAAAAAAAAATTTGGGGGTTGAGTTTACATGTCCTGTGTCACACTGCGCTTTTCGCCATGTTTGGCCCGTTTACGATATGTGGATTCCTTGCTCATGGTGTTTTTCCTATACACATTCTCTTTACTTAAGTTCACGTTAAGCAGTGATAATAAAAAGCTCATTCGTGATCCTTTTTGGACTGTCATATTTACCATCTTTTCAACCATGGAGCTGTAAAATAATGATTTCAGAAATAATATTTGTTGTGAGATAAGGAATTTTTTTGGACTATCAGTTAGACATTCATACTGTCAATTACATTCTGGCCAGGTCTGCCCTGTACCCTCTCTTCTTGCCTTTTCTTATTTTTCATTCAATATACTTTATTTTATCTTTCTTTTATTTTGTTTGTTTTTTTCCTTGTTACACCGATCGTTAGTGCTTCTGTCATCGTCGCGTGACACACTTCCTTCTTTCTGGTCTAGTCCTTTTTTTTAAACATACGAGGCTCCGCCCCCCCACTCACTGTACTTAGTGAGGGCTTGATGGAACGTATGCTCTTTCCATATCCGGATTGAGCATTAAAACTCTTTGACTCCACTGCACATGCAGGTGAGCGTTTGACCCCTTTTTAGGTCTCAGGCTGCGATTGCACAGCCTCGCCGGCGAGATCTTATGTTTTTCAGTGTGGGGCTTCAACCCGCCCCTCTTCTCCATTGGCTGGCTTCCTAAACGGAGGCCAGCCATTGGAGGAGAGGGGCGTCTGTCCATTTAAGCCCCGTCTTTTTGGGATTCGGGGGGCGGTGTTTTTGTTTTTCTCTCCTCTTCCCATTGGCTGGAATTTTATATTCCAGCCAATGGGAAGAGGAGAGAAAGAAAAACACGCCCCTGAATCCGAAAATGACGGGGCATTTCTCCGAGGACTTTCTGCTTGGCCTCAGAGAAACATGGTGGCGCTTGTTAAGCCTTCCATGGCTTCTTTATTTAATTATTTAGCCGCACAATTTGCTTTCACTGCGCTTGAGGTAGGATTTGCTTCACTCGACAGCCCCTAAAATGCCTTACTCGGCGTACTCCCTTTTTATTCCCGCCAATGCGAGCCGCTTGGGGGACAGAGTGAAAGAAAGCTCGCTGCCTGGTGCCAAAATGGCGGAGAGACGCGTTGCAGGAATCGGAAGATAGCAATGATGCTACTCGGCGAGTGGTGATCCCAGACTGCGGCTGTAGAGGGACGCTGCCGGGACACTGGGAGTGGCGTGTGGGGATAGACTGAAAGCTCGCTTCCTGATGCCGAAATGGTGTAGTTGTGAAGTAGTGTTATGTAGTGAAAAGTTACTCCCAAGATGGCGCCCGAGCAGTAGCTTACTTGCGAAGCTCCGCAGTGCCGTCTTGAACCAGCGGACCTGGCCGCTCTGGGATGCCGGTTTCAGCTGTCAAAAGCACCCGGGAGCCCGATGGTCTCGTTGGTGGCAGAAGTAACGGCCTGGAAGCGGCTTGTGGGGACAGACTGAAAACTCACTGCCTGATGCCAAAATGGCAGTGAGAGGAATTGCAGGAATCTGAAGATTGCAATGATGCTACCCAGCGAGTGGTGATCCTAGACTGCGGCTGTAGAGGGACGCCGCTGGGAGTTTCGACCTATCCACTGCCTTCTACGCATACGAGTAGGAACTCTGATGAAGACTCCTCTCCGAGGGCTGCACGTGAAGCAGTAAGCCGCGGTGCAGCACGCTACCTGGTTGCGGCTGGGGCCTCAAAAGGGGTGATCATGCGATTACACCCTCATTCCACCTCCGGGAGTGTGGGAGACTAGGGTGCCCACATCTGGACTGCAACATTAGCTGACTGCTATATGCTTATCACCAGGCCATACCGGTGATTGCTCAACACTGATTGTAGGTGAGGGGAGGAGGCACTGACTGTCTCTTACACTGTGGCTGGCTTGGTGCTCCTGCACCCCCCTTTCACCTATTAATCTCCCATTTGGAGACTATGCCAGAGAGACTGTATTACCTGCACTGGGGTGCTCAGGGAAGGAGATTAAGGCTTTCCCATTGCCATATAAGCTAAAAAAAAAAATAGCCCATGCCGCTGCCAGCCATCTCTCCCTTCGACATCTGGAGCTCTGAGACCCCCGCACCTGGTAGAAGCAAGGAGGCTTTAATCTGCGGCCTACCTCTTTGCTCTTTGCCTTCTCGACCCTCGCAGGGGTTCTTTGGAGAGGATTCTGGTGCCGGACTGCCCCTCCCTTTGCACAGCCCTAATCCACGGCTGTGTCGCCCTTCGATCGACGGACATCAGATCACATTCAGCCGTCCCGTTGCGGCTGCTGCATGGTGAACCTACATCTGGCACGTACTGCCCCGAGTTGAGCCGTGGGGGAACGGCGCTTTTGCTTGCGCTCGTTAACTCCCAGCTGATATCTGCTGCCCTGGAGTCAATTGCGTCAGATATTTGCTCCGATCTATGTGCATAGGGTGGGGACCACGACCCCGGCCTCCAGGGATGCAGCAGCTCTACTGCTGTATCTGTCTTTAAGATGGCATTGGCTCTACTGCCTATTTCACTCCCCTGCCCACCTCCATGATCCGGCTGCTGAAGGCACCCCCGTTTTGGCTTTTGGCTCTTGCCTACTCTGCTTGGCTCCCTCGTCGAGATCAGGCCATTGATGGTGATCTTTTCTGTGTGCGAGATCCGCTGACCGGACCTCCCGCGATGCAACATTGTGTCTTTGCTTTTGCTTTTGTTTTGCCTCTGCTTGCATCTGAGCCCCACGGCACCCCTCCACGAGCCGGCCGCCATCAAGAAGGTCGTCACCGCACAACCTAATGGAACGCATCGACTTCTTTCTCGATGTACTCCCTTTTTATTCCCGCGAACAGATCCACCCCCATATCACCACCTTGTTTTAAGCATGCCGCCTACATTCCTCCCCACATTTCTGCTTTGGTCTATTACTCATCCGTCTGCACCCACTGGACGCCCCCCTCCTTTTAATCCCGCCTTCTCCAGTTTCATCAGTGTGTGATCCTGATCCTAGCCCAGCACGTTGTTTCGCAGAATATGAGTGCCTTTATGAGACTGCTCAGATTTAGAGACCTGAGACTTGGACCATTTGCAGTAGTATCCATGAGAAATCAGCTGCCCGGTGTAAAGTTTTTTTTCCCCAGCAGAGGTTTGGTTTTCTACCTTGCACATGTGCACTACTGCAGCAGTGAGCTCTGCGCCGTGCTGCGTGGCAACCAATTTCGAGCAGGTTTTGTTTGCCCAGGCGACCCTGGTGCGGTGGTGCTACCCCTCTGCCCCAGGGCAGGCTGGGAGCCCAGCCCTCCCTGTGCGCGCACACACCATCCACACGGGGCTGCAGGCGGGCTCGTGTGCCTGCTTCCTCTTGGAGAAGTGGCTTTTAAACCCCCGTTGTCATGGAGGGCGGGCAGCAGCAGCACAGAGCACACATCTTCATGCCTGCTGATGACTTCCAGCCCTGGTGAGTAACATCCGAGGAGCGGGTGTGGGGCACTCCCCTCTTTGTTTATAGGGTTCACTTGCAGCGTGGCTGAATGTTTACATATGCGTTTGTCTCCACACACGTCTTGCACGTGGCAAGGGTTGGCTGGTGGTGGCAAGGGTTGGCTGGTGGTGGTGGGGGGTGGGATATTACAAGTTTAAATGTTGTGGCACTTTTGTAACCTTTGTTTGCGTGTGTATTCTGCAATGTTATCACACTGTATCTTTTGCTGTGTTTTAATTTTTTGTAGTCGCATAGGGATTTTTATTTGTTCTGTACACTTTTTCCTTTTCCCCAGATCCCCGCTTATTCCTCATGTTGGATCGGAATATCTGTCCTGTTCTACCCCTTTGCATTGTGGTACTTGCAGTTTTGCTTCTTGTTTTTTCTTGCCTCTGTCCCCTGCTTGTGATTGTTTTTTCTTGCCTCTGTCCCCTGCTTGTGATCGATTTTTTCTTTCTTGCCTCTGTCCCCTGCTTGAGATCGTTTTTGTGTGTGTGTGTGTGTGTGTGTCTCGGTCTCTGTCTCTCTGTGTCCGCTAATACTCTCTACTACTCTCTAATGCTCACCTATTGTCATTGTAAATGACAATACCATTTATGTTTTTAAAAAAATGAAAAATATGCCATTTGCAATGCCAATAGCTCTAACTTTAACGAAGCAGAGACCATTGCATTGTAAATGCTTGTTAAACTGACTGGTGGTTTTGGGCTGGCGTGGTGCGTACAGTCCAAGTAACTTGTACCTTCATTCATTTTTGTCCTTTCAGCATCTTCCGATCGTGACGGCTGTACCCGCCCGTTATTTTTCCCTGCTCCTGAGTAGTGGGAGTTTTCTTTTTAAACCATCGCTATCGCTACATTGGCACTCTCTGTTCGATTTACTACCAGTTTCAGAACCGGGTTGGAATTATCATTGTTTCCCCGGTGAGTTTTAATTTTTATTCGTTTAGCATACAGTGACATTTCAAGTTCTGTTGCTCACATCACTTATGACCTTGTCATATTTTTTATGTCCCTTCGCAGATCCCATGTAAATTGGCCTTTTTTCAAGTATTTCTTCTACTTTTCAGCACACATATTATGAGATTAATTCTCCTCGAATCAACTTCATTTTCTTATCCGCTATCATCTGTTTTCATTTTTCCTATTTCTGTATTTCTCCCTTTCCCCGCATGTTGATTGACAGTAGTGGGAGTGTATTCTGATGAAAATCGGGCCCCCTTTTTGGGATTATAAACTAGTTAAAATTGAAATTGTTGTATTCCCTGAGGAAATACGCATATGCTTAGCCAGTTACAATTTTATTTTGGATTCTCTTAGAGCATTCTTGCTTTGCATTATTACTGTTTAATTTCAGGTGATTACAGGGCAGTTCATCGTGCATGTTTAGTATTTTTTCTCCCATAGAACACTGGATTTGATTTGAACAGCTACCGTGTTTTTTACCTTACAGGGGACTCAACCGAGTGTATCTTGTTTTGTTCTTTATTTTTGTCTCTACACACAGGGATCTGTGCATGTTTGTGGATATGTTCGCCCAACAATAGTTTTTTTTTAGGTTGTTCTTGTAAAGAATGCTGCTCGCACTCACCAATCACTCCCCTTTCACTGCGTCCTTTGTTTTAGAAACATGTGACTATTTCTTGGAGACATTGATTTTAATGTTTTCAATCCTGAAGTATCACGGCAATGCTACCTGTTTTTGAATTGTTTTCTTTCCCGCCTTTTTCTTCTATATACTTTTTCCTTTCAAGGCTTCATTCCAGGACCCTTTCTCTTTTTCGTTGGGAACATATATATTCTTTTCCCATTTAAAGAGTCTACTTCTAGGTTTCACTTTTCACTCCAGGTTCTGTCTACTACCTGTGCGTGAAGTCACAGATTTTTGTCCTTTCCACTTCTCTTTTAGGGTTTCCACTCACCAGGAGGTGTATTTTCTTGCTACATTTAATTGCTTGTCCTTTGAACGATTGTACCATCTATACAAAGTACTGTACTATCTTTTTGATTTATCATCCCCAGCCCTGAAGAGTCACGGGTGACTACCCGTCTGAAGAAACATGTGTCGGCTGGCCTTTTCTTGGTATCTCCTCTGGAAGGAGGACCAATTATCACATTAAAAAAAAGAAAAATTACTATCTGTCATGGACCTTGTCCTTTGTTTTTTCTGCTTTCTAAACAAAAAACATTGATACATGTGGTTCCTTTTGAATTGATCTTTTCAACATGTGCACAGGACTTTAGTCTTCACATTGTGCAGCACAGGGACAGCTCATTTATTGTCCTCCCCTGGTGACATTGAGCCAGGTATAGTGCTCTATAGGTACACACAAGGACATGCCAACTCCTGCAGACTGGTACCACCCGGTGAGCAGCGAATATCACACCGTGAGCACACGATCAATCGAAAACCCCTGTGGAAAGAGCTGGTTTCCACAGCGCCGGCCCATAATGTGGAGTAGTGGGGGGGAGACACACATGCTTACTCTCTTCAACAAAAGCACACATATTCACTCATCCACACCCATCCATTCACGTGTGCACACATTCACCCATCATTCACAAGCACATACAAACCCACACACCCATTCACAGCATGCGTACGCCCATTCACTTACATTCATACACACACATTTGCATACAACATTCAACAGTCTTACTGGTTGCGGGGGTGACATGGAGTGATGGGAGGGAGAAGCAGAAAGACCTTGGTAGGCTTTAGGGAAGGAAAAGACTGCCAGAAGATCTTGACGCTTCCTCTCATTGTCATTGGTCAGCCAATAAGAGAAGTGTCCCTACCTACTCAGACAGTGGAATGGGGTCAGTCAGAATTGCTGAGCTCACCCAACTCTTTGACGTCTCATGTTTGACCTACGAGCTTCAGGTGTAAGGCAGGGCTGACAGTCTAAGTATATTAGTGAAGCTTCCCCATGTCATGAGGGGAAGGCTCTGAAAATACTTTGTGGGGCTGATGAGGTCACACCCTGAGGGCTGTGAAACCATCAGTCCTACAAAGCTTGGCTCAGACTGTCAGGAGCCTCTAAATTTTGTGCATGCAAAGCACCCGGTGCCTAACCCTGGCATAATGGGTATCTGGCAGGCTGACCTTTGTTCAGTTTGACACACTCATGCTTTGCAAAAGGCAGCGGGGCAGGGCCCCTCCCTTTTTAATGATGGGCTGCCGCTAGGATTCCAGCTAATTTTTTGGAGACTCAGCACAGCGATACCCATTAAAGTGTGTGGAAAGTCTCCAGGACATTGGCGGCCGTCTCAAAAGTTTTGCGAGTTTGTTTTTTTGGGTTTGTGTATGGGGGAAGGCAATGACTTTAACGGGCCTCTGATTGTGCTCGGCAGAAAGCCCCAGCCCTTCAAGGCCCGCCCCATCCTAACAGGGGTTCCATTTTCACAAGTTGGCAGGTCTAAAACGCCCAGTCACCAGGGATGAAGAGCAGCACTGGGTAACCAGGCACTAGTGTTACTTGGTCTAGTGTAGGTGCACTCTGAGGACTCTGGTTCAATGAGATCCCCTCCCACCTTTCGTCCCCAGTGCTACTGCACCTGCTGCATCACTGATCGCTTTGGCCTTTTAGCCAGACAAATAATTAAAATATTAATAAAGTGACTGAGTTGCTTTCTGCATTTGTGACTGTATTGGATAAGTAAAACTATTGTATGTGTCTACATTATGATTTGTCTTCATGTGGAATGAACTCCCCGTTGAACTCCGTATGGAGCCGTCTGAAGCAAGGTTCCGTTTGACCCTTAAAACGCACCTCTTTCCGAAGGAATAACCCTGAAGGAGTGTCTCCACTTTCCCCCTTCTTTAGTTGCTGATCAATGGTAAACTACTTGCTCCTGGCTGGACTGTATCCATAGCGCGGGGACACACTGATATAGTGTAACCAGGCGCTCTAGAAATGTTTTTATTATTATTATTATTATTATTATTATTATTATTCCTGGAACAAATTCTGTTCAGTTGCTTCATTTATTTGCAGGAAATCGGATACATTTAACAGACCCCCCAGGATATAGCGGCATGGAATAGCAAATTTAGCGGCATAAAAATGGATATTTAGCGGCACAAATATGGAAATTTAGCGGCAATTTTGCAGCATTTTATGTGGCCATTTTTCCTACAACAAACACAGATATCTTAGTTTTTTTAGTTATTTAACAACATGAAGCTATGTATATTTGGTTTCTTTACAATGTAGACACTTTGGGGCAGATTTACAAGCTCCTTGCGCTGCTTTTACGCCGCCGTTGCGTCACTTTTGTGACGCAGCGGAGGCGCAAAAGATGCACCTTGGTGCGGGGTATTTACTACGTGACGCATCTCCCAGATGCGTCACGTTGCAAAGCCCTGCGCCAGAAGAGGCGTACCATTGCAGGTCAGTTTGTGTCTTGCAATAGCCTTAGAGCTGGGTGCCACTGTACCTGCTGCACTAATGATGGCTATACCTATCGCCCCTTTTATTAGTAAGCACGTTAAATAGTACAGTGTATTTTGAACACAACCTGATATCCCACCGGATGCCCGTTCGACAGACCTAACCACTAGAGAAAGAGCAGTCAAAACCGCCAAGTGGTCACTTGTTACACAGTAGCGAACTGCATGTTGGTACTTGTAGTTTCGTTGCAAAATGTCAGCCTGCAAATCGTCTCCGATTTAAAAGCGGGGACTGGTTGAAGTTGACACCCATGACATGGGGCCACTTGACGCCCGTGTTAAATTTCTCGCCTCTAGGATTTTTCCCATGGCTCACTCCCAGGGGGAAATGGTCTGCAATAGGTGAGCTCAACCCTCAGACTTCATCCCTTGTCCAGCGCGCCTCTGCAGATACCCCGTCCCGTGTGCGCCTCAGCTCTCTCGGCTGAGTGGTTCTGTCTGTTTATCTTGAGGGACAGACATCTCTGCACGGCGCTCCGTCTCCAAGCCAGCGAATAGGGTGACCAACTGGCATTGGTGCAAATTCAGGACGGTGAGTGTAAAAATTCAGGACAAAGGGTCAAAATTCAGGACACAAATTCAGGACAGGAGCTCAAAATTCAGGACAAAACTTCAGGACAATAGGTACGTTTTACAGACACATCAGAGGTCGCGCAATAGTATATAAGTAAGCCCAGCCATTTCCAAACATATTCAACCGTTTGCAGACCTATCCATCATGTATCCTTCCATCTATCATTTCTTTCATCCATCCCTTCATCCATCCTTTCACTCATCTCCATTATCCATCCACCCTTTCACCCTATCCATCTGTACACTTATCCATCCACTCTTCATCCCATCCATCCATTCACTCATCCATTCAGCCATTTACCCTTTCACCAATCCAGCCATCCTTTCACTTACTAATCCTTCCACCCATCCACTATTTTAGTCATCCATCCTCCCTTTCTCTCTTCATCGAGCCTTTCACTTAGCCATCCTTCCTTCCATCCATCCTTTCACCCACCCATCATCCATCCATCCATCCATCCATCTGTCCTTCCCCTCATCATCCATCCTTCCCCTCATCACCCATCCATCCTTTTCCCTCATCATCCATCCATCCTTTGCCCTCATCATCCATCCATCCATCTACCCACCCTTCATCCATCCATCCTTCCCCTCATCATCCATCCATCCTTCCCCTCATCATCCATCCATCCTTTCACCCACCCCCTCATCATCCATCCATTCCCTCATCATCCATCCATCCACCCTTCCCCTCATCATCCATCCTTTCACCCACCCCCTCATCAAACATCCATCCATCCATCCCCTCATCATCCATCCATCCATCCCCTCATCATCCATCCATCCATCCTTCCCCTCATCATCCATCCTTCCCCTCATCATCCATCCATCCTTTCACCCACCCACCCATCCATCCATCCATCCATCCATCCTTCCCCTCTATCCATCCCCTCATCCATCCTTCCTCTCATCCATCCTTCCCTTCATCCATCCATCCTTCCCCTCATCCATCCTTCCTTTCATCCATCATCCACCCTTCCCCTCACCCATCCATCCATCCATCCATCCTTCTCCTCATCCATCCATCCTTCCCCTCCATCCATCCATCCTTCCCCTCCATCCATCCATCCATCCTTCCCCTTATCCATCCATCCTTCCCCTCCATCCATCCATCCATCCATCCATCCATCTCCTCATTCATCATCCTTCCCCTCATCCATCTTTCCCCTCATCCATCATCCAGCTACCCTTCCACCCATACATCCAGCTATTTAAATTTTCTCTCCATCCTTCCCCTCTCATCAATCCATCCATCCTCTCTCATTATCCATTTATTCAATCTTTCATTCATCCATTCACCCCATATCCTGGAGTACTGAAAGGTGCCATTGCTTGTTTGCCTTCTATGGCCTGTAGTCCTTTTTTTAAATCGGAAAATTGATACTCTGCCAATTCTTTAATCTATAGAATAAAACCATGATTTCATAGTATGCTCATACAGAGCCCAGCGTTTTTGCACTAAACTTCAGCTTTAAGGAGAAGCTTGCTACGATCCAATGCTAAAAACCGTACATGGATGGAGCACTTAGTGCAACATCTTTAAAGCAAGGTCAGACATTTTGCTAATACAATTCACATTAGAGTAGAAGTGCAAGCACATAGACAGTTCCGGGTGTGCATGCTGCAGATAATCTCTCAGCAATGCAAGATTCGAGTTAAAAAAATATATATTAACAGATTTAAGGTAGCGTGTCTTTTGTTTTTAATTTAAATTGTTCTCCGTTTCTTTCCCAAATTGACTTGCTGACTGTGTTTAAAAACAATTTGCCAGGTCAGTAAATGAGCCTTTTCACAGGCCTAAGACTCGAAGTTCCTATTCCTGTCACTGCAAACCCTTTCACATTACACTCGAAGGAGAACTGCTCTGTCCGATCCCTGCTCCATCCTCTGTGACAACAACCCATCCCCCCCTCCCCTCCTGTTGATGTGCAAGGTGAGGGCTCCCATTGTCATTCTTGTGGGCCAGGAAGAGGTGCGAACGAGCGCAGTCCCGGGCAGCTCTGAATGACAAAGAGCCTAGACCTTCACACTGCCAGCTGCAGCCGAGCTGCTTTAACCCTCTGACCCCAGTGTCTGTAGATCATCTACAGGTGTGGGGCAACCGGTGCATGTCTTTGGATAAAGCAGACCCCCCCAGGATATAGCGAAAAAAGCCGCGATTTCTACAAAAATGCCGATTTCGCGGGCATTTTTGTAAAAATCGCGGCATTTTTTAAAAAGTGCCGATTTCGCGGCAAATCGCGAAATCGCGATATCCTGGAGGGTCTGATTTAACATCCTCTGCATCATATTGGCTGCTGTCAATACGTGTGTGTGTGTGTATGTATGTATATACATATATTTTAACGTTTAAACTCAAGAAAGAAAGCTTAAATTACATGATGTATATAATGAAAGTCTTGGCTGCATGATTTTATTTACATGCTTGATAGTAGTAATGCATGCTTGCCGTTTTAATGACGTATGGTAGTTCTCAATGTTGAAGTGGAGGCACTAATGAGAGAACTGTATATGCAACTGGATTGTTTTCTGTGGGCCTAGTTTTAGCAGACCATTTGCATTTTACCTTTCAGCATTTCTCAGCCTGTTGATAATATGTTATACATAAGCAATTCTCTTGGATTATACAACACTGAGTGAACCTCATCCATTGGTTGCTTGTTTCTTAAGTTGTCGAGGGTGTGGTAGGCATAGCCTGGTCCTCAAGGCTTGAAGTATAAAAGCATAAATTGTGATTTTGTAGGTGGCTGTTGCATGTATGGCAGGTTAGTGAAGGCTGAAGCCTCTTTGTTGTTTTACAGGTGGCCTCGTCGTCTTTGGCATATGCACGCTTCTTTTGGATGGATTCAAAATCGGGCACCATCTGGGACACATGAGCTGTACATCTAATTTTATGATGATCTACCCCGTCATCCAGGGTGTGTTTGTCATCGTTCAGGTGAGAACTGAGGTGCTACTGTCTTTTCACCTGACCTCTCTTCATGGGGTCAGAGTAACTCCAGGACCCCAATTAACTTTCAATCTCAGTTGCATCTTGGTCTCTCTGCCATGCCTACCTCAAATATTCCCCCAATAATCTATGCAAAATCCCCTACGCCTTGGCAGAACCATTACCTGTTTAATATCTTCAAAAGATGCATGTATCACACATTGGTTCATTGAGTCAACATGGCTGTTTTAAAGAGAGGCTTACAAATTGTGACCACACACCCTATGTCTAGCTTTGTTTAGTCAGCCAGGACTGCTATGTTCATTGTGCTGCTCCTGCTACATTTGCCCATAAGGCAGGATCCTCGTTCAGCGCTCTCATACCCTCATGCACTGAGGGATCCAGACATCGGGACATCTGACCGATAAATCTGGACTTCCAGCAGAAGGGCTCATGTGTGGGGTCTGTCCTGTAGCATGCATAGCACATCTGAAACATTGTCGAGCAACTAAGGATGAAGATGAGATCCCGTCCCTGCACCAACCCTTCACAGTGAATTTCTAGTGCTGTTACCTGTGCCTCCTTGCCGCGATACTCCGGCTCTGTTGCAATCTTTGGTGGAGCCTTTCATTTTCTCTGTCCACTGCGCTACATCTCGCGGCCCCCGCTTCGCGGGTGCCGCACGTCCCCTGATTGGTGAGGGGTCGTGGATATTGCTGCATATCGTGTTGTGGACTTTGTGCTCAAGCTGACAGCTAACCATCACCAGCCTAAGGTGGGACTGCGAGGTCCAGGCTCCTGTGCGCGGCGCTGATCGCCTGCAGCTGCTCCTCTTCCCGCCCCTCCCTTCAGCTCAGACTATTAAATTAGTGGTTATTATTCATGCGTAGCGGGATGCGTGCGGGACGAGGGCCGGACGAAGCCCGGGCAAAGGGCGGGCCCTCTGAGGCCCTCAGAGGCTGAAAAGGCTGGTGCTGGGTTTTTTTCTGTTCAATTTTTAAGTATACTCTTATATTATTACTCTTTCACCGTATTTATTTTAAAATTGTATGTTGGTCTGCCTATGGTATTACAGTTATTGATCATTGACTGTTTTTTCCTATAAAATACTCTCTTTGGGACTACAAGCCACTTTTTCTGATAAACTAAAATACGCTATGACTGCTAAGAAATTGAGGTCTGGGAGACTTTTGGTAGGCAGGTCTTGTTCCAAAACTAAATCTAATCCATTACGAAACAAGGATGGCCAGGCATCTCTATTAAAGGGGAAATCTCCGTTATTCAGCCTATGGGAAAGGGGCAAGGATAAAGTCCTTACAGGGGGGCCTATGTTAAATGATAATCTAAAGGTTGGAGACGATGAGGGTCAACTCTCAGAGAATAGGTATAATAAACTTCCTATTGCTGTGACTACGGGGGAAGAGAATGTTGGCCTCCCTTTAGAAGGGTTAGGGGGTGCGTTTGTACCATCTAAAATCTGTACTCCATCTCCGCTAATTGTTGACATCACAAATAACCTTGGTATTTTGCCCCCTCATGGATTATCTGCACCTAGTCATAAAACAGTAGATGTTATGGTACATAACCAAATGCCTAACTCTGGCGATTCCCCAATTCCTTTAAAAGATGCTTCTGGCACCTCATCGCAGGGGGCAGCGCAAAATATTTAATTCCCTTTTTCCTGATATAGACCTGGATCTCTGTAAAAGGTATATAGAGGATGAAATTGGTAGGACGTTAGATCCAATAAAGACCCCGGCAGTATCTGCTCCAACAGGGCTTCTATTATATAGCAATACGCCTTCTAACAATTCCCATCTCATCTTGTCTCAGTCAAATATTTCTTCGAGTCCGCAGCTTAATATATCTAATATTGAACTTAATAGGTCTGCTAGGTATGATAAACCTGTTTCCGACACTTTGTTATCTTTTGAGCACTTGCTCTCCTCTATTCTTACTCTTTTAGAAAAATTTGTTGGCGGTTCCGATTGTGTTTTGGAAACCGTGACCCAAATATTGAAGGTTCTTCTGAATAGTAAGCGGGGGAAGGATCTTAGTTCTTATTTGGCGACTGCCCAACCTGAGTCTGACTCTCTGAAGGTTACGTCGGAAGAGAATGAGATTGTTGACTCGGACCAAATCGGCTTAGAGGAGAATCTTTTGTCTACAGATAAAAAGAAGGTAGTAGTATCTCAGAATAATTCTCCTATAATTCTTCTGAAAGCTCCTAAAACTAATTGTGTTGAGGAAGTCGAATTAGAAACTGAATCTATGGCTGACCTGGGAAAAGGAACAGGTCAAGATTTATTCCCTATTTTTAATCCTTTGGTAAAAGATGGAAAAGAGGAGGTACCGACGTCATCCGATAAGGGAAAGATAGGGAATTCAAAAAAGAATGGTGGGAAAAGGAGGAAACCGTCACGCAGATTTGCGAAAAAGAGGCGGAGGAAAATTATTTTTGAAGACCAACAGAATATTACAGTTAATAATACTCATGAGGACATTCGGGAGGATAAATCTCCTCATGAGACGCAGGTCTTACTAGATAAGGGAGTTGCATCCCCACGCCTCCAAAATGCCTTTCCTTCTACCCCTCCTCAGTCCACATTAGGTTCTATTTGTCCAGCACTTGGGGGGTTTGCTAATATCGTTCCCTCTGCGGAGTTGATGAAACCTGTTGGCCAAGTGTTGACCGTTCTTAACCCTCTCGCAGAGTCATTTCCTGTCATTGCGGGAGGGGAAATGGACGCAATAAGGCCAACTGAGTTAACTGAGGAGGAAAATATCGATACTCTTATTTTAGATTTTTTTCCGCTGTTTGATTCTGATTTTATTTTAAATAGATCCATGCTTCTTAAATGTTTTCAGGAGACGGAAAGCTTGAAATTGTTGCAATCAAATGATATAGACTTAGTAAAAAATTTGAAAACTGACTTTGGGACTCTAACTAGAGTAAGATTTTACTCAAAACTTATTGTTAATCTCATTCTTGAAAAATCTGAAAGCTTTCAGTGTAGAGGGATTGATTTTATGCCTTTCTTGCTAAAACCTCAATTTGATAGATTAATTGGCAAGCCTTTGTCTTCACAGGCAGCTGTTGGAAATAAGGTGTATCCCTCTGAATTTGAAGACCTAAAAATCAGTATTGCTAAAAATGTGCGGCACGTGACGTATTTAAATCCCCCGCTCTCCTATTCTCAAAGTGTTGTAGCAGAGGAGTGACGTCAATGGAATTGGTTGCCTGGCGTCCTCTCGAGTAAATCTACCAATAATTCCCAGCCTCAACCTTACTTTTAACAAAGATCTCAGGATTTTATCCTGGAATGCTGCAGGAATAAGAAATAGCCCTGAAAAATTACAATTCCTACTCACATTAGAGGTTAGTGTAATATGTCTCCAAGAAACTTGGTGCATAGAGAAATTACCTGTGGGAAAGGATTATTTCGCTTTGGAAGGTAGAGCTACCCCTTCAAGGGGAGGTCATGCGAAGGGGGGAATAGCATGCCTCTTGTCTACTAAGATAAAATGGAATTTTACCAATTTTTTAGATTCTAGTAACCTTTTTCAGGCAGTTACGTTGTTTTAACTGTGTCAACTCTGAAAGCAAACCTATTGTTCTGATAAACGTTTATATCCCTCCGGATGCCTGTTATAATGAAACTTTAAAAAGGGGTTTTTCTTACATTAAGAAAATTTTGGATAACGATTCCCCCCCATATAATTTTATTAGGGGATTTTAACTGTAAAATCTCTAACTCTAGTTTGGAGATTTTTCGAAATAAACCTAAAGAGGAATCTTTACAGATTCCCCAAACCCTTTTTCCTGGGAATATTAAGACAACTAAGAGAGGGAAAATGCTTCTTGAAGAACTGTCTGAAATCGATGGAATCATAGTAAATGGAAGGCTTTCCTCCGATACTCCTGCAAATTTTACGCATAAGTCTAATAACAGCGATTCTATTTTAGATTACGTGGTGGTGGATATTTCCTCCTTTTCCCTTCTGAAAGACCTCATGGTCACTCATACAGCTTATAGTGACCATAAAATAATAACACTCTCCATAGATGTAAATCCACCTCCCACGGATCACTGGTCCTTGGACAGTAATCTGGTTAGCTTCGGAGTTCAAACCGGAAGATGTTTTTGGAATATTAAGGCAATTAGGGGTATTGAGAGCCTCCTAGAGGTCACAGTGAATGATCTGACCAATTGGAAGGGTTCTGAGTTAATATGCTTTGCTGATTTCTTGAGCAAGGTGTTATTGGTTGCAAAAAAAACGTTAAAAAAAGAACAAACTAAAAAACTTCCTAGTTCCCTTCGGTTGCTTAATTTAGAAATAAATAAACTTGTAAGGGAACAGTATTTGAGTCATTGTCCTTTAAGATATCATAGATTGGCTTTATTAAAAAGGAGGAGGAGAAGGGTGAAAATCAAATTAAAAAATGAAAGTGAGGACACAGTATGGATTAAACTGCGGGAGGCTGCCTTTAATGGCCAAGCTAGATTATTCTGGTCGCTCATCTGGGACGGTTGTGGTGTAGGATCTAGATCCTTACCAGTCCCGATTGACGAACGAATTTGGGTAGATTACATCTTGAATTTGTATGCCGGAAATGGAATGGTAGTCGTTCGCGATAGAACGAAAGAGAATAATTCCGGCCTTGACCCATCCTTCCGAAAGGGTTATTGAATTGGCTATTAAAGGTATGCGTTCCTCAGGAGCTATGGGCCCGGACGAGCTACCTATTTCTGTTTTTAAACAAAATAGTGTCCTCTGGAGTAAGATTCTCTTCCCTGTGTTTAAGTTTTGTTTTTTGCACTGTGATGTATTCCTATAGGTACTGTATCGATTCCCCTATTCCTGACCCTGGTTTGGTTAATAATTAACTAGCAGCCATCCAACGGTGCAAAAACCGTTATCTGATTAAGCCACACCACGGCACAGAAGCGCGTTATCTGATTAGGTCATAACGCATGCCATCTAATTAGACAAGCGATATTCCTCCAGCCCCTGATAAGGCATACGGAGTTCTCAAAACAAATCAAACCTACAGCGACCTGGGAAATTCCCATAGCCATAGTTTTGATTTCACCGAGAACTTCAGCAAAAGAATGTGCGAACGAGCCCGTTCATATGACATCCTTATTGACGTATATATGTCCATCCTTACGTCAATCTCGGCACCTTTCAGGTATAAATATTACCGACATTGCCTTAAACAAACACATGCGGTGGTGACGAGATCGGAGCAGCGAGACGTGCTGAGGAGCCCAGCAGAGAGTGAAGCCCACAGACGCTGCCCCGCCTTCCTGACGTGCTGAGAACGAGACGCTGCCTTTCTCCTGCCGAGAAATCCAGCTCCGGCGCTTCCAAGCAGCCCTCGCAGGCAGCTGGAATATCAAGACCTGGGATAAGAGATACCAGCCCTCCATCATTCTAGATCTCAGGTACAGAACTGAATAACCCCTTGCAGAGAATTCTCGAGTCAGTCCCTTGGCAAAACAAACTTAACTTAAACTGCTACTTATCTACTCCTGCCCACGTATTAGGCTTAGGTCAGGTACATTGGGGTAGGCGTGGTTAGAAGCACCAGTTGAGTACGATTAGTCAAATGTATATATGTATGTATCTATTTTATCCATTTTAAAGTATCATATGGCTCAAAAACCATATCAATGCTTTTACAGTATTATTTTATAATTCTGTCTCTACTGTATGCACTTTACTTAACTACAAGTATTGCAATAATAGCGATTCATTTCTCTTGTATGAGAAAAGAGACTGATCAATAAATAACATCTTTTATTGAACCACGCCCATCTCTTATTTCTCTACAAACTGGTGAAACTAAGAATGCACGTACTGACTGAGTAAAATAAGTTGTCTATTGTTTTCACACGACTCTAGAGATACACTCTTGATTAGGGGAGAGCAAAGTTGTCATGTTCTATGGTTGTCAGAAACTAAATCCCTTCTTGTCTACCCAGGGAGTTTAAAATCCTCCCTGCCTATTCGAGAAAGTTTCTAGTGAACTCTGAGCTAGCTGGCAAACACAAAAGTTTAAGTCTAATATCGTCGGTAGAAGACCTAGTTAACCTCTGCCCTAGGTCTATACTATTGAAGATATTATTCCAATGCGCAGAGCCTATTGGGATAATAGGAACTACACTACATGGCGCCCAACGTTTGGATAGGCGATAAAACTAACGCAAGACATTAGAGTAACTCAGTCGTGCTTTTTCACACAGAACCCCCTTTTTCCCATAATACTCCAAAGACGTCTGGAGTGGGTGAAAGGTCATATCCGCCAAACCTCGCAGGAGGAGACTCCTATGTATGGTTCTTGGTTTATTCAACGTTGAAGGATACACTGTTCCAAAATATTGTGCATCTAATCTTTGTTTCCATAGAAACCTGATCTGCAAACAAACAGAATAACCTTCCTGTCAGTAAAATGACAGAAAGTGAAGAAGAAAGGGAGACCGTTAGACTAGCAGCTGAACTCCTAGTAGCAGACAATACTCTGCTGGAAAATGACCCGGATGCAATACTCATCCCGGTCAACATAAGGAAATCTATAACCCTAAAACTTATAGAAAATGGACTGACACCAAGAGGTGGTACAGTCATATTCGTAATTGAGGCACACGAATATCGGCAGACAGAGGTATTCTATTCATGGATAAACTTTCCAGCAGCAAACGCTGTAACAAAGGACTTCCACTATTACAAAATAGAGGAACCTCCTAGTGAGTACACTCCTTTCGAGGAAGTGGAAATACCACTCAAATTCCTCTTGTTTAATGGCGCCCTAAAACATAATAATCACATCACCAGGCTCGGTCCACTAGGTAGACCAGGAGCAACGTGGCCGGTCCTAGCCGGATATACACCACATCCAGACATTGAAGAAATGCCTGCACCAGAGCTTTTAACACAGCTAAAACAATTAATAAAAATACATAGACAATTAGTCCAATATGTAATGCGGACTTCAACAATCCAACCAGCAATTAAAATTCCACAGCTGACCAGTCATCAGGGGAACACAAATAAAATTACACCACAGAACATACAGTCCTGTCTAGGTAAGGTACCCGCAAAACGGGAACAAATTCCTTTCTGGCTAGCACAAAAAATAACTCAAATAGAGGCGGTGTTTCCAGATACCACCCCTGTTGAGAAACATAGGATTCTGACTATCTGTCTTCCAATGGGAATCGCACCACATGTGGAGGACTGTGACACTTGGGGAACAGTCTTTGCTTCCATTTACACAAAAACACATGGTGTACCATCCATGTCAGTAATACCAGATGTGCTAAAACAGATTCAAGATTAATACGGTCCAGAACCCGCCTTAACTCTCGGTATGAAATTACTGAAAGATTTCAAGCAGGTCTCGGCAATATTATTAGCCAACATAAAGGGAGAAGCAGCAAATGTGGCAATTCGCCAGAGGTTAAAAGAGACAAATATAGCAGACCAACCATCTGAAATTGCCAGAATCATAGAAAAATCCTATGAAGAACTAGGAAGAGATAGTTTGGGTGGAATACCAGTGAAACCCCAACTAGTTGAAAGTCCTGAAAAGGTATTTATAAAAAATAATTTAAATAATCAAAAAAAGAGCTGGGATGGAAATAAACAATCCAATCCTAAAGAAAAAAGATTCCAGTCCAGAGGAAGGTCTCCTTGGCAGAGAGAAAGATCTCCCGACCAAGGACGCAAGTCTCCCCAACGGGAGCCCTCTGTGAAAAAATACAACCTTAGAAATAGGGATAATATAAAGAAACCTGATAGATATCAAGATATTGATACACGTCCCTCTCAATCTTTTCCGACTTCCTCGCAGAAATCGGAAAGAAGAGGACGATCAGAACAAAGGAAAGAGCACGTCAAGTCCAAAGACAAAGAACCTGCTCATCTGAATAAAAAATTACAATTTCCAAAAAAGAAGGTAGCCAGTATTAAAGTAATCAACAATGCCGAGAATACTGAGGACACAGCTGAAAAACGGAGAATGGGCTCAGACAATGCTAGACAGCGCAGCAGAAGTGAGCATAGCTCGCAAAGTCCTTATGAATCATCTGGAGACAGTGGACACGAATGAATACATTCAGGTGGAAACTGCAGATACCAGAGTTAGCAAACCTCATAAAATATATGAAATAACATTGCGTATAGAGGGGGATAAGACTAGAAAAATAAGGGGACTATTTTGGGATAATTTGTCCAAGGGCTATGACATCCTTCTAGCTGAACAAGACTGGCCTCCAGAGTTTGTCAGGGAGTGCCCAAATGGCGAAGAAATAATTATGCCTGCCTTCTCAAACCATATTCCAATTCATAAAAAATATACACTTGCAAGAAAGTGGGCAGTAGCTCAAGCCCCTGCCTTATAAAAAAATCATGTGGGATGGGATGAGGACTCTCCTCCTCACAAAATCCAGTTAAAATCACAACCTACTGCCCAGAGGCAGTACCCGATTAAGCAAGAAGCTAAAAAACAGGTAAAAGAGATCCTAGATCAACTTGAATACCAGGGGGTGATTGAAACTTGCACCTCACAAATGAACAACCCTTTGTTTCCTGTCTCCAAGCCAGACAATTCATATCGTCTTGTTTTGGACTACAGACACCTTAACTCGTGTTGCAAAACATTTGCAGTACAAAACTCACACAGTGCTGCACTAATGAATAACATAGTGCGCAAAAAATACAAAACAACCTTAGACATTTCTAATGGTTTCTTTTGTCAAAATATAGCACCAGAGAGCAGATATTTGACGGCGTTCTCAATAAATGGCACGCAAAAGAATTTCTGTCGTTTGCCCCAGGGGTTCAAGAACAGCCCAGGATTATTCTCAGCGAGAGTAACAGAATTACTACAAACATATGATGACGAGGCATTATCTTATGTCGACGACATCTATCTAACAGACGATGACTTGGATACTCACTTGAAGAGAGTGAACACCATAATACTTGGGTTCGCAGCAGAGGGTTACAAATTCAACTTTAAAAAGTCAAGAATTGCCCATCTAACAGTCCTGTTTTTAGGATATGAACTATCAAGTGAAGGCAAAAGCCTGGCTGACAATTTCCTAGAGAAATGTGCTGTAATCCAAGCACCCAGAACACTAAAAAACCTACAATCAATTCTAGGCTTCCTTAATTTCGGTAGAACTTACATTATAAATTATGCAGAGAGAATTAAACCTCTCTATGATCTAATAAAACCAGATTTTAAAAGAATCAATTGGACTCAAAAACACACAGAAATTTTGAGATCTTTACAAACAGATATGTTAGTTAAAACAAAATTACAAACACGTGACAACACACGAAACCTTGTGATTCGAGTCATCCCAGGAAGATGCGGATTCACATACCTGACCTCTAATGAGGGAGAGAAGGTACCAATAGCATACAAATCACATTTGTACACAGAAGCTGAAAGAAGGTTCAGCATTAAAGAAAACATTGTTCATGCGGTTCAAACAGCTGTAGAAAAAGAAAAATACCAAGCAGACGGTAGACAGGTTACAGTCAGAACAGCAGAATCAGCTTTTGAGGCATTAACAGCACCATGTAATTTACCGACAACTGCACTAAATCCAGAATGGATACAATGGGTAAATTCTGTTGCTACAGACAAAGTAAAATACTATTTTGACCCAGAAATGAAAGATTTAAAATATCTAGAATATGAGAAAGAATACCCTCTGCCAATCGACATTCTGCCTTTACGACAGTACGCCTGTGTAATACATACAGACGGGCATGCTCAACCCTCAGTTTGGGGAGAGCTGGCTTACAAGGCCACATGCGAAATTGTAAAAGAAGTGTGGCGCGGAGGTAAATTAAGACCTCTACTTACAAAAACACACTCAGTGGAAAATAATTCAGAACAAACGGAAATAATTTCATTAAAAATGGCGCTAGATAATGCCGATCGCGAATTCCCGACACTTATTGTGTGCGATTCGTATTACTGCGTCAAAACATACAATAACGATTTGAAGAAATGGATTCAAAACGATTACAAAGATGACACAGGTGCAACAATAAAGCAAAAAGTGCTTTGGGAACAAGTAGTTCTTTTACAGAAAGAACTACCAAAAACTCATGTGATACATTCACTGAGTCATCAGCGTGATGGCGTTCACGTTGCAGGGAATTCATTGGCTGAGACAGCCACAGCGATAGCAACTAAACCGGCTTCCGTAGCTACAAAAAAGCGTACAGAAAAACACATTGACGGTGAAACTGTGCTGGCGGTAAAAACGTCATCAAAAGGCGACTGCTCGGCGCTACCGATCAATTATCCACTCAATTATACATACATAATCGATGCAAACTCAGTCCCTTTTGCTCGAATCCCTGGAGTGGGGGATAGAGTGATTCCAAACACGGACAGGAGAGGCTTGTTAATAGCAGACGCACATATGGGTGAGGGTCTCAGACACCTTAAACAAAAAGATTCTCTGGTAGAATTACAATCAGTGTACTGGTGGCCAGGCATGAGCCTGCATCATCACATTTTTGTAAAAAACTGCCCAGACTGCAATAGAGATCGCAGTGGCGAGCGGGGAGGACTATTGCCATGGCATTTCACTCCAGATAAACAACAACAATAAGAAAGCCCCCATCATGGAAAAAAAGCGTTATATTAACATAAAAAGACTAATTTTCACTTATAATGTAGACCCCAGCGCTCGGCTGACGTCTGGACTGTTATACAAGGATTTGCGAGTCTATAATGGCATATACGCTAGGAGCATGCTACGTTTTGACTAATGTATTCCTTTTAGCCTCCAAGCTTATGGGGAAGCATGGCCAAATGAGCATAGCATAGCGGGACTCTTCTCACTTCCTTCCTGAGGGATACGGGATGGTGTAAAGAAAAAACCAAGACATAAAGCAATCTATAACGGAAAAGGTATTAGGTTCGGGTGCTGGGTGGGTCAAACATCTAATAAGTGTCCAACGTAGTCTAAATAACCTGCCAAGGAATTCTCTGAAAGGGTTCAGTCCGTACAAACTATTGTTCGGGACTAGAATGATAATCGAAGATCTTGATAGTCAGACTTCAGTGGTTAAAGACAAAAGCTTTGATATCAAAGATCGTTTGGCTATTTTGCAGGACTTAAATGAAAAAAGAAAAGACCTGAGCAACATAAAACTGAAACAACAGCCAACAACCACTGAAGAGAAACCACCTGTCCCAGCAAGGCCTGTCTGGATTCCAAAAGTCGGGGATCTAGTCAGAGAAAAGATCGCGGTAAAGAAGGAATTTGGGCCTTCTTACAGAAAAGCAGTTCCTGTCTTGTCTGTCAACGGGACAAGATCAGTAGTACTACTGCCCCTTGCTGGTAAAAAGGAGAACCGAGTTATATCCATCGACCTGGTTAAACCACAATCATGTGGCCGATAACAAACAGTAGGCCAAGTGGACTCCCAAGAAGTAGCAGAACACCAATGTTTGCTACGAATACAGAGGCTCAAAATGGAAGACTGATCACATTTGGGAAATCTACAGTGAATCAACAAGGACTATGCAACAAAGCAATGGAACTTGAACCTCTTAAAACCCAAATTAAAACTTTTCATCAAGAAACAACAACCTATGATGATGTAACTGCAGACTTTGCTAATGAAACAAAGCAAAATCCAAAAACAATTGGAACAATTGACAGAACAGCATCCGGCTACTTCATCAACTTCGATGATTCATCTGAAGACCTGAGTGAAGCAAAAAAAAGCCATCAACAAAAACTTTTAAAGACAAAGCTAAGGAACTTTTTCAACAGCTGAAAGAAACCTATCTGATCTCTCCATGGATTGAATTTTGGGTGGCATTCGGTGCATTTATCCTCGTTCTTTGGCTCATCCTAGTACTATGTTTGGGACATTTCATTGAGGGGAAATATGCTAAAATGGACACAGCAAGCCAGAAAATCAACTTGGTGCTTAAACCACACACATCTTCACACATCGAGAAAAGAGAACTTTCTTGAGTAAACTTCACAGCCAATCCTATACCAGGCGGTGTAGCATGGGTCAAAACTGATTATGAAATCTATGGTCCGGTTGAAATTAGGTCATAACGCATGCCATCTAATTAGACAAGCGATATTCCTCCAGCCCCTGATAAGGCATACGGAGTTCTCAAAACAAATCAAACCTACAGCGACCTGGGAAATTCCCATAGCCATTGTTTTGATTTCACCGAGAACTTCAGCAAAAGAATGTGCGAACTAGCCCGTTCATATGACATCCTTATTGACGTATATATGTCCATCCTTACGTCAATCTCTGCACCTTTCAGGTATAAATATTACCGACATTGCCTTAAGCAAACACATGCGGTGGTGACGAGATCGGAGCAGCGAGACGTGCTGAGGAGCCCAGCAGAGAGCGAAGCCCACAGACGCTGCCCCGCCTTCCTGACGCGCTGAGAACGAGACGCTGCCTTTCTCCTGCCGAGAAATCCAGCTCCGGCGCTTCCAAGCAGCCCTCGCAGGCAGCTGGAATATCAAGACCTGGGATAAGAGATACCAGCCCTCCATCATTCTAGATCTCAGGTACAGAACTGAATAACCCCTTGCAGAGAATTCTCGAGTCAGTCCCTTGGCAAAACAAACTTAACTTAAACTGCTACTTATCTACTCCCGCCCACGTATTAGGCTTAGGTCAGGTACATTGGGGTAGGCGTGGTTAGAAGCACCAGTTGAGTACGATTAGTCAAATGTATATATGTATGTATCTATTTTATCCATTTTAAAGTATCATATGGCTCAGAAACCATATCAATGCTTTTACAGTATTATTTTATAATTCTGTCTCTACTGTATGCACTTTACTTAACTACAAGTATTGCAATAATAGCGATTCATTTCTCTTGTATGAGAAAAGAGATTGATCAATAAATAACATCTTTTATTGAACCACGCCCATCTCTTATTTCTCTACAAACTGGTGAAACTAAGAATGCACGTACTGACTGAGTAAAATAAGTTGTCTATTGTTTTCACACGACTCTAGAGATACACTCTTGATTAGGGGAGAGCAAAGTTGTCATGTTCTATGGTTGTCAGAAACTAAATCCCTTCTTGTCTACCCAGGGAGGTTAAAATCCTCCTTGCCTATTCGAGAAAGTTTCTAGTGAACTCTGAGCTAGCTGGCAAACACAAAACTTTAAGTCTAATATCGTCGGTAGAAGACCTAGTTAACCTCTGCCCTAGGTCTATACTTTTGAAGATATTATTCCAATGCGCAGAGCCTATTGGGATAATAGGAACTACACTACAGCACAAAATAGTTCTTCCCTCCTGGAAGGGGAGAATACTGGTCCCCCTGTTTAAGAAGGGAGACAGAAATGCTCCTCAAAATTACCGTCAAATTGCCCTTTTGGGCGCTATTGGCAACGCTTTTGCTAAATGCCTTTTGCAGTTCATTAATGATTGGGTAGTGGAGAATAATATATTGCCCCTCGAGCAGACGGGGTTTCGGCAAAGGCATGGCACCATGGACAATTTGACCGCTCTGCAAGTCTTATCAGAGAAATACATCATGATCTGGGGAGGGAGAAATTATGCTGCCTTTATAGACTTCTCCACAGCGTTTGACAAAGTTGATAGTTTTCTCCACAGCAGAGGACGATCTGACCTTGGCATGCCAGCTGAGCTCTTGGACTTGGTCCTGGAGCTTCATTCCGATACATGGTGTAGAGTGCTCTTGGGAGGGGAAAGAGGCCTCTCTCAAGCTATCCCGTCCGTCAATGGGTTGAAACAAGGCTGCCTGTTGGCCCCACTACTATTTTCCTTATATCTATCAGATCTTCCCCAGACCTTATCGTCAAGTGATGGTATTGCCCCAGTACTGGGGGGCAAACCAATTGTATGTCTGTTATACGCAGATGATATAATAATTTTGGACTTGACGCCTAGTGGTTTGAATAATCGCCTGCAAGCACTCCATGGATTTGCAGAGACACACCATTTGAGCATAAATGTGTCTAAGAGCAAAGTTATGTGTATTGTAGGAAGGAAAAAGCCAAAATATGTGAGTTTCTCCTGGAATATAGGGGGTCACGGGTTAGAAGTGGTTCAATCCTATGTTTTCCTGGGGAAAATAATTTCCAGTACGTTAAGTGACAAGGCCCATATAGCAAACAATATTCGGAAGGCAATGGCTCATGGGAAGGGTTTAAACACCCTTTATAGATCTACTGGCCAGAGACATTTTGCTTATTTATTGGAGGTCTTTAGAGCTAAAGTCCCGGCCTCCCTACTATATGGTATTGAACTACTTGAAATGGGGTTTTCTGAATACCACGGAAGGGAAAAGTTTACGGAATTTGTCCACGGTTAATACCGCTTGTAGTGTAGCAGCTCTTAGGCTGGAATTTGGCCTACGTAGTGCCTTGGTCCAGGGCCTTGCTGGGTTAGTACGGTGGGTTTCCAGTCTGGCAAAGGGAGAACCGGGTACTTTAAGATATTTGATTCAAAAAGAACTTCATGGAACTCTAAAAGAGTACTCCTTAATTATAAAGAATTTTAGATTAGCAGCTGATCTCTTGAAATTAGATGAATCGACTCTTTTTTCTTTATCCGCATACCAGTTAAAATCCACCCTAAAACTGGCTTCATGGAAACTAAGTTTTGTAATGGATAGGGAGGCTCTCATTGCAAAAAGAGGTCCCATACCAGTCATTAATTCCTGTCAAATTAGGACTATTCAACCTTATGTCTCCTGGAATCTCTCCCATGGGGTACGTCGTTTTCTGTTCCTTTTGAGGCAGGACCTACTCCCTTTAAATAATCTATTGTCAAGATGGTATGGCTCATCAGTAATGTGCAATTTTTGTAATAACCCAAATCAGGATGTTAAGCCTGTATTATTTGTATGTACGGCTCTAAAACATCGTCTTAAATGGTTGAGACCTGTTTGTTTAAGACTAAGTATCTTGTCTGCCCCTGCTTTCTTAGATGCTATTTGTAATCCGCCTAATCAGAGGTTTTGTTGTAAAATCTTTAATTTTTTATAAAGTTTTAGATATATATTAGTTGGTTCTCTCAAAATGCTCACTTGTTATAATTGTATAAATTCTAATAACCCAAATAAGGATGTTAAGCATGTATTATTTGTATGTCCGGCTCTAAAACATCGTCTTAAATGGTTGAGACCTATTTGTTTAAGACTAAGTATCTTGTCTGCCCCTGCTTTCTTAGATGCTATTTGTAATCCGCCTAATGAGAGGTTTTGTTGTAAAATCTTTAACTTTTTAATAAAGTTTTTTTAGATATATATTAGTTGGTTCTCTCAAAATGCTCATTTGTTATAATTGTATAAATTCTAATGTTTGGTGATTTTATGTGGACCTCTGTTATGAGTTCCAAAACATAAATAAATAAAAACTTGTACTTGAATGATAGGAGAGAAGGAAATGGCATAGAAGGGAAGATGCTGTAACACTATGACTTCTGCCTTTCCTTCCTCCCAGCACTCCTGCATCAGATGCCAGTGGACAAGTTAATTTTGGTTAATTAAAACCATACATTTACACATTCCAAAATAATAGCTTAAAAGATTCACAGAAATATAAAACAATAGCCTCACATTATATCCCATCTTATCTTGCATTACCTCTTCCATAAAACCAGATATATAATGCAAATGTGACAGTGCAAGATCTGCTAAAAGTGCAAGGGTAGCATAAAAGAGAAATCAAGAAAAGGTAAACGCATTCCATATGCTCTTTTTCCACATTGTTACCTATTGTCTTACACTGCCACTTCCATCAAACCAAATATAAAGTGCAGGTGTGACCAGATATAATTTGCTAAAAATGGAAGAAAAGACATCAAACTAAAAAAAATTTACTCACACCCCACCATCCCCCCCTTACTGGAACATCTACAATTAACATTTTATCTGACAATGACCTGTCCACTTTTTCAGGAAGTGACAAATTCGCTATAAAGGGCAAACGTTGATATTAAGCAGCGTCTGACCAGAAAATGTTCCTCACAGTGGCTCCTCCTGTTCTCTTGATCCTTATTGTTCCACATTATGTCCTGTACTGCCTCTTCTATACCTAGTAAAGTGCAGGAGCAACTGTGCAAAGCCACTATAAAATGCAACGGGACAGTGAAAACATTGAACGGTGTCCGTCTGAAGCTATTGCTCTTGGTACCTTCACATTGCCGCATCTAAACCTTTGTCTGACAGGAGCCTCTCTGCTTTTGTAATAAACTTTATGAAGCCGCAACCACTCTGGGGCCTTCACCGTTTAGTTAAGAGTAAGGCGTGACGGCATGTTCTGATGCCATGCTGTTTAACAAGGTTACGCCTCCAGCTTGGGGCAAAGTGATACGATGTGAGTCACACTTTCCGTGTGTAAATGACACAGCCTGCATTTAAAACACCGAGGTTTCCTTGACCATTTTGGCAGCCGACCAATAGTTTGACACAATCCAAAACAAGCATGAAGCAACTTTCTAATAAAAAAGAATCTAATTAAAGCAGTTAAGTATGATTGCAGGTGGGGTTGTTTAGTTATTTTTGATGTAGCAATCTGAATTTCTTTCTGTAGCTGGGAACAGTGTCGCCTGATCGGACGGCCTTAATAGTGACACGTTCTTACGTAAAGAGCGGTGTTGTACCAACACTTGATTTAGCAGACGAAATTCCAACCGCAGCTGGGCCAGGAAGATGTTTTGTGGTAGTCGAAAAAGAATGAGAAATGTCCTACTTTGTGCAGAATTGATAGAGGCCCCCCACTTCCCCAGGAAAGCCACTGCGCCAAAGCCGATTGTTGGAATAAGTTTGGTTTTTAACACTGCAGGAAGAGACGCCAAAGTTGGGCTCTGCAATTTGTGGTGTAAGGATTTAAATCTGAAATTAAGGAGGGAGTTTTGGGCTTTAATGAGTTTAGAGGCAAACAAAAAGGTAGGCGTTCCTGCAGCCAGACACTGAGGTATTTGTAGCAAGTGGCTCTTTAGCGTCCTTTTTATTATTGGCACTAAAAGAGATCGATAACCACCTGAAATTATATTCTTATAAATGAAATGATTTTTATTTTATTGTTGTGTAAATGATCTTGTACTTGTATTTGTATTTTAAAGTAATGACCTTTTTCATATGTGCTGTAATGTTGTGAATTGTCTTTTATATGTAGTATACTTTTTATGCCTACATTGTGTTGGCGACACAAACCTATTCTGACTGACTGACTGGCTCTTGAGACCAGCAGGCCACCCAGGAACCAACTAACGTTTTTCATGACCTTCCTTCTGAACACCAGATCTGAGTTTTTGTGAGGTTCACCACCATTTTGCTTTTGGCACAATACGCGTGGAGATTGTTTAAAAGCTTCAGAAGCTCAATGCTAGTCAAGTTCATCAGAACTACATCATCCGCATACTGTAGTGAGATTACCTGACAATGTCCCAGCATTGGTGGATGTGATTTAACTTCATCAAGGCATGCACTTAGGTCTGATACAAACAAATTGAAAAGCCTTGGGGTCAGAACGCACCCTGTTTGATACCTTTGGGTCGAGTTCACGCTATATAATTTGTTTATTGTCAAGTGGAAGTTCTCAAAACATGATTCTATGGCAGCAGTGTATTGTGCCAGAGGCTCAAGCAGAGAGGTTTGTACGTTGAATTTATTTGATTGAAACTCAAGCGCTTCTGATGCAGCATCCAATGTTTGAAACCGACAAAACCAAACATCTTGTTCCAAGACCTTGCTATGCTCACAGGATGGCTGTATGCCAACTGCTGAGGTGCGTGCAGTAAAGTGTTCCAACACTCGGTCTTCCTGTCATCTTTTAGCTGTTCAAGTGAACAATCTCACATAGATGATTGTTTTCCCTGGATTAACCAAGCATCCGATGTACTAGGTGGCAACGGGGTGTCAAAGGATAGGGAGTGCTCGCTTGCAGCCTTTTTGGGAAAGATGGAGTGATATCACCTGTAGGCCCAGTTAATGAGAGGACAGGAAAGAATACACTCTCCGCATGGGATACAGGGTGAATCAATTCTGCTACAATCGAGGCCTTCTTAATTTTTGCAGCCCAGGCCCTGGTTTTTATTGAAGGGGATTTTAAAGGAGATTTGATTCAGGACATTGATCTGTCCTTGTATGTTTGCTTTATTGATTCAAGATTCCATTGCTCCCCCTGGAAATTGCTCCCTCCTTAGGGAGGACCTTGAAATTCGACCTCTAGAGGGACTGTAGGTAATCAGCTCTGTATATATACTATACCAAAAAGAGGTATAGTGTGCACAGAGTCCAGTGAGTCCCCAAAGGTATGACGGATGCTAAATTAGCTAATACCTTACTCTCAATTTAGTGGTAGCTGGGCTGAGCAGTTAGGCTTATCAGAGGGTAGTGGGAATGCATCTGTTGTACCCACTCATACAAGACAGGAATGCACACTCTGACTAACTCCAGACCAATGTTTTGCAAAAATATTACTTTAGTTATTTTTATTTTGGGAACCATGTCGAACTCAGTTACATATAAATAGAGTTTTCTGTCAGGTAACATTTTCACAAAGGCAGTGGAATACTTTTTGGTCTTGGAAATGCTTTCGTATTGTCATTCCAAAACAGTAAGCCGTAATACTTGAAAAAGCTAGACATTTGTATGCAATAGATAAAATGCAGAAGGAAGGAAAATGGAGTTATGCATCAGCAGGTAAGTACACCACTTACTTTTCCAGTCTTTGGGGGTTTTAGACTGGCCCGGGGCAAGGTTCAGTTTAATGCAGGCACTGCACTGCCAGCGGCACTGGGGTGGCCAGGTGCAGAGTTTGCCAGACCCAAGGCTAGTCAATGATGACTGGGGCATTCGGAAAGGTGCAAAGTTCAGGATCTATGTCGCTGCAGTTGATATCGGCAATGTTTGCTCTCGTGGTCAGCGGAGAACAATGGGGGTGAATGGGCGTCAGTAGGCCGGTTCCATCGCGGTCGTCATCTGCGAGTCTCGGTAGGTTGAAGGAATGCACCACTAGCCCAGCAGTCATGATTGTGAGGATGGAGATGGGCAGGGGATGGAGGATTTCTGCTGATGTTGGGCCATCTCGGAGAGACTGTTGTCCAACTGTGGTGCTTTCTTCTGGCAGGTCAGTTGCGTCGACACAAGTGTTGGTCCTCTACCGCTGTGGTCTTGGGGTTCTTTTGGTAGTGACGAGTCACGTCAACACAATGGTTGGTCCTCACTCACTGCGGTTCTTGTTCTGGCAGATGCCGGGCACTGGTGTCTTTAGCCCAAAGGGAGTTCCTTGGAGATTGGGTGAAGGTTGGAAGGTCACCAGGGTTTCTTGGAGGCCTAGTAGAGTTTCTGGAAGGACAACTGGTCCAGTTGTTGAACCAGCTACAGGTAAAGGGGTTCAGCCAGGTTCTGTCTGCAGTGGTTCAGTTCCTAGTCCAGCAGCGGTCTTTTTCCATCTTCTTTGGTCCGTCAAATCCGAGGAACAACGTTCAGGGGAGCCCTTGAATACTAAATTTAAGGGCATTACTGAGGTCGGGGCACAGTAGCCAATGGCTACTGTCCCCTAGGGGGACTACACCCTTTGGGAGGCACCTCCCTTTTTAGAGAGGGGCACATCCCTGTTCCTATTGGGCCCAATTCTCCAATTCTAGATGGAGACTTTTTAAGAGAGGTGTTCACTTCAGCTTCTGATGACCCTAAGGGCGGGCCAGGGTATGGTGGACACTCCTACTCTGCTTACTAATTTTCCAGCCTGTGCTGCCACCAAAAGCGAGGCCTGGGCAGGGGAGTGGGCATCTCCACTAGTTGGAGCTGCCCAAATCAGCACATCAGAAGATGAGGGCCTTTATAGCTGACCGCCAGGTGTTGCTGTTTCTTCCAGGGGAGGTGTGAAGCAACTCCACCCAGAGCATTCTTTGTTCCTGGCCTCCGAGAGCACAAAGTCTCTCACCCCATGAGGTCAGAAACCTGTCTGGTGGTGGCTGGCTGGCAGGGACCAGCCAGCCCATACACTAGAAGTTGGTCTTTTTTCAGGGGTCATCTCTAAGATGCCCTCTGAGTGTGTTTTATAATAAATCCCGCACTGGCATCAGCGCAGGTTTATTATGCTGAGGAGTTTGGTACCAAACTTCCCGGTTTTCAGTAAAGCCATCATGGAGCTGTGGAGATCGTAATGACAAACTCCCAGCCCATGTCCTGGAAATGGATTCACTGTACTTACAATGTCTATGAATGGCACAGACACTGCAGAGGCATATTACTCATGCTTTAAGGCCTGCCAGAGGGGTGACTTACCCATGCCACAGGCAGTTGTGGGGGGCATGGCACACAATGTGCCATGTTGACTCTTCAGTTTAGTCTGCACCAAAACAAACCACCTGTAATGGCAGACTGTGGGTGTCAAGGTGAGGGGTCTCTGAGGGTGGCATAATACATCCTGCAGCTCTCGGAGGCCCTGTCTGGTACAGGACCTTTGCTATCGGGAGTACCTTTTACAGGGGACTTACAAGTGGCCCGAGGTGTGCAAATTGTGAAAACAAAGGTACCGTTTTTAGGAAACGATGCTGGCCCTGGGAGCCTGATTGGCAGGGATCCAGGGCACATTCAGTCAAGATAGCAATAGTTATCTGGCAAAAAGTCAGGGGGGTAACTATGCAAAAAGGGCCCTTTCTTACAGGGACCACAAATCCAAACGAGAAGTGGAATCTGGAGCTATTGCCTCTTTACCATGGCAAAACCACTCAGTTCAGCAACTCCCTTGGCAGCTCCCAAGTTATGTATTTACAATGGCGCAGAGTTGCAGGCACCCTACCTGGGAAGTGTGGAGGCAAGGCAAGATGGAGCATGAAGAAAATAGGTTTGGGGAGGGGCTCACCTGGCCCTCAAGCTACACCTGGACCTAGCTGAGCTGTCTTCACAGTCACAGGGCTCAACCGCAAAACGGCACTAACTAAACCCCTTCTCCCCTATTTCTGCTCCCTTAAGTCATTCAATAAGCACCCTTTGCACCTCTTTGCCTGCTCCAACTGTTCCAACAAATGGCAATAAGATGCCAGCAGTGGTTGTAGCCTTAGCAGGCTTTTAAACATTCCCGGAATAAAGACTGATGCCGTAGATGATGATGATGGCGGTGTCCTGGTGCACTGATGCACCTGACAGTGCCGTTAGTGTGAATAATGCTGAAAATTGCAGCATTTGAGTCTTCGTGAGCCTGTAGATACTAGTAAGGGCGAGGTGGAGGGCCATGTGGATGGGAAGAGTGCCACTGCACCTTGTTCCTATATTTAATTCTGGGCCACCACATTCGCCTCCGGGCCGCCCAGGCTGCCGTGCCGACCCTGACTGCACCCTCCTACCTCTCACCACCACAGAGCATGCAGTAGCGTGACGAATCCCTGGCATGGCATGGCGAGAGCCTGGGGCTCCAGGGAAAACTGGGACCCCAGGGAAAACTGGAGGCAGCAGAGGCTCTGCAACCGGATGAGGCTGGTAACATCAACATTGCCTCAGTAACTGGCATGCTATGAGGGTGGCTGAGTAGCTGCATTGGCTCAGCAATGGCCAGGCACTAGGTAGTGTAGAGCAGAGTGAGGAGTGTGTGATGGTGTCTTCTCCTCCGTGAACCGGAAACGTGTAACAGCAGCCCCCATATAAAATAATGAGAGGCATTCAAGAGCTTTATATCAGCTATAAAACAAACCGCTGGAACTGTGAAGAAATATCTCCTGCATTACTTTGTTGGCAAAGATGTACACAACATTTTAACCTTGTCCATTCAAGGATAAGAATGCAACTTGGAAATTGCTCTTCCAGCGCCAGACCTCTATTTTGCACAACTGAATATTGAGTTATATTGCTGACTAAAAACTTTTGTAGAGTTTTTATATTCTACCAAACACTGCAGGAGCCACAGAAGACTCCAGAAGAATACTTCAAAGGCTCAGATAATTAATAAGACGTGTAATGAGGCAAATGCAGTGAAGGAGTTCCGAGCCCATCTGATTATCTTCCAAGAGGATAGTTTTAAGCTACCCTAAACACAAGTCATACAAAACACAGGTAGCACTCTAGTAGTTAGAGGAGCCTGTAGAATGGTCAAACTAGACCAACCACAAAGGTGGGAGCCAATATGGAAATACATCCCCTGACATCTGGAAACGGCAAAGGCCATACTCGACACGCACAGCCACTAACTGGCCAAACTGAGGAGGTCTTCAATGTTTGGTAAAGCTGCAATGCCCACAGCTGATGCCAATCCATAAAAAAAGCTTGCAGAGGAGATCAATCAATACTCCTTGAAGGAAAATTCCAAATCTGTGTCCCACAATATGACATCTGTGTCCAGATCAGAATATTTGTAACAGAAATTGGGAGAGAATTATTTTCTGCTGCATCAGGAGAAATGGAACATATCAATTTTGCCAAAAGTGCAAAGTCAAAGCCATCCTTGCTGAGTTCCCAGAACTGTTCTTCGGCAAAGGACACCTCAAAATTAGTACTTACATTTACTCATTGATCCCACAGTATAACGCTTCATAGTGTGACATATAAGACTCCCATTTCATGTCAGAGATCAGGTCGAGGCACAACTACAGAAGCTCCATAAAGTAGAAGTAAATAAACAATAAAAGAACAAGGACCCACTCCATGGGTGTTTCCCATATTTGTAATTAGAAGATCTGGACAGTTGCACAGCTGCATTGACATGTAAGCTCAACAAGGCCAAAGCGGAGGTACACTGAGTTACTCCTAAAATTGAGGTCATTGTAGAAGAGTGGTTCTTAAAACTTGGCTTAAACAACGAAACCACTAGTTAATGCTCCACAGGGATTCCTGATTTGATCACAAAATTCCCCACCGACGAAGGACTTAGAAGATATAAGAACCTAAATTCGGAAGCAGAAGTATTTCGGAGCACGGTTCAAGAATGATTGGCCAGACTGACATGATTGTTAAATGTCAATAATTTCACCCTCATATACTTGTTAGAAATGAGGTCTCTAGTTGACAGTGGTTTGCACCCTGTCAAAGTAGGGACTCTCACTCTAGTCAGGAGAAGGGGATTGCACAGCGAAGATACCCCCTTGCCAGCCCTTGGTAGATTGGTACGAGCAGTCCGGCTCATCTCTGAGGCAATTTGGAAAGCATTTGTACATACACACAGTGAAAACACTACAAAAGTAGTCTACACCACTTTAGAACAAGCATTGGCATAGCCAATAGGTCTCGCTTTTGGGAACTTATAAGTGTTTAGCCATGCAAGAGTTAATGTTGTTGCAGTAAGGATATTGTGCTGCATAACTAAATACTTAAAAGGTCCCATAGGTGCGCTGCACAATGCTTCTGTGACACTTCAGAGCCAGATAAATAAGGTGTTGGCTGGAAAGACAATTGAGTGTCATCTTACCTTGTCAGTATAGCTGTTTAAAGTGCCAGTAGCAAGGAGAATACTATGCAGATTCAAATAGTGCTTCAAGCAGTACAGAAGGAAGGTTAAGCGGACCATAACAGTATCAACTTTGCATTAAGAGTGGAGTATAGGGAGTACATTGGCTACCATAAGACATGCCTTGCTGGACCAGGCCGGGAGGGCACATCCCAAACACGTGTGAAAATCAAGCTGGGTCTCACAAGTTGCTACAAGAACTTCAGGGCATACTATGATAGCATTGTTGCTTCCTTCCATTAGCTCTAAGAAGCAGCCAAAGGTAAAATGGCAGTATAGTTTAATGCACTCAAACTAAACGTGATCAAAAACCCTAGATTGAAACCCCATACCCACAGCCAGCCTGTTATTGTGCAGATAGAGCCCCAGCAAAGGGAATTAGAGCCAAGCTACATTGAGAGCATCACATGATTATAGCAAAATACTGTGAAGCCCTGCTTTGTGTTGCAGCCATCATATCCAGAAGGGGACATCATCCATACAGCGTATTTACACCCAGCTATAAAACGTACAACTGCAATATGCACCAAGTGTGTCACTCTCATCAGGAACATGTGCAGTAACATATGCAAGAACATGTGCAGGACTGCACTTGATGGGGCGGAACAGAATTAATACAGAGGGGTCCCTCAATAAGGCCTTTGCCACTTAGTCTCCCAATAGCCCATTAAGCGGACAGTAGAACCCCTCAGCTGTGGGTGGGAGTGCACCCTTTGGCATCCTCGAGCCAAAAGACCTTTCCCTCTGGTGGTAAAGCAAAGGAAAGAAACATGGACCGTCTTCAGTGGGCTTCAGAAGTCGACTCCACTAAGGAAAACCACCATTTGCAATGCAATAGGTCTCGCATTATTTAAATTTTAGCTGTTGGCATTGCTAAATAATGCAACACCAATAGCTCAAACATTAATAATGCGAGACCTATTGCATTGCAAATGCTTGTTAAGTAGGTTGTTTGAGATTTTCCTAGCCCTCAGCCAGTATGAATTATGGCTCGTGTAGATATACATGGCAATTAATGTGCCTCGCACTGCTTGATCGCAGGAAAAATGTTCATGGCATTAAAGGAATTGTTAATCAGTGCTCACCAGCATTCTAATTCCCCGTGTGCCAAGTCTGTGCAACCAATCACTGAAAGCAACTGAACTAAGCACCCTAGACATCAAAAAAGCACCGCCAGCTGCATGCATGTATGGGCCCGTCACAACAGCCATTCAGCCGCGTTCATGTGTGAACTGGTGCGTGCTGCGTGCTTTCAATTACATGCCTTTCCTTGTTTCATTCAAGGAAAAAATATTCATTTAACAGGAAACCCAATACTCCACGCAGCCCCCCGTGATCTCTTCTCGAGCAAACGCAGCCCAGAATCCATGTGCAGGCAAGAATTGTTGATATGCAAATTCTCAAATGGAAGCTCTCACTGTTAAATCCCCAAAAATAGCACCACAAATCGGGGTTAGTGGACCCCAACTGTGCCCCTGTCAGTCAAGGAATAACATTTTAATGTGAATTTCAGCCATCTGTTGAACCACAAACAGGGTAAAAAGCATCTGCGCAGGTAGCAGGTCTTTGGCCCGGATTATCACCCTGGCTTGTAAATTCAGTGGAAAGGACTCCACAATTTAACACGAGACAGGTTGCACCCCAGGCTGGTTTAAGAAACCCGCAGTCACACTCGCTCTCCTCGTGCTGCTCAAAAGGGGGTGCTGCCGTCTCAGCCTCAGGCCAGAAGTGGGGTGCAGCCATCTCATTAGATCAGCGGGACTTCAGACGGAGTCATTACCAGCAGTTTTTGCGCATCACTTCCTCCAAGGAGGCTGACGTGGTGTGGTTGGAATAGGACAGGCCGGGCTCACCGAGACTCGTCTGTTTAATAACAATTAATACAAGCACAATGTTACGCGTGGCCCGGCGTAAATGACAAAAATACTCAATAGTATGGAAAAAACGGGTAAGAACACACAATATTATTCAATTTGCAACTTCTGTCGGGTTTGTATTTTTTTATTGAAACTAATTATATACACTAATCTTATGCATCCACTTACTTCCCCACATTAAAAGAGAAGGGAAAGGAGCTTGGGGGCCAGAATGAATGTGAACTAGACAGATCTCTGGACCCAACATGAAAGGATTCACACGCTAATGCCCAGCTTAATCTCTGATCCCGCTACAGGGAGTGCACTGCCAGGGGTCACAAATCTGGCAGCTTACACCCAAGAGAACACAGTGGTAACAGGGTCCCAAATACGGGAGCAGGCATAATAGCCAAGTGCAAAGCTATCACTATAAGACCACTATAAGAAAAGAAAGACGCTCAAACAGAGTGTGTGAAATGGGTGCTCTCTCTACCACTCCTCTGTGAAAAGGATGGACAACTCGCATCTTCTGTAGCTTTCTTTTACATACAGGGCACTCATGTTTCTCAGGTCCAGGAGAGAAAATCATCCAAGCCACATATATCACTTTGCATTATGGGACTTGTAGTCTCATTCACCCCACTGAGGCCTCGGGGCTACTTGCTCCTGAATACAAATCCAACTAGTTGTAGCCCCGTATCTATAGCTGCGTGCATGAGGTAACATTAGTGTAGGAAGTGGCAAAAAGCACGGAGTGAAAAAACGACATCGGTATCACTGGCTGAATGAATGCGAAAACAGTGTGTAGTCCATGCGTAAAAATAACACTGACCAAGTTGTGCACATTATATGATCCAGCTCGCGAGCACATGAGACTAGCAAATAAGGCAGCAAAATAGTATACAATGCCTCATGTAAAATAGTGAATATGTTTCAGCAGGTGTCCTTGTGTTTTGAAATTTCAGTCGGAATGAAGCCAGTACGTATGACATGAGAGTAATGCTCTTTGGAATAACTCGCGAGGCTCAGTGTATTCCTTTGTGATGCAAAAGTGGCGCTCTGTGGTGTGTGTGTGTGTGTGTGTGTGTGTGTGTAAAGACTGCTGGGGCAATCAGTGCTCGGAATAACAAGCACGCACCAGCAGGGGAGGGGGCCTGCGCGATTCCCTTGCGGGAGCGTGCGACCATATGGCACCACCATATGGCACCACCATATGGCGCTGCGCGCGCCCTCAAGGAAATCGCCAAGATGTGCACGTGTTGCATTGCAAGCAATTCAACACGTGCCCGTTTTTTCCACAAAGCTGTGGCGATGGCTACTGGTCTCTCTCCTATGCAGCGCATGTTCGTTGCGTAGGCGAGACCTAAAAAAACAAAGGCCGGCAGTAAAGGCCTGTGAACCAGCAAGATTGCGCAGCTGTACGCACAGTGGGAGTACTTTCCTTCCTACAGCAGGCATCCTTTATCATAATGAAGGGCTTTGCAGCAGGACGTCAGAACGCTGCTCAAGGAAAATCAGAGGCAGTTACCACCCCATAACTTTATGGAAATAAAGGACTTGCTTCAACGAAGCTTACAGTCATATAATTAGTCGTTTTATTTTTTATTTGAATGAAGTATTACATTGTCCCCATTTTTTAAGATTGTATTAGTGCCCTGGAGTGAGTGAAATGATATTCGCATTACAATTTATGGTTAATATTAATATGTGGTCAAGTGGGTTTTTTCAGATCCCAGGTGTTGAGACAGGTTTTCGTTTTTTCAAATTTCCCCTTCAATGTCAAAGCTCATTTCAAGAGGATTCAGAGCAAATTATGCCAGTTTGTAATTGCAGCCCTATCCTCTCGCTAATGTGAGTAATGTAGTGGCCAGATGAAAATGCACATAATGAAACAAATACAACTACAGAATCAACTTAAGTCTTTTGGTCAAAAACAGTTTTCAAAGACAAATGTTATAAAGGCGGTGACTACTGCATCAGAAGTAATGTAATGCCAATGGTACCAGCGACCAATATAAGCCTGACTACACTATAGTGTATGCCTTTTAAAACCTGAATCTTCTTAGATAATTATTTATATATAATGACACACAGGTTGCAATAAAAACAAAATTGGGCTTTGAAAAGTATTGAAGGTAATGTATGGACAGCAACAGTCTGAAATATGCTCCATTAAATAAAGATTATGTGGATGACAATGAATCATGAAACAGCAGCTGAGGGGGGAAACTGTAAAAGTAATTAGCGATGTTTCAGAACTCCTGCTGGGAAAAGGTAGTCACCGTGGGGTAGCGGAGCACAAAGCCACCATGCACGGAGTTCACAGTTGCCTCCAAGTCCGCGCTCTGACGTGCCCTCTGAATCTAGACAGCTCACTAGATCTTCCTGGCTGCAGACATGTCAGCTGCAGAGCAGATGTTGGCTCCGTGTAGGGCGATAGTATGCTGGGTAAGTATGTTATTACAAACAACCACCCTGATAAAAGTTGATATCCTCATTAGTTATAGCTGGCCTGAGAGCCAACACTTTTAGAGCGTACTACCTGGAAGTGCACAGGAAAGGCGCAGTGGCCATTATGCCCAGGGTGAGCTTTGGCTCACCACATCACAGAGGCCTGCAACAGAAAGGAAACCCCTTGTCTACATTTTGATGCAGTACCTCTTGAACGAAGCCTGGTGGAAGCAGTACGCTTTCCATTGATGTTCGCCCAGCACCGTCCTTGTGACAGTCTGCCCCGAATTAAACCGGAAGCACTCTGCGCAATTACTAGCCAGAAGTTGCAAGACCAAATGCTTCGCGGAGTAACATTCACAAAAATGACCTCTCTGTTTACAGTAGGAGCTTTGTAAATTTGGTGCTCAGCAGGCAGAGGTTGCAAATAAGCCTGTTTAAAATGTAGGAGGGAAGTACGGAAAAAATGCACTGTTAATTAATACAAGCATTAGCCGCGTGGCCGTAAAAGTAACGCTGAACGGCAATACAAAAAAGAGCGAGTTGTGCGCACACGCGACCGGAAAAAGTGCTGTGCACGTCGCACGTGCTTGTGCGCGTTCTAGCAAGCTAGTGGCCGGCAAGGTAGCGCTTTTGGAGGCAGCTACTAATGTCTCGCCAGGGCAGCGCATGCGCTGACTCTAGCGAGACCTAAATATATTCTATATTTATCTGAATAACGACAAAATGACAAAAATCCAACATGCACAAATCGATATATCACTTTTAAAAAGATTACTGTAAAGATATAGCTCCTACATAACAATAGCTCCAACGGAGGATATCTCAACACCATGACTGGTACTAATCCCACATTTCGGCTCCGACAGCGAGAAAGCATAGGCCCAGCTGCAGGGTCGCACGGATCCCGGTTACAGTACCTTGGAAAATGAGGAAAACAAGGTTGCTGCACAGCGTTGGTGAGGTGTCCATTCCTTACTGCCACAGGAGCGGTGAGGCAAAAGTTCCTTACATTGCAGGGGAGGTGAGGCCGCTTTGGCAGCAACGTTATATATAGGGGGTCCCAGACCAAGAACACAATTCTTATTTTGAAACACACACTATTTAACTAAATTTAGAAAACACACTAAATGAAGGTAACCAGTGTTTTTAATGTTCACTGTACCAATCAAACAGTCAATGTTGAAAAATCAGACGTAAAATATACAAAATTCAATGCGCCCACAAAGAGGGAGGGGGGGAGGTGCAGGGAGGGGGATGTATTTCACTGGATTATACATCACTAGTTAACATTCAAAAACAACATAATGCATAGTTCAAAACATAATTCCACATACATGAAAGGCCGTGGAAAGTGACATATATCATAACAAAAAATTCACTAAGAAGATACTCCTATCATGATTAATATATCAAACTAGGGTTAGGAGTTCCTGGTTGTAGGGTGTAGATGTCTACGTTTCGACCCGGATGATGTAGGACAGTGGATCCTTACTGCGTGGGTCTTCGTCAGGACGCGGTGGGTGAAGGGGGGGGTTGGGGCGTTTAACTCTGCGCAAAAAAATATATAATAAAAGGTGTTACTCAACCGGTCTCAGATGAGTCCCGACACAACTACAGAATTATGGACAAGATAGTCCATTCTAGGAAAATCGAAAAAAAGTCGAAAAAAAGTGTGGGAGGTTCATAAAGTGAGAAATACTTGGTGGGCTGGAAGGCCCTTTCAGCCAAATCGTTATCTCGTGCCGCGGGAGGCAGCCATACAAAAAGTCAGCCATGTGCGTTTAAAAGACATTAATACCAATGTGACCCAGTGGGACAGATAGGAGTTACTGGAGTATGCTTGATACGACACAACATTTAAAAATTAATTACCTGGCACAACGGGAGGGTCCCGTCAGTAGGTTATGCAAGAGGGTCTGCCACGTATGGAGTCAAGATTTGCCGTGTAAAATCAAAATCAAAACCACATTTGTAATGAATTCCCAAGTGATGTAGAGAAACTGAAGTAAGGGTGTGTGGATTAAGGGCCCTACCTTGTTGTAAAGACAAACACCATGTAACCAAAGGTTAATCCCTGGGTCGAGGCATTACCGGCTACATCTGAAAACAAGGTTGAACAGCGTGTCAAAAGCGGAGTAGTTTTTACAAATGATTCCGTAAAGGAGACTCAAACAGCTCAGAACTCACCCGAATGGGATGTAGAACGAGCAAAGCCAGCGCCCAGCTCTTTATCCAAACATTTATTCCAGTGACGCGCTTTTTCAAAAATACCTCCGCAGTATAAATATCTGCAAAAACACAATTAGATAAACAGCTTAAGAAGCCGCCCAGTGTTAACAAACACGCATGTATGCTCCCAGCCAGAGGGAAGACTCACCCGCAGTATTGTTTGAGGCGCCAAACCGGCTTTTTTCCAAAATGACCAAATCAGGGAAGTGCCTCGTCGGTTTACAATAGCCGCGCATCAACATCTGTAAAGACACGGTGATAACATACTTAGACGGCCGCCCATTACCTTACAGAACGCACGGATGCAAAACGCCAGAGGGGGAGACTCACCCGCGCTGCTCATGGAGAATTCCGATAGTGGTGCGTGCGCGCCGCGTCTCCTGGAAACAGGAAGTGTTGCCCCGAGAGACGGTGTTATTTACTACTTTGGTGAAGACAGACTCGGGTTAGTTACCGCGCATAGTCAGTCGTTCCTGGACGGAAAAAGACTCTTTACAGCCTTATTTAAACTAGGAATTGCTGTCATGAAGGGCGAACACAATCAGGACTAGTAATAAATCTGGGGCCAGAATAAACTAAATGTACACAGCGATGAATCAGGGTGAGACTCATTGGCAATAAACGTGGTCATAGCACTGGACCTACCACACAGGGCGGTCAAAAGGGCTACTTATTACAGGCAATCCCCTCTTAATGAAAAAACATTTACAAACCATATATACACCTCGCATTTCAAAAGGTCTGAATCGGTCATATATTATAGATGTCAAACGTGCCAAAGTGGTTAAGGCAGCTTCATGGCTATTATCCATACCCAGATAGGTGGTTGATAGCGCGAACCTGCCAGACACGGCGGTTAAAGCGCTCTATTATTCAATTTGAACCTTTCGGTAAAATACACATTTTTAAGAAAAATAGATGATGATTATTCGGGTACATATACCAGGCTCATAGATTCAATAGGTCTACACGACAAGTCTCACATAGGTTTCAAACGCACCAGATTGGTTAGAGAAGCATCATAAACTATTATGCACTCCTAGATCGATAATTACTTGCGCGAACCTGCCAGGCACGGCGGTTAAGGCGCTCTGTAACTCTAGGTAATCATTTTAACACATGATGTTTCAGTTTTGGAGCAGGTTAAGTTGGGCCCGAGGGGTGGGAGCATTGAACCCATCTTAAATGTGAGAGAAATTAAATGGATCCGTTTTTTTGATTCTGTACGAGGGGGCCTTAATGAGTCTGAAAGTAGTTTTGCCCAAATGGCTACTCTGTGAAACACCAATGTTAGTATGGCTCTCCATAGGGAAGTTAGGTATTCCCCCTTCTTTATTATGTCTTTATCAATGTGCCTTAGTATATACCTGTGGACCATCATGTGTTAAAATGATTACCTAGAGTTACAGAGCGCCTTAACCGCCGTGCCTGGCAGGTTCGCGCAAGTAATTATCGATCTAGGAGTGCATAATAGTTTATGATGCTTCTCTAACCAATCTGGTGCGTTTGAAACCTATGTGAGACTTGTCGTGTAGACCTATTGAATCTATGAGCCTGGTATATGTACCCGAATAATCATCATCTATTTTTCTTACAAATGTGTATTTTACCGAAAGGTTCAAATTGAATAATAGAGCGCTTTAACCGCCGTGTCTGGCAGGTTCGCGCTATCAACCACCTATCTGGGTATGGATAATAGCCATGAAGCTGCCTTAACCACTTTGGCACGTTTGACATCTATAATATATGACCGATTCAGACCTTTTGAAATGCGAGGTGTATATATGGTTTTTAAATGTTTTTTCATTAAGAGGGGATTGCCTGTAATAAGTAGCCCTTTTGACCGCCCTGTGTGGTAGGTCCAGTGCTATGACCACGTTTATTGCCAATGAGTCTCACCCTGATTCATCGCTGTGTACATTTAGTTTATTCTGGCCCCAGATTTATTACTAGTCCTGATTGTGTTCGCCCTTCATGACAGCAATTCCTAGTTTAAATAAGGCTGTAAAGAGTCTTTTTCCGTCCAGGAACGACTGACTATGCGCGGTAACTAACCCGAGTCTGTCTTCACCAAAGTAGTAAATAACACCGTCTCTCGGGGCAACACTTCCTGTTTCCAGGAGACGCGGCGCGCACGCACCACTATCGGAATTCTCCATGAGCAGCGCGGGTGAGTCTCCCCCTCTGGCGTTTTGCATCCGTGCGTTCTGTAAGGTAATGGGCGGCCGTCTAAGTATGTTATCACCGTGTCTTTACAGATGTTGATGCGCGGCTATTGTAAACCGACGAGGCACTTCCCTGATTTGGTCATTTTGGAAAAAAGCCGGTTTGGCGCCTCAAACAATACTGCGGGTGAGTCTTCCCTCTGGCTGGGAGCATACATGCGTGTTTGTTAACACTGGGCGGCTTCTTAAGCTGTTTATCTACTTGTGTTTTTGCAGATATTTATACTGCGGAGGTATTTTTGAAAAAGCGCGTCACTGGAATAAATGTTTGGATAAAGAGCTGGGCGCTGGCTTTGCTCGTTCTACATCCCATTCGGGTGAGTTCTGAGCTGTTTGAGTCTCCTTTACGGAATCATTTGTAAAAACTACTCCGCTTTTGACACACTGTTCAACCTTGTTTTCAGATGTAGCCGGTAATGCCTCGACCCAGGGATTAACCTTTGGTTACATGGTGTTTGTCTTTACAACAAGGTAGGGCCCTTAATCCACACACCCTTACTTCAGTTTCTCTACCTCACTTGGGAATTCATTACAAATGTGGTTTTGATTTTGATTTTACACGGCAGATCTTGACTCCATACGTGGCAGACCCTCTTGCATAACCTACTGACGGGACCCTCCCGTTGTGCCAGGTAATTAATTTTTAAATGTTGTGTCGTATCAAGCATACTCCAGTAACTCCTATCTGTCCCACTGGGTCACATTGGTATTAATGTCTTTTAAACGCACATGGCTGACTTTTTGTATGGCTGCCTCCCGCGGCACGAGATAACGATTTGGCTGAAAGGGCCTTCCAGCCCACCAAGTATTTCTCACTTTATGAACCTCCCACACTTTTTTTCGACTTTTTTTCGATTTTCCTAGAATGGACTATCTTGTCCATAATTCTGTAGTTGTGTCGGGACTCATCTGAGACCGGTTGAGTAACACCTTTTATTATATATTTTTTTGCGCAGAGTTAAACGCCCCAACCCCCCCCTTCACCCACCGCGTCCTGACGAAGACCCACGCAGTAAGGATCCACTGTCCTACATCATCCGGGTCGAAACGTAGACATCTACACCCTACAACCAGGAACTCCTAACCCTAGTTTGATATATTAATCATGATAGGAGTATCTTCTTAGTGAATTTTTTGTTATGATATATGTCACTTTCCACGGCCTTTCATGTATGTGGAATTATGTTTTGAACTATGCATTATGTTGTTTTTGAATGTTAACTAGTGATGTATAATCCAGTGAAATACATCCCCCTCCCTGCACCTCCCCCCCTCCCTCTTTGTGGGCGCATTGAATTTTGTATATTTTACGTCTGATTTTTCAACATTGACTGTTTGATTGGTACAGTGAACATTAAAAACACTGGTTACCTTCATTTAGTGTGTTTTCTAAATTTAGTTAAATAGTGTGTGTTTCAAAATAAGAATTGTGTTCTTGGTCTGGGACCCCCTATATATAACGTTATTGATCACCCAGGTCCCACTGACTATATGGGTATAACCCCCCTTGTATAACATGCTTTGGCAGCAATGCATCAGTTCCCTATGACTGGGCAGTGTCAATGAGTTCAGGAGATTAGACATGTCCGTTATCGACTCCGCAGTGTCTTGGTTGAAGCACTGGTATCGTCCGGCATCAGGGCTGCAGTGTAAGTCGAGGAGGATGCATTGTGCTCTTCATGAGCAATGCGCCCGCTCTGGTGCAGGCAGCAGCACAACCTCGGTAAGGAGCGCTGTCTTCAGTGAGGTCAGGACTGCGGCGTGAGTCGGGCGGTGCATCCCGCTCTTCACGAGAGGTGGCCTTGGCTCCGGTGCAGTCAGCAGCGTCGCTGACTGCTTTGTGGTTGCTTTTCTTGGGATGTAGCACCAACCACACAATTCCAAGGGTCCAGGAACTGGATTTGGCACGACTAGTCAATCAGGGCTCCCAGAAGAGTCCATGTGATGTTAGCACAATGCTGGTGTAGTCTTTGATGGTCCTGAGATTTCTTAACAGGAGTCAAGCATGCACAATCCCTTGGAAAAACTTGGAAGCAGGATTCAGAAAGCAAAGTGCAGTCCGTTGGCTCCCAGGCCAGAATCAGCAGGCCAGATTCAACAAAGCGACAGGCAGAGTGGCAGTCCCTCCTACAGCATCCAGCTCTTCTTCCTGGCAGAATGTCCTTAATCCAGACGTAGTCTGATTTTGGGGTGTCAGAGGGCATGTACTTGTACCCCTTTCTGCCTATGAAGTAGGCAAACCTCAAAGGAAAGTCTTTGTAGTGAACAAGATCCTGCCTTTCCCTGACCTGGCTCCAGACACACTACAGGCGGGTGGAGACAGCTTTGTGTGAAGACAGGTAAAGCCCTATTCAGGTGTCAGAGACCACTCCTCCCACCACTCTAGCTCAGGAAGGGCTATCAGCCTGGTGATGGCCCATCAGGATATGCAAGGCACACCTCCGCTCCTATTGTGTGACTATCTAGAGTGAATGCACAAGAGCCCAACTGTCACCCCACCCAGATGTGGATTGTACAGAGAGGCAGAGGCACAGAATGGCTAAGCAAGAAAATGCCCACTTTCTAAAAGTGGCATTTTCAAACATGCACTTAAAAAAAGAATTTCACCAAAATATGTATTTTTAAATTGTGACTTCCTCGACCCCCAAACTCAATCTGCTCCCAATTGGAAATTACACTTAAAAGATATTTCAAAGCAATCCCCATGTTACCCTATGGGAGAAATAGTCCTTGCAATCGTGGAAAACAAAATTACCAGTATTTCACTAATAGGACATGTAAAACACACCGGTACATTTCCTACCTTTTAAATATACGGATCCCTGCCCATGGGTCTGCCTTTGTCCTACCTCGGGTGTGACTTATATGTAATAAAAGAGAAAGATTAGGCCTGGCAAGTGGAGGCACTTTCATAGGTCGAAATGGCAGTTTAAAACTGCACTCAGACACTGCAGTTGAAGGTCAGAGATATGTTTTCAGGACTACTCCTGTGGGTGGCATAATCAGTGCTGCAGGCTCACTAGTAGCATTTGATTTACAGGCCCTGGGCACACTTGGTGCACTTTACTAGTGAATCAAATATGCCAATCATGGATAAACCAATCAGCAATACAATTTAGATAGAGTGCATATGCACTTTAGCATTGGTTATCAGTGGTAAAGTGTCCAGAGTTCTAAAGCCAACAAAAACCGGTCAGAAAAAATAGGAGGAAGAAGGCAAAAAGTTTGGGGATAACCCTGCAAAATAGGCCAGGTCTAACAATACTGTACTACAAAAGCAGACCGACTGTTTTTGCAGTCAGGAGAAGCCCTAAAGAGAATATGCAATGTTGGATTAGATTGAGAAAATATGTTTATGGAGTTTGCTTTCAAATCTTTGGAGCATGTCTGCTCCAGTGAAGGCACATGAGCAGATACAAAGAAAAGGAAGAGCATCCACACAACCCATGCACCATGCCATGTGGGAGTAGTATACAGCTTCCTGAGAATTTGCACATATTGCTTTCCATGTATAAGAAAGTCGGCCTCCTTCACTGAACCTTTATTTTACTGAACTGGTCTGTTTAAAAAAGGCTACAGCTCAGAATTAAATAATCAAAGACTCTATAGCGAGTGACTAAATAATGGCTTACTTTGACCCTCAACAGTGTCCCTAGACCCTGTGACAAAGGTGTAGTCCTGATCCAAGTCTGCATGGATGAAACTGTACTTTCCTGCATGTGTCACCCGAGCCATCACCATGACCAAACCGACACATTCACATCAGATTGAGGGAGAAGCTTTTGCCATCCTTTTGGGCTTTAGTCCTCTTCATGTTTCTCAAAGGACAGCCATTCCAATATAGACTATCAACAGGTACTGGAATGCAACATCTATTAAATGCAAGATGTACAGGGGAATCCTACCACTTTTATAAAAATCAAATAGGGGGGCATGGACATGACACATACCAAGATGTGCAGAATTAGTTTTAATGGAGCCCCCATGGGAATGTCTAATATGTGCAGATGAGAAAGGGGCCCCAGCGGCTCAAAATAAAGTGGCAAGCTGAAAATATCTGAGGGATAACCAAGAATTGTGATTTCTATGCCTCCGCTGCAGAAATCAAAAGTGTGGCTGCAAGTGTTGAAGCAGTAACTAGGATCCTGACACAAAGTTGCGGAGGAGCAGCAGCTGAAACTCTCCCTGGGCAGAGGGACAGGGAGGGTGTAATAGGCAGCAGCAAAGATAAGACTACTAGACTGGGAAAGTAGCAGATGTTCGCTGGATAAGATGGTCCTTGCAGCCAGGCGACGAGCTGAAGACGGTTTAAAATGAGGTGGGGAGCAGCAGGGGCATTGAAGGAAGGACCTTCTACCCTAAAACTAGAAACTTACATATGAAATAATTGCAGATGATCCTACAACCTTGAGATGTATGACTGGGAGAAGTAGTAAATGTCCTTTGCTTCTCACTGATTGTATGGAAGCATCCCTTTGGGGAATTTGTGTACTGGAGCACATTGAGATCTGTGATTGAAGATGGGCTAACGCCAAGCACGTTCTAGGGCCTTATTCAAAGCACAATGACTGACAGGCCTGGGCTCACCTACTAGGAGTACAACTGCTTGAAAATGGCTGAGCCTTCCACCACATAGAGAGAAAGAAGAGAGTACTGAGATGGGGTAACCAAAAGACAAACTTTAACTGAAAGACAACACAACCCATGCAGTCAAAGAGACATACTCAGAAGAAAGTACATAGCTTCTTTGGAACACCCAAATGGTGACAGCACAAGATGTCTGAGGCAAGGAATAAAACTCACAATCAAAGCCCAGACAAAGCCTGTTCAATGACTTTGACAAAGTCAGATCTTATAACCGGGATCCAGTCTTTAATGAACAAACTATGAGAGGATATTGAAGGAGATAGAGCATCTCTGTAATTTGATCTGGTTGAAAAGATTGTTGACCTGTGACCAAATGTGGATTTGGCAGCATCAGAGTCAAAGCAGAAGTCCAAGTCCATAAGCTGGAAGAAAAGAAAACCACACTTGCAGAGAGACTCATTGCCTTTAAAGAGCAAACTGACATAAATACCCAAAAGGTGGAGGACTTAGAAAATCGCACATATAGAGAGAACATTCAAGTTCATGGATTGCAAGAGGAGACAGAAGGATTAGAAATGGATGTATTAGTGATCGGTTTTTTCGCCAACCTATTTGGAGACAAACAAACCTAAATTGAAATGGACAGTGTGAATAGAGGTTGTCAGACTCAGGGGAAAGTAGAGGACCAATATTTATACTAGAAAAAGCTCCACAACTATCAAATTAGAAAGACAGTGCAAAGCAGCACAAAGCAGACAATTATTATGTAATGGATTTGCATGCTCCCTCTTTCAAGATACTGCCCCATCAACTCTCGCCAGAAGTCAAAAGTTTCAATCCAGTACAGACAAACTGAGAGGAAACACAATTTAAAACAGCTGCCTTTTTCCCTTGGCACAGCTTTTGAATTTCTGAATAAGTCATTTAAAATACCAAGGGCCAGATGTAGGTAATTTTATTTTTACCACTTCTTAAATACCGAATCATACCGATTCGGTATTTAAGAAGTGGTAAAATAGAGGGGGGAGATGTAGGTATTTCTGAATCGGTAAATACCGAATCGTTAAGATTCGGTATTTACCGATTCTGTAAATACCGAATCGGTAATGCCCATTAATTCCTATGGGCATTGAAGCCCATAGGAATCAATGGGCATTACCGAATCGGTATTTACAGATTCGGTAAATACCAATTACAGCAAGGGTGCCTGGGGTGTCACTTTGACACCCTCTAGCACCCCAAATACAGGCATGTGTGCCATGTGGCACACAGACCACACAGACATGCCCTAAGGGCATGTCTGTGTGTCACATCGCACAGGTGTGCATGCACAGATGTGCATGCACACCTGTATTCGGTATTTTACCACCCAATTGGGTTGGGTGGTAAAATACCGAATTCTGAAGGCCTGTAGTACTGTCAACAGTGCTACCTACATCTGGGTTTTACCGAATCGGTAAAATTACCAATTCGGTATTTTACAGATTCGGTAAATTTACCGTTTCGGTAAATTTACCGAATCTGTAAAATATTTGCCCCTACATCTCGAAAACCAATTACCGGTCGGTAACGGCCGAAATCGGCCGTTACCAACCGGTAATTGGCGACCTACATCTGGCCCCAAATCTCAAATGCGGGGCTTCCGACTAGAGGACCATTTATTTGTCAATCTGATCTGGAGGCTGTGAGAGTGGGAAGGGAGGAGATAAAGGAAGGTAAGTGGTCTAAGAACATGATCGTAGGCAAAACCCAGAAAAAAGCACACTTAAAGGACTAGATTGACTCTCACTGACACCAGAGATCGAAGCAAGTGCAGAGGGGCAGGATTGAGGGAAGCAAAGCTATATCACCGGAAAATAGTAGCTCCAGAGACACCATGTTAAACCGGCTATCACTCAGAATCAGATCCATAACTGAGAGATGGGGAAACTCAAACTTTTGAATCTCTGCATCACACTAGATGGAAATTCAATATGAAACCATGGAAGGCCTCAATCCTGAAGATTAATTATTGGTAGCCTCATCTTTATGGAGCATACAAACACGTAAACGATGGTCAAAGAGGGCTTCTTATGAGATGGAAGCCACCAACTGTACTGTTAGCCACATCATGCTGTTTGAATGCTTTTTGTAGTTATTGTTTTAAGATGTTGTAGAAAGTTTGGCAGAGAGTATCAGTTCTTTGGTATTTTCTTTCAGATAGATATTGCCAGTATATAGATAGTGGAAGAGAGCATAAAATCAGCTGTTACAAGGAAGGCCTGTGGTGGTGAAGGAGTCCATCTATACTACACTCTCATAGGTAACCATCGTATGCTGATGAAGGCTGTAAGAAATTGGGTTATTAGTGGTGTAGAATGTGAGTCCTGCACATATAATAAGTGCACAATTGTCTTTTTACTAGAAACCAAGTATCCCATTGTAGCACTTGACTCTCTCAGCGTAGTGAAGTAGAGCAGTTCAAGGTCTACTTATGGGAGGTGGTTTGGACTATTAATCTCAATTTGCTGCTCTGCAGCAACAACACGCAATACATTATTTTCTAGTCAGTGCTCTTTTTAATGAAAAAAAGGAAAAGTACATTTATTACACACACACTACTAAATACTATGCATTAAATCACAAATATATACATCAGGTGGATGGACATACCTTTGGTGTAACGCTCATAACCCATTTCATCCTTGGTGGGTCATCAAACCCATAATCACAATGCCCCATCAACTATATCCGGTGCAACATTACAATATGGAGGGAGGGTTGTTACTATATATAAGGCAGGCCTACTGGCTTTGGCAGTACGTCATTACATTAATATCAATAACCACATGTTATGATTTACCATCATGTCAAACTATTAGGAGCCAAGGGGGAAGGAACAAGGGAAAGAGAACGCCCCCCACTCAAACTGAAGTATGCAAAATGTGGCCTCACCCTCGAAACACTAATTATCTGTTCTTGTTGTGGCAGAAGGATGGGTTTGTTACATTTTTACAGTACCCAACTCATATGTAGTCCACTTATGTGCCCCAATCTTAGTGTCATTTCTAAAATGTGTAAAACTACATTCGCTACCATCCAAAAAACCCACCATACATAAAATGAAAATATGTGGGAAACGAGAGAGAGTCCCTCACGGGAGAACCGCCTATAGGGATGCTGGTTGACAATTTCCAGTGTACCCAATTATCATCATAGGCAACTCTCTCTCGTGTAGTGGAAAAGAAAAGACGGGGAAGAAAAAAGAAAAAGACTAGACAACAAATAATAGTGCTTTTTCTCCACGGAAACCAAAAAGCATTCTGGTTACTAGTGTAGTGATGAGGTGAGACAAACAACACTTAATATTGTGCACCTTCAACAGCCCCAATGAGAAATAAACAGTGTTTCTTACCATTAAAAAAAAATTAAAGAGCTAGCTGGCCACTCGTAATTTTATTCTGGGCTGCTAGCTCTCTAAATGTAAAAAGGTTTACGCTAAACCTATTCCAGTTTCGATGTCGCCAACATGTTTCGTTGCTCTATTTAATGCAACTTCTTCAGGGCAATAGGGGGTTGTCTTCTCATGTTTCCACTTTAATATTTACAACACCTGGGGGCTGCGTTTTGTCAGCGTACCTGCAGCCCTCTCGCTTAGGAACACCGTGTCAATAGATCACGTGTCCTTCCGAAGACCATCTGCAGTCTGGTCTTCCCGGCCGCCGCACATCAGCGTCTTGAAACCGAACCCGACCCACTCACATTTGATGGCATAAATAAGAAGGCTGTGGCCGACGCAATTTATGATTTTGAGGAATCGGGCGACTGATCGACATGGAGGCGAAGTCAAGTGTGGTTCAATACCTATATTTGTGTGAATCCAAATGTACTACTGGTTAGATCACGCTTGCTCGTACCCACTGGAAGCCTTCTTTGCTTTACATCTGAAAGTATGAAATATTTGCTCTGGTTTCCCCTGTGTTATGTGAAAAATCTTGAAACCACCCCCTGCCTCTGTGATCATGTATCTGGACAATTAATGCTTCATTGTATGTTTTCCTGTAAATGTTATGCAAATTATACCGGACTCTTTAATTCCTTTCTTAAAGAAGCACTGTTATAATATAGGCCAATGCAGACCTCCTTTTAGATTTCTATTGCTGCTTATAAATGAAGAAGCTGTTCTGTATGTCGGGCCCTTTTTCAAAGTTGCTATTCGTGCACACAGGTCAATGTTGTTGTAAACCATTGCTGTTATAAGTGTTTTTAATATGTATGTCGTCTGTGCTGCTATGAATTGTTATTTTATGCATACTTTTATGGATGATAGACTATATCCGAAAAAAGGATTATTGAAGTGAATATGCAAGTAGGGCCCTCACAGTACATTATTTGGGTGCTCCTGGCCCGTTTCTATGAATACTTTATTAGCGGCTCTCCAGCTGCGCAGCTCCTTTTGTTGTAACTATAAGGCAGACTCGCTAAGCACTTCTTTTGACCCTTTTCCTTTTAAGTCCGAGGTGCCTGTACCCCCCCTCCACACTTGGGCATTCTTCCTCCCACATCTTCGCAGGTGGTGTGTGGTGAGGCAGCTCCCCTTCCCTTCCCTCTAATCACAGGCACGGGGTGCAGGAGGAGTTAAAGATGGAGGGAGAGCATGGTGGTGCTCAATATGGCATCCTCAAGGTGCCTCCCACCCGGTGCAGGGATCCACAGGGGGGCACCCATGGCGGCCCTGCTGGGGGCTCACAAAGCTGTTGCCCAATGCCTTTTTGTGCTGACAAGGCCGGCAGAAAAAGGCAGTGGGAAACTGCCATCGTAATCCCTCGGCCGGAAAGAGCCGGCTGAGGGATTACTGTGGGCCTTCCGAATGGCGGACGGGCTCTCTGAGCCCAACCTAAGCCATTTGGAAGACTGATTTGGATTCCCTTCCGACCGAGCCCATCCTGCCCGCATCGATATCGGCCCAATGTCTTTACGACAAACTAAGGCAACCAATCAGCCTCTGCATACTAAACAAAACAGCCATAAACAATTTTCTGCACAAACAAATAAGTCAAACACCGTACAGTAGCTCTTATGTTTAACAAAAGAAATACTTAATGCTCCCTCTCCAGAACTTATTAGGGACAAAATAGGACAATATAACCATCCATAAATGGCTTGATGGACAGCCGATCCAACAATGGAATATCATGAAAAATTCAGGCTAGCCAATGACTAAAATGGGCTGACTAACCGCCCTCCCCCCTGTTTATATACTTATTATACAAGTATGAAGAATTGATGAGATGAAGATTTCAGAAAGTGAAACCTGTTAGCTAGTCATAGCAAGTGCACAATGTGGCCTCTTTAGGCTCCAATGTCATCAGTTTGTCAACTTATTTCAGGAAGAATCACAACATAAAATAAGAATAACATTTTCTGCATCTTTGCTTTCCTCGCACCTCTTTAGTCTGAATTATCTTTCGACTTTTCAAAACTGTTTTTCTAGCCTAATAAACTAAGGCACTTTTCACAAGAAAATATGAGCACACTATATCCACCTGAATTTGCATACTTCCTCCTCCAGCATTGGATGCTAGGTTCTATGATGTTTCGCACTTTAGATGTTTGGTTCTTACCCAAATCCACTTTTACCAGACAGAGCTGCCATTAGCCTCGAGTTATATCTGAAAATTAGACAGTATCTTCTACTTCAAGAGGATATACAGGAGATTAAGCATATCCATGTTTTCCACAAGGCATTTCCGAAATGTATTTAGTGATGTTTTAGATACAAAATTATGGCCACCAGGAAACTAAGAGTTTTACTTAATTTGTGTTTTTCCGTAGACATACTTTCTCTGGGTGTCCAGCAAGCATTGCCTTCAGATCCACCATAATGTAATGAGGTAAGTGTCCCCAACCTCAGTGTAATGGAGTGTGTATCTGAAGATGTAATGAAGTGAATGATCCCCAACACCACCTGCGTATCTCCCACCTCACCGCAAATGTAATAAAGTGCATGTCGCCCCATCATTTCAGTTCCTCTAAATCATATGTTGAGTGTTTTCTCTACAAAGCAAATGTCAAATATACAAAGTGAATACCACAGCTCAGATATTTACAGGTCTTTATACCTCATTCATCAAATTGCACACCTCAAAATTAAAGGGAATACTATCCACCAAATGCATGAAGGTGTTCACCACCCCTCAATGTATCCATTTAGTTTCTGTGTCTCACACCTCTGATTTACTCAGGCTAATGCCCCCCACTCCTTGGATGTACCCATGTGAGTGTCTTCTCTCTAAATACACCTATGCTCCTAGTAAACCCGAATGTACTGCGATGAACATCATCACACTCATTGAATATACACATGTGACTGTTTTCTCCAAACTTTGGCGTATATCTTCTAGTACTGCCCCCTCCCGGGAGTACCCTGTGTACTCCGATGTTCACAGGTGAGTATCCACAACCTCATGAAACACAACCTGGGAATGCCACCCACCACAGGCTAAACAGGTGAACTCCCTTCACTCATCAAATATATGCATCACCCATGACTGGTGCAAGAAGGTGAGCGCTCCTCTACAAATTAAATAAACCAGCTTAGTGCCGCGAACCCCAAACTTGAATAGGTGTTTACCCACCACCAATATGTGGCAAGGCGTCTACCACATTCCTGACGTACTTAGGAGATTGCCCCCCGCACTTTTTGAATTTACCCCATGACTTTTTCTGTCCTAATATTTAGCAAGTTTGTCAGTTCTTACCCCACATGTTACAAGGCCAGTGCAACCACTGCCAAACGTAACGAGGTGAGTGGTACACACCCACAGAATGTGCACCTTTCTTCTGCTCACAAATGTATCTGGGGAAGTGGTTCCCACGTCAGATGTAACCATTTGAGTCATATACAGCACCCAACATCCCTCATCACTGACCTCATACAGGAAAACAAAGATCTAATGAACTAACTAAGAAACAACAAAACCAACAAATGATTGATGAACGAAAACTGAAATCCTAGGTCTATGACCCACAAACATGGTGAACACCAAAAAGAGTCGAGGAGAGCCAGAAAAGCCTGAAATGTCCAGCACAATGAAGAAATCGTATTTAACATAGGACCAGGAGGAAACCTTGTTTAAAATCAAAGGCCATGCTAAGGAGCTAATTAATACTTTGAAAAAGTGGAAGCATTGACGTAAATCTTCAGTGCTCCTACCCTGCCAAACTTGTGGCTACCCCACTTTATTTTGAGGCATGGTGGAGAACAATTGACATTAGCCCCAACGTGCACGGAGAAAGCTCCCTGTATGTGGGGAAGTGTGGCTCAATGGTTAGAGCGGCAGACCCTGATGCAGAGGTCTAGCCCAGGACCAGGGTTCAATTCCCGCCTCGGCATGGTCTTGGGCTCAATTTCCTCAGACCTGATATTTCTCGCCTCGGTGCCTATTCTAATCATGGGTCCCACTCTGCAACTCTGGGCAATAGCTTGCTTAATCTCCACAAAGGCCCCAACAATGCTAGGATGCCTGGCTTCACATTGGGGGTGCCCAGGAGTGGGCACTTCACATGGAAAAGCCAGGTAGGGTTCCACAGCGGTATGCGTACAAGCTGCTGAGATACCCCTTCGGGGGTCGATTCGGGCGCTATACAAGTACTACTACATTTACATTTATGTGAGGCCCGTTGGTCTTTCTTTTCAAGAAACAAACTGCTGTATTGAAAGTTGTTTTCTTGAAAAAAAACAAATTTGCTGAAGGGGCTTATAAAACATGGCTCCTACTCCCTTCAGTGGCAACAGCAGAGTCCTCACATTATTGGGTGGGCTGATGCAACAGGGATCCTAGCATGCCTGGTGGGAACTCTATATATGATAAGTGGTCCTCTGTCAAGGGAACGGAGGCAATGGTTTCAACTGACCTGGTGGGCCAATGGGATGCCTGCCAGGATCTAAAAGATACCCACGCGTTCAAACAAAGATATGGTATGGAAGGCCTACTAAAGAGGTGGGCATGGTGGCTCCACCAAAACCCACAAAGCATCTGGTGCCCCTGCCTAAACAAGAGTGAATTCTACTCCAATCCACCACTATCCAGTATATATGTGGATAAAAGCAATCTGTTCCAGAAATAATGGGTCTGTAAGTCTAGCATTCCATGGAGTGTATCAGAAAAGCTAATGATGGAAATTTTGATTGAGGTAAAATCCTGAATACCTGCACCACAATAGCTTGTCAAACCCAAGAATGAACAACCTATTTTCTATGGCCAGCAGAAACATAAGGGTCTCAAAGTTTTCAGTGTCAGGTTGCATGTCCTCCTGGAAAATTAGATGTCCATTGAACTTAAGCTCAAGCTGACAACAATCAAGTTTTTTTTATAAACTAGTTATCTGCACCTTTTAACCAGGTGTAGGAAGAGGAAGTATTATGTTCGATGCTGGCTAGGCTTCACAATGCAATACTCCCTCAATACTCCAAAGATGGTCCTTGAATTCACAATTATAAATCCTTAGCTCACTACTGGTACAGTGGCAAAGGGCAGTCAAGCTTTACTAGAGGAACATGTGTTAATCATTTCAGAGTACCTACAGGGATGATAAATAATTGACTCGAAAGAAATCCAACACCAATTTATAGCAATTAAGCAGATTTCTATATAATTGTAGACATAAAAATTAAGCAGATCAGTATAACTGGAGTTATGGATTTTAGAAGCCATATTAAATTAGTCAAAACTGTACTGCACATCTTTATCATTGCAGTCAATGGGAAAATGCACTAGTGACAATCGGACATTTGCAGATCAAGTGCGTGAAACCCAAGTAGGGTAAAGGTGATGTGGGTCCCAGAACCAAGCTATGACAATCAGTTAGATTTTACCTGACTCGAGAAGCTAGGGTGCAGAGTTGTCCTTGCTGTCCTTGGTGCTGAAGCAGGAGCTGCAGGAGAGCTGGTTTTACCTCTTACACTGTGTTGGTGGGGCGCAGGGTACAAAAAGTAGACATCAAAGCCACTGCTGATATCAGTTTAAGGTTTTGCAGAGTCCCATAGAGGTGAAGCGTCGAGTAAAGGAGGTGGTTCCCAGATTGGCGACAAACAAGCCTTTCTCGTAAATCATGGGGTGGGGAGAAGGAAAAATGTTGGATCCAACCACTTTCCTTAGAACAGTAATCTTGTAAATCAATTGTGGGGGGGGGTTGGATCACTTGTCCTGCTAACCTGGGTTTTCAGGTCGCTGGGATGTCCCTTGGTAAAAAACCCTCATACACGTGAGTGGGTATTTTTGTGGGTAGCGGTATATCTTGGTTCTCCGCTATTGCACTCTCGTGTCTGCATAATCACAGGGTTAGTTGGTATGCATCCTCCACCAGGAGGTTGTAACCCGAGGTTAAAAGCAGTAGTGTCCAGTGATAAATGGTGTGAGTGATATTTAAAATAACTCGGACAGCCGGGGTAAGTATTTAGCAAGCCTTGGCAGCGGTAGGCACAGCATAAAGTTAATTAGACGTCTGAAGGTCCTGGGGAACATGAAAGCCGCCTGAAACTTTGTGGAGTTTAAGACTACATTTCTCACAATGCACTGGACTATCTACTTCTGGGCGATCGCTCAGAGTGCCTGATGGCTATCGATTCTTTTGTTCTGGTACATTGTTTTTACCTGCGATTGCACGGGACTAGTGCCACTAGTCCTGGGGAGTTTGGTGATGCCTTTGGCTCTCAAAGCGGTCCCTCTGTCTGGAGAAACTGAGCTTTGGTCTACGATGAACCGCGGTCGTGCAGTTCCAGGAAGGTTGCCACGTGTGCAGAGTATCACACTTTTGGTTTGTGCAACTCCTGTTGTTGCAGACACTGTTCTATTTTATTTTGCCCTTGTTGCAAGTCAGCTCAGAGCTGAGGTTTCGGTGTCGGGGGTAGCCCTTAGATCCTAGAATTAGGGGTGTGGGTGCAAGTGGCTCATGGGCTACTAGCCCCAGCGGCTAATCCATCCCTGAGGTGTTCACATCCAGGGGTGTAGGCCACCTTGTCCCACCAGAACAAACTATTCTACCACTTTTAAAAATAGCAGAAATCTTTCTTGGCTGTACTGAACGGGTATTCCACCGTAGGGATGTGGCTAGCCTTCTGGGGCTGCACACCTCCTGAATACTTATTATTCCAGCCTACCCAGGTGCACATGTGCCTGCAGGCAGGGAGAGGGTGGTTTCCTCCTGTGGGAGGCACCCTGGTTGCATATCACAGACAGTGCAGCCTTTGAAGCTCACCACCTTTGTGCGCCCCTTCACTAGCCATCCTGTCAGGTAGGGAGGTGTGAGCTAATTCCCATCCAGACCTTTGTTTCTGACTGCTGGGAGAGTTCACACCACTTGACAGGGGTCAGATTCCTGTCTTGGCGGCAACAAGCACGAGCTGGCAGATAGGGCACAGGAAAGGCTGGGGCAACCAGGCGAGCCATCTCTAAGGTAGCCACCTGGGTGCATGCCACATCATCCACAATTTATGTTTGGGGGGATGAGGCACATTGTTTGATGCCAAACATGACACATTTAGGTGCTACCATAATGGAGCTGCCAACATCGTGTATGCCCGGGTGCCAGCCCATGTTATCCTGTCGACCGTCTATCACTTTCCTTTAATGATAAAGGCCACTTTGGCGACAAATAGACTTTCGCTTACATGTCCTCAACTTTAATATGATGCACCCTACCTTCTGGGCTCAGGAGGCCTTCCTTATGGGTGACTGGCAAATATTAAAAATAGTGCATCGACTTTGCCACACATGGTGAGGGCGAAGTCTAGTTGGAGCCGGTTGCCCTGCTCCTGCCGTCTTCAATGGCAGGCCTGCTGTCAGTAGTTTACTTTGGTCACTCAGGGTGGCACAAACAGTGCTTCAGGCTCTGGTGACGCCTTCAACACCCATGCTCTCTGTACCACTGGTACCATATACTGAGATTTTATAAGGGGGCTAAGGTCCTTTGTCATTTGGGGTTATCAATTGACACATCAGTTTTAAAGAGAGGGCACTGGAACCAGGGCCTGGGGGGTTGGCTCCAGTGCACTTTCAGAGTCCTAACCATCAGCAATGGAGCAAAAAGTGTGGGGGCTGACTATACAAAAAGAGCGCTTTCCCAAATGACCCCCCTAACATCCAGCTGAAAGGTGAACAGCAGCTAACCTATCCCTTGGTAGTTCTCATTGTCCAAGTGGAAGAAAATGGAAAGGCCATCTGTATTAGCATGGTCAGTCCCTGATCTGGTTTCCACTGAACAGTTGATACCCTGTAGGGAGATGAACCACCTCAACAATTTGAAGTTTTCTCCTCTTATCTACAACAGCCATCTGAGAGGCAAGTGGGTGGTTTAAAACCTTGAAGTGAGTCCCAAACAAATATGGGCTCAGCTTCTTCAAGGATCAAACCACAGCAAAGGCTCCCCTCTCAATGGAACTCCAATGCTTCTCTCTACAGAAGAGTCCCCTGCTGATATAGGCAACTGGTTGCACACTGCCCCAATTCCATGTTCAGAAGCGTCTGTTTGGTCCATATAATTTTCTTAGGCTGCTTTTTGGAGGGAAGTTCAGTGCGTGAGGCGACAGTGGTCCCATACCCCTTCATAAACCTCTTGTAGTACAAATCAAGCCAAGGAAAGTCCTGACTTTTGCCTAGATTTTGGGCGCTTCCCACTCCAAAATGATCGGGATGTTTGGTTGGAAAGGTTGGACGTTGCCTCCACCTACAAGGTGACCCAATTACACAACAGAACTCTGCTCTACCTGGCACTTACTGGCCTTGATAGTTAGGCCTGCTTGATTCAGTGCCCGTAAAACGTCCTTTTAATGGACCAGCTGATCCTCCCAGGTGGAACTAAAGACAGCTATATCAATGCTGCACTAAAGTTATCCATGCCTGAGGGAACTCTATTCACCAACCTTTGGAAAGTGACAGGTGTATCTTTTAGATCAAAATGCATCACCTTAAATTAGATGATCCTTCTGGGGTTGAAAATGCTGACCTTTCTTTTGCTCCCTGGGTGAGTCCAATCTGTCAGTACCCTGATGTTAAATCAAAAGTGCATAAGAGTAGGCTGCACCCATCTTGTCAATAAGCTCCTCTGCTCTTGGAATGGGATGTGCATCTGTTTTAGTGACTGTGTTTAAACCCCTGTAATCCACATATAACTTCATCTCAGGTTTTCTACGTTTGGAGTGCTGTTTGGGGACCAGTACCACTGGGCTGGCCCATGGACTGTCGGAAGGTTCAATTAGCCATAGCATCTTGCTGATATTAATGCAAGCTTTGGACTTGGTCAGACAGTGCGTATTTTTTGTTTTTGACAGGGATGCTGTCACCAGTGACCACATCATGAGTACACCATGCCTGACCAGGGTGTCAAAGAAAAGAGCTAAGCACACTGGTTTAGTACTTGCCTGCAGTCAGGTTGTTGGTCAGTTAGAGGGTCTGATAACACATCACCCTCTACTGAACCATCTTGTGGGTTGTTTGACAGTAGGTCAGGGAGGGCTTCACTTTCCTACTTCTGGCCTCCATCACTGACCATGCCAGCTCTGTCCTGGTGTTGCTTTGGACAATTCACATGGCAAACGTTATGAGGACTCCTAGGGGTGCCTAAATCTACTACCTAGGTGACTTTCCATTTCATCTCCAAAACGGGGTAGGGCCCAGTCTACTTGTTCTGGAGGCGTCTGTGGGCTACAGGTTCCAACACACACGGCAACATTTGGTCATACATGTAATTGATAAGCTCCTGGCTGGCCTCCAAATGTTTGCTCTCGTCATGTACTCAGCCATGCACGACTGAAGGCCCAGTACAGAGTTTACTATGTCCTGTTTGGGTTCTTTCAGAGGCTGCTTCCATCCTTCCCTCACCACGCTTGGAGGATCCCTTACAAGATGGCTAAACAAAAGTTCAAAAGAGCTGAATATAATTCCTCTTTGTGCCGCTCTATGTAGGGAAACAAGAGACCAGGTAACAAGACATACCGTCTACTCCTGAGTTTTTCAGGGAGGCCCATTATCATGCCTTTCATTGTTTTGTTGACCTTTCAATCAAACCCCTTGTCTGAGGGTGATTGGGGGTGGTTAACTTGTAGCTTCCCCCACATTCATCCCACATAGCTTTTATGTAGGCAGATATGAAGTTTGTCCCTCTATCATGGACCACCTCCTTAGGAAACCCTACCCTGGTAAACACACCAAGGAGGGTCTTTGTCACTGCAGGAGCAGTGACAGTCCTGAGGCGAATTGCCTAGTGGCATAGTCCACTGCCACTAGAATAAATCTGTTCCCAGATGCAGTTTAAGAGGACACGGGTTGATAATGTTGGTTTCCTTCACCCTCAAAGGGAGTCCCAACCACTGGAAGTACAATTAAAGGAGCCTTTGGTTGTGTCTTGCCACTGGTTTGATATGTAACACAGGACTGACAAAACACCTTCACTTTTTCAGACATAGGTATTCCGCTAAGGGGATGTCACATGCTAAGGTCAAATTATACTCTCTGTTCACTTGGGGGACCACCACTCTCCTGGCTGCCCCTGGTTTTGGGTCCCTGGCCTCAGTGCACAGAAGCCCATCTTCCCAGTAGACTCTATGGATGCCACTGACCTCTCCCACTTCTTGCCTTGCAGCTTGCTGCCGAAGGGCTTCAAGAGTTAGGCATGTCTTTTGCCCTTGGCCTAGGCCTTCTCTGGAGTGTCCCCTGCACTTGGAAGCTCTGCCAGGTCCGCCAGGCTCCTTCTTCTGCTGTTCCCTACTCAGGCACCAGCGAGTAGCCCTCAGGAGAACTCTTCCTCTGGTCCTGTGACCTCTTTGAACCAGGGTTCTTGCCATTTCTCTTGCTTTGAGTGCTTTGGTCCACTATTTCAGGATCCAAGCTCCCATTACTTTCCCGATCTGCTGCTTGTGCTCTTGTCATAGAACGCACCCACTCAGGGAGACCAAGGACTTCTGCATAAGCCTTCCTTTCAACTTCTGCCCAAGCAGTAGTCTCCTGATCATTTCCCAACAGACATTCTACTGGGATGGCAGGGGACACAATCACCTTCTATGGCCCAGTAACCCCTCCCCACTCTAAGCTCACCAAGGCCATTGGATGGAGCTTAGTCTCATTGTCCGCATCGGTAACCTGGTGACTAATACCAGGTATCATTTGGCCTTGAAAACCAGACTAGCAGCCACCACAGTTACACTGGCACATGTATCCCATAGAGCCTCTACTCCAGTCCTATTGATTTCAGATCTTTGTCTATACTTCAGGCTTTCCGGTAAGAAAGCCAGGGTTTCAATGGCCACCCCATCCAGGGAAACTAAAGTAGTCTCAGTTTATCCTCTGGCCTCTCCAGAGTACACTTCCACCCCCACTCATATGCTAGCCAATCCTTTGGATTGTTCACCACTGGGGGACTTTTTGGAGAATGCTGCATCTCCTATCTTGTGTCCTACCTGATGACCGCAATGACACAACCAAGAAGCCTTTGCTGCATCCCAGTTTTTGCCCTGATACCCTTTGTTTTTGGTCTGGGACAAGTTTCGGTCTCACCCTACTGTGAAGAACTTTGGGAGCTTTTTGAGAACTCCTTCTTTTTGTCTTTGTTGTTGCTCACCTCCTTCCCCTGCTGGGAAGTCGGAGAACCCTATTTCTAGTCAATCCCATCATAGGTCTTCCTGTACACCCTAGTTTTCACCCATTTGTCTGCTATCCTCCCCAGTTCTCTGGGAGATGACCACTTGGAAACCACCAAATGCTGATGCAATTTCTCTGTGGTAGTTAGTCAAAATGTGCGCCTTCATCATTAGATTATAAAGCCCATCATAACTGCCCACCTCATTGCCTTTTGTCCAGCGGTCTAGTGCTTTAAATGAAGGTCCACAAAGTCCACCCATGTCTGGTTTTGTCCTTTAAGGGTGTCCCTAAACTTCAATCTAAACTCTTCTGTAGTGAGTCCAAATCTTTCTATCAAGGTCTCTTTCATATGCTGATAGGACTCAGCCACATCCTTATTAAGGGTCAGAAGTATATCTCTGCCCTTCACTGAGAATAACTCCCACAGTAGAGAACCCCAGTGCTGGTGACCTATCATTCCCATTTTGCAGGCCCTCTCAAAGGCTGCAAACCATTTACCAGTGTAATCACCCTCACTAAACCTGGGGACAATCCTTTAGGGCTTTAAGTCCATCTTGACACTTCTTTCTTCCAGGGCTAGTCTCCTTTCCTTGACTTCATTGTTGTCTCCTCTAGTGAGAGGATATCAAGCTGTTCCTCAAGGCCTGCTACCACCTTACCAGTATGGGGTCTGAGTGACCCTGTCACTTCCCACTGGTGAAGGGGTTCTGGGAAAGGGTGACGAGTTGGGGTCTTCACTTTCTTTTCCAACATCAGTATGGGCTACGGTCTCATCCTTACCCTCTTCAGGGTCTTCTTCTGAAGAATGGCCCTCCCCTCTAGTCTTTCCTTTTCAGAGGAGCTGAGGGCTTTTCAAGTCCCTCCTTTTTAGCTGTAACTCTATGGCTAATGCCCTTTGCTTTGCATAAAACCCTCAGATCACTGATCCTCAGGGCTGGAGTGACTGCCAGGTCGAGATCCTTACCAGCCTCCATTGTGCCTAACATTTTAATTGGAAGTTAGGACCTTTTTAAAATGTAAAAAAACAAACCTTTTCCTAACTCTCCACAATCTTTTTAATGTACTATTGGAATAGGTGTCTACACAGGGTCCTAGAATTACAATTTAAAAAATCAAAAACATTTTGAAAAAAATATTTTGAGTAGATAGTAGATTTCTCATGCAAAAATCCCTTATGGCCAAGTGTAACTGCCAAACACAAGTTCAGGTTCTCATCACAGTAACACCAGCATCACTTCATAATTATCTGCCTTCCTACATTGGTTAGGCTTCACTATGCAATTCTCTCACAATACCCCAAAAATAGTCCTTGGATTCACAGACCTAAATCCTTACCTCAGTCAGGGTACACTGGCAAAGAGCAGTAAGGCTTTACTGGAGGAACATGTTTTAAGCATTTCAGAGTAACAACATGGACGATAAGTAATTGACCCAATAAACAACAAAAAAATGAAGCCGAATAGTGAAGGGCTACCAACAGGAATCACTCATGTTCGTTAGAAGAGCCATGAGTGATTCCTGTTGGTAGCCCTTCACTATCCGGCTTCACTCTTTTGTTGTTTATTGCATTTTCTAACGTTTCAAAATGCAATAGTGAAAATGTAGCATCTTTCATTGACATGGATTGTTATTTAACAGTCAAATTAAAGGGCAAAAAAAGCGAAGAAGTGTTCATGTAGTCCCAAGGCACTTTCCCAGCCTGCAAGGTTTGTAAAGTCCATGCAAACTGCATAATAGATCGCAATTGATTTTGACCATGGTATAAAACTGAGACTTCATCTTGCACAATATCAACAATCAAGAAACAATATTATCTAATGTGTAAATTCGGGAAGAAAATGTGTTAATGCTATTATCTACACCTGCAAGCACTTTTTAAAAATTAGCTTGATCAATAGCTCTTAACCCAGAAGCAGCTTCAATTTGGGACAGTTTCCAAACTTCGTTGTAAACAGCATAAATCCATCTTTTGGACCTGCCTTCTGCAGGACCTTTTACAAAGTCATTCAAATCAACATCGTCAGGCAATTTAACCCGTTCGATGCTGATGACGGAACTGCTCCGTCATCAGCTGCGGTTGGGCTGTGCTGATTACGGAGCGGTTCCGTCATGGCCCGGCCGCCGCGCCTGCGCGGCGCTGATTTCGCGCCTGCGCGGTGCGTTCTATTGAGCGGGTGGGGCCATGACGGAACCGCTCCGTCATGAGCACAGCCCACCACGGCTGATGACGGAGCGGTTCCGTCACCAGCATGCGGCCGTCGTGCGGCCACCCCGCCCCCTTAGCGCTGCGGCAGAATAGCCGGCGCAGCGATGCGGTTAAACAAATGATGTTTAACTGACGCTAAAGTGGAGTGTTTGAGCCAGTTCTGACATAGTTTGCCTACAGAATAGGTAGTGACAGAATGGTCACTCTCAAAACGGGGATCCACCCTAACCTGTGTATAGCCAGGGGCCAAACCCAGAAAACGATGCTGGCATGAATCTGCACTTTTTTGCCATAACAGCCAACCTTGGGAATCCAAACTGTAAATGTTAAAAGACGAATTTAGTAGCAGAGTCTGTAAATCACTAAGGGACCTACTGGTATAATTGTTCCAATTGGGGTACTCCCCCCAAATTAGGAATAGAGGGAGCATTTAGTTTTTTAGACGTCGCCAATCCAAAGCAGGTAGTTTGTGAAATAGTCGAATTCAGAAGCAACATATGGGTCAGGATGAGACATGCACGATGCAAAGCCTCAGTGCCTTGCACTTGCCAATTTTTAGAACCCCAAACAGATTTAAGATCAAAAGTATCTTTCCACAGCTCATAGCCCCAACAGCCAATTGGTCAATAAAGGACTTGGAATATAACAATTTTGTGTGGGTAAGTCTAACTTTGGAAGAGGACTTCTCAGTCCTCTTAAAATAAAATGCTTCATGGTTTGATTGATTAAAATCAGTAAAGTAAGAAAACTTTTTTTAAAGTTTTGGAGCTACCTTCAACAGGAGCGGGACAATGTTCCCACTGCGTGTAATTAACCACATTTCTAAATGTGTTTGCTTTGTGCAGAAAATGATTGCCATATTGTTAACAAAACAAATCAGCATCATTTGCAGAGTCTAAATACAAATCTTCAGCATCAAAGGCAGCATAATATTTCAAATCAGAAAATAAAGCCTCTACGGCTTGGATGCCCCAATTATCAGAGCGTATATTTTGTTTAACCACATCCCCCATTGAAACACAAAGTACATTAGGGACATTAATAACCTCTGTGGGACCATGTATTTGAAATTTAACGGCATCCCACACAATCCCATCTAAGATGGGCCAAGCAGTGATATTTACAAAAGTCTGGTCCCTCTTCATGATGTGTGATGAGGAGTGGGGTGCCAAAGTTCCATAAATCATTCTAATGGTAGATCTTTGTTTAACATAGTGTCTATTCACAAGATGAAAAAAATATACCACAAATCCATGAATAAAAAATTGAAAAAAGCACCAGCCAGATGTAAGTCCAGGGGGGAATCAAAAAATGTTTTTTAAACCAAAGGGCAGAAATTAAAACTTTTGAAGTGGACTTAGATGTGGTAGAGTCACTGTCAAATGAAAAACGTGACTGATTAGCCACACAGGTCTGCGAATCGGGCAAAGATAAGTCAGCGGGATAAGTGTACTCAGTTTCATCAAGGGGATCACCAGCCAGTGGAACCAATAAAGGATTTGTAACTGTAGGCATCTCAATGGCAACGTCAGGCCTGGTGGTAGGTGCCGGAACCAAAACAGAGTTTCGCAGCATAGCTGGACAAGAGACCGCAGGCGTCATAATATGAAGAATCGGCCACTCTGTTTAGTTTGACATTGTCAATGGAGATGTACCTGTTTTCCTTACGACCAGGAAGTGGAGGTAAAATGACTGTTCTTGTACCCTGCACGCCAAACACAGGAACTGGAACACGGGACCGAATTCCTTCTTGTTCTCGATCTTCTCTCGGACCAGTTCACCAACTTGGGGTAGCCAGACAACTACCGGAATCTGCAACGCAGCATCAGATGTGGAGGGCAAATGTTTCTTTGCAAGACTGTCTCGTGTCTTTTGTAGATTCTGGAAAACAGCACAATGTTCATCTACGTCAAAGGGAGCGGAAGATGCCGCCTGGTCTAGACCCTCATGGTCCAGAACAAACATTTTGATACCAAAGAGCATTTCGTAAATGGTCCGCCCACCCAGAGACCTTCTAAGGAGATTATTTAGTGCACGCTGAACGCTATTGAGGTGAGCTAGCCAGTTCCGGCCTGTACCTAAAACCCTAGCTATCAAGGATTGCTTTAAGTCACAGTTCATTCGCTCCACAACACTGTTGCCCTCAGGCCGGTATGGAGAAGAGAAATTGACTTGGACCCCCAATGAACGCATGGCATCCTTGTACGCCTTAGAGACGAACGCCGGACCCTGGTCCGATTAGAAGGTACCACATGCAAAAATTCCCACAAAGACACGCAAATCCCTTATGACAGTTCAAGAATCTGCACTCCTTTGGGGCCACACGCACACAAAGCACGTGCAAGAATGGACTGCAACTAAGAAGTACTTATACGCAGTATCAGAGGAGAAAAGACCGCAGTGATCTAAATAAACCAAGTGGTTTATTAGATATGTACAACTGTGTCTGGGACGGGCGTGCAACAGTAGAGGGTTTAATCTGCTGGCAAATGTCACAATGAAGGACATAATCATGCGTTTGTTTGTACAATCCGCACCACCAGTAATGCTGTTGTAAAAGAGATACAGTTGCAGAAACGCTGGCATGAGCGGATGCCATACCCTTGTGAGTGGCTGTAATCCGTGTGGACCTGCAGTCAGCGTTTGGAATCAATCTGTCACCAACGTCGTTAATTCTCACATAAGGAACTTTATAAGGACTTAAATGATAAGAGTATCTTGAAGGGAAACCTCTCGGGTACTTACTTCCCTTCTCTGTTGAGGCAATAGCTGCCAAGGTGTCCTCATCAATCTTACTTTTGGAGCATGTAACTGCTGCAACCACATATGTCGCTACTGCCAACAGCGTGAACTCCAACACGCTGGTGACCAAGAGTATGAATTACAAACATGAGTGGCAGCCGTTCTTTAAGCTCAGCCACTCGGAGCCAGATACCTTTGTGTTTTATTGTGCTATCTTTGGAATCACGATAAGTCATTTTGAGTCCAAAAGAACAAATTGTCATTGTAAGACTGTATACAGTAGTAAGAGTCACTTACAATAAGAATAGTCACACTGGGATCAGCGTACTCCAATGCAAGCATCAGAGCACGGAGCTCTGCCAAATGGGTGGTACAGTCCCCTAATGTCTGTGTATGCACAACATCAGACTTGAACTCTCCATTCACCATGGTACCAACCACTATTGCGCAGGCCGAAGAATTGGTGTGTTTTGAATCCGTTGCCGGTTGCGCCGAACCGTCTGTGTAAATGATACAATGGGAAATCCTCCAGCGGGCGCATGGTCAGAGGAGCCGGATGAACAAATTCATACTGCAAGTACTCCTGTGTTTGCAAACAGGAATCGAAAATGAACGTGATATCCGGAGACGTCAAGGACGTAGCCTTTTGTATCCACCTCGGGTGCAAAGCCTCCAGGGCAGGATACGGAGTAACAACCAAAATGTGTTTTCCCTGTGACAGTGCACGTTCTTTCAGAATCGCCATTTGCACTGCTGTCAACTTTATCCACAGTGGAAAACCACAGCTCAGCAGAAGTGTACAAGTGTGACTTGTAAGCGATAGGGACTGTGTCACCCTCATTAAAAGTCAGGTACGTGAAACCCACCGCTCCTGGTATGATTCTTATCACCAGGTTGGTGTGATTATCACGAGTCAATAAGAATTTAGATTCTAGAAGATCAGCCTGCAAAGTTTGCAAAATGGCTGAATGAGCTGGCAGCCAGCATGATTTGGAAAAAATAGGTTGTATCAAGGCGTAAAGAGGCTTGGTATGCTGGGCATAGTCTGGAATGTAAATACACTTGAAATTCAAAAATCCCAGCAAAGATTGTAGTTTTGTCAGAGTTGTCGGGGCGCGCAGCTGTGCGCATTTCTCCAGGAAGTGAGGTGTTTAACCTCGACCTTCATTGTTGAGCTCATAGCCCAGGAACAACTCTGTGTACTCTGCAATGTGAGATTTTGGAAAATTGAATTTATAGCCAAAGTTCGCAAAATGACAAATTATGCGGTCAACACGACACAGATGCGGCCATAATTCGTCATCTGAGATAAATGTCATCCACATACGAACATGCATCTGGGTCGAGTCCCTCCAAAAGAGAGACTATGCGGGTGGCAAAGATGCCTGGACTGTTCTTATCGCTCATAGCCAAACGTCTGAATTGGCGTTGTTTGCCACCACTAGTAAAAGCTGGCCATTGACTACTAAGTGAGGACAGGTCGTGGGCGAAAAAGCCATTGGATAGGTCAAGCGTGGTCTTAAACCTTTTTCCCACGAGACTATCCACAAGGGCAGAACTGCGAGTGTTTTGTACCGTGCACGTACGACAATGGGAGTTTAAGTGCTGGTAATCCAATACCAAACGGCACAAGCTATCAGGCTTATCTTATCTTATCTTATCTTAAGGGGAATTTCTATAGCGCTCTGACACCATGAGTTTCCTGGCGCTGATTCACAGTAAAAACAGGGTTATTCATCTGAGACACACAAGTTTCAATCACACCTTGATATTCCAATTGTTCAAGGACTTCTGCCACGGGAGCTTTCGCTTCATTCCGCGTGGGGTATTGGGGTTGAGGCTGTGGCATAGACCGCAATGGTATCTCATGTCGGGGGGGAAAATTTGTCCCAGCCACAGTGAGTACGGTACAGAGCCGGCGCCAGCGCTTTAGCCCACTCTTCTGCAAAGTTCAGGGCCTGCTCCTTTGGCACTGTGTGCACGAAAGCAGGGAGGATTACCTCCTCCCCTTGTGGAGTGGACGGTAAAAGTGGGGGCCAATCAGCCTCCACTAACAAAATGTCATTGGTAGTAGTTAAATTTTCCCAAAATACCCCTTTTACAGTACGTTGTATGTCGCCTTCAATTAAAAGGACTATTTCATAAAGTCTTTCAGGGGGAGCCACTCTAGTGTCTGCAGTCTCAACGACAATGAACCTGTCAGTTGCTGTCACCTACAGAAGTGGACGCAATACTTCCCGCACTATGGTAATTTCTGCTGCGCTGTCTAGTAGCGTTAGCGCCCAAGCCAGGTTCTGAAGCTGTGTTCTCACTATCCATGGCATATCTCTCTGTTAACGCAGAAACTTTCTTTTTCTGATACTGGGGTCTTTGACGTGTAGAGTCTGCCTGCTTGCCTTTACCGTCTGTTTTGCAGGGTTGCTCTTGTTTTGTACCCCGTCCTCTGCTGCCGTCTCCTCCACCGATGTTTCCTACAAAGAGCGAGGAGAACGTTGTTCAGGAACCTGAAAACGGTCAGGTGAATTAATAGTAGCGCGGTCGCGCAACTCGTATGTGCGCTCAGTAGACACAGGTATTGGTGAAGCGGGACGGGAACTCTGTTTCTGTTGCTGTTTCCCCTGCTTTTTATTATTATTCCAATTCTGCTTTGGAACAAAGGGGCGATCATCTTTGTCAGACTTTGCTGCCTGGGTTTGCTTTTGCGTTGTTTTAGCAAAAGGCTTAACACCAAAACTATTACGGCCAATGGTCTTATAAGCTGCCGTAATATTCTTCGGTAACTGATGGGGTTTCTCGGCATCGGGGACATCGTGCAAAGCGTTAGACACCTGGAAGCTCACACCATCTCCCTTAACATTAGCAAGGACGAGATCGGAAACTACGTCAAACACTCCGAGTCGCATTCCCAATTCAACCGCCGCCTCCGGTCCGTGCTCATCTTGAACACGCTTAATGACGGAGGGTAGGACAGCTATGGACAGAGTGCTGAAGCACTTAGCATATAGACTGCCGCAAAAATCATACCCCATGTAGCACAATCAGTCACTTCCGGCACGAAGTCTGAAGGCAAACTAATAATAAGACTCCTGTATTTCTCCACAGGAGTCGTATTAGGAAACACTGCCTACAGTTGTTCAAATTTCTTGGCAAGCCAATAAGGCATATCATCCTTATCCTGGGGACACTTGCCCATAACCGCATTAACCGCATTAACCATGACAGGACTAAGCTTCATCCCGCAACTGGATGAGCCGCCACACCAGGGGCCCTGCCCTGTATGTTGCGGGATATGTATTGAACCAAGGCCCGTATAACCCCTACAGCAGAGGTATAGAGCGGCCTCAATTCACCAACAGGAACCGTTGCAGCACAGGGTGCTGAGTATGTCCAGCCAAAACAGGCCAAGAAGCGCCTGGAATGGACAAAGTACCTAATCTCACCGACGTTAAGGAGTGGGGAAGGGCGCCATTAAAGCAAATGCGGTGCTGCCAAGCTGCAATCGGAATTTCCACAGTCCTATATGGAGTGTATTCCATAGGCACGACAGTGGGATTGTATACATGAAACAAATTGGTATCTGCATTCACTGCAGGAAATGTAACCCAAAAGTAAAAAAGCTCAAATGGGTATGCTGCGTCCGCACACACCACAAAAACAACTGCCATGCCTTCTAAATGGACGTTATAAGTCTGCAAATGATTGCGGACTGCCATCTGGCTATGCTGGGGGATATCTACCTCAGCCATAAGGACACTAAAAAGATCAAGAACAATGCAAAGTAATGTAGCACAACTGGGTAGTAAATCAAGAGAAAACGTTTTTAAATTATCAAGCTTGAAAATACCTATGTAACTATAGGTAGGTTTATTCGTCACCACTGTCAACCGGAAACAATAGTGAGGGGGTTGTGGGCTGATATAAGCACTACTCGAGAGTCCCAAAATAAGACCACTAAGTTGGGTGTGCCATGTTGCAAGGATTCTGCTCCTACACAGAACTGGTACAAAAGGGGGTGGTGATGGACGGAGCATCTGAATCAATCAAACACTCACACCCAGTCAAAAGATCTGGGTTTAATCCATCACCGTTCTTTAGCCCACTCTGCCACCCCAGTTCAGACATGGCTATATGCAAATCAGTCTGACCCTGTGCCTCATGGGAACGGTCCAGCCCGAACTGCCAAGCCATGTCTTCCCTGGACCGGAAACAAACTTCCGTGCACAGAGACCCAGGACCTCTGTGAATTGTGGGGGACCAAAAAACTCACCTCAGTACCTAGAAACCCTAACCAGCTAGCATCATTGTTTCCTTTGCTATACATCCTATAGCAAAGGAACCAATGATTGGACAACCCAGAACATGCGACTTCGGTTATACTCAGGAATGGTGGGAAGCAAGAACACTCTTTCGTTATACTCTCATACCAGTCCACAACAGGAGTAAAAAAGAGACACAGGAAAGGTTAACATATTTATTTTAACGACGTGCTCTAAGATGCAGTATTTTTGCTAACATAAGCAGACATATGATTAGAAATAATATGATCAGCATTGTTACAACTCCATAAAACACAAAAGGAGAAATCGTATTACAATTATGGTGAAAACTGGTATTATAGTGCTTAGTAAATCACCCTCCCTTGCTAGGAACTATGTTTTAAAAAATATAGAAGGTCTCTTAGGCTTGGGTGGGGGACCCAATACCTCTAAGATCAGCAGGAATGAATCGCATCAGGATCTGCTAAAGCTCTCTCTGGAAACTGAATTCTTCTAAGAGCCTGATATCATGTTTACAGTGCAAATGAGCCTTTCTCACGTGAAGCAATTCACTCAGCCTAACTTACAACAACAGTTCTATGCAGTGTCGTGTGCAAAAGCAGCAAACGGTAAAATGGCGTTTAAACTTTTTAATAAGCCTATGCTAACATAGCAATGTGCGCAACCAGGCTCAGGCCTCACTACACCACCTCAAGAAGATTCACTGGTTCCCGATCCAGAAGAAATGTCAGTTCAAGATGCTGACCCACACATACAAAACCCTACACAACAAAGGACCTGCATACATCAACAAATGTCTGACCTTCCACCAACCTACCAGACACCTACGATCTGCTTCCCTCTTCCTCACAGACACCCCCTGGATCTGATAATCTAATAGCAGAGGTAGTTCTTTCTCACGCCTGGCGGCCAAGGCATGGACTGCCTCCCCCTGCACCTCCGGACTGCCCAATTGATCCCGCAATACAGGAAAAAGCTCAAGACATGGATGTTCGAATGAAGAAACCACTTAACAGCAGCCAGCCTCTCCAGTGCCTTGAGACCCTTGCAGGTGATTTGCTGTGCTATAGAAATGTATGATTGATTGATTGATTGTAAGCACCTTTACTATAATGCACCCTTCCTTCTGGGCTCGGGAGGCCTTCCTCAGGGGTGACTGGCATATATTAAAAATAGTGCATTGACTTTGCCAGACATTGTAAGGGCAAAGTGGTGTTTGAACAGTTTGCACTGCTCCTGCAGTCTGCAATGGCAGACGTGCTGCCAGTCGTTTACTTTGGTCACTCAGGGTGGCAGAACTGTGCTTCAGGCCCTGGTGACCCCTTTAACACCCATACCCTGGGTACCACTGGTACCATATTCTAGGGACTTATAAGGGGGTTAAAGTCCTTTGCCAATTGGGGTTACTAAGACTACAGAGAGCATGTGGAGAAAACTGTTTTACCAATTATAATCCCTTGGATACCAAATGAAAGGACACCACACAAGGTAGAAATAAATACATATACATTTGATATATACCACAACCCCTCTGCACTCTTTATGAGGTCAGAGGTCAAAGTACATCACAAGTTACTCAATTAGCATACAATAAGTTGCACAAATACAGTTATGCCCTAGGTGCCTCACAAACCACATACTAAGGAAGTGGTATAAGAACCACTTGAGAGTTAGACAGCAGTCCTAGGGCCTGTGGAATCACTAGGGCTACACTAAACAACCAAAGGTTTGGAAGTAGGAGGCCCACGGGAGACGCGTGCAGTGTCTAAACACAGTCGCGAGTTACCATTGACTTAGAATGAGAAATGAAGAAGTTACAAAGTTACTGTTTAAGGACACTTCCGGATGGACTAGGATGAAACCCTTTTAAAGTAGGACACTTCGAGAGTCAAGATGCACCCGAGTACTCATGTTACCTCACCCAGGGAAGCCGAGTGCATAGGTGCCTTTTGGTGTCGGGTTTCGTCTCCGTTTTTTATGGAGATCTGCAAAGAAGTGCTGCAGGCGACCAGAGGAAATGTGTCCAGGTGGATCCAAGGGTGGATCGGTGATGTGAAGAACCTGAAAGCAGAGGGGACAGAGTCTGGGTCACTAGCCAGTGACCAGGAACGGACCAGGCGATGTCGCGTGCTTGACGGTGAAGAAGGTGCGTTTGTCTCTTCAGCCACGAGTTCCAGGAGGCATCGACGATGACCAGGAGCTGGATACGAGCTGCCCCATGATGGATCTAGTTGACTGCGGTGTCGGTATCCGGATTGGACCCAACAAGCCTTGGCAGCCGCAACCCATGCAGGATGACGAGATTGGCTCTGTTGCAGACCAGCAATGTCTGTGGCGCTTCTCCTTTGAAGGGAAGCTGGAGCAAGCCTGGAGCAATCAGGAAAGCAGTTTAGTTTGATAGAAAAGTCTTCAGGGGGCTCACTAGCCAACGGGCAAGGAACCGGGAAGATGCGTCGAGCTGAAATGCAAGAGCAGGCCCCACGCGGCACTCGTGGAGGGCTGAGCTTCAGTGAAAATGGTGCTCGGGCTTGTTGCTTCTCGTACCCCAATGCACAACTGCGAGGGTACCTTGGTAGTCGAGCAGTTAGCAAAATGCAGGATGTCCAGGGTGTCCGGTTCTATGTCTCTCGTGTCCGCGATGGGTCTCAGCTTTGCTGTGGATGTGGGTCGGAGCTGAAGAAGTCTGAGAGTCTAGTTCCTGTGTCACTGAGTCTTCGGGTTCCGGCGTGAGCATCGACAAAGCAGACCGGCAAGTTACTGGTGGTGCCTGTTTGCACTGGGTGGTCACTCCTTTACCACAAGGCAGATGTCTTCCGTCTTCTAGTCAGAATAGAATGTCGAAGGTCCAAGAGTTCTGTATCATAGTTTCTTTCCAGGATAATCTAAAGTCCTGGGGACACAGCTCCTATACTTATACTAAGCTAAGGGGCTGGATTACATGCCTAGGCCCCTCCTGTGGGTGGACCTGAGAAGGGGGTGGTTACACCCCTTTCCGTTTGTACAGTTTCACGCCAGAGCTGGGGCTGAAGTGCCCCAGCAACTGGTTTGAACCGGGCTATGCATGGAGCACCTTGTGTGCCCCAGGTAATGTATAGATGCACTGAATGCAGCCCTCCCTGTCCCAATACACATAACCCCTGTCTGTGGAGGTGCTGGCACCTCCCTAGACAGAAATCCTATTGTCCAGGCCGCCCTTGCTGGAGTTTCCCCCAGCACCAGGTGGTCAGACTCGTGTCTGTGGCAGCAGCATTCATTTGTGATGCTGGGGCTCTGTTTAACTTTAACCGGGTAAAGCAGTAACATACATGTCTTTTCCCTCTAGAAGGGTGGAATGCTACACCCGCCGCCAGAATTGGCGGGGAGGTAGTATTCCAAAGTGTTTCACACCTTGCATGACATGTTTTGATAAAGCCAAACCAAAGATAACATTAACCACGAGGATTATAATGCATTTAAGAGTATATGGTATGGCTATATCATAGAACAGCTATAAGGAGAAGGTTCCGAAAGCTGCAGAGGGGCTCAGCTCATGCTAGGGCACCCTCTCACATGAAACCAAGCACTCTGCCTCCAGGATTGTCGAGGCCTACCATAGGAGTGACTTATAGGTGCATATGTGTCTATATATAGGTATACTATATCTAAGTAAGAGGTGATTACACCACCTTACCCAAGCTGAGTGGTCAGCCTGTGGAGTCAGTTTGGAGGGCCAGCCAGGGGTGGCATAATACATGCTGCAGTCCCTGGGAAGCCTTGGGTGCACCTATGCCCTGGGTACCTATGGTACACTATACAGGGGCTCACAGAGGTGACCCAATACCCAATCTGATATGCACCTAAAGTACATGGTATCAATTTAGAGAGAGAACAGCTGGGTTGTGGGTCTGATTAGTCGAAAAACCAGAGAATCACAGCAAAAAGTGGGGGTGACCATAGGAAGCAGACCCTACTCTCCTACATTCAGCACACAAAACATTTCAATACAGTTATGACAAAGGAAGTTTACAAGCGTCTTCTAGCTTCCCAGGTATACACCACTGCTTTCTCCCCATCTCCGTGAGACCATCCATATTGCCCCTGTCAATCCAAATCGAGTCAATTCCCATACCAGGTGTGCACACCATTTCCCTCGTCTCATTCCAGCTACCCCATATCTTCCTCCATTTGTGTGGGCACCACCTCCCCTCATAGAGCACTTTCTCCGCCTGCATGCACCAATCCATGTAAGATTTCCACTCCTGCAGCGTAGGGAGGAGGCTGCTCTCCATAACCTTGCCATGTTTGGTATGGCTACAGCGAAGCCAAGGGTGACCCAAAATTTATCAGCAGCTAGGTCAGTTGCCTCCCATATATTCAACAAATGCCATTTTGGCAAAATCTCCATGTCCCCTCCATATGTTGCATCAGACACGCTGCCACTTCCCTTCAGTATCACCGGAGTGCTGGGCACTCCCACAACAGGTGGAAAAATGTACCCTCCAGACCACACCCCCTAGGACACCATGCCGACTCGGCCCTTCCCATCTTGACCATGATCGTAAATGGATAATCAATTCAATGTAGGATTTTCTGCTGTACCATTCAAAAACAGGAGCGAATTACCACCTCTCTAGGGGACACCATCGCCTCTTGCCATTCATCGTCTTCTAGTTGCCCCCAGATCTATCCCCCACTTGTCTCTAAGTTGTAGCAGGGAGTCTGGGGAATTGTTCAAGATTTTACGATAGGTCAAGGAGAAGGCGCATCTGGGCATGAATTCATCGAGCAATCTGTCTCCCAATGGTATGACTTCCGGCAACTCCATCCCCCTCAATATCGCTCCCCCCAGAGCATGTCTAATCTGATGGAAGCAGTATGACTCTGTGGGTGCCAACTGGAATTCTCTATGTAAGTCTTCAGAGGATTTTACATCTCCGTTTGCCCATAAGTCCTTGACCTGTGAAATGCCTATTAAATCCCTTTCTCTGAAACCCTGGTATCTGTCCAGCTGTCTGGTGTCCCACAGTGGCGTAGCCTGGGTAATCCTATCCCGCCACCGACGCAGTGTGCCAAACTTTCACTGTTCTTGCTGGCAGGCTGGGCAATGATATGGTGAAACTCCCCCCCCCCCCCTGCCCCCCCGCCCACCATAGAGCGCTCAAAGATAACCTCCTAGTTTCCATGTTCCGACAATCCATGCTATAGGCTGGATCATTGCGAGCAAAATAGACCCAGTGGTTCACCACAACCAGCTTGGCTGCCCAATAATATTGTTGGAGGGTGGAAATCGCTATGCCCCATCGTACAAGCCCTGAGTTAACTTTACTAGTGATATCCTGGGAGCACCCAGATCCCACAGGAGCGTCCGGGTAAGTATCAACTGTCCTAAAATAGGTAGGGTGAACCAGAAACAGGGCATTTTGCAAAATATAAAGGAAGCGGGGCAAAGCCATCATCTTCAGTAATGCCGCCTTACCTAGCATTAGAAGGACTAGGGCCTTCTGTTGCTGAACATCCCTTCTTAGCCTCTGTAGCGGGTTTCCACGTTATGTTATTGAAAGACATTTGGGTCTTTGGAGATAAATAACCCCAGGTATCAAAACCCATCTGTAAGCACCCTGGCCTTCCAGTGTCGGGGGAGCCACACATTTGTCCCAGTAAGTATATAGATGAAAGATGTGTCCCAATTTATCGTGTAGCCAGAGTATTTGCAATAGAGTTAAAAGATATAGAGTATTCTATGAAGTGTAGTGTACGGACTCTCCACATAAAGTAGGATATTGTCTGCATAGAGGGAGATTCTATCCTCCCACTCTTCAGTCTATTTGAGTCTTCTAATCAAGGGGTCTTCCCATATTCAGACTGCCAGCGGCTCCAACACCAAGGCGAATATTAGCAGGGAGAGGGGGCAGCGCTGTCTTGTGCCCCTTCGCAGCCGAAAGGTGGCTAACACACTGCCATTCACTGCTACCTGTGCTAGGGGATCCTTGTAGAGCAGCCGGACCCACGACAAACATTTCAGGCCCAACCCCTGCTTTTCCAGGACCACAAACCTAAAAGGCCACTTTATGGTATCGAATGCCATTCAGGCATCCAATGAGACAACCACAGTCTCTTCCTGGGCGGTAGCAGCGCGTCCCAGTACCCCATGCAGGCATCTTAGATTCAAAGCTGTGTTTCTGTTTGGCATACAGCCCGATTGGTCCGGGTGTATAATGTGTTAATAGCCTGAGACAATCTAGTGGCCAGTAGTTTGGCCAGGATCTTCACTTTTACATTAAGCCGCCACCCTCAACACCAGAGGCGGTCAGGATTCAAGACTGCACCACAGTTGAATCAGATCATATAACAGTCCTAAGATGTCCCGGTGGCTGACTTCACCTGGTCCAACACAAAGAGGTCAGTAGATGGGCCCTCTGCTTGCTCTGAAACCCCCAGTAGGCGTACATTATTGTGGCACGACCGCCTCTCAAAGTCCTCCAATTTGGCCTCCAGCATGCTTGAATTGCGTTGGAGTTCCTGCACCTGAGCGTGTTAGTTTCAGCTTGCAGTGCACTTATCACATCCTCGTGAGTTTAACATAGGCACCCAGATTAAGCAGGTCAGCATTCATCAAAGTGACTTCTATGGTGACTGCATCAATCTTACCCTTTAGGGTCACCGGCACACCATGGATCACCACCATGATGTCTTATAGAATCAGTTCTCCTTCTGTTGTGAGCATTAGATTTTGCCGCTCCTCTCCCCTGGGGCCGGCACATCAGGCTTGGCTTGGGTGTACTTGTCCATCTTGGTATGGGTGCCCCATGGGATCCCTTGCTGCTGGACATTGTTTTTGCGCAGTGCGCCATCCATGTCCCACCCGCTGATATTGTCAAGGTCGGGGGAGGGCTTCAGGGGAGGGCCTCAGGAACGAGAGGGGGTGGGACCTTCCGCCGTCTACCAGAGGGCTGTGTAGTCACCTCTGCGGCCTGTGGAGAGTCCCTCCTCTCCCCCACCATGAAGCAGCTACTCCCCCCTCATCGGGCTCTACTCAGTCAGTCAGAGCCACCACCACCAGGCATGCAGAGCTCCTCAGCCCCAGTTGCGATGTATGGAACGCTTACCTGGATTAATGCTGCATATTTCAGGGTCTCCCCACTGCAGTAGGTACCAGGTGATCCACAGCTCCTCGTTTCACTGCAGTCCTGGGTGAAACATGGATCACTCAGTAAGCCCCACAAGCCTCTATCCAGTCCTGGACGGATCACACTTACTGCACCATCCCTGTTTCTCCCGGGTGGCAATCCTCTGAGGCTCTCCGTCATCATGCATGCTTCTGACCAGGCCTCTGCACAGCCGCACTGCAACTTGCTGGACCCTTGCAGTGGAAAGGCCCCTCAGCATGACCGCACCCTATATATCTTCACACCCGCTGGCCAGCTGCCCACGGCCCTGGCCAAGCACAACGCTGGAGCACAAACAGTTCTGCAGGGGAGACCCCAGGGCAGTCTCCCCGTCTCTGTCCATTTTCCAGCTGTGTGCCCCGCATGGTCGACAACACCATGTGCCAGGGCCCACACGATGAGAGCTCACAAGCCCGTTGGTCATCCGCGCTTCCCTATCGGACCTCCGCCTCCAATGCAGCCTGCTGCCAGGCCGGCACTGCTAGCTCTGATCCTGGAGCTCCAATTCTTCAAGAGAGGGCACAGCCAGATGCCCCCAGGCTCCACACACCTCGCCACTCAAGCTAGGCCAGCGGATGGCAGATAATTGTATGGATAGTAGGGGGTTCTGACGGCGGGTAGCTGGAGCCCAGTTAGGACACAGCCATCTTGTTTGGTTGCTGACCACGCCCCATGCGGTGTCAACTCTTTACCCTGTACCTGTAGGAGCGTCATCATGTCCACATTCAGCATGTGCTGTGCCACAGTACAGACACAGCATCACCAATAGCTTTATCAACAGGTATGACATTAGCCAATGCTAGCACTGGTATGCAAGTCTGATTTAAACTCCTTTGACTCCTGCTAATGATTATGCTTACCACTCTTGTTGCTCCACCTCCATGTGTCACTTAGGAGGAATGGTTGAAGAGTCTGTAGCATCTGGTACCTGCTTGCCCTGTTTTGCAGAAGAAAGCAAGGCTGTAATCAATAATCTTATATTTTCTGGATGTATTCACCTCTTTCCAACACAGTATAGCAGGTGAATTTCCAAAGCTACCACCCTCAACAACTGGCTACAGTACATGCTGCACTCCCTTGATAGTGAGGTCACAAACCCTCCGGCCATGTAGACTGAACAGCATCCTTCAATCCAGACCACATAACTCTCCTGCAGGAGTCAAAAGTACTAGGGCTTCAATTCTTAGGCCTTTCAAGATCAGAGCTCCTCATAACACCAAAGAACATTAAAAAATGAAAGTCCACTCACCAGTGGTCTAGACATCAGCACCCCCTCCCTCCCCCCGATTTATTGCCCAGATGAGAGAAACTAGACCTGCTCCACCAACAACCCACAGGTTTGTCCAACTGTGTTTTGATGTCTCTTTCTGTCCTCTCCTTGACCAGCAGGGGATGAAGCGCTATGGCTGACAGTAAACATGCCTCAGTGATGTCTCTCTTTGGCAGACTGCATCTCTAACCTCCGTCACTTATTGTAGTAACCTTACCACCCACAACAAATGCACACTGAATTCATCATCGGTTAATTGTAGGACAGTGGTGCATGAAGGGGCAATTCCAATGCATCTATAACCATGGCAACAATTTTCACCTTTAGGGGTTTTCGAGTGAAATGGTTTAAACCATATTAAATTAATCCTGACATGATACAATATTTTATGAAAGGTGGTAAGAAAAGTGAGCCTCTACATCCTTGACTTGTTGAAATATACATAGATTCCCCAGTTGTGGGAGTTTACCTTTCTACCACACATCATCATATTCTGCAGCAATTCGATGGCCCTTTTCCCTCACCAGATAACTACATAGTTACTGCACCCATGAAATAAAGAACAGTGTTGGTGGAGCCCATCAGGAATATACAGAGTTAGTGAGCATAGCTAAACACACCAGTATCAAGGGGATTAGAATGAGTTGGCTTGTGATTGCTTTTAGTTGTTGCATACCATAGAATCTAGAGCAGTCCTCACTAAAGCTGGTAAAAATGAGCTGAGGTGTGTGTATTGTAGAGGTCAACTGTGTCACCAAAACCGACATTCCCTAGTCCCTCTAGCAGATGAATTCATAAAAATATGAAGTATCACCCAGTACTTTCTTAGACAGCAGGTACTGGGAGTGCTTCTTAACAGGGAAAGCTCTGCAGACGACACACCTGAGGACCACTTTTGGTTCAGGGTTAGCTTAAGAAAGATTCTCTTCCGTTTCAAAGGCTGGTAAATGGAGTGCTGGGTGGCACTGAGGAATACTGCGTGGCTTACCTGGATGAAATGTCCATGTTGAATGCCAGCTGTGATGTGTTTTTTTTATTTATTTAAAACGCTTTGCGGATATGATATACCTACCCACCAACCTGGCATCCAAGAAGCAACGCCCAGTTGCAAATTGAACTGTGTACTGCTGCTGGGCTCGCCAGGTTGAAGTGTGCTATCGGTGTGACTCTTGCAACCCTTCTCTTTAAGACCCCTAATTTTAGTAACAAATTCAGTGTCAATATTGGTGCTTGTGTCCGAGAGTTGGGGGTTGTGTTCTGTCAGCTGAATAAGAAAGGGAAGACCAGCCTGGTGCCATCAATATTAGGCTTCTTGCTAGAAAACAGTCTTGGCCATATATGTTTTGCATTCATCAGGTCATTGAAGAAATGTTGGATCTAACTTTTGAAGAACCACTTCACTGTCCACTCTGAGTAGTGTTCCTCATGGGTGACTACTGAGCATGAAGGGTGGTGGTGGGTTACACAGATACTGAAATAGTATCTTCCCTGTAAGAATTGATTGGGTATTTGAGTAGAAGGTTGAGGCTTACCGTATGAAAATGCTGATGGAATCTAACACATTATCACAAATCTGGATGAAAGGAGTGAAGGATTCAAACTGCCTTTTCACCGTCCTTGCTACTGTCTAGAAACCAGCCGCCCTTTAAACATACTATATTAGAGCTAGACTGACATTCCAGAGGCACTCATAAGCCTGTGAGCTCGTGGCAGCATATAGCCTATAAGAATAATGTTAAATATGTGTTTGTATCTCGTCTGATATTTTCTCCAGATTACTTCTAACCTTTCAATCACACATCCTGCTGGATAATTTACACACTAATGGAAGGGCTTGAGGGTGGAGGGCCGAAACATTTAAACAAGCATTGGCAAGACCAATTGGTTAGCTACTTCATAGGTGAACACGATTAATAGTGCGTGGTTGAGTGGGTGAATGTGATGAGTCACTAGTTGGATGGATGTTTGAGTGCATGGATGAAGGAATGAGTACATGACTGGATAGCTATATGTCAAGTGTGGTAATGGATTTATCGTTCATTACGTGAATACAAAGATGTATGAACTGGTTGATATATGAGCTGATTAACCCCTTCCACGCGCATGACGAGCTGGGCTCGTCATGAGGTAGCCTCCTCGCACGCTCATGACGAGCCCAGCTCGTCACGTAACATGCGATTTTAAAAAACTCAGCGTACGGGCGGAATTCCGCCCGCACGCATGCGGTTAATATATGCGTGCTGAAATGGTTGCAGCCAGGCTACACTAAAGTTAGACTGCTGCCTCAGCAGCATTAGTACTAGATAGATAAAACATTTTATAGTATCAAGTTATTTAAATCCATCTCAATAGAAAAAGAGCAATCTGGATAAAACGGATACAACTGAGCGGCAGCCAAATCATAGCTTAATCAATCAATACATGTAGAAGCACTTGACTATGGGGAATCAGATTAACTAAAGTGCAAGGTGCGATAATGTCCACACGAGATTAAAAGGGCCATCAAATGAAGATAAGATAAAATAACAACCTACTCCATACACAGAAGGTTTGAGAACTACCAGGAGATCTGCAGAGAGGACATTTTTAATAAATAAATTATTATTGTTAAAATACGGCAAGCAGAACCCTCCAACAGCATTTATGCAGCATGCCCGATGGCAGCAACATCATTTTCATCATCGTTTGGATGGAATTACAGCAGCCTACTAAGAGAAACTGAATGGGGGGTGGGAGCACACTGCCTCACAGTCCCAGTACAGTTTGCCCCTTTGCATAATGGTAAATGCAGTACACAGTTCAAACTTACTTCAAAATTAGCTGGAGTTTTTCCACCAAAGTTGGTGCAGACATTGCAGTATATCTCTAGACATGTGTTTCTGGGTTGAGCCCGTCATCCATAGAGAGCAGCAATATTATAGAGCAAAGAAAATTCATCTGGCGATGCACCTGTGTGCCCAGGAGAGGTACAGAGACCTGAGAGGATTGTGGCAGCATTCTCAGCAACCCCAGATGAATTTGAATTTCATTTTTATCTCTACTAATGAAGGATAATTTCCAGAAACGCATGTGTCTAGAGATTAGCAGAACTAACCTACACCAACTTTGAATGAAACACTTCTACAAAATGTAAGTGAGCATTTAAACTGAACTGCATTTACCAGGATGCTAAGAGGCGAACTGTGCTGGGGGGACGAAGCAGTGTGCTCCCATCCCCCTTCTGTTGAAAAAGGCTCCCTCGAGCCACTGAGCTGACGAGCTCTTGGAGATGCGCCAGGGAGAGGTACAGAGACCTGAGAGGATTGTGGCAGCTTTCTCAGCAACCCCAGATGAATTTAAATCTCGTTGTTATCTCTACTGATGAAGGATAATATCCAGAAACACGTGTCTAGCGATTAACAGAACTAACCTACACCAACTTTGGTGAAACACTTCTACAAAAGTTTAAGTAAGCATTTAAACTGAACTGCATTTACCAGGATGCTAAGGGGCGAACTGTGCTGGGAGGTGAAGCAGTGTGCTCCCATCCCCCTTCTACTGAGAGAAACTCTTTTTGGCTGCAGTCTACTAATCCACTTAAGTGCAGGGCAAGCTGTGGCCGCCCCAGTCAATTAAACCTTGTTCAAAAACAGAGGCAGTCGACTCTAGTAAACGATACTGAGGCTGATCCATAACTGGAGTACAAAATCTGTAGTGCAGATGCAGCTTCCTATGGCAATCCTTTTTGACTGTAGTATGAATAGCTGTTTGAGAATAAAAAGGCCAGGAACCAAGGGGCCTATTATGATGGCGGGCAGATCGCCCGCCATCACAACTCCATTTACCACCGCCATATATCCATGGCAGGGGGTACAGCGGCGGACGGAAAGTCCGTCCACCGCTTTTCCGCTGGTCGGCAATCGTCACAATTGCCGGGCGTAAAAAGCCCACAATATGGTGGCGGTACCTTGCAAGCACTGCCCTCCATATTATGATGGTTGCTGTTGGTATGCCTTTCCATGGCAGAGACTCCGCCATGAAAAGGCATGCGGGAAATGACTGGGGGGGCCCATTGCGGGCTCCGGAGGTGGTGAGGTCTTCACTTGGGGGGTACCTATGTTAACCCCCTTCATTGCCATGCACAAGGTGGCAGGCACCGCGCGGTGCCTGTCTTGTTGTGCATGACTATGCACAACATGCCTCTTTGGCATTGCGGCAGGTGCTGCTTACAGCACCGCCCGCCGCAATGTCAAAGATGCAGAACGCGACAGTCAGAGTGGCGGTTGCATCCTAAACGGTGGTGCGGGACCACCGCGGACTAAAGCCTGTCCGCCATCATAATGGGGCCCCAAGTGTAGTTTGACTAAAATGGATGAAAGGGCTAGGCACTCTTCGACAGGTAAGCTAGTTAAAGACTCTCCGACTGTAGATTAAGTAACTCTAGAGCTTCTTTGATGAATTTCACACATCTAGCTGATAGCTGCAGGTTCACACCACTCAGACAAGCGGAAATAGACATAATGCGTTGTCTTATGACAAGTTTACCATACAGGGGTTTCAACCAGTAGCATCTTGAATTTTTTTCAACACTGGGCACACACATATTACATGGGTGAGACTTTCCTCCTTATAGTTGCATACGCAGTAGTGCTGTTCCGTAGAACCGGTAAACTGCCCAAATTTATAGCCTTTTAGAGGACCTCGCAGCTGTTTTTTAAAGGCCAGTTTCATGGGGCAGGCTAAGTACACTGCTTTTCCCGGCTCTCGATTCAGTGAGTCACATAAACTGGCATGGGCTTTTCGAGACAGTTCTTGTTTGTCGTCAATTCCAGACTGTATCTTTGCCGTTTTTACCCACTGTTGTATGGTAAGTTTCGGGGTTAAGTTGTGATCAAGTAAGATTCCCACATTAGTTTTTTTGTTATGGATTCCTACCCTTATTTCCTGGAGCTGCAACCCTGAGCTTCATGTAGTATCCCAAAAACCGAGTCTTCAATTTTAATGATTGCTTATAAAGACCAAATTCCAGCCATATATCTGTGAAGATGATGCCGTGTCTGGGAGGTTGAATAGACGTTTGTAACATCTTAATTGCGCTTTATCGAGCCCAACCTGAGATGTCGTCTTTAAAAATCAATGAACCATACGTGAGTGTTGGCATAAATTTGTTGTTTATTACTTACAGATTGGGGTCATGTAATGTCGGTGCCTGCAATAATGTGCACGATACTGTTTGTGGGTTTATTAAGTATTTATTAATCAAGTAATTAATATTTCTGAGGAGCGCCGGCCGGCGCTTCCGATCATTGCCTTGTCTCGGCGCGCACTGGGGATGCGCGCGCAGCTCGCCAACATGGCCGCCGCACGTCACGTCTACGTGACGTGCATAAACTAGAATGCGCACGCTACATATCTCCCCCTTTTTATCAAACTTTACTGAGTCACTTACAGTTCATTGTCCAATTCAAAATCTCGATATCTGGAAGGTCTTACCACCTGCCTTCCACTCCTTGTGACCCTGACTGGGTTCTCCATTGTCTCTTGGCTCTGCATCTCATGGCCTACTGCTCCTTCACTCACAGCTTCCTCTTCATTCGTGCTTCTCTCCAACCTGTCCCATTCTATTCCTTGACTTCCGTTTTCTTCTTCTTCTTCACTTTCCGTTCCGGCTCTCACTCCGCCTTGCTGCTCAGCGGCATCTTGACTCCTCTCCACGTCCGAACCTTCCTTGTCTTCCCAGTCGGTTTCCTGTTGCTCCCAGCCCAAAACCTTGTTGCACCTGGCCATGCGGTCCTGGGACCACACGTTCCCATCGCTTAATAGGGCCGCTCGATCATACACTTCCACAACTTGCATCGGCTTGCTGTACTTGCTGTCTCCTTTCTTCTGTAGGGTGGCCAACTTTACTCTTACCCACTCTCCTTTCTCCAGGCCTGTACCTTTGACATTCCTTCGTTTGTTGTAGTGGTTGCTGTAAATTGTCTGCGCTCTTTCCAGGTTGGCCCGCACCACTGCAGGGGACCATTCACTGGTGATGAGCTTTTCCTTCCAAATCCAGTTGTCGTGCGTGAATGGTTCACGTCCTCTCAATATTTGGAATGGGCTATACCCCGTGCCCGTGGGGGTTATTCTGTAGGCCCATACCATGTTCTCTAGCGCCTTCTCCCAGTTCTGTTCACTTGATATGGCTGCTTGTATGGCTCCCATCACTACCCTGTTAAATCTCTCCACTAAACCGTTACCGGCCGGATGGTAGATTGACGTATGTTTGACAGTGATGCCATTTCTTTGCATGAACTTGTTCCACTTTTCTGACGTGAACTGGGGTCCATTGTCACTCAAGATCGATTTTGGTATTCCTTCCCTTGTGAAAGTCTCTGACAAAAACTTAATGATGTTCTCAGTGTCCATGGACTCATCTACTCTCAACTCCGGCCACTTTGAGTATCGATCCATGAGCACACACACATATTTCTGTGTGCCTTGGTCATCTAGGACCGGTCCCAAAATGTCTATCGATAGTTCTTCCCACGGATTTGAAGGAGGGTCAAACTTCCCTATCGCTGGCCTCAAAGGTTTTAATGTCTTGTCCGCCCGTTGACATTGTGGACATTCTCTGACATGCCTTTCAGCCCTTATGTCCATGCCTGGCCACCAGTAATTTTGTTTTGCTCTTGCCTTGAGTTTCCCTATGCCCAGGTGTCCCTCGTGTAGCAAGTCCACAAGTTTTGAGGTGAGGTTCCTTGGGGGGATCACCTTATCTCCCCTGTACATGAAGACCCCTTTGTCTCCTATCGACAGTTCTTCCCGCACTTCAAAGTACGGCTTGAGGCTCGCCCTCACATTTCTTTTGTCCGGCCATCCTTGTACAATGTGCCCTTTCACTTCCTTCATGTTGAGGTCCTCTTCGTATGACTCTGTCCATTCTTGTAGACTGATTAGTTTCTCTTGGTCTTCTATAAGAGCTACCAACTCCCCACTGCCGGCAGGGTCTTCCTCTCCTAGCTCCATGGCAGCTGCCCTGCTCAGGTAATCCGCTACTCGGTTCCGGTTCCCGGGAATGTACTCCATGTCGTACCTGAACTCGAGTAACTTTAGAGACATTTTGGATATCCTGGGAGTGGCACTGGCGTGTCCGCTCGACGTTAGCACCTTCACCAACGGCTTGTGATCTGTTTTGAGTAGAAAGCGTGTTCCCCACAGAAATTGCCGGAATCTCGCCATGGCCCATACGACCGCCAGCATCTCCTTCTCAATCACACTGTATTTGCTCTCCGTATCTGTCAATGCTCTGGATGCAAAGCTGATGGTCTCCATTTCCCCTCTTCCTCTGTCTTGCATGAGTACAGCGCCCAGGCCCTTGTCGCTGGCATCTGTCGTCAGTACGGTGGTGCCTTGTGGGTCGTAACCTTTGAGGGGAACAGCTCCTGTTACATCCTTTTTGATAGTTTCGAACTCTGCTTGAGCTTCTGGTGTCCACTGGAACACTGTGCTTTCCCTGGTCAACAGCCTCAAGTTGTGGGTCTTGGAAGCGAAGTGTACCACAAACTTGCTGTAGTACTCCGCCATCCCCAGGAACGACCTGACCTCTTCCTTGTTCTTGGGCGGCGGTGCTTCAGCGATGGCTTTAATGTTTTCCAACTTGGGGGTAACACCCTGTTGTCCGATCTCATGTCCTAGGTACGTTACCGACTGCAGTCCCAACCGACACTTCGTCCACTCCGCCGTAAGGCCTTTGTTCTCTAGCGTTTTCAACACTTTTCCCAGCTTCTGATCGTGATCCTGCTTGTCTCGCCCCATCACCAGGATGTCGTCCTGGAAATACTGGACGTCCTTGCAGTCTCTGAATAGTTGGTGCATCATTTTCTGGAAGACTGCAGCCGCCGAGGCCAGCCCAAAAGGCATTCGACAGAACTGGTAACATCCAAACGGAGTGATGAAGGATGTGAGACGTTTGCTGTCCGGGTGAAGTGCGATTTGGTGATAGGCCGAGGTCAAGTCGATAGTGGAGTACCACTGTACCCCCCTGGTCTTGGCCAACATCTCTTCAATTCTGGGGAGGGGAAATTTCTCCACAACAATGTTCTTATTCAGTTCTCTCAGATCCACACAGAGCCGGACCTTCCCATTTGGCTTCATTACGACCACCAAAGGCGCCAACCATTCTGCACAGGTTATCGGCTCTATTATTCCCTTCTTTTCCAACTCCTGGAGTTCACTCTGGACTGCTTCTCTTACCGCAATCGGCACACTCCTCACTTTGTGAGCTACCGGGATGGCCCCCTTCCTTGAGCACGATCTTGTGTTGGAAGTTTTCCATTCGTCCCACCGTGCCTCCAAACACTTTCGGGTAGTTCTCCTTCCACTTGTTCAGGTCCGGCCATTCCTCTTGCTCTGTGAGTAATATTTGTTCCTTTCCTCCTGGATCCAGTTTTATTCCTAGGTCGCCCTGGTCTAGCCATCCCAGGACCGAGGGTCCCTTTTCTGCGATGTACAGCTTGCACCATGCTGACCGGCCCCTGAATTCGAACAATAGGCGGCGGAACCCCACCATTGGAATGCGGTCGCCGTTGTAAGTGACCGGTCGAATGTCTAGCTTTTCCAACTCCGGTCCCAACTTGGGTCTGAACTTTTTTTCCCACACTGCCCGTTGGATGATGGTAAAGGGGGATCCTGTGTCTGCCACCACAGTGATGGTGATCCCACCCATAGACATGTCCAGAATGGGTTTTGTGGATTTCCTCCCTTCTACGCTCATTACCTGGTCGTATATGCATAGGACAGTGACCACCTCTTCCTCTGCAACCTCCTCCAGATCTTCTTCGCCTTGATCGACGCATTTCACCGTTTCCTTGGGATGTTTCTTCCTACACACCTTCTCATAGTGGCCTAAGATACCACAGTGTAGGCACTTGGCTCGGAACGCGGGACATCTTCTATCGCGTGCGTCGTGGGACCAACTGCACCATCTGTAGCATGATTTCTTGCCGTCATTGCCTGTTTGCTTCCCTTGCCATCTGCTGGTTCCTTTGGTTGCTGGGTCTTTGCCTCTCTGGTCTTTACGGTGGTCTCCCTCTTGTATCCTGTTCACCATCGTTGGGGTGGTTACATCTTTCTTGGTTGCCACAGCGCACCTCCTTGCGAGTTCCGCCCTTTTTACGATGACCATTACATCTTTGAGTGTGGTGTCGCCGCTCGCCCACAACTTGTCTTGGACATTTGTGCTCGTAGTGTGCATCACGATCTGGTCCTTTATGAATTCGTCCTCCCACAGTGCGTATTTACACGGGGCCGCCAGCTTCCTCAAGGCCCCTACGTATTCCTCTATGGTTTCTCCAGCCCGTTGTTTCCTTTGCTGGAAGTTAAACCTGTCCACTGACACACACATGGTGGGACGGTACCGTTCATCCAGATCTTCCAATGCATGGGCATAGACATCCTTATCCGTGTCCTCTCTCTTCTTGGTCACCAGACTCTTGTAAATCCTGAGGCCCTCCGGTCCCAGGTTCAGCAACAGGATACGTTTCTTTCTTTGGGGGGTGAATGTTTCTTCATTTTCATCCTCCAGGACCCCTATGAAATTATCGATATATTCTTTCCAATCTTCCCACTTCATCAGGGGGTCCCCAGGTTTCGGTAGGAATTGCACTGGTGCAATTGCATAGCCTGCCGGTGTGCTCATTCTCACCTCCCTGATCGCTGTCGCTTTGACGTCCTTGCTGGTGGGGCTCCCTGGGGCGCTGTCCTTCGCTTCTGTATTGGTGCCCTCCTGGGGACTCCTAGTGCTGGTCCCCACTTCCTCCCCTTTGGTAGCCAGCGCTGTTCCTACCTTCCGCGGTGTGGTGGGAAGGTCTGCGCGGTGGTTTATCTTCTGCGGGGTGCGGTGCTGCCTGTCCGGCCACTTCGCCGCCCCTCCGGTGGTTGTGGCTCTGCCACGCTCCTCAACCTGTCGTTCCTTGGTGGGCTCAGCCGTGCCCCCTTGTGCTCTCCTCAATCTGGCCTTGTGGGGCTGCTCGACGCTGTGTTCAGGTGGTCAGGGAGTTGCCTACCCTGCTGCTGCCCACGTGGTGGAGGGTTCGATTGTTCCTCTACTGAATTGGCCAGCTGGAGCATCCCATCCTCGTCGCCACTGTAATGTCGGTGCCTGCAATAATGTGCACGATACTGTTTGTGGGTTTATTAAGTATTTATTAATCAAGTAATTAATATTTCTGAGGAGCGCCGGCCGGCGCTTCCGATCATTGCCTTGTCTCGGCGCGCACTGGGGATGCGCGCGCAGCTCGCCAACATGGCCGCCGCACGTCACGTCTACGTGACGTGCATAAACTAGAATGCGCACGCTACAGGTCACTCATCTTAGAAGTCATTTTTTAAAACTCATTATCATTAACAAGGCAGAGTCCTTTAGGTAACCAAGATGTGAGACGCGGGAGCCACGGTAGTTGATATAAATGACCAGATATTTAAGGCTTTTCACTTGTTCTAGAGCCATGTTATTTACTGAAAATTTTAATTTGGCCGCACGTCTGTTTATGACTCCGCAAGCCATGGTTTTCATTTTGGCATAATTAACTTCAAGTTTGTTTCCGCACAATAAATAGCGCGGGACTTCAGTGATAGAAATAGCACTGTATAAGAACTCCAAAAATTACCAGTAGTATGATAGTGCATGCATTTCCCCAGCGCTGGATACCATAATGGCTATAATGCTCACAGAGTATTTAAAGCATTACCAACATTGTGCCAGTACAATCATTACATCAAGGGTGGGCACCATTGTTCCAACTGTGGCCCAAAACTGCCATTGTTATGTCAATGCAATCATTACACAGGAGTGGCCACCATCATTCCAAGAATTGATTCATGTATTTAATTACAGGTTTATATAGAACAGACTACGTCAATATTACGTCAGAGCACTTTACAACAGAGAAAGAATGAATACATATCATAGCAAAAACGAATAGTAGTGATTCCATGCATATTCATAATTTGATGCAGCATATCATTTTACGAGGTTGTCCTCATGAGTGTGCTTGCTCTTCCATAAAGACTTTGTGCAAGTCTAGAGCACACTATACAGGCAATTTTTTCGAGGTCTTGCACTGCTCCTGGGTGATGTTCCCTTGAGACTTCCAGCATTTCTATTGAGGTCAGGCATTGTTCCTAGTTAATGTTCCCTGGGGACTTCCCTCATTTCCACTAAGGTCAGCCATTGCTCCAAGTTGATGTTCCACGTGGACTTCCATCATTTCCACTGAGGTTAGGGATAGTCAGTGTTGGCTGGTGACTTTTGAAAGTGGTGGGGCGTAACAGTTCTTTCCAACTTTCAGGGTATGAGCGAGGTGGCCTCACTCTCCCATGGTCTAAACTGCACAATGTAGAAGCAAAAATCCTGGGACCAATTCCGGTTTCCCCACTTGACCAAAATGGGTGATCATAGGCAAATATTTTATTTCCCCAACCCTCCCTTTCCTTCGTTATCACTTAGGAGTGCACCTTAAAATACACAAGTTTAGGAGCATTTACTCTGTAGAAAGACATTATGCTTGATTTCATCGAAAATAAGGTTGCTTCATGTTAATATTGCGTAATGTATCATAAAAACTAGGCCACACATTAGTAGCATTGTCATTAGGGTGTGTTCTCCTTTTCGATCGTCACAGTTTAAGTTTAATTAAACAGGCTAGTACACAGATGTTTCTAAATTTACTTGAATCGCGTTTGAAAGATCCATATTTGAAAGCCAGAGCTGGCACACATACTCTCTCTCATACACCCGCTCGCTTACACAGGCACACAAATCTGCACAAGTCAGCCACTCCTTGTTGATTTGTGGGGCAACTTACACCGGGGCTGAAACTGCAGCAGGGACATCTTAAGGATTTTGGGGGCCCTGGGCTAAACATATTTTGGGGGCCCCTGTTCAGAACCGCTTTGAATTTATGTTCCAATTTGAGCCCCTGTTTCCCACACAGTTTCCGCTTCCTCAGCTGCGTTAGCGATCCAGTTTGCATCATAGGCATTAGCCTACATATCCCCAAAGTAAACGGACGTGCGCAGCTGACAGCGGTGGGATTTAGTGTTTCCTGCCATGCTACTAGGTTTTTAATACTTTTTTAATTGTATATGGGTGGCTGAATTACTCTGTGCTTTTGAACAATTTCTCCTACCTACACACACTTTCACTATACTCAATTCTGCTTGCCTACACCTCCTTAGCTGCTCCGATTCGCATCTCGCTTTCCTCCAGTCCTGTTCCGCTGCGGCTGATATGCCAATTGTGCAGGGCACCTCACTTCTGCCCACACAGTTTCCACTTCCTCAGCTGCGTTAGCGATCCAGTATGCATTATAGGCATTAGCCTTTATATTCCCGATGCAAACAGACATGCGCAGCAGGCGCACGAATGGCAAACCTGTCTGCGCTCGTCAGCATCCCGGAGGCGTCCGGCACTGGCCATGCTGCCCAGTTCCCCTCCGGTGAGTTTCTTCCGCTATATTACAATAGGGAAAAACTGCTTAGCCTTAGGCGGCTACCATTATGTCAGTGTACAACGGCTGATCCGTGCTTAGAGGTAGACTTTCAACGCAATAAGTGCAACTGGTCTCTTCTCCAGCCCAGGAAACTCGCACCTAAGATCCTCTCACGCAACAATAAGTGTAAAATCAATAAGAAAACAGAGGACTTCAAGGCCATCCTTTTAAATTGTCACTCTATGCAAAGGCATGAACCACACATTTATAACATACTTTTAAACAAACAGCCTGATCTTTTATTTCTCACTGAGACCTGGCTGTCTGAAGCGAAGCCTCCAACCCTACTATCACCTCGGCCATCCCTACGGGTTATAAAATCCTTAGGAGGGACCGACCGAGTGGGAAGGGTGGAGGTGTTGCCATAATTTACAGTAAAAACTAGACTGCTCTCCCATTTCAATGGAAAAAATCGAGGGTGCAGAGTCCTTAGGCTTCCGCTGTACCTTATCCCCCATCATAGCAAAGCTGTTTTTCTGATTTACAGACCTCTCGGTGCAATTGGAACTTTTATTACTACGCTTAATACAGCCTCCACCTCCCTGGCCTTAAAATACAACAACTGCCTTATTCTGGGAGGTTTCAATATACATATGGACAAAGGAAAAGACCCTCAACCAATTTCCTTGTTGGAAACTCTGCAGGCCTGCAACATGTTTCCATCTATTTCTTTGGCCACCCATGAGAAGGGCCAGACCAAATCTTTCACAACTTTGACATATCAGTAATCCTACCTCTTCCCATTACCTTGTCTGACCACCTCCTATTAAAATTCGTCATTCCCAACTCTGCCACAGCCCCTCGGGCTAACGCCGGACAGAGGGCCCCTAATTACAGGACGTTCCATAAAATATCCATCCTGATGTTAGCAGATGCCCTTGGTCGTTCCTCACCAGAGATGCCTGGCTGCCCGGACTATGACGCCCGCTCAATAGATTCATGGCTCTGAGCCAACATTGATGCAGTGGTACCTGTTGTTTCCCGCTGCTCAAAGAGTTCGGCCCCACCAGCTCCATGGTTTAACAAGTCCCTCAGATATAGCAAAAGAAATTGTAGAAAAATGGAACAGAAATGACGTAAATCCTATCTACCTGCGAACAGGAAGGTGTATAAAGATACCTTAAAAGCCTATTACATTCTCGTGAAGGCAGCCAAGAAAATCTTCTTTCAAACCAAGATAGAAAATGCCGAAAATAAGAGTAAGGAAATCTTTAGCATTATTAAATAGTTTACCGCCCCGAAAGCCGGCACAAAGACAGGCCAAAATCGGAGGATGGATCGCAATTATTCACAATCACAGAATAAAACCCTCTATCCTGGAACATCGTTCAAATGGACAAATTGAGATCATGATTTTCAGGCTCGATCTTTCCCCCCAATTCAACTGGAAAGGGGCTCTGGTCTACCGCCCCACAGGACCTCTAGCCGACTTATCTCTCTTCTTATGGAACTCATAGCCCCTCACGTGATCTCTTCCAACAACTTCATGCTCTTGGGGGACTTCAACATCCATAGTGAGAACCTTGACAAGGCAGACACTGTATCTTTCCTCTCAGACCTTGCCTCACTAAACCTCACAAAAATTAGCCATGGTCCGACTCACTTAGCAGGGCACGCTTTAGATGTAGTATTCACTAATTCCACCCTCCTCACCTGCGAAGCCCCGAAGCCAGTCAGTTGGTCAGACCATGCTATCACCAACCTCCAACTGGAGGACCCCAAGGTACCCCAGAGGCCCATCCCACGTAAACAATCGCAGTTCAGACATTGGCATAAAGTTAACCCAGCCTCTTTCGCAACCACCTATGCGATTACCCAACGCTGGCCATGTAATACTGAAGACAGCCTCTCCCTTTTTTAATGAATCCATCCTAGCTGCCATTGATCTGATCGCACCGATAAAAACGAGACATCCCAAAGCCAAAGCCTCACAGGCAGCGTGGTTCTCCATAGAACTCCAGAAAGAAAAAACTAGGTGTAAAAATCTTGAAAGGAAATGGCGTAGCACCAACCTTACAGCCAACAAAGAGAAATTCAAGGCTGCCCTCACCCTGTACCACAAAAACATTAAGCTTGCACGTAAAACATACATAGTTCTACAACTTAGCCAGGCGGACAACACCCCCAAAGCTATGTACTAAATCCTGAAAACCTTCACCAACCCCAAAGCCTGTGATTCAGAAGAAACTTCCTCCCAAATACTATGTGACAATGTCAGCAATACAAAAAAATTGAAAACATTTACAATAATATCGTTACAACAAAACTTCCCACTCCTCCAGGCTCCTCTCCTTATATCCCCGATAGACCCATCCCCACCCCCAATACCCTTCTAAACTTCCCCCATCTAACACTTGAAGAAACTAAAATTGCCAAGACCACAATAAAGTCAGGCTCCCCACTTGATATCATACCTTCCAAAATCATGGCTTCCCTAACAGAATATCTATCAGGACCCATTTGGTCTATACTGAACCAGTCCCTGGAAGAAGGCCACTTACCTTCATCATGGAAGGCCGCCCAAGTCATCCGAATCCGGAAAAAAAAAAACTTCCCATGGAAAATCTCTCGAACCTCCGCTCCATCTCCCCCTCCCTTATCTGAGCAAAGTCTTGGAAAAACACATTAATCAACACCTCTCCAACCACATTGAAAGGACTGGCTACCTGGACCCCACCCAATCAGGTTTTCGTCCTAAATATAGTACTGAGATGGCCCTAGTGGCCGTCACCGACACCATCAGACTTACCTTAGACCAGAGCCAGCCTACCCTTTTAGTGTTATTAGACCTGTCCGTCGCCTTTAACACGGTGGACCACCAGACTTTGCTCGCAAGAATAAGGGAAGCAGGAGTCTGAGGGACAGCCCTGAATGGATAATCCGCTTTCTCTCTAACCGCTCCCAAACCATCAACCTAGGCCCCTTCCGATCCACTCCTCAGGTACTCACCAAGGGGGTGCCACAGGGCTCATGCCTGAGCCCTTCTAGGTTCAACATTTACTTAGCCCCTCTGGCAACGCTCTTGAGAAACCACGGGTTTGTTCCACTATCCTACGCGGACGACACCCAGCTCACCTTCGCTTTCAATAAAACCTCTCATTCTGCTCAATCCACCTTCTTCTCAGGCATGCTGGCAATATCACGTTGGATGGAAAGCAACTTTCTTCAACTGAATGCCGGGAAGACGGAGGTTCTGCTCTTTGGAGATGCCCCACTTGTTTAGTCACCATCTTGGTGGCCCCCAGAACTAGGCAAGCCCCCGATCCCGGCAACTACAGTCAAAAACCTTGGTGTTTACTTTGAACAGTCCCTAACCATGAAGAAGCACGTGATATACACAGTTAGCTCCTGCTTCCACACCCTTGGCCTACTACGGAAAGCCTTTCCATATTTTCCTGACGCAATCAGAAAGACCCTAACATAGGCCCTGGTACTAAGCAAACTGGACTATTGCAAAACCCTTCTGATCGCAGCAAATGAGTCCTCCTTAAACCGACTGCAAATGATACAGAACACGGCCGCCCGCACGGTCCTGAATGCCCCCCCCCCCAGATCTGCGTCCGCTCCCCTCCTTCACGGACTACATTGGCTGCCCATATGACAACATGTGAAATTTAAGATCTGCTGATTCACACACAAAGCAATCTGGGGTAACGGCCCACCCTATTTAGCAGAGAGACTCCACCACTACCACCCGTCCCAGATGCTGCGGTCCAGCTCCCAAACTCAAAATCCACAAAATAAAAGAGGCTAGATCCGGAGGCAAGTCCTTCTCGTACCGAGCCCCTTTTATTTGGAATCAACTCCCGCTTGCCCTAAGACAATGCCAGGATCACCGAAAATTCAGAAGAATCCTGGATACCGCCCTGTTCTAATCTTCCCACCACTGCTAGTGCTGCGTTTCCAAGCACTGAGATATCCCCTCGGGGGTGATTCAAGTGCTATACAAAATCAAATCAAATCAAAGGAAGGGCCATGCATGGAAGAATGGTCAAAGCAGATAGCTCAATTCTCCCACAAACAGATCTCCGTGATCCAACAAGCCTTCACTAACATCTTAGAGGAAGAACTGACCTTCTACCTTAGTTCTAATAGCAAATTTCACCTCTTGGACCCTCCATCTTTACAAGCTTTCCGTGTGCTTCAGCTGCAAGAATGACCCTTCTCCAAAGCATTAGGTATGGCTCTCCAACCGACCCATGTCCAGCGAATATCCTGAACCTATTATCTCCCACCATAAACCCCACGGTAAACCAGCTCTTTAATGCTTCCTTCTCCTCAGGCAACATGCCAAAATTATGGAAGAATGCTAAAATTCTTCCACTGATAAAAAAGGCTAACGCCAAACCAACAGACCCTGCCAGCTAGAGGCCAATCTCCCTTTTCCGGCCCTCTCCAAAGTATTAGAGAAGCATGTAAACAAGGCCCTCCCAAAACACATTGAAGATGGGAAACTCCTTCATGAGTCACAATCCAGTTTTAGGGCTAACTACAGTACGGAGTCGGCTCTGCTGGAAGTGACTGAATTTCTGAAGGGTAAGCTGGACCAGGGAGGCAAGGCTGTTCTGATACGGCTCAATCTGTTGGCAGCCTTCGATATGGTCCCACATGAGAGGCTCCTGGAGAGACTTGCTAACATCAGCCTGGGGGGACCACCTTAACATGGATGTCATCCTTCTTGGCAAATAGATCTCAGGATATCTGGCTCACCCCTTTCTCATCTCAGGTTCTGGCCATGAATGTAGGTGTCGCTCATGGCTCCATTCTCAGTCCTAACCTTTTTAATATATATCTATCCCCCCTTGCATTTCTGGTAGAGGAAGAGTGCACCAAAATTGTTTTCTATGCTGATGACACTCAGCTGATTTTTACATGTGAAAAAGGAACAAACTTTGACGGGGTAATGATTAGATCTTGCCTCACAAATGTTTTTAACTGGCCTAAGAACAATCAGCTGAAGTGCAATCCTGACAAAACTGATGTTGTTTTCTTTGGTAATCCAGAAACACCTGACTAGATCACCTGGTGGCCAAAAGATCTGCTGGACCCGCCAGCGTAAAAGGAGAAAGTAAAAAACGTAGGAATTGTCATAGACAAGACACTCTACATGCGTTTTCAAATCTAAAATCGAACTGCCGCTTGCTTTTGCATACTCTGAATGCTAAAAAAAAATTCTGCCACTGGCTCTGGTGACATCAAAGCTTGATTATGTCAACAGCTTGTACCTCGGTCTTCCCAAATACTTTATCCAGTGCGTACAAGTGGTATAAAACGCAGCAGCCAGAGCCATCCTGAGACCTAAACCCAGATCTAGTATGACCCCTATTCTTAAGTCTCTACACTGGCTCCGCATAAAAGAACGATCAACTTCAAAGTGATGACCATCTTCTGTAAAGCTTTCTACGGCTTAGGAGCCAGCTACCTAAATAAGCACGTTAATCGCTACCCAACATCTAGACCCCTAAGATCTTCCAATGCCAACCTGGCCATCGTGCCTAAAATATGCCCTGCCCGCACTGGAGGCAGGTCCCTCTGCTTTCTAGGCGCAAGATTGTGGAATAGACTCCCTGAGTCTCGGAGACTAACCACAGACCAACTCTCTTTCAGGAAGAACTTAAAAACCTGGCTTTTCAATAACTGATGGGTCTTTTATGCACGTTTTCCTCCTGCTGTCAACCACCAGGACACTCTAGTTTGAGTAGCTGCCCGCTTTAATAAATATACGATTTAATTTAATTTCATTCGGTATCTGACAGTGCAAAGGAACACTCGTCCAAATTCTAAGGGCCTTATTTATGAGGCCTTGCCTCATTTTTATGCGCCGGTGCATTACTTTTTTAAAGCACCCTGTAAGCTTAATATTTGTGCCATGTTGCGCCCTATTTACAAAGTGATGCATCTGGGCCGTTGTGTCACTTTGTAAACCCCTGCACCACATTACATCTGCACCAGGTACAATGTATTCAGGGTGGGTGTTCCCCACAAAAAGTCTTGTTGAAGTGGCGCATTGAAATCAATGAGAACTCAAGTGCACCACTTCTAGGACGCCATTGCGTCAATATCTTAAACCTGCCTCACAGCAGGCGTAAGACTGACGCAGGCCCTTTCGTATGGGGCTTGTCCCATGTGAAAAGACACATTGCTGTAGTTGCGTCTATTTTCAAACACACCCCAGCAATGCATCACTTTTGCGCCTACACGTACGTCACAAATACTCACGTATCTATAACTCCTTGCGACATGATGTGTCATACTGTAAATATGATGCATCCATCATGTCGCAAGGAGGGCGCACTAAGAAGTGAAGCATTCCTGTTTTCACACAGCGATGTATTACTTCTCATAAATAAGGCCCTAAATGTGTTTACATCTAATATTAAGGGATAGTTATGTGTGTTTTTAATATTTGTAACACTGCAGCAGCTCACCAATATTACTGCAAATAATCTCTGTGACGCCCTCCCATTTCCTATATGTTAGGCCTTGTTTGATCTAAAAAAAACTTTTTTTAATGTACATTGCATGAAACATAAACACAACATTTCTCTGCAAAATGGCCATACTAGACTCTCACACATCAGGTACATAAAAAAATAAATGAAAGGAAAACAGTATTTAAAAAAATCTGTTTAAGAAATTTCAAGGTCATTAGAGCAAAACTCTGAAGAACGGAGCAGACTCAGTGGGCACCCTGACAGCCTGGGACCCTGGGCCAGAGCCCACTTTGCCCATGCATTAAAACGTCTCTGAACTGCAGTGCTAATTAATCACTGTGAGTGAGTGAGTCTGCTCCATGCAGCTTAAACATCAGCCTGCGTCTCCTCCAAAATTCAACAATGTTTACAAAATGTCGACTCTTAATCAGTATCTGTATCTGTTCCCCTTTTGTTATCAGGTTCCGAGGCCAGGTAATTGCATATGACTCCTGCAGTTTACCACTGGCTCAAGATGTAAACCTAGGGTCACACTGACAATTAAAGATGTATGCGTGGGTGGGGTCATATTACCACTAGAGCCAAAGCCAATGTCTGCCTCGGGTCACCACACGCTACCTACACGTAAAGATCAAGAGGTTCCAGCCGCAGTTTTCTCTTGGAGAAGCATAGTAAACGGCATCCCATAGTTTATACCGATAAAATGGAGTTGCATCCACACGTCACTCACTCTTCTGATTGGTTTGTCAGCAAGGAAATAGAAATAAAATCACATACAGCGTAGTGTGACTACGGGCAGCGGTCGATGCCAAGATCAAAGGAGAGTCAGTGGAGATGCTGGGACTGAGCCGCCTGCACTCCGCATAATTCTGACCTCGTGCCGCTCTCTTCTACAGTGACTGCAGCTGATGCAGCTGTCTGTCCCGAGCAGCAAACACATGGAATACAGCACACCTGCTGTGTACCTATTATGCTGAAATCAGAGCTGCACAGCCAAACTCTTCCACAGCCCACGCCCTCAGCTCCCATTATCTAATAAGGTGGCCAAAAAGTAGAGTGAGGGCAAGGGAGTGCTCCAATTGTTGCTGCTCACTACTCTGTCTTTAGACAGGCCAGCTCTCAGGGGTGGCTGGTGTTAAGGGGCGAAAGGGGCGTTGCCCTACTAGCTTTGGCACTAGCATCGGGTGTGACGGGAGGAGATAAAAGAGAGAGACTGTACACCATGCAGCAGCTTCTAACGAAGTGCTCACTGCTGCGTGTGATTACAAATGTAAAAAAAAAAATTTGGGGGAAGGGTACGAATTCAGAGACCTCCTGGACATGTGCTGGCTGGGGCGTGCACTATTGCTTGCCCTCGAATAACATGCGAGAAAAGTGATGTCAGCCTGAAGGGAGTGGCCAGAGAAAGCGGCAAATGTTTTGTTTTAGATGGGGTGCTTGTGCTGCGGCCCAGGCGGTTTTAGTAGCGTGCTATTGAAATGAATGGCAAGGGGCAGTGGTGGCTAGTGAGCCCTGAAAGTGGTGAGGCGTAATACTTGCCACTGGTTTACCTCATTGTTTTCAAATTTTGCTGCGAGTGCCTTCACACACAAATGTACCCCTACCCTCACACTCAATTACAAACACACTTGCACATAGTAACACTTTCATAATCACTGACCGAGAATCATAGCTACTGGTGTACGAGGGCTCTCTCTGATTTGAACTCCTGGGGTACTGATTTTCTGTTTTAATAGAACACCATGTGCAATTGCACCAGGGACTGTGTGCCCTAGTGCCACTGCACATGCTCCACCATTGATAAAAATATTCATGACTCAGACCCACTCCCTCGCACAGTCTACCATTCACTCATTCTAACTTCTCGTACTACTTAACTTACTCCTTGCCTTCTCCTTATTCATACTTACTCTCTCTATGATTGATTCTCACTCTTTAATTCTCATTTCTGTCAGTCAGTCACAAACACACTTTTACTCACAGGAATTTGGCCAAAATATCGAGTTGTATATATCGGGAGACAGAAATATTAGAAAAAATATTGTGATACAAAAATATTGTGACACAGAAATATCGTTGTGAAGAATATAGTTTTTTCAGGTAAGTAATATTGTTAAGAGTTTTGTTGTAAATATAGTTTTCAGTACTATAGTTGTAAAAAATATAGTTTTTTAATTAATTAAATGTGTTTTAGTTTATATATTTTGTGTTGGTATTGTTTCTATAATTGTAATTTTGTTTTAAATATAGTTTAAGCTTAGGATGTTACCTGATTTAGAATTTTTTATTTAATTGTTAATAGTAATTTGTAGCGTTGTAGCTGGTTGTTGTATTAGTGGAGGATAGGATAGGAAGACAATTAAGTAATTATTAATTAAATAATAATTTTTAAGTATGTGATTGATATTTATTATGTATATTATGTAATATTGATTTATTATACTTGTATTTTAGGTGCGGGTTGCAACGTTTGTGGGGTTTAGGGTAGGAAGTTAATTACGTAATCACAAAATAATTAATTTAATAATTATTTGTGTAAATCATATATTTTAGTTAGATATTAGGTGCGGGCTGCTGGGTTTGTAGGGTTTATGTGTGGGGAAATTAATTTGCTAATTAACATTTAAATGAGTTATTATTTAATTGAATATTAATACGGCTTCCGTATTTATGGAATTGTCTTTTTTACATTTCCATCTGTATTTTTCTTTTTTTAAAATAATTTTATCTGTATTTATATTTGTTTAGAGCTTTGTGAAAAAATTAAGCTAACAAGTATTTTTCTACAGTTATTTAACCAATAAATGTACACTTAAACACAAATCCTGACCGGTTTCAATGACATGACTACCCATATTGATATACACATTTTTCACAGCAGTGTATTGGTTTATCTACAGCTGTTTAAGCTCCATTAGAAAACTCTCTCTTTTTTGACTCCCTTACCTGTGAACCCGCACAGCTGGTAGTCGTGACTGTCAGCATTTACAGTCACGCAAAAAGCAACCCAATTGTACATATATTTAAATATGAATAATACAGACAGGAAATTCGTTTTCTGTCTGTTTTAATCTGTAAAACTGGAAAACTGGGAGTCTTAATGATTGATTATGTGTTACTGATTTAGTTTAGTTATATTTTAGCTGTGGGTTCCTAGGTTTGTTGGAGTATAGGGAGGAAAGTTAATTATAAATTAATAATTAGGTTTTAATTATTAAGCATTAATTAATAAATATGTTCATTGTGTAATAATTATATATTGAACTAGAATTTAGGTGTGGGCTGCTGGTTTTGTAGGGTGGGAAGTTAAGTCATAATTAACTATTGTTAATTATGTAATTGACTATCAATTATATAAATTGTTGTTAATATTTATTTTCATAATATTGTAGGTGTGGGTTGCTAGGTTTGTAGGGCTGTAGGGTGGAAAGATTATTTTAAGTAAAAAAAAATAATTTAATAATTTTCAATTAATAAATGATGGTTGTGAATTTGGAAAATTGGATAATTGTTTATTTTTAAAATGTTCATAATATAGATATAAGTAATGGTTATATTCAGAGTTTTATAACATTTGTTTTGTAAATTATTAGGTTTATTCAAATATGTAATGTGTTTGAAGTGAAGTACTTTTCCTACTATTGCTTAGACTGGAGTGGTAATAGTAAATTTAACCCTTCTGAAGTCCAACGCTTTCCATACTGTTGCATGGACTGGAGTGGGAATAGTAAATCTTACCCCTTCGAAGTCCAGCGCTTTCCTTACTGTTGCACAGAATGGAGTGGGAATAGAAATGTAGCCCCTCCAAAGTCCGCTTTCTCAACTGTTGCTCTGTTTGGAGTGGTAATATATCTAACCCCTCAGAAGTCCTACAATTTCTCTACTGTTGCATAAACGGGAGTGGGAATAGAATATCTATTATTCTCAGACTCCAATACATGTTTTAATATTGAATAAATATATTCATCAAAATTTGTTCATAATTTTATAGTATTTGTTTATATTTGTATTTGTTCTAACATTTTTACAATATGTTTTGTAATTTTTTTAAATGTATTTTATTTGTTTGGTAATTTATTTAATGTTTTGGAATTGAATTGTTAATATTTTTTTCTGTTTCATGTGAAATATATATATAAACAAAGGTTGCAGGGACATTATAGTTCGGTTCAGATTTTTCACACACAAAACAATCGAAATTCAACATTTATAGTTAAAGTTCTCACAAGTAACTATAACTCGTGCCCTATGGTAACAATAACTCGTGTCCCCGCTGGGCACAGTTTTCTCCTCAATAATTTTACAGCAAATGTTGCACTGATATTAGTAACAATTGAATAGATGTCATGAATGATGTAATATGCGGGGTAATTAGCAGTGCATGGTGAGGGTGCAAGTTATAGTTACCTCAGGACACAAGTTAGTTTTGTTTAATGAAGTTTTTTTTAATTTCTATTTCCTAACTATAACGTCCCTGTAACCTTTAGTTTTTTTCAGTGAATTTCTATTTAAAAAAAAAAAAAAAAAGTAATAATTAATTGCTATATATTAATTCCACCGCCAACCTTCAGGACTGTGCAACAGGGAGAAAATACACCTTTTAATATCAACATAAAAATAAGAGGAAGACTTGCATGTAAAAGCAAGATGTCCTTGACCGAATGTGTATATAGATAGTACCACCCTGCCTGTTCATAAGCGCATACTACAGCACATGAAGTTACCCAGTTGCAAGATATTTTGAGAAAATACATGATAGTAATGTGTCTGTGTTGAAATACAGTTGCCTAGCCAAGATCCCTAGTGATTTGATGGGTGGGGAGAGGTAATTTTAAGATTAAGACCATTGTAAACCCAATTCATATTAGATATGGTCAGTAAGGGATTTCAGGGTTTGAATTTTGATGAGGAGCTGTATACTTACCTGAGATAAGACACCCTGACTGCTCTCTGGGTACAGTTTGCGCCATTTACATACTGATAATTATTATTATATGTTGTTTTTTGTACGTTACCTTTATTGCACCTTAGATGGTGTTTGTTCGTGGAAGTTTTACACACAACATCTCTATAGTTTTTCTTTTTCTATTCCTTTATAGCTTTTGGTTGCTCAAGACCCAGAATTAACTTCAGTAATAGCCCAATTTAGTTTTTCCATTTGCAGAAGTCTATATGTAAAACATTTTTACTGTTGTGTTGCTTTTCTCAAAAAGGCAACGTGCGCATGTGTTTGGACAGGATGACGCTGTGTAAGGAAATGGGGTACTAAAACCCACTTTGGCTCAATGGTTTGTTCCCTGTCTAAGCCCACTTGGGCTCTATGACCTGTTTATCGCATATGAGTACCATGCTGTATATGTATGTATATGTATATGTATATGTGTATATATATATATATATCTGAAAGAGACACGTTAGTGATAGATTCCTTACCTTAGAATATCCCCAGGCGTCAGACTGGATCCGGAAAATTTAGCGTAGCAATAACCCTGCGCGCCGGCAGGCGTCGTCCGCGGCTCCGCGTCCGTCGTTAGCGCCGGAATGACGTCGACGGAGTACTTAGACGCCGCCCTCGCGCGCTGACGTCCGTTCTTCTTTTTTCCGCCCCAGCTAGCGCAGATCCGGAGTAGCTCTACCCCTTTAGTCACTTTTTGACTAAACTTTTTGATCTTTTGATCATTCTTTTTCTCGAGTCATCGACTCCTAACTGTGCCGGTAGGGATGCCTGGTTTTAAACCTTGCTCGCGGTGCGATCGACTGATGTCGGTTACCGACCCCCATCGCCGGTGCATGCAGTGTCTAGGCCTCGACCACGAGGACCGCACCTGCCCCGACTGCCGGGCCCTGATGTCGAAGGCTAGGCGGGAGCGGTCCCGCAAGCGACTGGAGCTCCGGCAGTCGGGCCCCGGGCCGCTCCAGGTCCCGGTCCCACAGGAGGTCGAAGGACCGGTCGCGGGGTCGGAGCCCTCGCAGCTCCGGGAGTCGGCATCGGTCGTCTGGTTCCTCCTCAGTTAAGAGGCATGAGAGGTTGGAGCGACGTCATCGTTCCTCCGACCCACCCCGACGCTCGCTCGACGTGGCCGGGGGTTCGGGTGACACCACCCACGCGGTTCCGTTGGAATCGCAGGCGCCCGCTTCCTGCCCCACAGCTGCAGGTCCCTGGGCACGATGCGACGCCAGAGGAGGTCGAGCGGTACCTCATGGCCATGAGGTCCCTCGCTCCTCAGCCGAGTTCCGTGGCGCCTACGGGCCCATCGGTCTCGACTGGAGGGCCTAGCGTGTCGGGCGCTCCGGCCCCAACACAGTCGGGTGCTCCGGCGGCGCCGGCGACTTCGGTCCTGGTGCCGCAGGCCCTCGCCGGATCCTCTTCCGGGTCCCGGTCGACCTCACGACCTCGCCGGCCCCACAGGTGTCACCCCCAGCGCAGTCTGTCGGCGTCGACCTCGATCCGGCGCCGGGCGCCGATCCCGACGTTGCTTGGAGATTTCTATCTCAACAAGCCGGCCCTATCCGTTGACCCTGAGTTTCAGGAGATGGGTGACGAGGGTGATTGGGAGGGGTCTATGGACCCTCTGGCGCAGGAGTGCCAGTTTCAACAGGACTGGACATATGAGCTTGGGGAGGCCAGTGGCATTGACACTTTGCCTGACACTGGCTTTGTCTCCCCTCCCACCGTGGCTATGGAGGAGGGGGCTGCCTACAGTGTAGCGTTTTTTTTTGGGGAATATTTTTATTTGCATTTTGTTCATAACTCAACAGTACAGTCTTATAATTAGCGACACTAAACCCCCTACTCCCTCTCCCGCCCCTCCCCAATTGTAGTTTGCTGTTACGTCTCATATTATACAGGTGCCGTGTCCCTCTATCCGAGAAACAGGTAACTCTCAGCGTCCTCTCCCCGTCCCTCCCTTCGAGCCCGAGTAGATTTACAGATTGTTAATGTGGTCATCTCCCTCCCAGCCCCCCATCCAGACCATGGTAGTGCCTCCACCTGGACCAAACCTTTCGAAACTTCCTAGGACATCCCCTAGATTTATAGGTTACTCTCTCGGCCGCCATGTAAAGATCCAGCCCTCTTCTCCACTCCTCCAAACACAGGGGGGTAGGTGACCCCCAGTGTTTCGCAATGTCTCTCTTTGCTACTACTAGGGCCAAAACCAGGAACACCAGGAGGGGGCGTGGCAGGTCAACGTCGTTAGTCATTCCCAGTAGAGCCAGCTTGGGCTCCTGTGCGATTGGGACCTCCAATGTCTCTCTTAGCTCCATAAAGACGTGAGTCCAGTTGGTTTGTATCACATCACATGTCCATAATATGTGATAAAAATCCCCACCTTCTCTGTGGCATGGGAGGCAACAAGTGTCTTCTGTTTTCCCCATTTTGTGCAGTCTCACCCTGTCATAATAGGTTCTGTGTAGCACGTTGTATTGGATGAGGCGGAGCCTAGACTTAATCGCCACCTCACGGGGATGCATTAACACAATGTCCCAATCTATGTCATCAAGTGCTCCCACCTCACCCTCCCAAGTATCTCTAAGTTTCGCCAGATTCCCCAACATATTGTTGGTTAAGGTTTTGTAGGTGAGTGAGACCGCCTTCCCTTGTATCGGTTCTTGCAGGAGCCTACCCTCTAATGGTGCATATTCTGGAAGTCCCGATAGGTGTATGTTCTGTGCCCTCCAAGCATGGCGCAGCTGAGTGTATTTGAAGAGCTGTGAGTGTTGGAGTCCAAACTCTGACCTCAAGGCCTGAAAGGATTTCAATTCCCCCCCTAGCAATCACATCTCCTATTGTGGAGATTCCAATGTCGTCCCACCTTTTAAATCCTTTAAGTTTATGATGTTCGGTTAACCACTTGCAGTGCCACAGTGGCGTCTGCCGGGTGGGTGTCTTCTCCCAGCCTGTGCGCTTCATGGCCTTGTTCCATGCACGTAATGTAATAACAGTCGCCGGAAGCAATGGCTTCCTTGCAGAGCCTCCGTATAAGTAAAACAGTAGATTGTGTGGGGACAGTTTGTCGTTCCAGGGCATCTGTGGGATGATCTGCCTGGGAATGTAGCCATTCATTAATTGGGGTCATGTGTTCAGCCCAGTAGTAGGCTTCTAGGTTGGGGAATGAGATTCCTCCACTATATTGGTGCCGTTGGAGAGTGGTCAGTGCTATTCTGGGTTGTTTACCGAGCCAGAGAAAGGCCCTGAGATCCGAGTGGATTTTATTCAGTAGTGTGTCCGGGAGTAAATAGTATTCGTTCTGTAGGGCGTATAAATATTTGGGGAGAATAATCATTTTGTACATGGCCGCTCTACCCAAGAGTGTAAGTAGTAGCTGTCGCCAGCGGTCCATGTCAGCGGTGGAGTTCAGCACGATCCTCTCTAAGTTTTTCTGAAGCGAGAGTTTCCTATCAAGGGTGATGTAAATCCCGAGATACTGAAAGCCCTCCGTTGTAGCAATCAGTTGTCCTGGCAGCGTCGTCCAGCGGTCACTGCCCCTGGGGTCGTATAGGATCGATTTATGCCAGTTTATTGTATAGCCGGAGTATCTACTATAGCGTTCCAGTTCCAGGAACAGCTCCGGAATGGTGGTTTCCGGATTGGTGATATATAGGAGTACATCGTCCGCGTAGAGGGATAGCTTCTCTTGAGCCAGGTCTGTATCGGTTACACGGAATCCGGTGATCTTTGGATTCTGTCGGACCCTAGCTGCCAGGATCTCGATGGTAAGTGTGAATAAGAGGGGTGACGGAGGGCAGCCTTGCCTTGTCCCTCTCTGGATCTGGATTTCATGCAACAGTCTCCCATTCACCCTTACTTTAGCTCGTGGATTGGTGTAGAGGAGTCGGACCCAGGTCTGAAATTTAGGGCCAAAACCAAATTTTTTTAGGACGCCTTCCAGAAACGGCCAGTGAACCGCATCAAAGGCCTTCTCGGCGTCAAGTGAGAGAAACCAGTGTGGCGGCTCCCTATCTCTCACCTCCTGCAGCCAGTTGTGGGTGCGCCTAAGGTTTAGCTTAGTGGATCTGTCTGGTAGGAAGCCGGTTTGATCTAAGTGTATTAGGTCCGGGATTACCGATCTTAATCGTAGCGCCAAGACAGTCGCAAGGAGTTTCACCTCAGTATTTAGGAGGGAAATGGGTCGGTAGGACGCGCAGTCCTCCCGCGGTTTGCCCTCTTTATGAATTGGGATGATTGTCGCCATGGAGAGGTCAGTGGGGAGCCTCCCCTCCTGATATGCTCCTAGGAAGAGGTTCCTCAAGTGCGGGGCCAAAATGTCCGCGAGGGCACTTGAAAATTTCTGCCGGAAAGCCATTGGGTCCCGGTGTCTTTCCAACTCTTAGTCTAGCAATGGCTACAGAGATATCCTCCATCGTAATGTCAGCCTCGAGCGTCTTGAGGGCCTCAGGATCTAACGAGGGCAGATCGGTCTGTTCCATATACTGAAGAGCAGCCTTGCACGTGCCTAAGTCTCTGGCTTTATAGAAGCGTTCATAGTAGGTAGCAAAGGTCTCTGCAATGTGTAGATCTGTACTAGCTAGCACCCCTTCTGCATCCCTAACATGTTCCACCCATCTCGCTGCCTGTTCCTTTCTACTAAGCCACGCCAGGAGTTTGCCTGACTTATCCCCAACGTCATATAGGCGGTGAAGGGTGGCCAGGTTCTGAGTCTTTGCCTCATCAGTTACTAGTTCCCTATATTGGCGCTGTGTATCCACCAGTTTCCTCAGGGTCTCGGGACTTCTCGTAGCCAAATGTTTTCTCTCTAATACTACTATGGCCCGATCAATTGCAGCCACCTCATCCTGGAGATTCCTCCGTTCCTCTCCCAGTCTATTTTGTATTCTGTCTCTCATCACCGGTTTTAGGGCTTCCCATACGGTTACCCCCGAGTCAACTGTTCCCTCATTCTCGGCTATGTATACCCGCGTGTCTGCTCGTACACCTCTAAGCACCGTTGCATTTTTGAGGTCCCATGCAGTGAGGCGCCAGGAGGTCCCTTCAGCACCCAGATTCTGACCCACTTTCACCAGTAGCGGGGAGTGGTCAGAGATTCCCCTCGCCTTGTATTCCGCTGCAACATCTATGGTCAGGTCCTGTCTGGGCGTGAATATGTTGTCCAGTCTTGAAAACACTTTATGTGCGGCCGAGTAAAACGAAAAGGCTAATTTGTCCGGGTGCACCTACAGTGTAGTGTTGACGCGGGCAGCGAAGGCCTTGGGCCTGAAGCTCCCCGTCGCGGCTGTGAGGACTGACCTCTTCACTGAGGTCCTTAAACAGCCAGTAAGCTCCACTGAACCTCTGCTGCCGTTTAATGAGGCCTTATGTGACGTTCTTTTGGGCACCTGGTCCAAGCCTGCTACAGGACAGCCTGTGGACAGGAACGTGGCCAGACGCTACCGCCCGGCTCCGGGTGACCCTTGCTTTTTGTCCACCCACCCCACCCCCGAGAGTCTGGTGATCCAGGCCTCTACTTCCCAGACCGCATTCCCGACGGCCCCGCCGGATCGGGAATCTAAGAGGTACGAACAGTTCGGGAAGAAGGTGTTCTCGTCCCTCCGCTTGGGACTGCGGTCAGTTAATACCGCGTGCCTCTTGGGCCGTTACACCCACACTCTGTGGGACGCGGTTGCGAACGTGCTGCCCCAGTGTCCGGAGGAGGTCCGGGCTAAGCTCTCCCAAACCCTTGCGGAGGGTAGAGATGCAGCACGATATTCCATCCGGTGTGGACTGGATACGACCGACACACTGAGCAGGGCGATGGCTACGACGGTGGCGGTTCGACGCCACGCCTGGTTGAGGTCCACCAACTTTTCGGCCGATGTCCAGGCCACTCTCCTGGACATGCCGTTCGATGGCCGTCGCCTCTTTGGCGACAAGGGAGACCATGCGCTTGAGCGTTTTAAGGACTCCAGGGCTACGTCCAAGTCCTTGGGCCTCTCGGCCCCACGCCAGCAATCGGGTGCCTTTCGCTCCTTTTGTGGCCACGGAAGGGGTGCCCCCACACGGGCTGCCAGCCACCCGCCGCAGAATGTTTAACAGCGCGGTGGTGGCCATGGAAACCGCCGTGGCGGCCGTCGGGGACAACGGCGAGGCCAGTCCACACCTTCCCCCGCAGCACCTGCCTCAAAACCCTCCTAGTCCGTGCTTTCAGGCCCATGTGACACCAGTGGGGGGCAGGGTTCGCCATCACCTCTTTCACTGGCGCACTGTCACGTCGGACAGGTGGGTGCTGCAAATCGTCCAAAGGGGCTACTCCCTCCCCTTCGAGGCGACCCCTCCAGCCATGCCACCTCAATTCCACCGCGTGTCGGGGGATCACTTGCAACTTCTGCAAGAGGAAGTCACGGCCCTCTTGGCCAAGGGGGCCATCGAGCACGTTCCTGTCCGGAAGTAGGGTGTGGTTGTTACTTCCACTACTTTCTGGTACCCAAGAAGGGCAAAGGGGGCCTACGCCCTATCTTGGACCTACGGAACGTCAACGGCTTCCTCCGGAAGGAGAAGTTCAAGATGCTGACTTTGGCTCAGGTCTTAGCTGCCCTGGACCCCGGAGACTGGATGGTAGCGTTGGACTTGAAGGACGCTTATTTTCACATCCCCGTCCTGCCGGCCCACCGGCGTTACCTGCGGTTCACGGTAGGCCACGAGCACTTTCAGTTTACCGTGCTCCCATTCGGCCTTACCAGCGCCCCACGGGTGTTCACGAAAGTGATGGCGGTGGTCGCAGCTCATCTGCGCAGGTTAGGGGTGTCAGTCTTCCCCTACCTAGACGACTGGTTGTTGAAGGCGGGCTCGCCCCAGACAGTCGTCAGCCACCTCCAGACTACGGCCGACCTCCTGCACTTGCTGGGGTTCTCCATCAATGTGCCGAAGTCACACCTGTGCCCCTCTCAAAAGCTCCTCTTCATCGGAGCGGTTCTAGACTCTGCGCAGTTTCGGGTTAATCCTCCCGAACAGCGGGTTCGGGATATTCAGGCTCTGATTCCGATCTTTCAGCTTTTATCCCGTGTCACGGTCAGATTGACCCTGCGGCTTCTGGGGCTGATGGCCTCCTGCATCCTTCTGGTGCATCACACCCGGTGGCGGATGCGGGCTCTGCAGTGGGACCTGAAGTTTCAGTGGGCCCAGCATCAGGGCAACTTGTCTGACCATGTCTTGATCTCAGAGGGTACTGCAAGACAATTGCAGTGGTGGCTCACGGACCGCGATTGGGTCAGTGGCAGATCCCTCTCCCTACCCCAACCGGAGCACGTAGTTGTGACGGATGCGTCCCTCCAGGGTTGGGGGGGCCACATGGGAGAGGCGGAGATCAGAGGCCTCTGGTCTCCGGCGGAGTCAAGCTCCACATCAACCTTCTGGAGCTGCGGGCGATCCGACTTGCACTGAAGGCATTCCTCCCCTCTGTCCGGGGGAGTGTAGTGCAGGTGTTCACGGACAACACCACCGCCATGTGGTCCTGCAACAAACAGGGCGGGGTGGGGTCGTGGACCCTATGCCAGGAGGCTCTGCGCCTCTGGCAGTGGCTGGAACATCAGGGCATGACCCTGGTGGTTCAACACCTGGCAGGTTCCCTGAACGCAGGGCGGACGAACTCAGCCGTCGGTGCATGATGTATCACGAATGGCGTCTGAACTCGGACGTGGCGCAAGGTCTCTTTCAGCAGTGGGGAGAGCCTTGGTTAGATCTATTCACCACAGAAGAGAACACGCAATGTCATCAGTTCTGCGCGTTGGAATTTCCAAGGCGGCACTCGCTCGGAGACGCTTTTCGTCGCGAGTGGAGTTGCGGTCTATTGTCCGCCTATACCACTTCTGCCCAGAGTGCTGAAGAAGATCAGGCGCGACCGGGCCCTGGTTATCCTTGTGGCTCCGGACTGGGCACGAAGATTCTGGTATCAAGATCTACTCAGCATGTCAGTCGATCCCCCGATTCGTCTGCCTCTTCGGGAGGACCTTCTGTCGCAGCAGCAGGGGACGGTCCTCCACCCGAACCTGTCCAGTCTCCACCTACAAGCTTGGAGATTGAGCGGCGACAGTTGAGGCCATTTGACTTACCTCCTGAAGTCTGTAATGTCATTCTGGCAGCCAGGCGTCCCTCCACAAAGTCGGTATACGCCTGCAGGTGGAACAAATTTGTGGCATGGTGCACAGCAAAGGCTGTGGATCCACTCTCGGCACTCCTTTCTGAGGTTTTCCTTGTCCTTATTTCTCTTGCCCAGCAGGGATCTGCTCTGGGCACTATCAAGGGGTACCTTTCTGCCCTTTCCGCCTTCTTAAGGCTACCTGATCAGCCTTCCTTGTTCAAGTCCCCAATTGTAAACAGGTTTTTGAAGGGCATCCCACACATGTTTCCTCCTAATCCTTTCGTGATGCCCCAGTGGGACATGAACCTTGTACTTACTTACCTAATGTGTGCTCCCTTTGAGCCGCTCCATAACTGTCCTCTCCGTCTTCTTACTTTGAAGACTGCTTTCCTGGTTGCCATCACCTCTGCCATTAGAGTGAGTGAGCTCCAGGCTCTTTCTTCTACACCTCCTTTCCTCTCTGTCCATCCGGACAAGGTTGTGTTGCGGAGTAGACCCTCTTTCCTGCCCAAGGTTGTCACGGCCTTCCAGATCGGGCAGTCCATTACCTTGCCCACCTTCTTTCCGCCTCCGCATCCCTCGAAAGAGGAAGAAAGGCTCCACCGTCTGGACCCAAAACGTGCGCTCTCTTACTATCTAGATCGCACACACCAGTTCCGGGTGGATTACCAACTCTTTGTTGGTTACGTGGGCGCTAAGAAGGGAAAGGCGGTGCACAAGCGGACCATCTCTCGGTGGATCATCTTGTGTATCCAGGCGTGTTACTCCTTGGCTAAAAAGGAGCCCCCTGTTGGACTGAGGGCTCATTCCACTCGGGCCACGGTGACTACCACTGCCCTGGGCCGAGGAGTACCCTTGCAGGACATTTGCCAGGCAGCTACGTGGGCCTCGCTGCACACATTTGCAAGACACTATTGCCTGGACAGCCAAGTCCGGAGGGATGGCTTCTTTGGCCGTTCAGTCTTCCAGGACTTTCTGGTGTGATCATTGGTTCGCAGACCCACCACCGGGGTTGGTATTGCTGGGGTATCTATTCTAAGGCAAGGAATCTATCACTAACGTGTCTCTTTCAGATGCACAAGTTACTACTTGTGTAACGATATATCTGTAAGAGACATTAGTTAGTGATAGATTCCTTACCGACCCACCCATCCTCCCCGTTCTGCAAACCGATATCTAGGGTTGAGGTCATCCCCTTTCAGGGCCCTAGTTTCATGGCACCAGTGTTGGTTCTATCATGGTTCTGCGTATCTGGCGCGGAAAAGCTGTGTCTCAGAACTGAAGTCAGCGTGCGAGGGCGGCGTCTAAGTACTCCGACGTCATTCCGGCGCTAACGACACCGACGACTGGCGCGGAGCCGCGGACGACGCCTGCCGGCACGCAGGGGTATTACTACGCAAAATTTTCCGGATCCAGTCTGACGCCTGGGGATATTCTAAGGTAAGGAATCTATCACTAACTAATGTCTCTTACAGATATATCGTTACACAAGTAGTAACTTGTGTGTGTATGTATATATATGTGTATATATATATATATATATATATATATATATATATCTACCTGCCTAATCGTGCCTGTATAGGTTTAGCATAGTGAGTCTTCTTGATTACTCTCAACTTGTTCCAACATGCCGTTATGTCACTGCCGTTTTGCAGTGGACTGGTCCCCTACCAGGATATTAGGAAGCACAAATGTAGCACACCTGATAATGTGCGAATTACTAACTGGGCGTTGCTAATGAATATTACCAGGTGGATTACTGGTTGTATTAGTATAATTTAGCAAAATGTTTTTGAACCCTTTGTTGTTTCTTAATTTATTATAGGAAAGATGGACCCAGAAATTCAGCTTTGTAATTGTAATGGATTATAGCGGTCCAAGATGACGATCATGTTACTTGCATAGGAATTCATCTGTTTTCCTTATTTATGCAGTGCACTAAGGGTGATAGCATGTTTATATATTGTAACTGACAAGATGGCACATTGTTAACAAAGTTGTATGAAGCGACCGAAACACGTTGATTATTTTCGCCTCTTGCCATTAAAGAGTATGGATTAACAGCTGCCTGGAGTGCTGTTTGTTTCCTTCTTGTGGAACGGAGCTGCGAGAATATAATATATATATATATATATATATATATATATATATCTCTATCAATGCAGGAAACCTATTCGGATAGAGGCCACGCACGAAATGGAATCAAAACTTCATTTAATATCGTCAGCTTTCCAGCAGGCTCCCATTCACAGGTGTCGACAACAAATAGCATGCCAGACGCATTTCGAGAGATAGGGATCTCTTTTTCAATGGCAAAAGGTTATCAGTCACATAGGAATGCCTTGATTTGCGCACATATTTAAACAGTTCCTGCCCACTGGGCATGTCCCCCACAGAGGCATTATGGGATCTGTAGTGCCGCAATAAAATGCCAAGTGGATGCATTCCTAGTTCAATTAAAACCACATCATATCCAAGTGGATGTGAAGACACACAAGCAACGGGTACCTACCCCGCTTTGTAGTTGTTGATGAAATGTCACTAGGGCTCCCCTGCAGAGCCTCCGATCGGTCGTGTCCTTGTTGATCCTGGTAGGTACCAGCATGGTCCTGCTGCAGCAGCGGGCCTCTTTTCCATGACCGGGACGGCCGTTATTACATCCATCAACGCAGGAAACACATTCGGATAGAGGACACACACAAAATGGATTCAAAACTCCCATGCACAGGTGTCGACAACAAATAGCATGCCAGACGCGTTTCGAGATATATATATATATATATATATTACCTACTGGCGGTCGCCAGTAGGTATATATAGTTAGGATTTTTTCTCTATGGGATTTTTGAAAATTCTATGTCTAATAACTTTGGCGTTTGTGGACGGAATTGGCTGAAATTTTCAGGAAAATGGAACATTTTGTTTCTGAGCAGCCCCTGAAAATTGGGGGGGGGGTTCGTCCAGGGGGGGTCGAGAAAAAAGGGGGGTCCCAAAACGTGTTTTTAACATTGAGTTTTCCATAGGGCGGTTGGCCTCACTTTTAGCCCGAACGGCTGAATGGATTTGCACGAAACTTGGCAAAATTGTAGGGACTGGTAGCCCGATGTGCCTTTTGTAGGTCTCAATATATGTGCTTCAGTGGATTTTGAGAAATTAACGTTCAAAAAAAGATATATATCTGTAACAGCGGACCGGGCAGCGCTCCAGTTCGCGTACTTTTCGCGCAACGGAGCTTTGTGAAGCGAAGCTGATTGGTTCTCCGGCGTCTGTAAATATTCCAAACAGTCCGTAGCGGCCGCCATCTTGTCTCTCGGTAGGATCGAGAGACAAGAGGAGGCCAAAGCGAAGGGGCAAATGATCATAAGGGGGCATAGTAGATTCTCGCTGACCCCCTAGGTTTGATGTGGAGGTTTTAAAAGGGCCCCGCGGGGCAAAAAAAAAAAATAATAATAATAATCGAACGGCTGAATGGATTTGCACGAAACTTGGCAAAATTGTAGGGACTGGTAGCCCGATGTGCCTTTGCTAGGTCTCAATATATGTGCTCCAGTGGATTTTGAGAAATTAACGTTCAAAAAAAGATATATATCTGTAACAGCGCTCCGCTTCGGAGCTTTGCGAAGCTGATTGGTTCTTCGGCGTCTGTAAACATTCCAAACAGTCCGTAGCGGCCGCCATCTTGTCTCTCGGTAGGATCGAGAGACAAGAGGAGGCCAAAGCGAAGGGGCAAATGACCATAAGGGGGCATAGTAGGTCGTCCCTGACCCCCTAGGTTTGATGTGGAGGCTTTAAAAGGGTCTCGCAGGGCAAAAAAAAAATATATCGTTTTTTTAGTTTTTTTGCGTGGAGTGCGCCCGGTTCGCGAACCGGGAAGCGTTCTGGGGAGCGTACTTTCTTGAAAATTAGTGAAAAAAGTTAGAGTAAAATAATAATTGTGAGTGATCAGATGTAGGGTAGCTCTGAGAAGAGCTTTTGGGTTTATGGTACATTTAGGTACTTATAAGTAGGTACCAATGCACAGTCTTAAATTCAAAATGAAAACTCTGTTGCCCTCATCTGAGAAGTGAACTCCATCTCCTCTGTAGATATCTTGCATGTAGTAACGCAAGTTATTGTTGTACAGGGAGCCCATTCCATGGTCTCTCATGTAAGCTGAAACAGATTTGTTTACATGCTTCCTCGACTTCTCAATTTGTGGACAAAATTGGTTTGACCACCTCCATTTCTGTCTTTGGCATATATTTGAATATACCAAGGCAGTCTGAGGAAAAAGTGCCATCAATTGCTCAAAGGTGTCCTTTAAAAGCATTTCCAGACCTACCCCAGTCAAAGTGCCCAAATCATTACCTCCACAGTGCACAACTAACAGGTCAGGTTTTGGCAAATGCATAAAGGTTTTCACCAATGGTATCAATTGGTGACATTTTAATCCTCTGTGGCCAAACCACTTAATTTCCACATCTTGTAAATTGAGGTTAGGTAAATTCCTGTTCTCAGCATACCTCTGAGCCCAATAGATGTAACTATGTCCAACAATCCAGACAGAAAACATGGTGAGAGAAGGTTCTCCTGCAGTCAGATGAAGTGTGGCAATGAAATGGCAGTTGAAAAAATAAGAGTTTAAAATGAAAAAAACTGTGGAGTTTCTGTGTTAATGAAGCAGTAACAGTGATTGGTGGATTTTGATTGCTGAAAACAGAAAGTTAGGGTGCATGGATGAGTTGTTTGAAAGATGTATTTTGAGTGGTGAAGAAAAAATCATTAAATGAAAGAATGCAGTGGATATGAGGTGCACTGAGAGTTCAGAGTTCAATTGCAACATTGTTGTGTGAACTTGCAAACACCAGAGGTCTTCCAAGACGTGGTTGCCATGCAGAAAAGGCATGAAATGGCAGAGGGGGGAAGGGTTTTCATTTGAAAAAAAGTGAGGGAAGAGTTTTGATTGGGTGACATGAGAGATATGTGTGAAGAATTACAGCATTTCTGTGCTTTTGATAGCTGCAGACTCTGGAGTGCATACCTTTTGCTCTGCTGAAGACAGATTGGTGTGTTTCTGAGACTGTTTTGAAACTCAAAGTATTTGCTAAGGTGAGAAAAGATTTCTTTAATTTAGATAGAAAATAGTGTGCTTTAAGGAGAAAATTATGAAGAAAGTTGTGTTTTTCAAATGTTGCTTTGTCTCAAGTGTTTTACAAATAGATTTTGTTTCTTTGAGAAATTGTAATTGGAGAAAATGTGAAGTATTAGTACTGACAGGGTTTTTATGTGCATAGGAGCTGTGGAGTGTTTTCAAATTATGACTTGTAAATCGTTTTTGAGAAAAAGCAATGGTTTTAATATTGATGACAAGGACATAATGGTGTCTGCTTCTTTATAAGGTAATTGAGAGTCTCTGATGTTATTTTTCCCATTTCAATGTAAGAAGTTTGTCTGTGGAGCAAATTGCTTGTAAATATGCTCCCACCTGTGCATGGCAAATTTAGATTTTGAATGTTTGCGTTACATAGGCATGTTAAAGGTGACTGAAACATGCTGCAAAGGCAATCAAAAAACGCTTTTATGTGTCTTAAGGACATTTTAAGTCATTTCCCCATGTGCAGTGTTTTCAAATTATGAGTTGAAAATCGTTTTTGAGGTAAAGGAATGTTTTCAAAATTTATGTGCGCCATATGCCCCCAAATTTCTTTTTCAGGGGTGCAGCAGGGTGTTCTTGAGACACCCCTGCACCCTCGGAAAAATTCGTAATTTGCGATGAGGTAATTGCTAATCGCAAATTGCACCTTCATTCCTATGGGCCTCCTGCTGCATGGAAATGAATGGGTAATTTGTAATTAGCAAATAGCTCATCGCAAACTAGGAATGGTAAAGAATCGCTATTTATTCCTTAAAGTTCGCTATTTAGGAAATGCAAAAAACTTTGATACATATGGCGGTTCATCTCTAACAAGATAAGAAGCATAGGGATAGATTTATGATGACTGGCGCATCACCAGGGATGTGTTAGTCATTCTGTGCCGCTGTTCCGTCACCTATGGTGTGCTGCATTTACAATGCGGCGCATCATGGGGCAAAAACAGCACAGATGCGTGACGTATTTGTGCCGTAAAGGTGGCGCATTGCTGGAGTTGTATCGCAAGTGTGATGAAGCTCCAGCAAGGCTCAGGGGTGTCCCTGTCGCAGGGTTTCTGTTCTCACACTGAACTGTGGACAGAGGATTGGAACCTCGGCGAATTAGGGTGCCCCAAAACTCACCTTAGTAATCAAAAACCCCTTAGCAAGCTAGGTACAGTGTCACATTGGATATAACAAACTCTCAATGTTTAGACAATCCAGAATATGAACTTATAGTATCTCAGGATACGTGGAACTCATGAACAGTCGGTCGTTATATATTTCTTAGAAACCAGAACATGGAGTTAAGAAGAACACATGTGTATTTGAAATGTTTATTTACTAATGCCGTCTTCTCAGGCGTAGTATCTTAGATAATAGAAGTACACATATTATCAGTAGCAAAATTACCAGCATAGTTACTAGTACATAAAAAGCGAATGGTGACAGTATGTTAACATGCTGTAAATGAATAAGAGTTAGCAACACTTATAAGCAGCCGCGGGCCGTGGAGGGAGTTACGGTGGGGCAGGGTGGAGAGGGCTCCACCATGCCCCTCCCCCTCCCCGCCTCCCTGCCTCACCGTAACTCCCTCCACGGCCCGCGGCTGCTTATATCTGACCCTCCCTAATACACATATTATATTATTTGCTAAGAAGGTCTCTTTGTGTTGGTTTAGGGCGTGCCCATACTTTAGTGTCTTAGATTTGAAGGAATCACATCAGCATACACCAGCTCTCTCTTCATGTGAACCGCATCAAGTGTTGTGTATGTGTGTTCGGCAAAGCAATATAAAACTCGCCTCATGCCCAGAATTGGCAGAAGCTGCACTTATGTTATGAGTATGAAGTCGTGGAGATCAGACCTCATAACAATTCTGTATCGTGTTGTTCTTGAAACTTCAGCAGTCGCTGTACAGATATAGTTTAACAAGCAAAGCAGATAGTAGAGCAATAACATATTATTCTCATGTAAACCACGATGAACTACTAGGTTGAAAGCTAAAGCAACAACTAAGTGTCGTGTGCAGAAGTTGCAAAAAAGGAAAAATGGCGTTTAAACCGGTAATGAGCCTATGCTAACTTAACACGGTGTAAAGATATCCAGGATCTAGATGACACTTCCCCATGATCCGGAAACGAACTGAATAAGATAATAGAAGTGGCATCTCATGAGAGCAGATTGCAACTTTATATGTGGACGGTCCGCAAGGTAAAACATTAAAAACTAGGAAAATTTAATGCTAAAGAAAAATAAAACAGCCAACTACTTTATCGAGGCTTAAGCCAATAGGCAAGCTAAATAATAAAAACTTGACAAATAAGTCAATGAATTGTCAATATAATGCTAGTACTCAGCATATCAAACATGAAAAAGGTCTATGACATAACTGTGTATGCAAAATAAGCTGCAACAGCCTCCAATAGGAAGTCACCGTCTTCATCCGAAAAGAGTTCAGCCATCCAATTTAAAAGCGGAAAAGAACATACGTGCTCTCCCAGCACCGGATCCTCTATCACCATCAGAGGACAGCTCGGTGGGTTTTCAAGAAAGCTCTGTTCCAAGAAAGACTGTGTTGCCGCCAGTAAATTCCAGGGACCAATTAGTCCATGCATCAATGCCACAGCCATAATCCTTTCGCCAGGACAAACCAACTCGTGAGTAATGATAGGAGTCATCAGCTGATTAAAGTCGACGTCAGGAGAAACTGGTCCGCAGAGACACAAATCAATGGCCCAATCGAAATCACAGGTCAGGCAGTGAAATACAGGCTGGACACAGGTGAAGTAGGAGAATCGAAAAGATAATCCATATGCCGAGCTTAATATCGCCAACGGCATTGTGCCATAATATTCAAGCATGCGATTGCGGAACAGCGTCAGCAGCTGCAGGGCGGGAGCTTGCACAGGAGGGACATCCATATTTAAAAATGTAAAAAAGCACAAGAGCGTCCGCTGGTAATGCAAGTAAAAATGGGAATCCACCAAGCACAGTGGAAAAAATAGAATGAAAGAAAGCAGGGATGACTCCAAAGATTTTCTCAAATGAAGTCACAAGACCACTGGTAACAACTTTAAAAAAGTGCGCCAGGCCCTTTGTGGAGGACGCGTTAAAGATAGTCCGAACCATCTTGCTGAAATGGAAAGGCAAATCTGTATTTAACACCTTGGCTGCTAAGGGGTTTTCCCGCTGTGTGCTACAATCTCAGATTCCCCATTGTTCATGACAAGGTCAACTCGTCATAAGCACAGGGCAGGTAAAACCCATGACGAGTTGACCTTGTCATTAGCATGGAAGTGGTTAAAAGGGTCTGCACCTCTGTACGGGTGTTCGCTATGTGAAGCACGAAAGTTTCACGGGCCGAACTCAAGGCCACCTCTCTCTGAGACAAAAGAGCTCTTATTCTTGCCATGCCGTTGAAATCTGTTCCCAAGGTTGGTATTTGTGGCCAGATTGAAAACTCCCTATGTTCATGTGTGGGAGGAAATAGAACATTTCTGCAGCAAATAACCCGTTCACTTACTGTTACGATAAAAGGAATACTTTTAATTAACCCAGAACAATCTTCATTATTGAGCATCAAATAACTACCATTTTCCAACAACTTGAACGTGGGGATGATAGCAGGAACTGGCGTGCCTTGCAACACGCAAGCCATATTTGGTCGGTGTTTGTTGCATGAACCGTGTAACTGTATGTGCCTACACATTAGTGAATGATCTGGCGTCTCAGTGCATTCCTCTCCATTCAGATAAACTTCTTGATCATCTTTGAAACATCTGTATGTGTATGGAAGCGACCAGACCTCATGAAGAAAACCACTACCTAAAGGTGCATAACGACCTATTGGTATATATTTCATACAATTTGAAAACTTATATAAAGCAAAAGGCAGCGTTATTAAACCGTGGATAAGGCACGTTGCCAAAGCAGCCAACCTTTTGGATTTATACTGGAAATGTTAAAGGAAGAATTATGGAGTAGGGCCTGTAAATCTTTAATGGACAACCGAGTAAAATTACTCCAACCATCATATTCCTCTAACTCCGGGATAGTAGGGGTGTTTAATTTTTTAGAAGTAGCCAATCCAAAGCATTTGGTCTGGGAAATTGTTTCATTCACAAACAACATATGATTTGGGATGAGATATGCACGGTGCAAAGCCTCAGTGCCTTTTACCTGCCAGGTTCGTGAACCCCAAACTGATGTAGATCCTGGATATCTTTACACTGTGTTAAGTTAGCATGGGCTCATTATTGGTTTAAACGCCATTTTTCCTTTTTTGCAACTTCTGCACACGACACTTAGTTGTTGCTTTAGCTTTCACCCTACCTGCGTCAAGATCTATGCCTGCTTCAAGCAGGCGCAGGGTTTTGATGCAGCTTTGTCCTATCTGATTGTAAATGCGGCAGACTGTGGGTGGTAGAGCAGCGGTGCACGTTAACTGGTGCATCTCTGGGGATGTGCTAGTTAATATAAATCTGCCCCTTTCCATACATACTGAGCATGTCATGAATGATGTAATATGTGACATCATCAGCAGTGGATTACGGGTAATAGTATCTCTAGTTTACTCCCCTATAGCTGTCTTTCTTTTAACATAACTGTCTGTTTCCTTCCCTTATACTTACTGTTTTTTTGGTTCGCTTCCGGTTCGCGTACCGGCGAGCGAACTGGGAAGCGAACTAAGAGAAATAGAGGTTGGCACAGTTCCAAATATTGTACCGATTTTTTAATACCGGGGAGGTAGTTCTGAAAAGAACTTTTTTTTTATTGTTTTTGTTGTTTTATATTTTTTTAATTTTTCTGAACATTTTTTTACTTTTTTTGAATTTTTCTGAACAGTTTTATATTTTTTTTGTTTTTTTTTTGGAGGGGGCAACGAAAACGATTCATTGTAAAGGGCTCAACAGGAGCAACAAAAAAAAAAAAAGAATTTATTGTTTGGGGCGTTTCGGACAAACATGAGCATGATTGTCAATAGCTCTGTTGATCAGAGTGATGCTACTTTCTCCGTAGCAAATGAATCCACTGCAATGTACGCAGACTTGTTTTACTTCACGAAATCTCGTTTGTATATTTGGCACCATCTCCCTGCCCTCTGGTCCCGTTACTTCCGGTACAACAGATCTTCTGGCCATAATAGGGAGATTATCTAGGTCGTTACGAAACTGTGCAGCACTGTAGTTGTTAGGATGCCACCTAGTCATATGGCGATGCATTGTGTAGTTTCCGAAACTGTATTTTTTGTCGGTCCCTCTGGACAGTCTATCTTGACATATAAGGCAAGTTACGTATCTTGCATTTACTTTTTTCTGACCTTTGGGAATTTTAAAAAATTGCCAAATGAAGTTTTCTTTCCGGTGAGACGTCCTGGGCTCCTCAGGCAAAAAGTGCCTCTCTTCGTGCTCTTCGTCCTGTTCCTCTTCTTCCTCTTCTTGCTGAATTATAACTTGAGCAGGTGGTCCACTCTTCCTTGGATGTGGTGGAGGTGGTGGGGAAGCACCAGCTGAAGCTACTAAAGAAGCCATTGCTCACTGGTAACAAAGGGTCTTTCTCTCACAATGATGAAAGTCAGAGTGAGGAAAGAAGGAGGTATTTTCATCATTTGGGAAAAACAATAGTTCTCAACCAATGAAAAGTGTTCATTTTAGATTATATGACCTAGTCTTACATCATTAGGAAACCAAAAGTGAAATGAACCAATGAAAAGTGTTATTACCAAGTCACATGACCTGCTGTGTTTACGTTACGCGCTTTGCAGGGCCTCACAGTTTGCTCCAAAAACCTGCGCTTTGCGCCTCGCTTCGCGTACCAGTTCGCTAACGTAGCACGTCATATGACGTATCACGCGACAACGCGAAACGTCATGTGGACGGGAGGCGTCACGATGTTGTTTTCTAACGCGGCAGTTGCGGTAAAGAAACGTTTACCGGCTCGCGGTCTATTTCGCGGCATCAAGGTCAGCTAACGGGAAGTTTCCCGATTCGCGAAGCGGGAACGAAGAAAAAAAAAGATTTTAAATTTTTTTTATTAATAAACATATAAAATATATTTTTGGATTTAAAGAAGAATACATTTTACAGCTACAGATATTAGCTGTTAAAAAACCAATGAAATTCACTGAAAAAACCATAGGTTATAGACCATATATAGTTAGGAATTAGCATTTAGAAAACCTTATTTTACTCACACAAAACCATTGAAATTCCATATATAGTTAGTTGCACTAACTATATATTGCGCACCCGCAATCCACTGCTGATGATGTCACATATTACATCATTCATGACATGGTCAGTGACATCACTGATGACATCACTGATGACATCTCAAATGACATCACTGATGACATCACTGATGACATCTCAAATGACATCACTGATGATATCTCATTTGACATCAATGGTCACATCAATGATGATATCATTAATGTGACAATACAATGCATCTCCTCACACTTTAATATAACCTCTGTTACACCCAGTGTTAAATACAGAGTATAATTTTTGAAACCATTGACACACCAATACTAGTTACTACATACGCACTCACTGATTCCTACGTCTACACACACATTCACTCATTCACCCATACAATCATTCATACATACAATCACTCATCTTTACAACACTATCATATGCACTCATACACCTATACAGACACTCACACTCTGCCACTCATCCATGGAGTTACTCAAACACCTAGTCAGTCCTGTAAAGAATCAATCACACTTCCATTTTCTAATCTACACAGTTAAACATAGAGTACCTTACATTTTCAAACATATACTAACACATACTTACTCTCTTATAGAATCACTGATACAAGTACACATTGATCTGCACAGAGTCACACACCTCCCAGCCAGCCATACACACACTCAGTCTCCCATACAAATACTTGTGCAACCAATCAATAACCCATATAGCTACTTATATAGCTACTGATCAACACATGCAGCAGCTTGCACAACAACAGACATACTGATGCACACTTTCAGACAGTTTAGTCACTAACCCGTGCATTTAGTAAGGCGCATTTAATCACTCACTCATACAGTCAATCACGCACCTACTAAAACCTTCATTCAGACACTTATACATCCACTCATTCTTCAATATGTAAAACATATTTAAACTTTACAGAAACACATAATCACTGGATGTTGTCATCAGTGATGTCATTTGAGATGTCATCAGTGATGTCATCAGTGATGTCACTGACCATGTCATGAATGATGTAATATGTGACATCATCAGCAGTGGATTGCGGGTGCGCAATATATAGTTAGTGCAACTAACTATATATGGAATTTCAATGGTTTTGTGTGAGTAAAATAAGGTTTTCTAAATGCTAATTCCTAACTATATATGGTCTATAACCTATGGTTTTTTCAGTGAATATATATATATATATATATATATATATATATATATATATATATATATATATATATATATATATATATATATTTAAAAAACCTATTAAATTCACTGAAAAAAACATAGGTTTCACACCAGTTATAGTTAGGTGGAAATTTTACTCGCATAAAACCATTGAAATTCCCACGTTATAGTTAGTTGGACTCACTATAACTTGCGCGTGCAATGCACTGCTGATGACGTCACATATTACATCACTCATGACATGGTCAGTGACATCACTCATGACATCACTGATGACATCTCAAATGACATCACTTGTGACAAAGTGGCAGACCTCCTATCAGCATAAAATAACCTTTGACACACACATTCAAAAATAGAAACTAACATTTTCTTGAAAAAAGGAGAAACCAATACCAATTACAACAACTTATTAGGTAATTCCAACATCTACATACACATCCACTCATTCACCAACAGTTCTATATAGTCACTCATGCATGTACTTACTCATCATATGTACTCATACACCTATACATCCTGTTACACACTAATACTCATCCATATAGTTACTCACACACAAATTCACACATGCAAATAAACTATCAAAAAAACATTTACTTGATTATACTGCTATATACACACCACTACACATACTTCTACAGAAACGGAAATATATTTACTCTCTTAAACAATCAATTATAAAAACACATACTCACTAACCCACCCACACACACAATCATCCACCCATACAGTCTTGCACACATGCTGTCTTCAAAATACATACAAATAGTGAGTCACTCATTCATGCATCTGTGCTCTAAGTAATATCCCCCACCGAACCATACAGACACTGATACTGATACTCAAAAAAACAACTAATAACCCATATACACACACATGTAGCTACTCACCAACCCATGCAGCCACTTATACACAAAGTGAGACACAGATACAGATATTTAAATATTTAAACATTACTCGCTAATATATGTATTCACTAAGATACATTTAATAAGTCAGTTAACCAATCAATGTTGCACAAAAAAAACATCCATTTAGACATTTATTTACCCATTTATTCTTCCATCAACCTTCAGATATACATATATAAAATATATTTATTTTTCAGAAAGATACACATTCACTGGATGATGTCATCAGTGATGTCATTTGAGATGTCATCAGTGATGTCATGAGTGATGTCACTGACCATGTCATGAGTGATGTAATATGTGATGTCATCAGCAGTGCATTGCACGCGCAAGTTATAGTGAGTCCAACTAACTATAACGTGGGAATTTCAATGGTTTTATGCGAGTAAAATTTCCACCTAACTATAACTGGTGTGAAACCTATGGTTTTTTCAGTGAATTTAATAGGTTTTTTAAATGCTAATTCCTAACTATAACTGGTGTGAAACCTATGGTTTTTTCAGTGAATATATATATATATATATATATATATATATATATATATATATATATATATATATATATATATATATATATATATATAATTTCTATGGCAAAATTAAACCCCTCATTTTGTTCCTTTTCAAATTAAATGTATTAAGTGTTACCACTTTATTCCAATCAAGATGACTTCAGGTGTGCCATACTTTTGTCATAAGTAAGACTGTTAGCGCTCTAGTTGTTCTTTAGAACACTCTGGGACATTCTGTCATTGGGCTATAGTTGGGCTACATCTGGCTGATATTTGGGCTACATTTGTTTTTTTTTGTCTCTGGTGGCCATCTTTGGGCTACATTGGGCTACATTTGGGCTCTAACATATATATAGCCCAATGTAGCCCAATATATATTTTTTCAAAGTTAATTTTCGTAAAAACCACTGGAGCATATATCTTGAGACATAGCAAAGGCACATCGGGGTACCAGTCCCTACAATTTTGCCAAGTTTGGTGGAAATCCATTCAGCCGTTCGGGCTAAAAGTGAGTCCAACCGCCCTATGGAAATTAACATGGGGAAAACACATTTTGGGACCCCCCTTTTATCTCGGCCCCCGCTTGACGGATCCCCCCGAAACTTTCAGGGAAGGAGCGGAGCGCAGCGAGGCAAAGTTAAGGAAAATTACAGGCAGATCCCTCATTCGCCAGTAGGTAGTTATAGTTAGGATCGTTTTCCATAGGAAATCCGCAACATTCTATTGGGAATAACTTAGGAGGGAAGAATGAGGAATCTGCCTGAATTTTTCAGCAACTGAAACTTCGTCAAGTGGGGGCCGAGATAAAAGGGGGGTCCCAAAACGTGTTTTCCCCATGTTAATTTCCATAGGGCGGTCGGTCGCACTTTTAGCTCGAACGGCTGAATGGATTCCCACCAAACTTGGCAAAATTGTAGGGACTGGTAGCCCGATGTGCCTTTGCTATGTCTCAAGATATGTGCTCCAGAGGATTTTGAGTAATTTAAGTTAAAAAAAAATTATATCTATGGCAGCGCCCCGGTACGCGCACCGGGGAGCGCTTCGGGCGCGCCACGCGACTTGCGCACGGAAAGCTGATTGGCTCTCGGGTGTCTGTAAACATTCGAAACAGTCCGCAGCGGCCGCCATCTTGTGTCTCGGTAGGATCGAGACACAAGAGGTGGCAAAAAACAAAGGGGGAAATGACCAAAAGGTTTTTTTTTCGATTTTCGCGGGGGGAGCGCCCGGTACGCGCACCGGGGAGCGTACCATGGGGAAAAACAGTGAAAAAAATTATATAATCATAATAATAAATAATAAAATAATCATTTTGAGTGATCAGAGGTAGGGTAGCTCTGAAAAGAGCTTTTGGGTTCTGTGGCTGTTTTAGGTACGTCCCACACGCACACAACCCCACACCCCCACACCCACACACTCCCCACACACACCTCACACTCCCCACACACACCTCACACTCCCCACACACACCTCACACACGCACACTTCCACACACACCCAAACACCCCACACCCCCAGATAGAAAGTGTTTCAGAAATTCGAAATCTTCTAGACATATCTACTGGTCAAAATCAATTTTCACAGAATATTCAGCAGGATTGTCAGGAATTTTTAATGTGTATGTTTGATGTATTGGAAGATGAAGGAGTAGATATAAAAAATCTTTTTAACCTTTCTTATCAATGGCAACATGACTGTGATAACTGTGCTTCATCAAGTACTACTAGAATAGACTCTGAAAGATTTATATATTTGACTTTACCAGACTGCAAATCAGTGCCTTTTAATAATCTAGTTAAAGCAGCGGATCACAATATGGTGTGTACCCAATGTAAGTCTACAATGCTGTCCACATTATTTCTACAAAATTATGGTCACTATGTCATTTTAATGTTCCAACGATGTAGACCTGATGGAACTAAATTGACAACTTCTATTAAAAATTTTGTGGCTTCTCAGTTATCGATATCAGGAAGAACCTTTGCAACTGTAGCTATTATTTTTCATGATGGTCCTTCTACAACATCAGGGCATTACACATGCTATTTAAAAACTTCTAAAGGTTGGACCCAATGTAACGACACTCATTTGACTTTCAAACAACGTTTGCCTTTTGGCTTTATAAATTCATACCTAGTGTTTTTACAGCCAAAATTTAGGTAAAAGTAATTGGCCAATGAAGACGGGAGCAGTTAATAAAGGTTATTTTGCTGTTTAAAAATATATTCTGAGTAAAAGTGATCCAGGCAATATAAAAAATTGACTTGTCATATAGGTACTGTAAGTGGATCTCATAGTAAGTGATATTAGTATTATACAAAATGATGAACATGAGTGAGTCAGAGATGGTTTTACAAATACTTGAATATTGTGAAAATGTTGTAGAGCCTTTCTTTCAGAACGTCGGGAAAAAGGTCATTTCAGAGTGCCTTAGACTTAATTTGAACATATACTCATACATCTGACACTATTTGGCCAAATGGAAAGGTGCAGGAATGAGTAAAGAGTCATGACTGAAAAAAAGGAGTATATGAAAATATTTCAGATGTTCTTGGAGCTTTTCTTATAGAAAGTCGATGAAATGGATTTTTAAGTGAACAGCAAAGTACTTTCCAACGAGAAAAGGACCACCATGATACAGTATTTGGCCTCAAGGAAAAGTAAGTCAATCTAAGATTAGCGTACATTTGTCATTTGTCAGTATTTAAGTTTTTTTTAAAAACACAATCTTTTAGATTGTGGTTTTTTTTCCCGCTGTCATATGATGAGTAATTTGAACTCACTGTTTTAAGTGAAATTCAATATATTCTGAGAACAGCAAAAATAAACTATGTAACATGTTGTACAAGTTATTTTATACTTTGGATTGTGTAAATTAAATTGTATTCCCATTCTCTGACACTTACTTTCCTTTTTCCATCCTCTTTCAGCTCTTTTTACTCACTTATAATGTCTTTCTCTCACTCTCTGTAATCCCCCTTCCCTTACTCCACTTCTTTGACAACCCCTTATTTTCATTTCAACTGTGTGCTTCCCATCTCTCCCTTGCATAACTTTTCAGCTTTCAGTCTCTCTGCTTTACTTCTCTTTTCCGTATTTTCCTCCTTTGCTCTTTTAGTAATTCCTGTTTACTCAGTCAGCAGTATTATTGCACTCTATCACTATAAATCACCCACTCTCCCTCGCTTATCTTTGTTTGCTCCTTACTTTTGACCTCTTCTCTCTATTTTTCGTTCACTACTTCTATGTCGTCAGTGCCTCACTCTACTTCTGTTATGTTCACTTGTGTTTATCTACCTTCTATCACTTCTTTTACAACAACTTCACTGCTCCTCTCTCATCGTTCTTCATCCCATTTCTTTTACTCTGGTTCCATTACTATCCCTCATTTCCTTTCTTTCAATGTCCTTCTCTTTACTTTCATCACCAAATTATTTTCTCTCAGTACCACTGTTTTAGTCGTCTTCTCCTCTCTTTCCTTCTTTTTGCTCACTTACTCATTTCCTTTTCTCACTCATTGTACTCCACCTCACTCAGTTTTTCTCTTAGTGTGTCTACCTTATAACTTCCTCCGTCCATTTCCCTCAATCGTTGTATATTATCCTGTCTCCCTTCATCCTTTCACTCTGACTGTTCTTCACTTACTCTGTTAACTTCTATTCCTCATTCTTCTAAATGCATCCTTAATTAGACTGTTTTCTGTCTGTCATTATCTTTTTACTTACTTCTGTTTCCTGATTTAGTTTTGCTAACTCACATTGTTTTAGTATCTTTCTTACCTTCAGTTCATTTCTCTGTTCTTCTCTCTCTTTTTGTCAGTGAATCTGTATGCCTTACTCTTTGTAATTTGATCTCCTTCTATTTCTTTTTCTCTCTTTTTGTCCTTCTACCTTAGTTTATTTCCCTTCTGTGTCCTTCACTCTAACTTTATTTCTAAATAGAGCGTTATGATTTTTAACCTCTTCATTTGTATCTTTTAATTTAAAATACATATGTTACTAATTATAACTTATTTTTTCTTCTCTCTTTCACAGATACAAAGTGTAGTTAAAAAAAATTAATTAAAGTTACATTTATTATATGGTAAGTATGACTAAAAAAATGTAGTTTGTCATCACCCTTTGCTTTAAGGTCACTAACATTTTCTCAATCTACCTCACTCCTGTGTCTTTACTCTGCTTCCCTCACTTATTCTTATTCTACATGTTTACTCCCCTTTCCCTATTTCCCCTCTCATATTCAACTTCTTTCAATCCCTATTCTTTACTTCACTTATCCTCTGTTCCCTTCCTTTGCTTCTTCACTCATTTTCTTTTTCTTAATTATTAACCTTACTCCTACACATACACCTCATCCCCCTCCCAACACATACACACACCTGTAACATACACCCCACACACACACACCACACACACACCTCATACACACAAAAAATCCTCCCACACACACTCCTCAAACACACACACACATTCCTCAAACACACACACACATTCCTCAAACACACACACACATTCCATACACACACACACATTCCATACACACATACATCGAACACATATACACCCCACACTCATACACTTCTCACACATATTTCACACACCCTCACCTCCGCCCACACCGAAACACTCCACACAACCACACCCACAGACACACCTTACACACCCACACCCCGACCTACACCCACTGACTCCCTATAAGTCACACACACTGCATTACTTATCTTTTTTTGCTGTTTTACTCCAGCCCATTCAGGTACTGTTTCCTTTACTCTCTTTGTCCTCTCTCTTTGTCACTCCCAATGTGTTCGACTAATTATATTTTTCTCCCTCTTTCACCCCTCTTTACTTATACTACCTGGTCTTTTCTCACTTTCCCTCATCGTTCTTCATTTATCGTGGTTCCGCCACTACCCTTCATTCTCCATTTTTTACTGTCCTTTCTTTTTCTTTTAACAGCCAATCACAGTCTCACTCTATCTCTACTTTAGTGTTCTTCCTCTCTCTTCCTTTCTTTCGCTCCTTTAGTCATTTTACTTTTCTCACTTTCATCCAATTACACCTTCTCTATTTTTTACTATGTAATAAACAATCCCTCTGTGGTCATCTTGTAGCTCCTTTTCTCTTAACATAACTCTCTTTGTGTCCTTCCCTCATGCTAACTGCTTCATTGAATATTTTTTTTCTTTTTTGGGGGGGCGCGCCCCGGTACGCGTACCCTAAGGACAAAAAATTTACAGAGATCCTTTAAAAATATAGCTTTAATTTTATAAATGAAAGGTAGTTCTAAAAGGAACTGGGTTTTTTATTCTTTTTGTTGTTTTATATTTTTTTAATGTTTTTTGAACATTTTGTACTTTTTTTGGCTTTTCAAAACAGTTTTATATTTTTTTGTATTTTTTATGGGAAGAAACAAAGAGAAAGGGGATTGAAAATGGCTCAACTGGAGCAAAAAACAAAAAACGGAAAAAATTACTACTTTTGTTTGGGGCAAATGTGATTCTCACCAGCAAGGACGATCAGCTTTACGCTCTTTTCACCATAGGCGATGAGCTTGCCACATTCAGTACAAGTGACTCTAAAAGTACCAAATCGTTCTTGGATACAAGGCATCACCTCTGATGTTTCTGGTCCCGATTGAGTGGATTGCTTTCTTTTGGAGCTGGTCCTTGAACACTGGGGGAGGTGACTGGCCAGTTCCCTGATCTCTGCACGAGAATAGTTAGCAGGATGCTTCCGGGTCATATGCCGAATCATGGTATTATTACCAAATGAATATTTTTTATCTGGATTGCCCCTTGAGAGTTCTGCACCACAGATTCGACATGTTACCTTAGCCGCATTAACTTTTTTCTTGCCCTCTGGAAGTGAAAAAAACTCACATACAATGTGTTCTTTTGGCTTGTATGGGGTATTTTCTTCAGGCAGCCATCTACTCCCCTCCTCCTCTTCCTCTTCCTCCTCCTCTTCTCCACCAGCAATGTATTGTTGCGGTGGTCCTCTTGGTTGTTGTGGTGGTGGTGGTGCAGATGCTCCAGCTGTTGCTGCTACAGTAGCCATTTCAAAGTACAAAAGAATTGTCTCTGTAGATGAAACAGGTCTTCCTCAGTCAAAGGACAAAGTCAGAGTGAGGAAGAAAGGTGGGTTTTTTTATCATTTGGAAAAAAAAACTGTGCTGAACCAATCAGAAGTGTTATTTTCAGGTCACAAGACCAAGGCTGGTCACAAGACCCAGGCATTACTCATTTAGAAACCAAACCTGTTCTGCACCAATAGAAAGTGTTATTTTCAAGTCACATGACCCGATGCGCTTACGCTACGCGCCCCGGGGCGCGCCCGCGGGTGCGTAGCGTAAGCGCGTCAGGACATTTCGCGATCGTATGCGATCGCGTGCTTTCGGTTGCGATTACGCTGTGCTTCATATGACGCATCACACGTGTACGCTATACGTCACGATGTTGTTTTCGTTCGCGGCAATAGCGCTCCCGGGACGCTCCCCGGTACGCGCCCCAGGGCGCGCCCCAAGTTAAATATAAAAAAAAAAATTGACATAATTATACAATATAAAATTCGTTTTAAAATGTATTCTTTTTTATACCTATAAAGATTTGCTATTAAAAAATCATTGAAATTCACTGAAAAAACCATAGGTTTCACACCAGTTATAGTTAGGAATTAGCATTTAAAAAACCTATTAAATTCACTGAAAAAACCATAGGTTTTACACCAGTTATAGTTAGCTGGAAATTTTACTCGCATAAAACCATTGAAATTCCCACGTTATAGTTAGTTGGACTCACTATAACTTGCGCTTGCAATGCACTGCTGATGACGTCACATATTACATCACTCATGACATGGTCAGTGACATCACTCATGACATCACTGATGACACCATCCTTGTGACAGAGTGTCAGACCTCCTTTCACTGTAATGTAACCCTTGAAACACATATTCAAAAATAGAAACTACAATTTTCAAAAAAATGGAGATACCCATACCAGTTACAACAACCAATTCAGTAATTCCACCATCTATATACACATCCACTCATTCACCAACAGTTCTATGTAGTCACTCATACATATACTCACTCATCATATGTAGTGATACACCTATACATCCTGTTACACACCAACAGTCATCCAAAAGATACTGTCACACATACTCACACATGCAAATAAACTATTAAACATCCATTTATTTGCATATACAGTTATACACACACTACCACTTTACTTTTAAGGAAACTTACACATACTTACTCTCTTAAACAATCACTTATAGAAACACATACTAATTTAAAAAGGAACTCTTACAATCCCTCACTCTCACATATACTCACTTATATACATCAATATTCACATATACTACATTAAAACATATGTAGTTACTGATAAAGACACTAGTGAGACAGTCATTCACTCACTAACATACACATATACACACTCATCCACCCATACAGTCCTACACATGTGCTGTATTCAAAACACATACAAACAGAGAGTCAGTCATTGATGCATCTATGTGCTAAGTAATACCCCCACCAAACCATACAAACACTTATACTGATACTAAGAAAAACATCTAATAACCCATATACCTACACATGTAGCTACACACCAACCCATGCAGCCACTTATACACAAAGTGTTACATTAATACATATATTTAAATATTTAAACCTTACTCACTATTATTTATTTTTCAGGAAGACACACATTCACTGGATGGTGTCATGAGTGATGTCACTGACCATGTCATGAGTGATGTAATATGTGACGTCATCAGCAGTGCATTGCACGCGTAAGTTATAGTGAGTCCAACTAACTATAATGTGGGAATTTCAATGGTTTTATGCGAGTAAAATTTCCAGCTAACTATGGCCCTCATTAGGAGTCCGCCGGCCCGGAGGATGCGGAAAAACCGCTGCGGAGCCTTCACAGACCCCCCGCCAGATTAGAATGGCTGGGGGATCAGGAAGACCGTCCGCAGCTTTTCCGCCGCGGTCGCTTTCCGACCGCGGCGGAAAAGCTCGAACATGTCTGGCGGTGTCTATCAGACACCGCCAGGCATATTAGGATGTCAGCATTTCTATGCCTTTCCACGCTGCGGACGGTCCCTCCTACTCTGGGGTGGCGGATGGACGCAGGTCCGTCCGCCATCCTAATCGACCCCTATAACTGGTGTAAAACCTATGGCTTTTTCAGTGAATTTAATAGGTTTTTTAAATGCTAATTCCTAACTATAACTGGTGTGAAACCTATGGTTTTTCAGTGAATATATATATATATATTATCACACTCCTGGTTCACAGAGTCCGTAATGTAGAAAAGACCAGAACCGGGGCCCAAATGATGTTCAGTGCAGTATTTATTAGGCACACGGAAAAACAAACCCTACGCGTTTCAAAGCCTAAACTTCTTGCTCACGTTTCGGGCTTTGCAGCCCTTGTTCACAAAGCAGGGAATAGCTGATTTTGTGTGACATTTAAAGTGCATTAATATATATATATTTATTTATTAATTACCTACTGGTGGTCGCCAGTAGGTAGTTACAGTTAGGACCTATTATCCATAGGAAATCCACAACATTCTATTTGGAATAACTTTGGCGCCGATTGACGAATCTGCGCGAAATTTTCTAAACTTTTGGCCAGCTCTGGTCCGCTCTGATCCTGAAAGTTCCACGATGATTTGTCAAGCTGGGGCCGAGAAAAAAGGGGGTCCCAAAACGCGTTTTCCCCATGCAATTTTCCATAGGACCTTTAGCCGCAGCTACAGCCCGAACTGCTGAAAGGAATTACACCAAATTTGGCAAAGAGGTAGTCCTTGGTTCAGACTCGTGCCTTTTGATTATTTGGTGTAAATCCGTTCAGTAGTTCCTGAGAAAATGACAGTTAGTCACGCGGGCCCTCTCCCAAAAAATAAAAAAATAAACTTCCCGGGGGATGGGGTCTCCGGGCCAGAACTGGCCACAGGGGGGGGGCAAGGCAGCCCACCTCCAAAATAACAATATTCTTTAAAAAGGGCCATGCCCTGGGCTATGGGATCCCCGGAGCAAATTATGGCCTCAGGAGGGGGGGGGGTGGAACAAGGCACCCTTCCCGATTTTTTATATTTATATATATATATATATATATTTTTTTATTAAAAATTGGGGGCAGGCCCTGGGGGATGGGGTCCCCAGGGCCAATAAATTAGAAAAAGAAGGGGGCTACACAGCCCCCCTTATTTAAATAAATAAATCAACGGGATTGGGCCAGAGGCCACGCCCCCTCCTTGCACCTGGGGGCGCGTTTGCAGAGGGTGAACGAATTCCCCTTGAACACTGGGGGTCCCTGGGGGCCAACTAGCCCACCAGGAACCTCCAGTATGCGCCAGGAGTCTGCGTTGCATAGAGGTGTTCTGAGGCCACGCCCCTTTTGACACCACTCTGCAACGCAGCTCCGTGGCGCTTAGTGGAGGTACCTGGTGGGCTAGTTGGCCGCCAGGGGACCTCAGGAATCAAGGGGACCTAATCCCCCAACTTAAAACGCACCACGGGGTGCCAATGGTTCCAATGGTTTTGTACGCATGAAATGTCCTGACACCCCTGAAACCTATGTTTTTTCAGTGAATATACACACACACACACACAAAGGGGACTTCTCACAGCTACGTGCTTCTCTAACCAAAATGATTCAATCCATCCATTTTGTGTAGTTCAAGGGTGTTTATTCATGGCTTGCCAACACACCCCAACATGTTTCAGTCCCAGCCCAGACCTTGTCACAGGGATAACAAAAACACAAGGCGGCATTCCATTTCTGCCTTTTTTAAACAACATGACATCACATCCTGTTAGTACCTTCAATGCATTATGGTAATCGTAGTTATGATACTCAAGCACTTAGATAATTGTCGCTAAACCTTTTGACTACTACATTTTTTATATAAAACACATTACGACAATGAAGTTAACACCTCATAACATTGTATTAGCGTGGATTCACCTACTTTTGCATACAATCGCTCCACATATTCTGCTACAATGATAGTACATCTGGTCACTACGATTTCTTGTTAGTCTTTGTGGTACCGCATTGCTTTATGTTTAGGAAAAATAATTGCTATCTTATTTAAGGGAATCACCCATGAAACATTACTATGTTTAAGGCCCACAATTGCGCTGCGCTATTCCATTTGTACAATCCGGCCATACAATTACTAATATATCAAGGTGGTTATTTGTGGCTCTAACTTACTGATTATCTACTCTCAATAGTGACATGCAACCTGCAAATATGACGGTATAATTTTTAATTACAATTGATTTCCGTCATTGGTTGTATCCCAACCTTGGCATTAATTAATTACCAGCACACTATCGTGTATAGTTTTGCATTTGTGTACCATCCAAGCACGCAAACATTTCATTTGTTATATGTTATACATTGTAAATCTAGCCCTCCAGTGGGCCATTGCTCTTCCTATATGATTCATAATTCCCTGGGTTATACCATTGTGATTAATTTTCCTTTTGAATAACATTGTTAGGTGCCACCAACAACTCTTAATTGTTTGGATCCTGACCAGTATGTATCTCGACTAATTTAAACTGCATTGGTCGTCTAGGAGTTCAAACAAGTCATGTCCAAGGTGAAATTACATTAGAATAAACCAGGGTTGGAAGTAGAGCCTTCAATTCACACTATGTCTAGAGTGGTCTCCTTACACAATGGCAGTTTCAGCGGTATTCTCACCTCCCCCCCTACTCCTATGGAAAACGCTTTAAATCCTGGAGCACCCGAGAGTAATGCCGACAGTAATGCCAGGGCAGCTCCGGGAATGTCTAAATCACCTGACTGCAGCCATGATTCGAATATAATCAATGAGGCAGAATCACTGGACTTCTATTCAGTCTCAGAAAATTCAGCTTCGTCATGTGAGGATTTGGCTGTTCAATATTCTAAAAAATTGCATTTGGAGGAAGGCGAGAGTGAGGTTGACGACGATGAAATTGATTGCGAGGAAGATATTGAAGATAGCCCCATCACAGTTAGGGGGGAGGGTGATGTGTCTCTAACTGAGGGGGCTAAAGGAGGTTCTCAAGAAGATCTTAATGAAAACATTACTCTAGCTACAATCTATCAGACTATCTTGAGTCATATGGCAAAGACAGAACGGGATAGTCAAAAAATTCAAAATTCATGTCGTAAGCTGCAAGGTTCTATTCGGAGGCTCACGAAATCTCAAACTGACTTTGCTGAGAGATTTAATGAAGTTGAGACCAGAGTGTCTAATATCGAAGATGAACTGGTAAAACAAAAGGCCGCTACTGAAAACTTTACTGCTAACAAAGAGGACATACTTTGGAAGATGGCCGATTTTGAAAATCGATCTCGGCGTAATAACCTTAGACTAATGCAAATTCCCGAGGGAAAAGAGGGTCAAGATCCACGTAAATTTGTTATTGAATTATTTCAGAGGGCATTCCCGGAGATGAAGCGTTGGGACTGGGAACGAGAGATCGAACGCGCCCATAGATTTCCTTTCAATATTCAATCTAGGCAGGGGGAAAATGCCAATAAACCTAGACCAATATTGGTCGCTTTCAACAGTTTTCGTGCTAGAGAAGATATTTTTACGAGTACAAGACCAAATAGCAAAGCCATGGGAACAGGATTTACATTTTTTGCAACATCAGATTATTGTAAATATACTATGGACATTCGCTGGCAACTAAGACAACTAGTGAGCCAATTTCAAAGGAAGGGTGCACAAGCATATACTATGAACCCTGCCAAACTGAAAGTTATATATAAAGAAACTACACGCTTCTTTAGTAATGTTGCAGCCGCCAAAGGATATTTGTATGATTTAAAAGATGCTTAGAATATGAATGAACTGAGCCTTTCCTTCACTTTCTAATTTCTTTATTTATTTAATTTTCTTTTTTTTTTTTTTCTCTCCCTTAAATTGCGCAGTTTATGATGCTTAAGTGTCATGGAATTGAAAAAGAAAGGGAAAACATGTTGATGTTATATCTAATAGTCACCTTAAGTGCTAACTTTATAAATATTGAATGCGGTTTATAGTGGATAAAATACACTGGCATGATACATAATGCAAGAAGGAAGGGAGGGAGGGAAGCGAAGGGAAAGGAAGAAAGGGGCAAAAAAGAGAATTCTACATTACGAACTTTGAATACTCTGTGTTTTTTCAAGAAGTTTTGTTAGGTTAGAGAAGATGGAAAAGCCAGATTATATAGTTTACTTATATGTTGTAATGTTGAGATGTCGTAATGTTCACCTGTGAGCCACAACGGGGGAGAGATGTAGGTCAGTACCATCATTGGGACCAAGAGTCCTAAAGCCACGGTAAAGGAGGGGGGGGGGTAGGGTGGGGACAGTAGGGGTGGGGGGGGTGTTGGTGGAGGGTGGTACGGTGGGAAAAAGGGGAAAATGCCTTGGGGGGGTCAAATGAGTATATTATATTAACAATAGGGAAAAGAGCTATTACTAAAGGGCCTGCAAGCTTGAAGATGGACTGTTATAACCCAAATTATACCCAAATTATACTAATGGAGAATTGCAAGTACCGTAATGGCCAAGAATCTTAAAATATGCTCTTTTAATGTGTCGGGTCTCAATAATATAAATAAAAGAAAGAGGATTGCAGCTGAAATTCGATTTATGAACCCAGATATTCTATGTTTACAGGAGACTCATCTCCCCTGGGAGAAAAGAGCTTTAGCATCTGATTTAGGGTACTTTCTATTGGCAACATCCCGACAAACAACTACTATTAGAGGTGTAATGATTATGATAAAACTGGGGCTAGGTACTCTTGTAAAAAGCTTATCGGATAAATGGGGTAGATGGGTGATAGCTACTCTAAATATAAGGGGGACATTTATCACGATTTGCTCTATTTACGGATCCAATTTGGATGAAGGGGAAATATTTGAATATTTAAATATGGAACTTGCCAACTGGAGATCACCCTTAGTCTTATGCGGAGACTTAAATATTAATTTGATAGGAGGGGAACTTGAGGCTGGATTAGAGAACTATAAGGGCAGAAAACCTCGTGTATTTAGAGCTTTACAGGATTTAGTGAAAGATCACGCACTGGTTGATATATGGGCTAAAAATCACCCTACCATACCAGGCTATACTTATTACTCATCGCCTCATAAGAAATTCGTACGCTTGGATTATTTTTATATTTCAATCGCAATTCATGCCAATACAAAAATTCAGTTATATCCCAGGGTAACATCGGATCATTCTCCACTGATAATAGAGATAGCTTGCATAGGAGAAATAAAACAGAAAAAGAATTACTCTTTCGATAGAAAATTATGTCTGAATTTGGAATACAAAGAGGTTATAAATAAATGGACTAATGAATTTATACAGAATAACCTAAACTCTGCTAATATTGAGATCATTTGGGATACATGGAAAGCGTGTTTTAGAGGGGAAACAACGAGCTATGGGTTTTATTATCAGAATCAACAGCGAAGAAAAATGCAGGCTCTATATCAACATCTTTCTAAAGCTGAAGAAATTTTAATATCAGAGATTAAGGAGGGGGATAGTAACCTAATTAAAATACAGCAACAAGAGGGTTTAGTTGCGAAATGTCGCGCGTGTATCACGGGCATTTGGTCTGAGGAGACAGCGCAGAAATACTTAACACACAGGAGGTACATGCATGAATACGGAGAAGCTGTAGGTAGGGCGCTGGCCTTAAAACCTAAAATGAAGGAATCCAATAGCAAAATTGCTAGATTACAAGATGAAAACGGGATAATACATGAAGATCCAAAGAAAATATTAGAAGTATTCTTTCAATTTTATTCCGATCTATACACTAAGCAATCCAACTTGGTACATGATACTTTCCTGTGTGGAGCTATTTTTAGTAAATTAACAGAAAGTGAAAAGAACGCTTTAGAACAACCTTTCACAATGGAAGAACTGGAGAAGGCAGTTAAAAATATGTCCAATGGTAAGGCAGCAGGCCCCGATTTTATCCCAGCCGAAGTCTATAAATGTTTTTTTGAATCTTTAAAAATAATTATGCTGGAAACCTTCAGGGGAGCACAACTGGGGAAAGCTCCACAATCATGGGACGATGCTTTAATCGCAGTCTTCTCTAAAAAAGGGAAACCCCCGGAGCAACCTGCATCGTATCGACCCATATCTCTATTAAATTGTGATAGCAAGATCTACTCAAAGATGTTAGCAAATCGTCTGTCTAAAATAATTACACCGCTAGTCTCTCTGACCCAACATGGTTTTATTCCTAACAGAGGAACTGTCGCACATATTAATAAGGTAATCACTTTAATAGACATTGCAGAAACCGAGAAAAGAAATTTTGCTCTGATATTACTCGACGCCGAGAAGGCGTTCGATCGCGTAGAATGGGCATATATGTGGCAAGTTTTGGACAGAATGGGATTCGGCACAAATTTTGTAAAAGCAATTAAGACTCTGTATCGCTCACCAAATGCGAGAGTTGCTGTTATGGGTCAAAAATCGGAAAAAATTACTATTACTAGAGGTACCCGGCAGGGGTGTCCCTGTTCTCCACTTCTTTTTGCGTTATTTATTAATCCTTTTTTAAATAAATTACTAGAATCACCACACATTAAACCATTTGTTGTTGCCAATATACCGCACTCTATCTTCGCCTATGCGGACGACGTAGCTATAGTTACCACTGATCCTAGTCAGGCAATTGTAGAGATAGAACGCCTAGCTACTGAGTTTGGAAACAGCTCTGGATATAAAATGAACACGTCAAAAACGCAGATACTCTGCTCAGACAGCACTCAATTTAATGATAATAGGGTAACATCAGAGGTGACATATTTAGGAATTATTATAAAAGCCCAAACAAAAGAGATTGTGGAATCTAATTGGGCCAATGTATCATGCCAAATTCAGAAATCTTTAGATAGGTGGGGGCGACTTCAACTTTCTATAATTGGCAGAGGGAATATTATCAAGATGAATGTATTACCCAAAATATTGTATATATTTCGCAGCATTCCTTTAGAAATTCCTAGTAGCCAGATATTGAAGCTGCAATCTTCATGTACAAAATTTCTATGGGCACCTGGGAAAATAAGGCGTGCAATGAAATGGCTTACACTTCCCATAGAGAGAGGAGGGCGAGGGATACCTGACTTTTTAGTGTATTATTATGTTTGCTGTTTACAAAGAATCCAAATTTTATTGACTGGGGAACAAATAGAGGATCCAGCAGAGTCCCCGTCAATATTTTATCTGCTACTGGGAGAACATGCAAAGGGATGCTTATTAAAGGAATTGGAAGGTAATTATTATAAACACACTAGATTCAAGGTGATTGAATCAATCTATAAAGTCTGGAGGAAAGTTAGGTCCTTAATAAAAATAGAGAAGATCACTTATTATACTCCTTTTTCAGCAAACAAGATACTTCCCTTTATATTTTGGGACCATGTGGCCAAGGAATGGAATAGGAAGGGAATCACTCGAATAGGAGATTTATTAGAGTCAGATGGATCGGTTAGAGCCTTTTCCGATTTACACAGTAAATATCAAATATCTCATTCCAGCTTTCATAAATATCTCTAACTTAGACATTTTTGCTTAAAGAAATTAAATAAACCGACTCCTAATAGTTTAATAGAGGCAATTCAATCAAAGAAAAAAATTGGTTTAATATATCGGCTAATAGTTGACTATAAATCGGATGATTTAGTTAAATACAATACTTTTTGGCAGGCCCAGCTGGAAGAGATTGGATGGAATATTTTGGATCCTATCCTGATGTCCAAAGAGCTATGTCTATCAGCTAACATGAAGGCTCAAGTATATAAAACCTTGTTCAGACTATATTACACTCCTAAACGAATGGCCACATGGGGTCCACAATATGATGGGAAGTGTTTTCGCTGTAAGGGAGATGAGGCAGATATTATGCACATTTTTTATAGCTGTTCTAAATTGAGGTTATTCATTTCTAATATAGAAAGATTTATTACTGAAGTTATTCACTATCCTATAAAGATATCGCCAGCTCTTATGTTAACTGGGGTCAGCCAATCTATCAATGAAAATGAAATGTGGAATTAAGTAAATATAAGAATTTTTTGTTTGTATTAATGATTATTACTCGGCTCTGTATTGCCACTGAATGGCTACAACCGGAAGCACCCATGTTTGAGTTTTGGAGAAGAAAATTATTTAATGTTTACGAATTAGAGTGGAGTCTATATGCGTTAAAAGGTGCAAGGAAAAAAAAGATTGGCTTATCCACATGGGGAGCTCTAAAAGAATATATAGAGCAATAATTATTATTTTTTTTTTTTTTTTTTTTTAAGAATGTATTGGAAATGAATTATTGTATGTTGAGAATGTATTTTTTTTCTGCTTTTTGACCGAACCAAGGCAATAAAAAAATAAATAAAAAAAAAGAATAACAGTTGTATTGAAACCACAGTTCACTTTCATTGCCCATTATCTACAAATTAAAATCAAGTGCAGGGGGGCTAATATTCATGACACTGCTATTACCCAATAGGATATCATCTGGTCTGGTTCTCCCAAAGACCAATTAGTAGGATGTGCGTTTGAAATGTTCAATGCCCAATAGGATACATCATATATGCGAATGTAGCTCCTCATCTTGGTTGAGCCCTCTTGGGGTCAAAGTTCGGAAATTTAGCATGTCTCAATTCTTTTTGGCGCAAGATTTTTTCAATATCTCCGCCAAGGGCCTGGTGTTCCACAGCAGAGAATGTAAGCAGCTTCCAATTCCCGCCATGTTCTTTTGCCATGTGTTTAGCTATAGCATTACTCTTATCAGTATTGATTGTTGCCCTAACATGTTCCAATGTTCTTTTCTTTAGATTGCATATTGTACTGCCCACGTATCTAAGAGGGCAAGGGCACTCCACCAAGTAAATTATAAATTGACTTTTGCAAGTTATGCGCCATTTAATTTTCCACACCTTTTTGTTGGCCATTTCAATTTCTTTTGTGTTTTTAGCTAAGGTACAAACTTTACAATTCGTGCATTTAAAAATTCCCTTATTGACGTATTGTCAAATATTTTGTTTAGTCATCATCGAACAGATTGTTGTTATCCCATGTTGTTAGTTTCTGATCTAATTCCAATTTGAGTTTCTTGGTTGGGTTTTCTTTGAGTCTTTCATAATATTCTTTGTTTCTTAGTTGGGAGTGTGCTTCTATTATATACGCGTCCTTGTCCATTATGATGATGTTCCCACCTTTGCCATCTTTATTTCGATTTCTTCCCATGTTTTCAATTTTTTCAATGCTTCACGTTCTTGTTTTGACAAATTGCCTGATTTTTTTTTTAATCCATTTTAGTTGGTAAAGTTCTCTTATAACTGCTTCGTGGAACATATCGATTTTATTCCCAGGTGGGAGTTGAGGGTAGAATTTAGACTTGGGTTTCATACCACTTACTCCTGCTCAGAGTGGTGTACAATGTGCCCCTATTCCTAAGCTTGGGGAGTCTGGATCTTGATTTAGTTCCATTAGAACTACAAAACTTGTGGAGTCCTTTGCTGTTAATTCCATGGTTGGTACAGGTGTTTTTTCTTATAATTGGGCAATTTTTCATTTTCTTTTTTACGAATATATTTGTATAAGTAAATCCTGACTATAGATAAATCTGTTGTATTAGTTGGGCAAAAATTGAGGTCCCGATTAAGGAGCTTTGTTTCCACTTCTGTTAGGGTATTTTTTGATAGATTGATTACTTCAAGTTCTTGTGATTCCATCACAGGGTTTAAGTCCACTTCTGTCTCATGCTCCTTGTTGTTGTTCCTACTTTTTCGAGTCTGTGGAGCTGCTTTCCTCTTCTTGTTGGTTTTGGCGTCCGCTCCCTCCTGCAATCAAAAGAGAGGCTCTAGCTTGTGCTTGGGCCCTCAATCATTTTAGAGCCTTTGTTTGGGGAAAACATGTTACCATATAATGTGATCATAAACCTCTGGTTAAACTTCTAACAACTGAAGGTACAGTAAGTGCATCTGCCAGGATGGATAGATTATCTGTGCGAATGCAAGATTTTATTCACAAAGTTGTGTATTTACCTGTTAAGGACAATTTATTGGCCGCTTGTCTATCTACATTTCCGCTCAAATTAGAAGATTGTGAAAATGATGTTTGTGACAATTTTCAAGTGGCATTTGTACATGATGGAGGTTGCGCAGTAAGTAAGGAAGAATGGTTGCTTGCGTGTGGAAAAGATGAGGTACTCAAACAAGTTATTGAATGCATTCACAATCATTGGCAAAGTAAATCCACATGTAATGAGAAAATAAGACCTTTTTAGGAAGTCTGATTTCAATTGAGTATTGAAAATGACACAGTTCTTAGAGGCGAGAGAATTGTACCACCAACTGGGTTGCGCAAAACAATCACCCAGTTGTGTCATGATGGTCATTTTGGAATTGTTAGAACCAAAAGTGTTGTAAGAGATTTGTTTTGGTGGCCTGGAGTTGATATGGATGTGGAGAGATATGTGAGGAATTGTACCAACTGTTCTACGGCGGATAAAACATTGCAACCCTTAAGCCCCCTCATGTTGGAGTGTGTTCCGCCTCAATGTCTTTGGGATTCCATAGCTATTAAGTTATTTGGGCCTGTTGGAAATGAGCAAAAGTATGTTATTGTTTTACTTGATCTTTTTTCTAAATGGCCAGTTGTAAGAGTTGTAGATGCAATCAATACTTCTGTGATTTTGGCGTTCTTAGATAAAACATTTCTTTCTAAAGGGTTACCAAAGACCATTTCAAGTTATAATGGAGTTTAATTTTTATCCAATGCTGCCAAGGATTATTTTGCAAAGGTTGGTGTTTTCCATATAACTACTTCATTATATAAACCTAGCGGAAATGGCACTGTGGAAAGATTTAATCATGTAATTAAAGGTGTTAAGTCTGCATGTAATGCAAGACTTGATTGGGAGACTCAATTATTCAAAGCTGTGTGGGCACACAGAGTTACTAAGAAGGAGTGTAATGGTCTCTCACCTTTTGTGATGATGAGCGGACCGAAACCTACGTCTAAGTACAACCCCGTTTGCCTTTATAACTCTACATTATGCCATTGGTCTCCTTCCTTGGTACGCAACAGATTGATAGACCATCATGCTAAGGTTAAAGCATATTGTGATGAAAAACGAGGCGCCAAGCCTGCCACTCTTGACATTGGTGATTGGGTTTGTATAAAGAAACCTGGTAAGGTTAAAAAAGGTGAAAGTCACTTTTTGGGCCAGAGGAAGTGGTGGAAGTGCTCAGTAATGCTTTAAGGTCAGGAGTGGAAAAGTTTGGAACATGCATAGTGTTGCTTTAACGTCCAAATTATTTGGAAGTGATATCGCACAGTTGTCATGGGAATCCAAAGAAATGCACAGTTTCACTAGTCCACTCTGAGGCAACAGGAGGGAACGTGACAACAATGAATTTACATTCCAGTAGAAAGACCATCAGCTGGTGTTGGTTTTCCTTAGGCATGTCATGCATTGGTGGCATTTTCCATAAGTAAAAACCAAATATTTCTCACCACTTTACATGTAACTAGGAAATCATGGGCCGTGGGTTGTTTGCCAGGATGAAAAATTCCATCTTGTCAATATTATTTTCAAGAAATGTTGTTTCACGTACATCCGGATGTAGGTGAAAATCTGGCAAAAAATAAAGAGACTTTTGGAAAAGCCAATTAGCCTCAGATTTTGTGTCTAGCAATGATATCTTACTGCCTTTGCCAATTCCACTGTTTTTTGTCAATGCTGCTCAGCATTCAGTTGACAGGAAAGTCACCAATGATAAGCATTGAAGGGACCCAAAGCCCTCTGTTAGTATTGGGACTGTCCACAATAGGTCTTTTGCACAAGATATCTAAAGCTGTATGTAGGTGAGACCTAAAAGAAATATGAAAGTCAGTACATAAACACAATTCCCATTTGTTATTGCCAATTATCGTATAAGCAGAGGTTATCCGCCCCCTTGGAACTACTGAAGCCCACAGTATCTGTAATTCCAAGGAAGGTTGGATACCAGACTGATTAACAGCCCCCTTGTATTAGGCCTGTGAGTATAGTATGGTAGCACATTTATTTTAATAAAAGCACATTTACCAATTGAAGGCGATGATGGACGCCTCATGTTTGTTGTTTTCAAAACAGTCACTAGGGAAAATGCCTGCTTGCCCACAAGACGGAAGTTAACTGATTTCATCATGACATTAAAGTTGTTTTTACTGTGAAGATTACCATTTGATATCTCAAACGGATGTATGACGTTATAACGCATACTTTTACAACACATACCTTTACAACGAAATTTTTACAACGCAAATACTATTACAACGCATGTATTTACAACGCATGTTTTTACAACGCAGGTACCTTTACAACGCATACCATTACAACGTAAGTATTGGTAAGTATATATTAATTTTTTGATTGTAAATTAATTGAAATTAATATAATTTAATGTAATGTAATGTAATTTAATTTAATTTAATTTAATTAATTTAATTTAAATTTAATTTTACTTTCTTTTTACCCTGTACCCTTTACCCAAAAACCCCAAACTGACCCTGAACCCTAAAAATACCCCTTTACCCAAAAACCCAAACCTGACCCTGAACCCTAAAAATACCCCTTTACCCAAAAACCTAAAACTGACCCTGAACCCTAAAAATACCACTTTACCCAAAAACCGAAAACTGACCTTGAACCCTAAAAATACCCTTTACCCAAAAACCCAAAACTGACCCTGAACCCTAAAAATACCCCTTTACCCAAAAACCTAAAACTGACCCTAAACTCTAAAAATACCCCTTTACCCAAAAACTTAAAACTGACCCTGAACCCTAAAAATACCCCTTTACCCAAAAACCCAAAACTGACCCTGAACTATAAAAATACCCCTTTACCCAAAAACCCAAAACTGACCCTGAACCCTAAAAATACCCCTTTACTCAAAAACCCAAAACTTACCCTGAACCCTAAAAATACCCTTTTACCCCAAAACCCCAAACTGACCCTGAACTATAAAAATACCCCTTTACCCAAAAACCCAAAACTGACCCTGAACCCTAAAAATACCCCTTTACTCAAAAACCCAAAACTTACCCTGAACCCTAAAAATACCCTTTTACCCAAAAACCCCAAACTGACCCTGAACAATAAAAATACCCCTTTACCCAAAAACCCAAAACTGACCCTGAACCCTAAAAATACCCCTTTACTCAAAAACCCAAAACTTACCCTGAACCCTAAAAATACCCTTTTACCCAAAAACCCAAAACTGACCCTGAACTCTAAAAATACCCCTTAAAAAAACCCAAACATATAACATTTTAATTATAATTATATACTTACCAATACTTACGTTGTAATGGTATGCGTTGTAAAGGTACCTACGTTGTAAAGGTACCTACGTTGTAAAAACATGCGTTGTAAATACATGCGCTGTAATAGTTTTTGCGTTGTAAAAGTTTCGTTGTAATGGTAGTGCGTTGTAAAAGTTGTGTTATAAAGGTAACATACCATCTCAAACAAATGCCCGCAGGGTCAGGAAAGCTGGGTATTAAATGCAGAGTCTTTAGAGACCTTCCCAACAGCCCAATACTGCTTTAATTAACACTGATTAATCGAGCAAGGCACTAAGAAGTTAATCATAATGTTGCCTTCGCATTGTTAGCGTAAAATATAGCCGCTTCCCAGTTCTGAAGCTAGAAGACTCAATTAGAGGATGAAATAGCAAGGGCCACTCTCAGAAAAGCAACACAACGTCTAACATCATTGCCTGTATGAAATTTGCACTATAAATAGATAAGTGTTTATCAATAACTTAATAAGTAAGAGAGGCCATAGTTTCAGTAAAAGCAGCAGCCAACAGAGTGCAAAGAAGGAGCGAACAAGATTTCAATTCTCAGACAAAAGTAGCTGTACAGCGTATGCCAGAAACAGACAAGCTTTTGTAAACTTCAATAGGTCTCGCCTTTCAAATGTGGGCACAAAATAACTAGCTTTGCCAATGCTTGTTCGGATGGCCTTCTGTTCCCAAAGTGTAAAAAATCATTTCCAGCTGCCCGTCTGCGCATCTGCATGAATGCTTGCGCACAGCAGCCCTCCTGTAGTTAATGATTTTTTTGTTATACTTTATCCTTAATTTACCATTCCAATTCAGCTGATGACCATTTTGGGCTAGTAAATATTTTAAAAAGTATGCACAGGGATGCCATGTAAACACAGAACTGAGCTGCTTGTTAACAGTGTGCAGCTGCCAAACCCTCGCCAAAGTAATGTGCATTAATAAATGCATTCGGTTTCGCCTATGTGATTAATAATAAGCTGTTTTTTTGTTACAAGTTGTAGCTTGCTGAGTAGTTGTACAATATAAGTTACAGAAAGTCTTTTAAAGTGTTATTACTTGTTTATGTACAAAAATGCAATATAATGTGCTGTTACTAGTGGTATATTGCGGGTAAGTAACAGTAACATTTTTTTAAATGAAATGAAAGAGGAATATAAAGGAATTAATTGGTGTAATAGCAATATTATGTGTTTAGACGAGTTCTGACCACTTTTGGACCTGGTGCCCCTGCTGCACCATTCAAATAATGCCCCAGGTGCCTGAAAGATAACTGCATTTGTGACTGCCTGTTGCAATAATTGGTGTGTAGTGGGGTTCCTAGAGCTTTGGCCCAAGGTGTCACTGCTGCACCATTGAAATCATTACCCTAGTGCCTGCAAGTGACTACAGTTTTGACTGCTTATTTAGTAGTTAAATATAGCACTATTTGGTGTTTAGAGGCATTCGGACAGCTTTTGCCCTGGTACCACTGCACCTGCAGCACCATTGAAATCATGGCCCCAGTGCCTACTAGATAACTGCACTTGTGACTGTCTGTTTAGTAGTAAAGTTTAGCAATATTATGCGTTAAGGGGGTTCCTAGAGCTTTTGGCCCCGGTGCCACTGCACCTGCTGCACCATTCAAATCATTATCCTAGTGCCTGAAATATAACTGCACTTGGGACTGCCTGTTTAGTAGTAAAATATAGCAATAATCAGTGTTTAGGGTGCCTGGAGCTTTTTGTCCTGGTGCAGCTGCACGTGCTGCACTATTGAAATCATGACCCTAGCGCTTGCTGGATAACTGCACTTGTGACTGCCTGTTTAGTTGTAAAATATAGCAATATTAGGTGTTAAGAGGAGTTCTGACAACTTTTGCCCTGGTACTACTGCAGCAACATTGAAATCATGGCCCTCGTGTCTGCTAGATAACTGTGCTTGTGTTTAGTAGTGAAGTTTAGCAATAGTCTGCGTTCAGTGGGGTCCCTAGAGCTTTTGGCCCAGGTGCCGCTGCACCATTCAGACCAAGCCCCTTTAAACTGCAAAGTGACTGCAATTGTGACTGCCTGTATCATAGTAAAATATAGGAATATTGGGTATTTTGAGGAGGGCATAACACATTTTGGGCCCATTACCACTGCACCTGCTGCACCATTCAGATCATACCCCTGTTGTCTGCAAGGTAACTGCACTTGTGACTGCCTGTTTAGTAGCAAAATATGGCAATATTAGGTGTTTAGTGGGGTGCCTAGAGCTTTTGGTCCTGGTGCTACTGCACCCGCTGTACCATTCAAATCTTGACCCTATTGCCTGCTAGATAAATGCACTAGTGACTGTCTTGTTTCCTAATACAATTTAGCAATAATATGATTTAGTGGGATGCCTACAGCTTTTGGCCCCAATGCCACTGCATCTGCTGCACCATTCAAATCAAGTCCCTTTTAACTGCAAATTAACTGCAATTGTGATTGTCTGGTTGGTTGTAAAATTTAGCAATATTGGGTGTTTAGAGGAGGTCTGACAATGTTTGGGCCTGGTGCCACTGCACCTGCTGCACCATTCAAATCCTGACCGTAGTGTCTGAAATAAAACTGCACTTGTGACTGCCTGTTTAGTAGTAAAATATAGCAATAGTCAGTGTTTAGGGTGCCTGGAGTTTTTTGTCCAGGTGTCGCTGTATGTGCTGCACTATTGAAATCATGACCCTAGCGCTTGCTGGAGAACTGTACTTGCGACTGCCTGTTTAATTGTACAATATAGCGATATTAGGTGTTTATAGGAGTTCTGATAACATTTGGGCCCAGTGCCACTGCATCTGCTGCATCATTCAGATAATCACCCTGTTGTCTCCAAGGTAACTACGCTTGTAACTGACTATTTAGTAGTAAAATATAGCATAGCTCTTGTATATTAACTTTATTTTTAGTGTGCAACGTTTATTACAACATTTAGAATTTGATCATAATGACCAAATAGATTAAGTTGAAAAAATCAATCCAATAATGCCTACAAAGTGCAAAGAAAGGTACAGAGGCGTGACTAGGAAATGCCTCAAACATTCTAAAGCTAAATCATCTGCTTTACTCAACTAAGTAATGAAAAGCAAGCATTCGAGCATACTGTTCGAAGCTCTCTGCCTTTTTATGTGGGAAGAGATCTTATCCTGACAGTGAATGGTCCTTAAACAGTGTGAGCAGCTTTAGTAGAAATATTGTAAATGCATGCAGCCATGGGAAGTTAATAAAAAAAAACATGATCCATGCAAAAGCGAATTATCAGTTATTTGGGACAGGAACTGCTAAGAGCCCCTTTTTAAGATATATTAAATACAAGAGATTTCACAAGCACAGCGCAAGCGATGTGCAGGCAAAACCTACAAAGGCGAAGGGGGCAGGTGGGAGAGCAATGGAAAGTAAGAAAACAAACAGCCCAGCAGCAGTGGGCAGATGTAGGTCCCTCCTTAAATCAATAAAAAAACAAATAAAGTTAATGAACTGGGGATGGGAAGAGAGGGTGGGGGGCATGGGACTAATGGAAAAGTAGAGCTGGGGATGGTGGAGAACTGGTGGGAAGCAGGAAGAGGGTGGAAGGGGGAGAGAGCAAGGAAAGCTGAGCACAACCATGTAGTGCTAAAACAATTTTTGCTCTGAGTTTGGTATGTTAGCAATAGAGGAATACAACTCAGCCAATGTAAATGATGGTAAAGAAGCTATGCTCATGGGGTGGGACAAAAGCAAAAATTGGGAGGGAAGCATTTGAATCGGGAGCATTGAACTGAGATACGTCATAAATCCATTCAATCATGAACAAAGTGCTGACCGAAAGCCTAGGATTTGAGATGTATTGTAGATAATTGGTCTTTGACAGCATGCAACTAAAGTGGTTCATAGACCAGAACTACAAAGGCCAGTGTTACCCCACAGAGACTTACCTGGGCAGCTAGCTATTTGCCACACAACAGATGAGGGACTCTTCCCCTGGTTTCTCAAGCCTCGACCATGCCAAGTCAGGCTGTGGGCTATCACAGAGCGCTGAGGACACTCCTTTGTGTCCTTTGTCAACCAAAAACTAAAGCGTAGCACATAGCATGACCAGACACCAACAAGCAGTTGAGGGAAAATGAGTTTTCCCACCAGCAAACGCAAGTCAAGCACCTATCACATATACCCAGAGCGCACCTAATGCAGATGAGATTTTAAAATGCCTTTATGAGGACCAATAATTAGATACATGAATATATTTATACTAAGATTACAAACTATCAACTGCTTCACCTTTAGACTTCACCCTTAGCTGGTCCTACCGGAAGACTGAGGTACAAATTCAGTAAAGCAATTTAAACAAACGAATGAACATGTGAGAAAGAGATGAGAAACAAGAGCTGCCACCTGGTGATTATGCGCCCATGCCTGTGTCAGAACAGATACCACCCAGTGGCTATGAGAGAAGTCAGTCCGCCACTGTGACGACGCACAGGTGGAGCAAGAGCTAGGAGGTGGAAAACCAATTCCTGACAAATTGTCAGGATTCTTTTGTAACATGGTTATTATCCTCCTGTTTGCTCCAATATTGTCATCTTGAAACGATATAGACATCTCTAAAGTAACTGATTTCTTAATGAGTTTGGTGTTTTAAATGTATTTCAAACGGGGAAAAACATTGAATTTCCCTGCTTTTCCCAATATTTATACCATACCTGACTTAAAAATCCAGGCCAAACCATTAAAATAGGTTGGTAGGAACACCTGTATTAAATAGACCCAGACCAAAATCATTAGAAACTATTAGAAAAGCAAATACTAAAAACATATCTCACTGTGGGCCTGGATCCTTTAGAGACTCTCCCTTTAGCTGACCCTGCCTGGAGTACTACGCTGCAATTTTTAGGAAGCCATCAAAAAACAAGCATTGGCAAACATTGCAGGTAGGACATTGGCTGCTCAACATTTGGCTTTGTCGATGCTTATTTTGTTTGATTTTTTTTATGAAGGCACACATTATATGAAAATAATTGTCTATAATTCAAACTCCATGTTAATATTCTATGTAAAATAACATTGCACCAGTAGACCTTGGCTCCAAAGGGGGCTAGGCGTTGTGAAAATGTGCACATTAATTAATTAATTAATTGTGGGTTTCTAAAGCGCTAGAATCGACTCCCGAAGGAGTATCTCTGCGCTGTAGACCGCTGGGGAACCCGTCCTGGCTTTCCCTGTGAGATGGTCCCTACTGGGTATCTCCAAGGTGAAACCAGGCATCCCCGGTGTATGTGGGGGGCCGTTGTGGAGATGAGGCAAGCTAATGCCCAGAGTTGCCAAGTGTGATCCCTGGTTAGAGTAGGCACCGAGGTGAGAATTATCGAGTCCGCTGACCCTGGTCCACGACCCTGCCGCGTCGGGGATAGAACCCTGGTCCCGGGCCGTCCTCTGCTTCCGGGTCTGCCGCCACTAACCAGTGAGCCACACCACTCCACATTGCACAAGAGCAGAATGCCATCAGTCAGGTAAGCCAATATCTCACTGACCCTGTGCCCCTGACTGATGCCATTCTGCTCTTGTGCAATGTGCACATTTTCACAACGCCTAGCCCCCTTCGGTGCCAAGGTCTACTGGTGCAATGTTCTTTTACATAGAATATTAACATGGAGTTTAAATTATAGACAATAATTATTTTCATAAATTTAAATGACACTAAAGCAGACCAACTAATAAAGAGGGCAGACTGGAAGGTCCTGTAAGGAAGTATGAATAGTATATATATTTATATTAAAAACAAATGGTCTTGCCTAATACCAGACTTAACAAGAATTGGAAACGCCAATAGGTCTGCCATTAGTGCACCGCCTTTTGGCTTTCATAATGTTTGTTTTGTCCTTGCTTTTGCAAAACGTTGTGGTTGGTACTGGTGGGGCCCTCACCAATGAAAACAAATGGCTAAAGGAAAAAATATTCTTTGTTCTCAACAAACCCATATTTTCATATTCGCCTCCAGAATTAGGGAAACACCTTTGTGTAAGAATATGTTTATTTTGAAAGATCAGAATGCCATCACTCATAGTGAAGTTATCAAATTGTTGAAGTAGGCTGACTAATTACCCCATGCTCTATTTGTAGTGAGCGGAAGAAGAATGTGACTGTCAACAGGCCAATGGATGATGAGGGTTGACTGAGAGCACATAATTAAGTATATCACGTGTATATCATTTTAGTAAAATCTATAGGTATGGCTAGAACCAGGCCTAAGAATTGGAGAAAGGATTGAGAGATCACCAGTGAGGATAGCTTTGCCAGCATTGTGGTATTTCCAAAATGCCAACACTGGTCCAAACTTGAACTCTTCTTACAACTCCATTGCTTTTCTCACTGCAGATTGGAAATTGTTTCTCAAAATATTAGCAAATCGTCTTTCCCTATTACTCCTTGCACTGATATTCCGTGGTGAAGCATGGTCTGCACTATGATCATCACTATGGCCTACATGAATCATGCTTAAAACCTTAACTATATCTATATCTTTCTTAGTGCATAAAAGCCACATTAATGCTCAGGTGGGAGTGATGGGTAGTTTTGGTCCACTGTGGTATTCCAACAGCGTTCATAAAACCTTCAAAACTCTATCAACAACCAACATACTGCCTTTTTCTTGAGCCCACCTCATCCACTCCCTTTCCCACCGAGAGATAAACACAGCTGGGTCGCCCTTGACCCTTTGGCTCCTTGCTTTATCTTTAGAAGTGCAAATTGATGGATATTCTGGAATAAAAAAATCAGAAACATTGCAAACACCCTTTTTTGAAATGTATTAACAGTACAAAAAAGAGTGCCCGAAACTAAACACACTTCACGTTCATTATTTCTAACAGCATTCTGTAAGACCAGCTGACTGCACGGGCTAACATATGCCACCCTCAATTACCTTGTATCCCATACAGATTCGGTCTAATGCTCATCCTTACCACTAATCTTGCTGTCTGGATGACCACTGTTACTGATGAATCCAGCCACCTGAGCAGAGAAATGATGGAGACCTTGAATCACACAAAAAAAGATGAGCTGGAGTTTCACAGCACGGATGGTAAGGAAACCCTCTCCCAAGCTGATCATCACTATGCGTATCCAGAGGTTGATGGGGGTTGGAATCGATTGGGAACGACTTTCTAATGCTTATTTAATTTTATCGACAGAGTTTGCATATTTTTTGAGAAAAAAGTTCTGTTCTTAAATGGTTATGTCTGACAAAAAAATTGCCTCATGCTGAAATGGAAGGAAGAGGTCCCCTGTACAATGCAGTGAGAGAAGAGACAGTTAAACAAGAAACTCACCCTCTCTCCAAGGCACCACTTGAATCGATTGTCCTGAAAGGGATAGGTTTGGGACCACCTCTGCCCTTACTGTGGGGCGTACAGCTCCAGTGTCTAACAAGAAGGTAACAGGATAGCCATTAACCTCTGCATCTACAAACGGTCCATTCTGATCTACTTCCAGGGCCACACCCAAAGTGTATTCCTCCTGCACCCCCCTCTGATACTCATGAGGATCTTGAGTTTGGTCAAACCAGTCTTGTATTACAAAATAAGGCATCTGTTGGTACACCTGCTTATTTGTTGGTATTCTCGAAGGCTGATGTATCAGCATCTACGGCTCATACCTCCCCCACACATGGACCTAGGTCTAGCCGCGATGTTCAAACCCTCAGACATCTGTCTCTCTTCCTCATTCGGCATTTGATTTTCCGGATTTAATCGACACTCGCGCTTCCAATGCCCGATGTTGTGACAATAATGACAAGCAGTGACCTTCTTTTGATTCACCACCCATTCATCTCCTGTACCTGCACCCATTCCTCTTCCTCTTCCCTGTCCAGGTTGGACTACCATATTTTGACCCATTCCCCTGCCACTTACTCGACCCATCATTCCTCCCACCCCTTGCATCAAATCAGGGCTTTCAGCATTCCTCAACTGCACCAACATCAACTTATCTTTCATTTTCTTTTGTGCCGACTCTACCTGATCACTGCAGTATTTTGCATTACGCAGAATTTCGTCCACCGACTTATTCTGCCAACATATCAAGTGTTGCTGTATCATCAATCTAATATCAGATTTCAATCCCAACACAAACTTCTCAAGAGTGTCCAATCCACTATGCTGTTTATAAAATAATAAAAGTCTCTCATAATAATCATCTATCCAACTTAGACTCTTGAGTAGTACGATCAATTTTAAGTCAATCAACAGTCTGAGGAGCAACTTTGGATTGTAGCCATGTAATTACTTGCTCCTATTTGTTCATTACCTCAGATGAAGGACTATGATTCACAGGATATCTAGCTGGTTCTTCTGTGGGCCAATCAATTGCAACTTTACATGCTGCCCACAAATCACCTGGGACCACTCTATCAAACAAAGTATTCAAATCAATCAATAACACCTTTAAAATCTTGACAAGTCGGTCCATTTGTTTGTACCACTCGGCAAGTTTCTCCCTCAGCCGAGGAAAATCATTAGTGAATGCTGCCAAATCACCCCAGCTCCATGGCACATGTACATACCCCCCATTTTTTACTTCTCTCAGAGGGAAATTTCCTACTTGTCCCATCTCTCCACCCGGAGACGGAGTATCTCCTATCACTTTCTTGGAAGTTTTCTTTTTGAACCACCTCTCTTCCCATTTGTCTAATTACCTCCATGCTCGCATCCCTATCAGCAATTCTCTAATTTGTGCCTTTAATCCAATCGTTCGCGTCTCTTCCAATTTCTTATCAGTATAATTTTTTCTGCAAATTCCCTGCATCATTTTTGTCTTTGTCAAATCCAGCTCACACCTTCGTGCCAAATATGACAATGCTTCATGTGCTCGCTTTGCCCTTCTAGTAACATCTTTGGCTACAAATAGCAACTCGCTTGGGTCATATGTTTCAATTCTGTCCAATGGCAGATTCCCTTCAATCACCTCATCCATTTCTGCTTTTAATTTTACCACATCTAACAATGGTGCCTTCCTTTCAACTTGTAAAATCCTCTGTCAACTTTCACTTCCCGATTCCTCCCTGTCACAATTTTGTTTTCTCCTTTGCCCCCGCTCTCCTCCAGTCTCAAAACTGGGTGACTTTCTCTCTCACAACTTAGACTTCTCCAATGGTTACCCTCACACAAATTCTGTGGTTCAAACAGTACCCTAGGTGCTTCTCGTCTCATCCCCCTCTCCAAATCATTGACTCCCTCACCGGTGGAACCCACATTTTGATGTCTGACCTAGAATTTGCAAGAGCTCCTGTTCGTCTTGGTTCTCATTTGCTGTCCGTTCTCAAACGGATCAGCCGTAGCTGGCAGCGGAATGCTAGCTCCGACTGGTATCTGAGCCATACCTGTTCCACTCATTGTCAGACTTCCTCCAGATATAGTCTCTTCCCCTTCTCCTGTTTGTTGTTGACTTCCAGCTGTTCTCCCTCTGGGGTTATATATCGAAACCACAGGTCCAATAGTAACTGGTACCGTAAGAGATTCTGGTAACCACATATTACATGCAGTTTCTCCTGACTCAGGATCTGCGTATCCTGTCCCTCCAGACCCTACTGCAATTCTCGTTCCAACTGAAATCCTCCCTCTTATTCCTGCTATCCCATCCTTTGAACCCATTCATCCCCCCTAAAGTTTCCTATGTTTGCTGCGTCCTCTCCATCTCCAACCTAGAGTCACAAGGTGGAGGACGTTCTGCTAGCAATCTATCAAGAAAACTCATCTGTATCACTTTCCTCTTCTGTCTTTCTTCCCGACCCACCTTCCAGCAACCAAAATGGATTCAATTGTTTTCCCTCTATTGTGTCTACTCTCATCTTTTCAGCTGTGAATCCCACCTGGCATCTTAATATGCCTTTATTGCTTTCTTCATTCTTCCCTGTGAAGCTTCTCTTTTCTTTGCCATTGCTGCTCTCATCCATGCATCTAATGCCTCAAATAGTGTTGGTCTGGGCGGAGGTTTCAGAGAAGACATCACTCCCCTCAGCTGGTACAGCAATTCCATATAAATGACCCATAACGAATGAAAGCCAATTCTCCCTCTTTCTCAGTAATTTTATGCCAATTTTGAAGCCACAACATTAGTTGCCATATAAAGTGCCGGGGTATCCTCTGGCAGAGCTTCTTCTACCTGAGTCACCACCCCTGTGTCGCCTCTACACAAATCTCACAACACCTTAAAACATTTCATTCTTAAAGTTAATTATTTGCCACAAATTTCACAATTCAACTCTGACCGAACTTCCACCAATCCCAATGCGGCGTTACACCAACCGACCTATCACAGCATTGCGCGCTCTGAGGTCACTGCTCCCTCTTTGAAGCGGCTCATGCTCCTTTACAATTTCACCACATACACGCGATCACACATTCGTACTAACAAGTAACTGAATATCCAAAAGCTATTAAACCAAGTAACTGCTCCTAACGCAGGTACAATAACTTAGTTACATAAAACAAGTAATTGTCCGTCTGCTAAAAGATCGTTAGAACACTCTTACAAGAACATTCATCCGCTGTGACCCCCGACCTGCGTCAGTCACTCAATCTCCATAGTCCACCCCGGGACCTGAGGCTTTCTACCCACGACGTACACCTGCATCCATACAAAGTTCCCTGTCACAAGTTAATCGTCAGTAGCGACACGACACCCACAGTATTGATCAGACAATTACAAATACAAAACTATCCCGGGATCTTGGACTTCTCTTGAGCCCGCTCACCAAACGTCCTGATCCGCACGTGTCTGAACCAGTAAACCGATAAACCCCCACTCACTCAACTTGCATTCCAACTTCGCAAGACATCACACAATTAATATATCACCACAATTTAACACACCACACAGTTTCATATTCACGCTACCACTGTTTTCGCCTCACCATCAACGTCCGCCGACCTCCATCAGTCTTCGCCGTTGTCTACTTTGTATCCAAAGCCCTATTGTTTTTCCGGTCCTACTCCTATTTTCCCTTCTTCCCTCACTTCTAGAGACAACCATCCATTTCTGCTACCATTTGGTGATGCTAATTGTGCTCCTTACCTTCCCTACTAAATTCAAGGTAAATGATCTTTTATTGCCTGCTAAAAAGTGTGGAGGCATGCTTTAAAGGACCACTAACTCTGAATTCCAGTTTTGTGGATTTATTATGAGGCCAAAAATAATTGAATATAAACACACCTTAATATTAGAGTATATAGGTACATAAAAATCAATACAGAGCCGAGTCTATGTATATAATTCATTCGGCATAAGAGGCATAATATGATGAACTTCAAAATCAAAATGCAACAAAGGATAGAAGATGAGTTCAATTCTCTTTTCATTTGAGAGAAAAACAAAAGTACCTTTCCCTACTTTATGTGAAAGTCCTACCTATTTCCCCAATATTCTAACCAAAAGGTGTCCGCACATGTTGACGTCCTAAGAAGTACTCACGTCAAATGGGTCTGATATCTTAAAGCTACGGAGCTCGCTCTAAGATGCTCCTTCTCCTCCAAAATAAGCAGAAGTCTCCTAAACTGTCCCTGCACATCATACAAAAAGACAATATTCAACCCACAATATGTCATATTCCTTTGCACCATCCTTCAGTAAGTTTCCATAGAAGCCTTTAATTAATTCAACTCTTCTTCCAGTGGCCTTGGTTCCCAGATAGGCCAGACAAGAAAGGCATCCTCCCTTTTCGCCTTCCATACTTCTTCAAAGACATTCCGAGTATCTCCTTAAATCTAAGAATAACGAGGTCCATTTCCGGCACCTGCAGCAGGATGAGAACATACTGTCTTCGAGGACAAAAAGATTCATTTAATTGTAATTCTTGAGCAACCAAGGAGAAACAAAACTCAAAACAACCTACAATTCAGTCAACTTAAATTAAATACAACTTAAATTACACAAGTATAATTTCATCCTGTACATTACATATACAAGGATTATAGGTTTCCTTAATACATACAAAGGCCTACTTAAGTGTGCACACTACAATTTACAGCTAGTGTAACTCGAATAAATGCATCTTAATAATCATGAAACACTGCAAACGATAAAAATACATGTGAGTGCTTTTGAACCATGAGTATTGTGCACCCATACAATTCAGAGTGCTATAATCGCTCTATCAGCTTTCTGCTGCAGTCTGTCGCCCCCTCCCAGAGCCCACCCTGTCGGAGCTCTGCATGCCTCTGCCTGGCCTCCTGGGCCTGATCACAGGCGGGATAGTAATGATGGAACCGGTTGTGCCACAGCACTACAAACCTCGGCTTGGCCTTCCACGCCTTCCCACAGACAGGACAGTAACAATGGGGCCTGCTGTGCCAGAGTTCTGCAAGTCTCCACCTGTACTTTTGGTAAGTAAAAAATTAATGCTCTGGTCAGTATAATTGTTCCTCCTCAAAGGTCGGAGTTTTGTCGACGAATAGTTTTGATTCGCCAAGATGTACTAGTGCAAAGGGTTAATATCCCTGCTGAAAAGAACATGTAACATGCATATTTGCAAAACTATATTTTATGAGGTCGGATAGCTGTGAGTTGCTGCTTTTCTCAGAGATCCTTTTGTTACTTGTGGAATATCTGCTGCATGGCAACTGGCCCTGAGGTGGGGTTGATATCCTTGTGTGTTGAGAAGTTTTTAGATAACGCTGGTAAATAATGTTCCTTAGGAGCGTGATTAACATTCAGATTAGTGTCCGTTTTCACTCATCATAAAGTAGTGCAGAGGGTTAATATGCCTGCTGAAAAGAATATGTCACATGTAGGTCACAGAACGGTATTTTATGAGGTTAGCTTTGAGCTGCTGCTTTTCTCACATAAATCCTTTTTTTACTTGTGGAACTACTGTGCACAGCACCTGGCGCTGAGCTGAGGGGGTGGATGGTGTATTGTATAAATAACATGGGTTGAAAACCAACTGGTAGTATGTACATATGGACTTTAATTTAATTGTACATTGCTAATTTTATAATGCAAGTGACAAAATGTTGCATCCAATAAGTATTTTTGTTTGCATTTAACTGCTCATATGTCCTCATATGTGCACAGAACCATAATAAAGTGCTGCCTCTGAAAGATGTGTTTAATATCATGGTTACACATTTGTTGTTCAGTACGATCAGGTTACAAGGACACTAGGTTAGTGTTCTTGTAACCTGATCTTACTTCCATTTCTGGTGCTTTGCAGCAGTTTCAAGATCTTCTTAGAGTTTCTTGTTGCTCAAATGGGTGTCATTTCTGACATTTTTCTGTTTCCCTGGATTTCACTGCTTGATTTTGCTCGTGAGAAAGTGTCACTCTAAGTGTCTCACATTTGGTCATTGAATGTTATTCATAACTACACTGAAACTATGAAAAAGTCACACATAAGCAATCTGAAACCTTAGCGGCTATGAATAAGGCAACTCCAATGTTATCCTATGGGAGTGACGGGCCTTGCAGTAGTGAAACAGGTATTTGAGTTTTTCACTACCATGAGAAGTAAAACTTAAAATTACATATTTTTATTTATTTATGCAGTTTTATAACGCGCTCCATTACTGCCGGAGTATCCTGCCGCGGGTTATGAAAGGGAAGTGAGTATAGGGCCATAACAAACAGAGGAGTAACCTAAAAGGCAAGTTTAAACAGATAAGTTTTCAGAGCTTTTTTAAAAAGACTGAGATTCAAGTTAGACCGAAGGGGCAAAGGTAGATCATTCCAGGCAGTCGCAGCTCTAACAGCAATCGACTGCCCACCCAGCCGAGAACGCCGGAATCGTGGGACCTGTAGCAAATGTTGGGTAGCGCCGGGCCACGTAAACAACAACTGCGTGTCGTCAGCGTAGGCTATTATTTTGGCCCCTAGGTGTTACGCCATCGTGATCAAGGGGGTCAAATACACATTAAATAGCAACAGGCTCAACGTTGATCCTTGAAGGACCCCCGTCGAGAGTGATTTAGCTGTTGAGGAAAACGGGGGAAGCCAGACCTGCTGAGACCGAGATGAAAGAAAGGAGCCCAGCCAGTCAAGGGCCGAACCCGTGACCCAATGTCGGCCAAGCGGGAAAGTAGGAGCTGATGTGGTACCGTGTCAAACGCGGCAGAGAGGTCCAATAAAATTAGAGCCGCTCTGCCGCCGTTGTCCAAACAGTCCCCAATGGCTTCGTAAACTTCAACCAACGCAGATTCCGTGCTATGTGCAGCACGGAAACCGGATTGGGCAGGGTGTAGAGCCAAAGATGTTTCAACAAAAGCATACAGTTGCCGAAAAGCCATTTTTTCGCAGACCTTAGCCATAGCCGGGAGCAATGAAATCGGCCGATAATTAGCAGGTAGTGAAGGATCTAACCCGACCTTTTTAAGCAGAGGCAGAAGCTTAGCCTGCTTCCAGTCGGCCGGAACAGTAGCCGAACTGAAGGAAAGGCTGACGATGTGTGTAATCTCCTGGACTACCACCTCAGCAACACCACCAAGGACCCGAGCAGGGCATGGATCGGTGGGGGAACCCGATTTCAGGGATTTAACCACCGCTAAGATGTCATCTTCCGAAGGCGGGACAAACCCCTCAAACATAAAGGAGGGGGACCCGGAAACTGGGAAAGGGTGCAAATTGGCTAGGGAACTTGTGCTATGGCTGCTGGACCGAAGGCTAGTTTGAATCCCCGCTATCTTTTGCTTGAAAAACGAGGATAGACTCTCACACCAGACGGCCGACGGTAACACAGTGGGCTGCTCGGTACTGGGGGAGAGAAAGCAATTAACAATAGAGAAAATCTCCAGACTGTTATTAGCCTTATCGATCCTATTGGCAAAGTACTCACACTTTGCTGTTTTAATGCACGCATAATAAATCCTCTGTGCCACCCGCAGGGCCTCCTTAGCTGTGGTGCAGTACGAGCAGCGCCACCGCATTTCCAGTTTTTTACAAGCGAGTTTACGCTCTTGCAGAAGGGGAGAAAACCAAGGTTTAGAAGGGGATGAGTGCAATCGATGGCTAGCATTCCCCTTGGAAGAGGAAGCCACCCTCGCCGAGACCCAAGAGTTAAAAGTCTGCACCGCGTTGGCCAGCTCATTTCCCAACAGGGTGCGGCTCCTGCTCAGGGTGGCAGAGAGGGTGTGCAAGTTAATTTTCTGGGTGTGCTGTGGCAATGTGACCGTGGAACCAATTTTTTCGGCGGACCACGCAAATCTGATCAGCCGATGGTCAGACCACGTGAGGACTTCAGGTGCCTCCACCCTAAGAGGAAAATTCGAACAAATCACATCAAGTGTATGGCCACCATCGTGCGTTGGAAGAGTAACCCATTGAGTAAGATGGGCCAAGCTTAAGGACTCCTGCAAAATTTTGCAATCTGAAAGCTCCGCCGCTTCTGCATGAATATTAAAATCGCCCAAGAGGAGGAATCTAGGAAACCTCAAGGCTCGTGGTACAATAACCTCCGACAAGGCCTTAAGGAAGGTACCAGAAGGCCCAGAGGGTCGATAAATCAATGTGCCACCTAAAGTAAGATGGGGTGAGAGGATAAGGGAGAAATTAAAGACTTCCCCATCTCCTACCTCATCCGGGGAATCAACGTGAAGGACCCAGGCTTCTTTAAAAACAATTGCCAACCCCCCCCCCCTCTTCCCTGTGCTCAATCTTTCCTACTGATTTTAAAGCCTCTGGGGATGGACAATTCGATATCCGGTGCAGAGGCGCTGTTAAGCCATTTTTCTGTTACAAACAGAATATCAGTTAGCAATTCAAATGTGTCAGCTGCGTGCTTGCTCATAGATCGAGCATTAACAAGAGCCGCCGAAATTGAATGCGGGGGATGGGGGCTGTCAGTGTTTGGGCGCAGCTAAAGCCACACAGAGTACATGGGCTAAATTGGTCACTAGTCCCTGGCCGCCGAACCTGGCCCGAGCAGCTCGAAGATCTAAAAAAATAATAGCTGCTCACGAGTGTAAGGTATCCCTGCAGAGCCCGTGGAACGGGCCAATAGGGCAACGTGGTCTGCGCCCGAGGCACGGACGGGCGCAGACGGGCTGACCTTTGGCTTACCTTCGGCGCGCCCGCCACACACATCCGCTGCGCGTTCGTAAGGGCATGTTTAATTTATAGTGGAACCTCCCTCCCACAGCTAGACCGCTGCCACAGGTTCAGCCGGGATCCGGGACTACTCGTAAGATGGCCGCCCGCCCTCCACTCAATTGGCACACCAGCGCGGTGGAACGGGGCAGGGAAGGCTCACCTCACCCTCAATTGATGACCCAGGTAGATCGATCAGCCCCCCAAATGTAATTAAGTGAATTAAGATTTCAGGATAAGAAAATACACAGGCTCAATAGCGCGAGCCTCGAAAATAAAAACAAATTAAAAACGTTGTGTTTTTTAAAAGATCAGCAAGACAATCACACGTTTAAGTTATGGCCACAAAGCAATGCGGAACTGAATGGGAGCTGCCACCACCCACACTAGCCGCCAAGATCTCTGACAACAGCTTAATTTATAGTAGAACCTCCCTCCCATAGCTAGACCGCTGCCACAGGTTCAGCCGGGGTCCGGGACTACTCGTAAGATGGTCGCTCGCCCTCCACTCAATCGGCACACCAGCCGCGGTGGAACGGGGCAGGGAAGGCTCACCTCACCCTCAATTGGTGACCCAGGTAGGTCGATCAGCCCCCCAAATGTTATTAAGTGAATTAAGATGTCAGGATAAGAAAATACACAGGCTCAATAGCGCGAGCCTCGAAAATAAAAACAAATTAAAAACGTATCTAATTTTTTTAATGCACTGCCCCATTCCCTTGAGGCTGTGCACGGCATTCCTTTTTTAAAATATATTTATTCATTTTGCATCTTCAAAACATTATTCAGCATATACAGGTCACTTCACAGCAACAACGGAGTCAGATTATTATTTGGCGGGCATATTCACTTACTGTAGTAGGCATCAGTACATATCTTTAAATGTGAAAGTTAGGCAGTACGCAGCATTGAACAGTTTAGCATGGCCATAAATAATTAACAGTATGACATATAGAGGCATGTCCATTAAAAAAAAAAAGTCTCTTTCTCTCGCATCCCAGCTTAGGCAGTACATTGAGACCAATCTCAGTGTCCACGCCTGGTGTGCAATATAGAAATGGCACATGTCTCACAGCCAACTTGGAGGTCTGATTAAGTATTAGGGGTAGGTTGCTTGGTGGTCTGAGTGTGTATATATGTGGACTCACAAGGTGCAGGGGCAGTTCGCTCATTGTGTGTCTTGGCCCATGTCAAAAATAGGGCCCAGATATCCTTGGGCTTAGACGCCGTGGGCATTACCTCCCGGTATGCCGTCGGCATCTCCTGGAACTAAGCAATGTCTTGTATCCATGTGTCTACTTTGGCTGCTCCAAGGGAACCCCAAGTGTACCGCAATGCATCGCTTGGCCAAGAGAAGCATAATGGCCGACAGCCGGCCAGAGCCTGGAGGGGCTTCGGCCACATGAGCTAGTAGAGCTGTTAATGGAGTGCGGTCCAGTTGGAAGCCTGTCACATCGTTAATAATGTCAAATACCTGAGCCCAAAATTGTGAGACGGATTGCCAGGTCCATGCCATGTGGAGAAAGGATGACTGTGTAGCGGCACATCTCCAACACTTGGCATCTGGTCGCAGGCCCATTTTGAGTAGCTGTATAGATGCGCGATATAATCTGTACAAATATTTTAAATGGATGAGCCTCAACTTATAGTAGGGTGAAAGAGATTTAAGCTGAGCGCGACAAAAGCCCCATTGTTTCTCGGTGGGAGGTGGATCAAGATCCCCACACCACTGCTTCAGTGCCAGAGGTGTCGTAATCGGCGAGGTTTGTTTTGTGGCGTTGTAAATGCGTGTGATGAGTTTCTTGGGTGACGGATTGGCCAATATACTAGTAGAGTCCTAAAACCAATAAAAACGAATTGAGCAAAAAGGTAGGAGGAGGAAGGCAAAAAGGTTGGGGATATTCTGAGACCCGGTATCACGGTTCTCTAGCACCAATGCGGCCGAAAAGTCAAACGCAACAGACCGTAAAAAGTAGTCAGCAGGTGACCAATACATTTGAGGGGACAATACTATTACCCCCACCCCAACCCCCACCCCCATCAAAAATGACTAGCTTACATCTGCACCATTTTCAGCGTTAAGGTGCCATTGAAACAGAACTTTTTTGGTGCAACAGGTTCACAGCATCGCTCACAAGACTATGGGCCCAGCGTTCTAGCTACAAGGGCAGGACTTCCTGCATAGTCCGTGAACGTCCATGGACTATTTCACATTCTAAAAGCATTCTCAGGTTCTCATTAGCCGGGAGGTAGTGCTTTTCCCTTGGAAACCGGAGGCACACCTATCATATATGGGCTTCTGAACTCAAACCCTCATGTGGCTCCCTCATGATGTGATCTGTTGAGGGAGAAATTTCAGGACCATCATCTGCTGCTGCCGCAGAGGAGGTGGACGATATATAGTGCCTCTGAGAGACAGGAGGTACAGAGAAAGAGTTACATTTCTCGACGTTTTTCACAAATCTGGTCGAGTAGAATAAAATTAGAGCACAGTGGGTTACGTGCAATCTATGGGAGCAAACACTTAGCTGGAGGCCAAGAGGTCACTACTCTTTCAGTACCTGAACCATGCACAGATATTTAAACTTAAAGTGTGACGAGGACTATTCCAGGTGGCAGTACCCTGTGCACTGAAGAGATGATGGAAAAGCAACAGGAGACGACCAATTCACACATGAACATGCTAGCACTCTCCTCAATGGAGGTCAAGGTACATACATTTTGTGTGGAGTAGAACAAGCTACTTGGGAAGGAGCAGATGGTAGAACATTGCCAGAACTTCTATTGATAAAACAAAAAAGTTTTAAAATGGTCCTTTGCCACACCTGTTAAAATAAAAGAACCACCAACAAAATTATAAGAGCTTGTCTCTATAAGCAACAAGGTCCTGCCCAGCAGCCCATGGTGGGTTGGGTGCAGGGAGCTGCTGAAGGTAAAACGTCATAGGCAGTGGAGGATTGGGTTCTGAGGGGGATTTGGGACAGGACCTGGCACCTGTAGGCAGTTGCACACCAGCCCCCTATGCATGTAGTATATGATTAAAAACCCCAACTGAAAAAAACAAAGGTTAAAGTAAAGTTATGGTTTGCTTTGCTTGTAACACATTAACATATGTTTAAAAATCTCAGAAACTCACTGGGAAAAAACACAGTAAGTTAAAGTTATTGCTCTAAACCAAAACCTAAAAAAAATTAAATTTGACAATTCTGCTTGAGTAAATTAACCATAACTGATACCCCCATCAAGCTACCTGATAGCATCTCAAAAACAAGATACAGTGCAAACGTGACTTTATGACATGAACATTGTTGCTTTTGAACTCCAACTTACACAGAATGCCAAGTTACTTCGATTCAACCTGGACACCAATTTCCCCCTCAAGGAACACGCTGGCAACAAAACAAAAATGATCTGGTACCTGCTATCTCCTAAAGAAGGTCAAACCATTTCTTCAGGAAAGGACTTCAGAATTGTTGTTAAAGCACTTGCGTTCTCACATCTGAATGGTGGTAATACCCCCATGGCTTCCCATACTCCACACTGGCACATCTCATAGAGACCCTAAAGAGATATGTTCACATCATCCCCATTGTGGTAGAACTCCATTGGCTCCCATTGCCAGGCTACATCATCTTCAATTTCAGCTGCGTCATTTACAAGGCCATCACGACCAGCAGCCCTGCTTATCTTGCAGACAAGCTCCCTATCTCTGGTAGTTCTCAGCGCACCCACAGGAGGAGGAGTGTGGCTCAATGGTTAGAGCGGCAGACCCTGATGCAGAGTTCTGGCCCGGGACCAGGGTTCAATTCCCGCCTCGGCGGGTCTTGGGCTCAATTTGCTCGGACCTGACAATTCTCGCCTCGGTGCCTATTCTAATCATGGACCCCACGCTGCAACTCTGGGCAATAGCTTGCTTAACCTCCACACCGGCCCCAACTGCGCTAGGATGCCTGGCTTCACCCTGGGGGTGCCCAGGAGTGGACACTTCACAGGGAAAGCCAGGAAGGGTTCCACAGCGGTATGAGTAATAGCGCCAGGAAACCGCTTGGTGGCAGTGCGCTCTACAAATACCTTGACATTTACATTTACATCTCAAAACAGACTAAGAAGCATGAAAAAGAATAAGACTCCCAAATCCATTTGGACTACCACAATGCTGCTCCAATTAAGGAAAGAGTTGAAGACTCAGCTCTGTAAAGCACACCACATCACAATGCATTAACCATCCCCAACCCAGCTTCCTCTACTTTTACTCGTTGTTTTCATGCTTGTCTTTGACCATCTACAGGGCTCTGCTACCTTTTGGCTAGGTCGGCGCTATAGAAATACAGTATACATACAAACGTCATTAATGATGTCACTGATGTCGCCATCAAATACTACCAATACTCTGCTCAATTCCCTATAAGACAACTATTTTAAGTAGATTAATATTTACTACGTTTATCACTCAAAATACACAGTGCAGGATTATTGATCAGCATAGTATTCTTATGGAAACCAATTCTACAAAAACAATGTCTATTTCACAAATTAAATATTTTTTTAAAACACATACAAAAATGAGACCGATTGCAACTGCCATAAACAAAGATACCCACTATCTGCCACATGCACATGCCCTATCACAATATGAAGCAACCATCATATCCCAGACAATGCTAGTAGCTATGTTATGAGTTGCTGCTTTCACTTCACTTGAACTAAAGAAAGCCTATGTGATCAGAATGTGTCATTGATGCATGTGCATGTGTAACACCTGGCAATACATTTAAAATTAATTTAATGAATTGAAACAAAAAAAGTGAAGCAACCACCATAGTATGCCACACTGCTGTAAAAAGTAAAACACTCAATCTTATACTGCGACACACCTCATATTTATAAATACTTTTATGATGCATATACACACAAAGGAAAGCAATCAGTATGACTGCGTCAAGCATGAACAATTATACCGTTATACACTCTATTACCATGCAACATGCTATAAAATATACACAAGGCCAGTTGAATTATACAATTCTGCAGCCGCAACCCTTTCTGCATAATTATGGATTTGCCGCATCTCTACTGCCTAATTCGCAGATTTTAACAAAAACAATTTTGGGGAGCGCGAATGGGTTAAAAATTACTAAAAACACTAACAAATTAATGAATGGGAAAATAAATATTGTAAATCTGCCCCCGCTCCGCAGGTGCTGCTTTGGCTTATTTTAGACCACTTCTGCAGACTAGCTTGCAGCTGTCATTTGCGGGGGAAAGTTCGTGTGAGTTTAAGGAAAATTACGTGATTAAAAAAGATGCAGTTGTGAGTAGAAAGTGCTTTGGAGTTTCACTTGAGTTTATTCTTTTTTTTCTTTTTAACTGCAGATGAAACTCCAACCAAAGGTGACTGCAACTGCAACTATGTGTGCATTCTTCTGAAGAAGGCCTACTATTATCTCTACCCTTTTCATCTAGAGTACAGCCTCTTTGCCTGTGCCATGTCTTATGTGATGTGGAAGAACGTGGGGCGCCTAATAGATGACGACGTCCATCACCCGCACCACCTGAAGCTAAGGTCCTGGCGGGAGATCCCTTTCATAGGCCTGATGTGTGGGATTACCATGCTGGCTGTGGGACTGGCACTGTTCGTAGTTTACGAGTTGCAACTAAAGGATGATCAGCTAAGGAATCGAGTGCTCACAACCTTTTTCATCTTCCATGTGATCTGCTTGAGCCTGATGTCGATCGGGGCCCTTGGAGGAATCATTGTTTTCAAATTTGACAGGAGACAAATGTGCAATCGGAAGAACCCAAGCCGCGCCCTGGATGTTGCTTTGCTCTTCATCGCCACGATTGGGCAGTACTGCATTTCCTACTACTCCATTGTGGCCATGGTAGCCACTAACCCAATACAACGTCTGAGGGCCCTGACCCTCACATACTCACTGCTTATGATTGTGCAGCACACAATACAGAACATTTTCATTATTGAAGGTCTGCACCGTCAACTGCCCAACGACTGGCAGCCCCAACACAAGGCTCCTCCTGAGACACCAAGAAAAGATTCCTCCACACGAGACAATACCAGCCACCATGCCTCTCAGCAAGAGCCAAGTACTCTGAATGCCATTTCCCATCACAGGGCATCAATAAGAGCCACACTGTCAACTTCTCTCTCAACCCACAAAAAAAGGAGAAGAGTTCTGAGAGAGATCTGCGCATTCCTGCTACTAGGAAACATCCTTGTAAGTATGACATCTACCATGAAAACCTTGTATAGCATGTATGAGTGTGCATGAAATCCATAATCACACCAAGTGTGCATGTCTGGAAGCTCAGGTCAGATCTGCTCAAATCATATATTGTATTGGAAATGGCAAATGTGGATGTAACACTGGTACTTTATGGTGCTAGCAAATCACTCTGCTCTCCACCTGAGTCCACAACCGGTATATTACTGAGAGAGCCTGGGCCCATTTACGCATTTATCCTCCACTTGATGGTCTTTTATTAGCAACATGAGAGGTAAGAGGGAGCACACTATCAGTCATCAAAATTTAAATACTGTGCAACCAATTGGAGCACACAATAATCCAGACCAAAACTGAATATGGGATTAAGCAGATTTTACTCATAAATTCAAAAATAAGTTTACATATACCAGTCTCAGCATAAGGGTATAGAAGTACAGAACAAACAGAACATGTTCAAATCTCCTGAAGAGATTTACCCTATACAGAAGGAAGAATACAACTAGTTTGATTATGGTTAAACAAGCAATGAGGTAAAAGAAGTGTGAATTAAATTGCATGAATCGGTTTTCAGAACAAAGCAATAGTCCTATCTTTTCGTGCAATACTCTAACAGGAACTATCTATTCTAAGCATTTGATTCAGTTTAGGATAGAAATAAAAGGAAGGAAGGTGTCAGCTGCTGGAGCCTTCAGTAGAAATGTTCCCAGCATTGGGTTAGTTAGCATTAAGCTACACATGCAGAAGCATAGGTCTGCACCATACAAAGTCTCAAGATGTCTTCTCTCTCCCTCACTTAGCACAGCATGTAATATCAATTGCATTCAAGGTAGACTATCCCACGTGTCTCCTTTTCCAGTACATTTCCCGGCTTCCAGTACAAATTAGATCCTCCCTCCACCTTGCAACTTCATTCGTCCTTGGTAATTCTTCCCCTTCCCATGAGAACTCTTCTCCCAGCTCATTACCGTGACACTCCTTGCTAACTCCCTCTTTTCATACCCTGCTATCTGGCAAAAACAAACCTCCTCTATGCTGACGAGGCGTTGTCCACACCTGCAGTGGAAACAAAATGCAACAAAACATTCTACACTGAAGGTTAAATACAAACGGAACACCAAACTGCAACGTGAGCTTGCAGTGAAATATAACGTTAGTCTACAATGGAATTATACATAAAGTCAAACTAAACACACCTTAGGTCTCAAAGAATAATAGTCAACCTAGCAAGTGCACTGAGTTACGAATACGTGCACAAATGTAAATGTATTACAGATCAAATCTCTCAACGTATGAATAATACAAAAGGCTACTAAGAATTATTAATAAAATACTCTTGTGAATATGATGTTGTGTTGCAAATAAATCTTCTAAACATTAGTTTGCATATTTCATTTAATTATTTTCACGGTAAATCACAGCATATACATTCAGTTTCTCCATTAGTCACAATCCAAACACACATTTTATAATCTGTATCTGTTATACGTGAAGCACTTCATGTATGTGGTACTCTATCTTCTTATAGTAACGTTCATCAAATGAAATATTTTCTCAAGTGCTGGCTACTCATAGTTATGATGCACTCTTGCTTTATCTCAAGATGGGATCAAAATTATGCTTCTCCACTCCCCCCTCTGATGGCTTATCAAGCCATCACACAATCTCCCAATTTTATCTCTTGATCTTATCTTACCAAGTTCAACCCTTGTTGTGGGAATTGGTTTTTCATTTGAAATCCTCCAAACAGTTAATTCCATTATAGTACTCTCCCTGTTTATCACTATCTGTATGTCCTTTCTTTGCCTTGTATCTCCTGTACACCCTCACAGCCACAATCAACATTATTACACAAAGTGCCATAATCAACAGTGGTCTCAAAATGGAACCAACTATACCACTTCCCATATTTGCAAATCATCTACCTACAGCACTATATCCATGTCCAACTAAATCCCAAACACCTCTGCTGTCAACCCACTCAACTCATTGCGGATGTCAGTAATATTCTTTATGTACTTCTGCAAGTCCTTACTTTTGTCTGGGATGTAAGTACAATATTGATGGATCTTTAACATCTGACAGGCTACACCTTCTTTAGTGAGCAAAATGTCTAACGAAAGACGGTTCCTCAAAACCATGGCTCTAATAGCAACCTTCTTAGTATTTACAAGCAACAATGCTCTAGCAGTATTAGTAGATAACTAATCAACTACAGCGGACAGCTTCTTAATCTTGATGTCATTTAGTATCACCCCTACATTTGGTATGATGGATCCAAAGATATCTCCCACAATCTCTCCAGCACCACATTTAGACCTAGATTTTTTCCCCAAACAGGATGGTCAAAACACTCCACATGGTAAATATTTGGAAACACTGCTCCTAAGTAACACATCCAATACCGTCATAGGGACTTGTCTGAATCGTATTCATTGGAAGTCTCAAACATCAGGAAATTATGTGACAAATTCTTTTTTCCATTCATGTCCATATTCAAATTAAATCTAGAATTGCCTCCAGCTTGCTGTGGCATCGGGGGTTGCGGAACTTGCATTTTGGAACCTTGTGAACCAGCAAGATTTCGAGATCTTGGTCTGGACACATTGAGACTGCGCAACATTCCCCTGAGACTGAACCACTCCTCCATTCTGTTCCTGATTTATGGGATTTAAACAACATTCTCGCTTCCAATGTCCAAACCTAATATAATAGTGACACGGGTTGGACTTCTTCAAAGTGGCAATATCAACTCCAAGTCTTAGGATCTATGAGATCACCTCCTCCTTATTCCAGAAATCCTCTACCTTGTTTCACCGGAGCCCCAGACTGATAGACTCCTTGCATCTGAACCATATTCTCTACATAAGGCTGTCCCTGAACCCTTTGAGCATCCTTCATCTGCACCATCATCAACTTCTCCTTTAACTTCTAGTCTTTCATCTCAATTTCATCACAGCAATATTTAGCATAACGCAGAATCTCGTCAATTGACTTGTTCTGCCAACAGATCATCATACCAATTTCAAGTCTCAAAGTCACAACTCTAGATCCAAATTGTCCCATGTCTTTGGGATCAAGGGTATCCATCCCACTGTACTATTTAAAAGCCTGCAACAATCTTCTGTAAAAGTCACGAATCATCTCTTTTGCTTCTTGAGTTGTTCTATCATTTTTCACCCAACTGAAATAAAATGAAATACCAGCATTTGTAAAGTGCACAGCTACCTCCGGAGAGGTGTCCTGTCGCTGGGGGCCGTCGGGAAGATTGTTGCCCAGAGTCACATGGTGCTGGGCTAACCCTCCGCAGGTACCGGGTATTGAACTGTGAACCCCATGGTCCGGAGTCAGCACCCTGGCCGCTGCGCCACACCTCTTCCTCAATTGATATCTTGTGGCGGCACCTTAGACTTCAGCCAAGTAATCACCTGTTCATATTTCTTCATTGCTGTAGGTGACTGACCATGTGTCACTGGATCTCTATCAGGTTCACCTTCAGGCCAATCTTTAGCTATTTTACATGCTGACCACAAATCACCAGGGAACACAATTTCAAACAGTGTGTTCAGATCAATCCACAGTGTCTTCTAAATCTTCACAAATCAATCAACCTGTTTGTACCATTTTACAGGCTTCTCTCTCAATCTCTGGAAATCATTGGTAAAAGCACATAGACTCCACTCTGTACTTCTTGTTAGAGCGATGCCATGACACCCATTCCTTTTTCTCCTGAAGGAGGAGGTTCTTCCACTGCTCTTTTAGAACCTTTTCTTTTTGCCCATCTCTCTTCTCATTTATCCAAAGTACCCCAAATTCGAAGGCTCATAATTAATTCTTGGATTTGTGTTTTCAATCCTGGTAATCTCAGATTCTCTATGTCCTGATCACTAAATGCAAGTCTGTGATTATTTTGTAAAGCATTTGTTTGTTCTATATTAACATCATATCTCTAAGCCAATTCAGATAATTTCTCATGTGCTTGTCTCGCTCTCCTAGTTACATCTTTACTCATGAATAGCAGTTTAGGATGAAATGATAAGTGGGAATCCATACCTGCCAATCCTGGAAACTACCTAATGGGTCTAAATCCATTCTGGACTACTGAAGGGTATGCCCTCACTGCACATGTGAGCTTGCATTTATTGGAATCAATTGGGCAAAGAGCATTCTGTGACTGTCTGCTCCTCTCTCGCCTTCCTTTACTTCTGTAGAAGCAGGCACACTCTGACTTCCATTTCCGAATGAACAAGGGTCGCACATAGGGGACTATAGGACCAATATTTACCAGCACTGTAAGAGCATTCAGACGTTTTGAAGCCAAATTTTTATGATTTTGTTGTGTAGCTTGGAACATGTTTCATTATTTCCTCCTTCTATAGTCTGAGTGGTGCCAGTCAATATGACCCCTACAGCACCAGAGGTAGAAGCGCTCCCAGAACCGTCAGTAACAATTGCATTTCCCTCACTTCCAAGGTGTCTGATTATATGGTGTTGGACGTTCAGCTAACAGTCTATCCAAAAGACTGTCACTTGCATCACTATCACTGTCCTCATGCCTATCTCCCATATTTTTCTTTTCCTTTCTCTTTTTCACAGGATCCTTTCTCTCACTCATTATGGCATGGTATGATCCTGCTCCCTCAATTATGTCTACTCTCCATCTCTTTTTCTGTTCATCCCTTCTTACATCTGCGTATGTATGCATCGTTTTCTTCATCTTCCCTTGGTATCTGTCTGTGTTACATATGCTGCACTTTCCCATACATTAACCGCTTCAAACTGTGTGGGTCTAGGTGATGTCTTTATTGCAAACAATATTCCTCTCAGATTATCAATTATTTTCAAATTAAAAGTACCATAGCATGGAAATGTTAATGCACCCTTTTTCTCTGTAACCTTGTGCCAATTTTTAAGCCAAATAATAGTATAGAGCCCCACATACCTCGCCATATAATGAGCTGGCGTATCCTCGAGTGGCGCCTCCTAACCAATTCTAGCAGGTACATCTACGTCACCTTGTATCCGGTCTCTTATTGCCGTATAACATCTCATTTCAAATTCTTTAAATTAAATTCCAGAGTTAATAAATTCCAAATTTCACCTCACTACAACTGGCAATAACAAGGTAAGACCAGTTGACGACTTCAACCAATCCCTGTGCAGCCTTACATCAACCGACCTATCCCAGCAAGGCACACTACACCTTGTAGCAGTTTACCCTCCTTCACAATTTGCTCTCCCCCCACTCTCGCTCATTCACTTCCATTTTTACAAAAACAATGATCTGATCCACTAAAAGATCAATAGAATTCAATCACTCAAAGAATACGCACATGCACAGCAGTACAGTTTTCCTTCTGCGCAAATTGATCCACTACACTAATTACAACTGTCTCTTTCACACAAAGTTCCCTTTCTCAATGGGGCCATTTACGATGTCTAATGAAAAACCTCACAAACCTTTAGCAGACAAATTTACTCTGTGTCTTCTGCACCTTTTTATCTATCCCGTGATCTTAGGCCCCGTCGGTCCCCATAGCAAGTTCGGCAACTCAGTATCACATTCACACAACACTCGCATCGACACCAGACACCACACAATTGATACTTAACTGCAATCTAAACATGATACTCACACATCCCATTAATACTCACTCCCACGCCGTCGCTGCTTAGATATATGCCACTGGAACTCCATCTATCCTCCGTGTCTCGATTCTGGACTCCGGATTTGGGCCACTAGGGTTTGGTCTAGACTATTCTAGGTTACGGTCTGTCTCCCTTTACTTCATGAGCTAACCATCTGACAATGTTACCCGCTGAGAGAGCTTGGGCCCATTTACACATTTACCCTCAACTCAATGGTCTTTTATTAGCAGCACAAGCGGTAAGCAGGAGACTATTAGTCATCAAAATACAGTGCAACCAATTGGGTCACACAATAATCCAGACCACAACTGAACATGGGATTAGTGAGCTTTTACACATAAGCTCAAAAATAAGTTTACATATACCAGTATCAGCATAATGGAATAGAAGTACTGAACAAACAAAACATGTCCAAATCTCCTGAAGAGATTTACCATATACAAAAGGAAGAATATGACTAGTTTGATTATGGTTGAACAAGAAATGAGGAAGAAGAATTGTGACTTAAATTGTATCAATCGGTTTTTTAAAAAGAAAGCATTCTATCAAGAATTTGATTCAGTTTAGGGTAGAAATAAAAGGAAGAAAGATACAGCTGCTGGAGTCTTCAGTAGAAATACTTCAAGCGTTGGGACAGGTCGTATAAAGCTACACCTGCAGAAGCATATGTTTGGACCCTACAAAGTCTCAAGATGTCTCCTCTCTCCCTCACTAAGCACAGCATGTAATATCAACTGAATTCAAGGTAGATAAACCCATGTGACTCCTTTTTCAGTACATTTCCAGGCTTTCAGCACAAATTGGATGCTTCCTCAACCTTTCCTGTTAGTCTACAATAGAATTACACATGAAGTTGAACTAAACACGTTAGGCCTCATAGAATAATAGTCAACTTGGCAAGTGCACTGGGCTACAAATATGTGCATAAATGTAAATGCATCACAGATAAAATCTCACAATCTGTGACTAATGCAAAAGGGACTTAAGAATTAATAAAACACTCTCGTGAATATGATGTTGTTACACATGAATTTTCTAAGCATTAGTTTGCACATTTAATTTAATTATTTTCACAGTAAATCATATGTATATAGATGTCCCCTATTATATTAATGAATCAGTACATTAATTTTCTTCATTAGTCACAATTCAAACACACATTTTATAAACTGTATCTGTTGTACATGAAGCACTTCATAAATGGGGTACGCCATCTTCTTTTAGTAATGTTAATTACTTGAAATATTTTCTCAAGTGCTGGCTACTCATACTTATGTTGCACTCCTGCTTTATCTCAAGATGGGATCAAAATTATGCTTCTCAACCAGTATGGTACCTGCAGAACACATTGTTCACTGAATGAGAACATTTTGGAACTGAAGCTAGACATATAACACCTAACTAAGCAAGCATTTATGTATTAGCATAAGGAGACGTACAGTGAGACTTTAACTATTTCCTTGTAGTTCAGATGAGGCTCGCTATCTCTCCGTGTTAATGGGAGAACGATCCATAACTGAGTGTGAAGGTAGTGGGGCGTGTAGCAGCCTGGTCACCCTCTTAGGCTTGCTTGGCTGTATTTTTAAGTACAAGCCGGTAGGAAAGATGACAACCCTACGCTTGATCTTAGGCACCTACACCAACAATCAAATAATCGAAGAGTGAAGGCGGTAGTCTATCAATGGCATTTACATTTGAGAAAAGGAAAGGTTTACTCCTAGAAAGCATGATGGTCAATGTAGAAGCCCTTGAAATGGACCCTGTGTGCCAGCTGCAGCTAAATGCTCAATTTGGGTAGCTAGATAGAATAAGGAGAATGCAGAGCATTATTGGCATGGTATATCACCAGACCAGCATAGCGTCAAATGTCTCCAACCGTACAGCCTTCCATGGGAAGCCCCAGACAATGGACTGACCATACTGAACCCAAGTTAGTGCAACAATCTCAATTCTGTGTTTTACAGACGGAAGCAGGACAGTGTCTAGAACTGATATCCTGAGATAGCAGCACTTGTTAAATAAATCTTCTAAAACAGGGTTTTAAATACATCGAACAAGATAGGCTCAAGCCAGGTGCAACTGAACATGATGAGAAAATCATTAAATAATAACAAAAGTTCCTTAAAGAAGTACACACTGCTTTAGCTGTGTTGCTTACTGGCATTTGTTTCCTGCTTGTAGTTTCTACCACTTTTTATTGGGCATGTGTCAAATTATAAGTGCTTTGAAGAGTTCATATAAAGAAGGGTCTTTGCATTTTTATCACAATTACCCACTTAACGAGAAACTCCTAGGAACAATGGACCTGGTCTGTTGCTGCCAACCAAGTCTTGACAGTCAAAACTAATCAGAATTACCAGAAGTTACTAATTAGCACAAGGTGAGAAAAGAGCATACACAAAATATTGAATGGAATAATCAACTATAATAAATGTACTGATTGCCTAAAAATACTTCAGGATGCAATATGAAATATCATGAGATTAATATTGTTTATTTTCAAACTTTGAAATGGCTCAAGTTAATTTTCCACACGACATTCAAATTAATCAACTTGAACCATTTCAAAGTTTGAAAATAAACCCGAACACATTCCAGTATTGCATCCTAAATTATTATTAGACTAAGCGTCAGCCATTCATTTTATCTTTTGGAATTCTATTTTTGCATTGTTTGTCTTTGGTGATTATTGCAAGCAATATTTATGGGTATGATTCTCACCAAAGCTATTCAGTACTTTCTGGATTATCAACTTTGTTTACACCATCACCCACCCAAAGAACTTCAATGAAGTACATCAGCTGATCCAAATGGGAAATTCAGGATAATAGAAACTACTGTCTTCTGTGAATATCCTGAGGGGCCCTTTGTCTCCCCTGTTATGTACAATCTTTACATGGGACTCCTTGCATCTTTATTCCTTGAAGATAATACCAATCTCCACCAGTAAATTGACAATGCACATCTCTTCTCAAAATCTTCTTACCCCTTCTATCCAATGACTACAAATCTGCCTACATCTTACCCAGAATTGGATGTCAAGCTCCCACTTTAAACTTAGCCCATCAAATACAGAATCCCTACTGCTCATCAGCAGCTACCAGAGTGGCTATTCCACATGAACTGAGATGCTTGACAGCTATTGCAAAGTTCATCCTCGACACTGACCTCTTCATTACCATGGCACCCCTAACAAATGCCATGCATTGTTGTAGGTTCAACTAATGCATTTTATGGAAATTCCTGCATTGCAGCAGCATTCTAGATATGTCATACAAATCAGCTGTGTTCAACTGACAGTGTGTGAAAGAATTTCTGTTGCGGAAATATGTCTGTGGTCCTGATGACTCTGTACAGTACACTGCACCTGCCATTGCAGAGATTTGAAGGCTCTGCGGCGTCACATGCTCTTGCACCTAACCACGCAAATAGTGCAAGGAGACCAATAACTGTGCCATGGTTAGAACTGCCCCTTCTGTATTTACTGGCCCTCTAACAGGAGAGGCAGAACTGCACTGAGGTCAGTTGTGTTACTTAAGTAGACAGTGGCGGCTGCTTCTGTACGGGCGTGGTGCAGCGGGGGGAGTCATGAAAAATCAACTTACCTTCCTTGCCACCGCACTTCTCTCCTCCGTCTTCGCTCTCTCCCACCTGAAGCACCCAGGCTCCCGGACTCTCCCAGCCATTCACGACACTGCAGGAGCAGCGTCGTGGTTGGTCTGAGCGGCCGTATAGGCAGTATTTAGGAGGCTGTGCATGTTCTCCACTGGGCTGTGCAACACAGCCTAGTGGAGAACATGCCAAGTGCCAACATGCCAGAGGGCCGTCAAGCTGTTATAATAGCTACGCTTTTTGATGCTTTTGAAAGCTCTCCTTGTTTTAGCAACTTTACAGATGGAATTGCCACTAAATTCGGATAACGTGTGTTAGAAATGGGGGTCTCTAGTTGGCAGTGGCTTGCACCCTGTATAGTAGGGACCTTTATTCTAATCCGGGTAAGGGGATTATACAATTAAGATGACCCATGCTCACCCCCTTGATGAGCAGTCAGGCTTATCTCCGAGGCAATGAGTAAAGCATTAGAACATAAACTCACAGTAACACAGTGAAAACACTATAAATGGACAATACACCAGTTTAGAAAAATGAACCAATATTTATCTGAATAAAACAAGATCAAAATGACATAAATCCAACATACACAAGCACAGATATCACTTTTAAAATGTTCAAAATAGTTCAGTTCATAGAAAACTATGGATGTGTCACTTTTTAGTGCAAAGTACCTAGGATACATCAAAATTGAAAGACGAAAACAGGAGCAGGGGAGATGAGGCACTGAAAACAAAGCTACGCGTCACTTCTTTACTCTCAGTGGAGGTGATGCATCGATTCCTTACAGCCAGAGGAGGTGATGCATCGATTCCTTGCTGCAGTGCAGAGGAGGTGATGAGTTGATTCTTTGCAGTCAGGGGAGGTGATGCGTCGATTCCCTTCTGCGAGGGGAGGTGATGCGTTGAATTTTGGACGCACGGCCTCAGTTCCTTACTGCAGGGCAACTTCGATGAAGACTTGGCGCACAGGTGCGATCGATGGAAAATCTTGTTGCGCTGGATTGATGTAGTGGCTGCTGAACAGGCGCTGCGTCTATTTCCCGTTTTGATGCATCATTGCGATGCATCGAAACTTCAGCCGCACAGCAGGGCCTGCGTTGGGGGCCAGTGCGGGTGCCTCAGACATCGGAGGCACGGTGCTCAGGACTTAGGCTGCGGCAATCTTCTGAACGAACGACAGACGCTGGATCAATTTTTTCAACTGCACGGCAAGACTGCTGTGGGAAAAACAGGCCCTGAAGGTCAGTGCATGGATTTTCTTCTCTTCTTTCAGCAGAAGCCACCTCCAAGAGCCCAGAACTGGAATTGGCACAAGTTGGCTGGTCAGAACCCCCATCAGAGGGGTCCAGGGGCTGTAGATGAAGTATTTGATGGCCCTGAGACTTCTCAACAGGAGGCAAGCACACACAACCCTTTGGAGGAAAAACAAAGTCCAATACTTTCACTCTCCAAGACAGAATAAGCAAGCAGTAGGCCAGCACAACACAGCAACAAGACATGTGGCAGTTTCCCTCCTACAGCTTCTCCAGCTCTTCTTCTTGGCAGAATCTCCTCTTAATCCAGAAGGTTCTAAAAATGTGGGGTCAGAGGTCCAGTACGTATACCCCTTTCTGCCTTTGAAGTAGACATGCTTCAAAGGATAGTCTCTGTAGTGCACAAAATCCTGTGTTTCCCTGACATGGCTCCAGACACACTACAGGGGATTGGCGACAGCTTTGTGTCAGGACAGGCACAGCCCTCTTCAGGTGTCAGTGTAAACTCCTCCCACCACTCAAGTTCAGGAATACCCAGCAGCCTGGTGATGGGTCATCAGGATATGCAAGGCACACCTTAGCTCCCCTTGTGTGACTGTCTAGAGTAAATGCACAAACAGCCAAATTGTCAGTCTAAACCAGACATGGATTCCACAGGCAGGCAGAGGCACAGAATGGTAAAGCAAGAAAATGCCCATGTTCTAAAAGTGGTATTTTCAAACACACAATTTAAAAACCAACTTCATTAAAAGATAGCTTTTTAAATTGTGAGTTCAGGGGACCCAACCTCCAAATCTCTATCCCTTCCAAATTGGAAGTTACACTTGTAATAGGTTACAAGGCAGCTCCAATGATATCCTTTAGAAGAGACAGTTTTTGCAATAGTGAAAAATGAAATTGGCAGTATTTCACTATCAGGACATCTGAAACACACCAGTACATGTCCTACCTTTCGCATACACTACACCTTGCCCATGGGGCTACCATGGGCCTACCTTAGGGGTGCCTTTCACATAGAAAATGGGAAGGTTTGGGCCTGGCAAGTGGGTGCACATGCCAGGTTGACATGGCGGTTTAAAACTGCACACAGACACTGCAGTGGCAGGTCTGAAACATGGTTGCAGGGCTACTCAAATGGGTGGCACAATCAGTGCTGCAGGCCCATTATTAGCATTTGATTTACGGTTCCTGGGCACACACAGTGCACTTGACTAGGGACTTACTAGTAAATCAAATATGCCAATCATGGATAACCAATCACAATTTACACCAGACAGCATAAGCCCTTTAGCACTGAACAGCAGTGGTAAAGTGCCTACAATCCTAAAGCCAACAAAAACAGGTCAGAACAAATAGGAGGAAGAAGGCAAAAAGTTTGGGGGTAACCCTGCAAAAAGGGCCTACGAATGAGTGAGGAAGACAATTGGGGACATAAGGAAGCACTAGGGTTTCTAGATGTTGGGGGCTTGTCAGAGTCAAGGCTTTATGTACGAAGCATATCACTTTAAAGTTAATGTGCTTGTCACTAATGAGCTAGTGAATGTTTCACAAATGGGTAGAAACTGAAACATGTTATGCACCATGACAGAAGACGCAGGCTGCAGCATTCTGAACAGTCTGAAGCCTCCTCAGCAAAGACTTGGATATAACAGGCCGAGCACATGGTCATAGTCTAACCAACATGTGGTATATAAATAAATAATACCGGATCTATTTTTGGATGAATGAATGAATAACAGATAGCTCAATAAAATAAGAGTCAAGATTCGAGGTAGTAGGAGTTTCTGCAGGTTTATTACAGCATAAGGACAGGATCAGGACAACCTGCATAGGATGACCCAGCAGCTGCTGGGGCTAGGTCTGGGATGAGCGCGCTAACTTTTAATAATAATACATTGACTTATATACATAGCGCAAACACATAGCATTACATTGCAGTAGGCGTAACAGCGGGTGGAGCAGAAGGCGTGACGCGTAGCAGTCGCGAAAGATAACAGTAAAAAGAGGTGTAACTGGGAGTATACATAGACATGTGATGCAAACGTAACAGAATATGTCATGAATGGGCGGAAACATAGGAGGGGGCTACCTAAGGAGCCGGGACCTCTAACCTAATGGTGCGCGAAAACTGGCAATGACGTATTACTAGGAGAAGCTGGGGGCTACGAACTCTGTGCTAGGAGCAGAGACTAGAGTCTGGAGGGTCGGAGCGACATGTACCTAAACCCTATCTGGTATCTAATGTTTAGGGAACATGTTGATATAAACTAGAAGTCATGAGGGGAAAAGCTAACTTGATTCTAAGACTGGACCATGCATTATTCTACATGTAGTGCGTGATGAAGAATATTAAATGACCATTAATACAGTATTTCTCTAACGTGGAGCCACATAGGCTAGACAATGACGGAAACTATTGATGCAGTTCAGTAGCTCAGGAATGCAGAAGAGGAGGACTGAACTGATAACTAGAACTATAACATACTTTTGGCAGACTCAGAGGCAGAGCCGGGCTGCACCGGGCACTGCGAGGCAGGAAGTAAGTGAAGGGTCGAGGATACAGGTGGGGGCTGTATCGCTCCTCAGCGAGGCTTTCAGGAGACAGGAGCTGAATCTGATGTCCGGGCCCTGTTGAGGCCTGGAAACGGGGACTTTATTATGGAATAACGTGCACACTGGGAAACGTGGCAACATAACTTTACATAGGCCTGATATTCGTAGTATTCACGAGGACTGGAAAATGACATATCAGAGGTGGACACAACTGTAATTGCGTCATTAATCAGACATGGGGAATAACATATGCATATTGGTCATGCACACATAACATATGATGGATGAGGCGTAGGGACACAGAACATGGCAAAATTTACTTTTCCACATTCCCTCCTTGTCACTACGTTTCCATCAGGAAACATCAATTTTCATGATACCATCTATCATTTCATACAGTACCATTTGTTCGTCTCGAATTGTCTTGGAACGGGATTTAGAACGGGGCTTGGGACTAGGAATACAAGAGGTAGCACACATGCTGCAAATCGCAGGGCCACATTGTATACAGAGGCAGCAGCTAAATATGATTGCTACTGCAATACCTAGAAAGGACAGGACTTTCCATCCCCATGCGGAAATTATATTCCAGAACCAACCGGACCATGTCCAGGTGCCTGGATCTTGGTGTAACAGATGGGCAATTTTATGGAGTCTGGTTATAGCTGAATAAACAGACGGCGCGTTATTTGGAATGAAAATGCAGCAACTAGATCCGATGACTCTACAGGCCCCGCCCCTATCGGCCAGTATGACGTCAAGGACGAGACGATTTTGCAAAACAACAAATCTCATAGCAGATTGTTCTTCAGTTAGGTTACCTAGAGCAGAGGCAGTCTCATTTACTACAGCTTCAAGGGTTCTTGTTAACCTACGGATCAGTTTACTATTCTGGACAGGTCCTACAAAGAAGAAGAAACCTTTATTGAAGTCTGTATACTGTTCTAGAGTAGTTTCAGTATAATCGACAATTGGGGACTCCCTTCTATGTCTAATGTGTACTAGATGTGTGTTTCTGTGATAATCAGATGGGGCTAGGAAAACAGGTGGCAGTAGGAAAGCAATGTAACAGGTTCCCTCCCAATCGAGGGGCAGACGGACATATGCGGTCTGACCACAAATAAAATAAGAGTGACGTGAAGCTTTGAAAACAGATTTCCCACTGTCACTATACTTGACAACAGTAGTACATTCACTATGACCTATATGTACAGAACCATAACTACGGACACATAATTCGCCTTTGACTGGTAGTACTGAGATAGCAGGTAAGTCTGGAGTAGTATCAGACTGAACATTCAGGACCATGAAATTCGACGAATAATTACCTAACTTATATACTTCATTTTCTAGATCTAAACCTGTTCTGTGGGGGAAACCTTTCTTGTCTGGAAAACATGTACTGTTAAGAAAAGACATATCTGTTGAGGATGACGTTAACGTGGACCATGCTCCACACGAGCCATTGTGTGAGAATGGATAAGGAAAGAGTGGCAGAACTCCCTTCGGTGTCTGGAAAGGGGGGAGTCGACCACACACCCAACAATTAGTGGCATTGCTGGTCTGGTGTGAGTAATGTAACATACGGATAAATGTGTTGTTACGCATAGCGAGGCGGTAAGAGAGTTCATGAGGAGGCAGATCACTAAACGTGTGCTCTACTGTAGCATTAGCAGACATATTTACATGAGGAACTGGACAATACAGATAGAACGCATAGCTGGTGCAGGAAATCATTATGCTGATGAATAATATGAAACTCAGAAAAACGATACATTGAAGTGAACTTCGACTGACTCTCTCACTATGGGGGTCTATTTTATACATGTCAGAAACAATCTAACCGTTTCACCTAGGGGAGGACTTATACAATCAAACTGACTGACTTATTTTACTAGACCTTAATTTGAGCTTATACTCCTGTTGCGGAGTTTTCTCTAACAAGGGAGGGGTTGTAATAATGTCTTGTGCGGGACAGTCCTTTAAAACAGTGTTCTGGCAATCCTTCAAATCCTGGGAAATGTTTTTAGAAACGGATTTCAGTCCTTTAAAAAGTTTTACATGAGAAAGGTGGACCCACCCCTTCCTGCCTTCCAACTTGACGGCAGTACGGGTGGTCAAGAGGACCTGACGTGGCTCTTTCCAACGTGGTTCCAGCGGACTTGATCTGTCGAAATTTCTGATCATCACCAAGGAACCTGGAACGATCTCGTGCGGTGCCACCTCGGTATTGTCTGGAAATGCGGCAGCAACCTGTGAACGACATGAGTTGAGGGCAGACATCAAGGAAGCTAGGTAATCTGTCAGCATATTACATGAAACATCGGTAATACTTCGGGGTCTAGGAGTACCCCACATGTTAGGGGGGCGGCCGAATACGACCTCATACGGGGACAGACCTGATCTGGAATGTGCGACCATGCGCATATAAAATAAAGCGACTGGCAGAGCTATTAACCAGTCCACACCTTTGTCTTTACAGACTTTTGCAATACGGATTTTCAGGGTCTGATTATGTCTCTCGACCAGACCGGCTGCTTCAGGATGGCGTACACAATGGAACTTCCACTGGTATCCTAACAGAAGGGAAACGTGCTTCATTAACTCTGAGGAGAATGGCTGACCGTTATCAGAATATACGACTCTAGGGAGTCCATATCTAGGGAAGAATTCACGAACCAACTGCTTGGCAGTGGTCGCGGCTGTGTAATCTGGGACTGGATATGCTTCTGTCCACCTGGACAAAGCGCATACAACTACAAGGACATACTTGAAACCTCGACATCGCTCCATCTGAATATAATCCATCTGGAGGACCTCAAAAGGGTGGTCAGGGGGCTGGAAACCACCTTGTTCCACCGGGACACTTTTACCTGGATTAAACTGACAACATATCATACAGGTACGGACTTTCTGCTTGGCTGCAGCTCGTAAATGCTTGTTGAACCAAATGTTCTGGATACTGTCTAACATAGCTTTTTCTCCTAAATGTGCTGGACTATGTGCGGTATTGATAATGACTTGAACCATAGAGTCGGGGAGAAACCATGTGGCTCTACCCTTCGTTAACCATCCTTGATCTGTCTGGACCCCTCCTTGTTCAGACCATTTCTTGATTTCAGAGGGAGTAGCATGTAACTGGATATCTATGACATCTTGTGTAGGGTCCTTAACTGTCATGCAGGTAGTCAGATCTGGAGTATGTGTCTGATTAACTGGAATGTCTGGAGTCTGTGCTGTAAGCTTGGCTGTGCGATCTGCTAGATCATTACCTTGGGAAATAATGTCAGTGACTTTCGTATGTGCTTTGCATTTCATGATAGCAATGGATGTCGGTAAATGTATGGCATCTAACAGGGCTTGAATAAGGAGACCATGCTGAATCTTGGTTCCATGAGAAGTCATGAAACCTCTCTCCTGCCAGAGCACTCCGAAGTCGTGTACAACTCCGAATGCGTAACGTGAATCTGTGTAAACATTAACTTTCAGGTTCTTGGCATGTATACAGGCTTGTGTCAGAGCGACTAGCTCTGCTGCTTGAGCGGACAGGGTATCAATACGGTGTGTTTCAATAACTTCGGTGTCAGTAGTCACTGCATACGCGGCGACTAGTTCTCCTGTACTAGTTCTCATACATGAACCATCCACATAAAGTGTCAGGTCGGGATCTGGTAACGGAATGTCTATCAGGTCTTGTCTTGGCTTTGTCGTAATGTTGACTACTTCCACACAGTCATGTGGGTCAGGATTTGAACTCACTGATGGTAACAGTGTAGCAGGATTCAGGACGTTGCAGCGTCTAATTTCTATGTGTGGCTGGAACAGTGTCAATTCATAACCTGTTAAACGTGCAATTGTCAAGTGCTGTGTTTGTGTTCGGTTTAAAAGAACTTCCACTGAATGTGGAACTTGTACTGTCAGGGAGTGTCCTAAAACTATGGAATCACTTTGTCTGATAGCTAGTGCTGTGGCTGCAACTGACTTGAGGCACGCAGGCAACGCCTGGGCGACTGGATCTAATGTGCTCGAAAAATAAGCACAGGGCTTGTATTGTCCTGCTTGATCTTGTGTGAGAACAGATAATGCTGTACCTTCGCGTTCAGTAACGAAAAGTGTAAAAGGCTTACTGTAGTTCGGTGTAGCTAGAACTGGAGCTTGACATAGGGCTTTCTTTAACTCGTTGAAACTAAGTGTATGTTCAGATGTCCAAGGGAGGACAGTCGATACGGCTGCCTCCTGTGTCGTTAACTGTATCAGTGGCTTGGCTAGAAATGCATACTGGGGAATCCATTGTCTACAATAAGAAGTAAGGCCGATAAAGGCACGTACCTCCTTCTGGGTTCTGGGCTGGGGAAGACTCGCTATTAACTGGATACGGTCTGGTGTCAACTGCCTACCCCTCTTGGACAGCAAGTGTCCTAAGTATACCACTTGCTGGACACAGAATTGAAGCTTCGAAGGTGACACCTTGTGCCCCATCTCGGCTAGAAAATACAGGACTGTAAGGGATGCTCGCTCGCAGGCACGTTCAGAACGGGCTGTGATCAGTAGATCATCGACATACTGGAGCAGGGCAGTGTCAGTTGGCATGTGAATGTTGTCTAGTTGTCTCTTGAGTGCTTGACTGTAAATACTAGGACTTTCTGTGAAACCTTGAGGAGCGCGTGTAAACATATAGCTCCTTCCACTTAAACAAAATCCGAAAAGAAACTGGCTGTCTGGATGAATCGGAACACTAAAAAATGCATTCTTGAGGTCTATGACAGTGAAAAACATGGCTTCGGAATCAATGGCTGTTAACAGGGAAGAGATGTCTGGGACAACTGGGTACTGCGGAATAATACATTTATTAAGCTCTCGTAAATCAATCACTAATCGATATACTGGGGGTGCATTCGGATCAGTACGTTTCATGACTGGAATGATCGGAGAATTACATACATTGGAGTCAGTTTCTACAACTACTCCTTGAGCCATGAGCTCGTCAATAATTTTGGATAAGGCTGCTACAGCCTCAGGTGGCAATCTGTACTGTCTGATTCGGGGTAACACTACACCTGGTTTGAGAGTCACACGATGGGGTGTGATTTGCATGTAACCTACATCAGTTGGACCTTGCGCCCATAAGTGCTGCGGAACATTAGACAATCTTGAATCAAAATCTCGTAATACATAGTGACCCTTGAAGTCACGTAGGAACAGACGTATTCCCTCTGGGGAACAGCAAATAACTGCACCTAATTCTTTCAGTGTCTTAATGCCTAATAGATTTTCTGGACATGACTTAGTAAGTAACAGATCAGTAGTACGGGACAATGGACCTACTTCTAGAGTGACTGGCTTTGATATCTCATTAACTATTGGCTTTCCTGAAAATCCAAGGGAAACATTTCTTGAGCCTGAGAGCGGAGCCCCTGGAACTTCGGCATGACTAATTGTGGTCCTACTTGCCCCTGTATCGATCAAAAACTTTCTATCTTTCCCTAATACTTGACTGTGAACATAGGGACCTTCTTGATCTACAGGTATCTCGATGAGAGGCAAGCCTACCTCCCTCTCTAGGCTGTTTCATGAATATGACTGGTACTCTGGATACTCAGACTGCGCATACTGGTACATCTGCGATGTAACGTGCTGTGTTGCAGCGATAGGCTGCGGTACTGTAACTGTCTGTTGTGCATTCTGTGACTGAGGAATCTGTGAAACTTGTTCTTGTCTAGGCGGACGTGGTCTTTCTTTAGTCTTACCAGTAGCTATGTTATGTTTCAGAACTGCACACTCGTTTATAAAATGACCTGGCTGTTTACAATAATTGCAGTTCCCTTTAACGGGAGCTGCAGGATGACTGGCTTGATTCGGACCCCTCTTCTGACTGTCTTGAGGAACAGATTGTGCAACTAGCACTTTCATTTTCGTGTCTTTCATACGTTTTCTTTCGTGTTCTTGCTCTTCTCTGATTCTATTCTGGTGGTACTGGAGCATCTGGAGCATCTGGGACGGGGTATTTGCTTGCCAGGTACTTTCGACTTTCAAAACTCGATTTTTAATTTGTGGACTTGAATTCTCGACTAATTTAGTAACGAAAAGGTGAGGGTATGACTCACTACTTGTCTTGAGACCACTATTAATACTGAAACATTTCTCAAATCTAGAATAAAAATCACTAATATCTTCATCTTGTTTCTGTTTACAGGCTGAGATTGCATCCCAGTCTTCCTTCCTTGTTGTCAATAATCTGGGTAAAACTTGAATCAATAATTCTGGTAATTCTTTACATTTATCTCCAAGACCGGTACCTGGTACTCGTGCCTTGTCTTCAGCTTCTAGAGCTGTCCAATCGATCTTTTTCTCTCCCACCTCCCATTCTTTTTCTTTTAACTTTTCATATACCCCTGCGGGTAACAGGACCTTTAACATTTTAATGATATCTGGGTAAGTGTATTCTCCCATACGGAGCATGTCTTTTAATTCTCTATGGAACCCTGCTGGATCTTTGTCATGACAGGGAATTAATTTCTTCATTTCAAGAAGTTCCATCTTTGATATTGGAGTGTATACAAACACTCGTTGCATTACGCCACCCGCCCCTTGGACTGGGTGGACTTCTCGTAACGGATTCTGTCTGTCTATGTAGAATGGTTTACTTTCTGGGGGTGAGACATGAACAAAATGCGGGTTCAGGAACGTTCTATATTTGTGGCGCTGTTCTAGAATGACACTAATTAAATCGGTACCTAGACCTCTCCATCTATACTGGAGTAACTCGTTCAGGACATCGTGTAACGGGCCTGGGTCAGAATGTTGACCCTCATACAGAGTAATAAGGTGCTGAATCATATACATACCCACCAGTCGTTGCTCGGCTGGGGGCAATTTCAGAAACATTTGTGCCACTATTTCGTCTGGAAAAGTGGTAGAATCAGTAATCCATCGGACTGCTGATCGGGCTAGTTCTTGTTCATGCATAGTACTTAATTCACTGTACCCGACTCGTGATTTCAGAATGTGATCGGTAGCTTGAAATACTTGTTCTAGGGAACCTTGTTCTGGTGCTGGATGATGAAAAATAGACTTGTGTTCTAGGCGTAAATGGCGATCTGGAAATCTGGATTTTCCTACATACGCTATTCTGGCGGGATTCTCGTCTTCCTCTTCAGGATCAGAGATACTTTCTTTCTCGCTTACTTGTGCCGCTTTACGCTGTTCGTGTAACCTTATTATTTCTTTACGAATTTTCTTGTACATACTCTCCATGGCACCGACGGTCTTGTGCTTACCCTCGGCTATATTATCACTCCACCTTGTCAGGATTCTCATTTCGGCGGAATCTTTAGACGGGTAATCTTGTTCTCTTATTAGACAATTGATCAGGAACTTTAATATCATGAGCTGAATCTCGGCTTTCCTTTGAGACATAATCTCGCCAATACTTTCTGGATCATCCCCTGTACGGATGAAACGATATATTCTGTCTAGATCTTCTTTCATATTCGGTAAGGTGACTAGATACTCGGTCACTCTCCTTACACGTACGGAATATAAAACCATATTATACTCGCCTGGGACTGGATCATAGACACATTCGCCAAGGGCTTGTCTGATTTCTGTGACAGACTTATTACTTTTAGGAGTACGCTGTGATGCTTGAGCATGTAATTCGAGTGCTGATAAACGCTTGTGTGGCGGCGGGGTTTGAGGGAGACCTCCTCCCGCGGCCCCTAAACTGGAATCGTCGACTGACATTCTTCGTCCTGGCAGGGTCGGTAATTGTAACGTGGGCTGGACTTGTATGGCAGACTGGGCCGGGGGAGCTGTTAAGGGCACCCCGGTGTCTGGAGGAGCGGGAAGTACCTGATTTGCAGGGACTGGCGGAGCGCGAACAGGATTTGCATATTCGGGGACTGTGTCGTCCAAATAGGACGAAATAAAAATATCAGCTGCGGTCTGTTTGTGACGTAGCTTGGTCGGAACTAATGGCGGCGGGAAGTTACTGGATGCCTCTGGGGTCGCTTTTGGCACACCTTCGGCAAGGAGAGGATACATACCCTTAATGAGGGCATGCCTCTGTCTGTCTGACTGTTCGGTTTTGACTTGTTCACCTATCTCGATTAATTCTCTTTCTTGGGCTCGTTCCTGGGATTCTCTACTTAACTCTGACTTTCTGACTTCCTTTTCCGTTCTTCTGTGCGCTTCTTTCCGCCATAACTCGATGGCATCTTTCTGTGACTGTCTGGCTTTCTTTTTCCATAATGCTTCTTCTACTCGCATGATACATTCGGCATCCCATGTACCCGATACGGGCCATCTATACTTTTCTTCTAACTGTTTGGTATACTCTACCCATAAATCTAGATACATTATGGCGCTTATGCCATGTTTCTGATACATAAAATGACCTGGACTGTCCCTAGGCGGGACAGGAACCGCTTCCTCTAACAGACCCTTTCTAGTTTTTAACTGACGTAATCTTGAAAAGAGCGGCATTGTAAACTTGAATCGGAACACAATACAATACACGAAGAACAATAACAATTGGGAAAACAATTCAGGCATACCACGATATTAGAAATACATTGAACAACATCATAACATAACAGTTCGGACAGAATACTACCTGAAAATACTGAAAACAGAAACAGAACAGATTTTCTCGAGAACGGAACAGACTAGAGTTACTGGATGCACTGCTGTAACAGTACGGAACATACCGGTCCCACAAAGGGACGCATCAAGACCCGTATCCACCTAGGTGAACACTTCGTTTGTGAGTCTGGGCACCACCAACCCACGGACCAGGAGTCAATTTAGATTGGTCCTGTCTAGATACTACCCCAGCAATGGTACTCACCGGGCAGCACGGAACGGAAAGCCTCGGACGGGACTGGACTGCTACGACGACGAACTTCGGACTTCGGACTTCAGTTACGGGTGGGCCTCCGGATACCTCGGACCTTGGACTCTCGGCTTGGGCTCTGGTCGGGACTCGCCGCGTTCCTCCACCGTCTCGTTCGGATGCTGGACCGCCTCCTCCGTCTCCTCCGTGGGCCTGAGGGATACTTGAAGCAGAAATATCTGCACGTGGCCGGTATGGTTCCGTCACGGCTGCAGAGGGTCAGGGGGTCGGCGTGGCTTCACCGACGCGTGGGGAAAGGGCAAGTCCCTGTTCGGGCGCCATTATGTGGTATATAAATAAATAATACCGGATCTATTTTTGGATGAATGAATGAATAACAGATAGCTCAATAAAATAAGAGTCAAGATTCGAGGTAGTAGGAGTTTCTGCAGGTTTATTACAGCATAAGGACAGGATCAGGACAACCTGCATAGGATGACCCAGCAGCTGCTGGGGCTAGGTCTGGGATGAGCGCGCTAACTTTTAATAATAATACATTGACTTATATACATAGCGCAAACACATAGCATTACATTGCAGTAGGCGTAACAGCGGGTGGAGCAGAAGGCGTGACGCGTAGCAGTCGCGAAAGATAACAGTAAAAAGAGGTGTAACTGGGAGTATACATAGACATGTGATGCAAACGTAACAGAATATGTCATGAATGGGCGGAAACATAGGAGGGGGCTACCTAAGGAGCCGGGACCTCTAACCTAATGGTGCGCGAAAACTGGCAATGACGTATTACTAGGAGAAGCTGGGGGCTACGAACTCTGTGCTAGGAGCAGAGACTAGAGTCTGGAGGGTCGGAGCGACATGTACCTAAACCCTATCTGGTATCTAATGTTTAGGGAACATGTTGATATAAACTAGAAGTCATGAGGGGAAAAGCTAACTTGATTCTAAGACTGGACCATGCATTATTCTACATGTAGTGCGTGATGAAGAATATTAAATGACCATTAATACAGTATTTCTCTAACGTGGAGCCACATAGGCTAGACAATGACGGAAACTATTGATGCAGTTCAGTAGCTCAGGAATGCAGAAGAGGAGGACTGAACTGATAACTAGAACTATAACATACTTTTGGCAGACTCAGAGGCAGAGCCGGGCTGCACCGGGCACTGCGAGGCAGGAAGTAAGTGAAGGGTCGAGGATACAGGTGGGGGCTGTATCGCTCCTCAGCGAGGCTTTCAGGAGACAGGAGCTGAATCTGATGTCCGGGCCCTGTTGAGGCCTGGAAACGGGGACTTTATTATGGAATAACGTGCACACTGGGAAACGTGGCAACATAACTTTACATAGGCCTGATATTCGTAGTATTCACGAGGACTGGAAAATGACATATCAGAGGTGGACACAACTGTAATTGCGTCATTAATCAGACATGGGGAATAACATATGCATATTGGTCATGCACACATAACATATGATGGATGAGGCGTAGGGACACAGAACATGGCAAAATTTACTTTTCCACAAACAGATAATTGCTTGGACAACCGTTCTTTGAGTCGAAATAGGGAGAAGCCAAAGAATCTTCCTCCGGCATTTTAGAAAGCCAAAGCAATTTGAAGAACCTTTGTTAATCTGATGGTCCATTGAAAGTTTGCTGTCCAGCCAGATTCCCAGATCTTTGACTGCCTGTTTCGAAATAGGGTCATACCGCAGCTCTTCTCGCCACCATTGCAGGCCCCAGAGGTGCGGTTGGTTTCCAACGATCAGAACTTCAGTTTAATTGCCACTTACTTAAAGGCAGGTATTTCCCATCCATTGTGCCATAGTACCAATGAATGGTCTGAATTTGGAATGTCTATTGTCTTCCATGGTAGAGAGGTGACAACTTGCTTGTCATCAGCATATGAGAACACACCGAGACTGAAAGCATCCACAATGTCCACCAGTGGCAGGCAAAACTGGTGAAAAGCGTGGGACACGGAGAATATCCCTGTGGGACCTCAAACAGCATCTGGCGTATGATAGAAGAACATTTTTTCAATATGACTTGAAAAGTATGATTTTGCAGAAAAGAACAAAACCATTGAAGGGCCAAATCCTGAATTCTACTGAGAGCAAGCCTACTGAGAAGCACAGAATTGGAACCCGAGTAAAAAGCTGCATTCCAATACAAAAGAATCAAGGCAGCAAATCAAATTACTCCCAATTTAGGAAACAACTTAAGACTCTTTTGTTTTCTAAAGCCTTTAATTAATTAATTTGCTTCCCCCACAGCCTGAACTGCTTTATTTCACATTGGCCAGTTCACCCTGTTTCTGTAAGTTGTAGCGCCATGAAGCCGCTGGCGAACGTGCGCTTTAAAAATAATTTTAAATTCAAAATTAAATTCAAATTCAGTCCCTTCTGCATCCAGAATCATTCTGAGATTCTCAGTGACCACCGAAAGGGCAGATTCAGTACTTCGGACGGAAGCTGTGAGAAGATTACAGGATTCTAAATTTATTTTATTTATTGATTTCTAGAGCGCATGGCTGCACGTGAGCATCCGAGCGCTAGTGAAAGAGCTGGAGAGGATGGGAAAGGGAAGTTAAGGGAACAGCCAGGTTTTCAGGAGTTTGCGAAAGGACAAAAGATTGGGCTGAGCACGAATGCCTATTGGAAGAGAGTTCCACAATTTGGAGGCATTATACGCAAAAAAGACGGCCTCCAGAGCGAGCCCTTTTGATCCTGGGAATTGAAGCCAGATGGAGATGTGTGGACCGAAGGGCTCTGTTGGTTTTGTAAGGGGAAATAAAATCTTTCAAGATAGGGGGAGCCTTACCATGAAGAATTTTATGAGTAGTACAGTGGGCCTTAAAGTGTACTCTTTCCAGTATGGGAAGCCAGTGAAGTGACCTGAGGGACGGTTTAGCTGAGCAGTGGTTGTTAGTGCCTGTAAGGAGCCAGGCGGCAGTATTTTGCACGACCTGCAGTTTGGCCGTCACATTCTATGGGGCACCAAGATAAAGAGCGTTACCGTAGTCCAATCTGGACAATATGAGGCCCTGGATCAAAAGCTTCCTGGACTGGATAGGGAGCAAAGGTAAAATTTTGCGGGAGGTACGAAGGAGGCCGTAGCAAGTTCCGGCGGTTTTCTTGCTTGGGTGTTAAGCGTAAGGCCTTGGTCCAGCCAATACCCCAAGCTTTTAATGTCTGACTTCGGGGTCGGGGGCGGACCCATACATGGGGGCCATAAAGTCTCAGGGCGAAAATGAGACTGATTACCTATGACCAGAATCTCCGTCTTGTCGCTATTAAGCTTGAGGTGGGATCTATCCATCCAGCTAGATATATCCTTGAGACCGGAATAAAGATCGATTGAAGGGTGGTCCTGTTGACTCAGTGATACAACCAGCTGGGTGTCATCAGCATAGGTCAGAAGTTTGATTCCATATGGAGTGACAATTTTTTCAAGGGGAGACATGTACACATTGAAAAGATGAGGGCTCAGAGATGAGCCCTGAGGGACGCCGCAGTGTACCGGGGTTATGTTGGAAATGAAATTGCCCTCAGCCACCTGAAAGGAGCGGCTATGTAAAAATGATTTCAGCCAGGACAGGGCAAGTCCAGAGTTCCCCAAATCCCTAAGACGGTGGACCAGTGTCAGATGGTTTACGGTGTCAGTGAGTAGATAATTGGGAATTTAAAAGGCTTTTCAAGTAGCTTCGCTAGCGCTGGCAAGAGTATGCTCAGTCAATTACTTTTCAAACCTCAACACATTCAAGGATGGCTTTATAAGCAGGGGCACAATCATAACATGTTTCCATAATGGTACAGTGGTCTGCACAATGGACCTATTCAACAGATTAATCCAAACAGGTGCAATAATTTCACTATCCAATCTTAACATCCGCAGAGGTGTCCGATCGATTGCCGACTTGGACTTAATGGTGGTAAAGAGCGCCTCAACAGTGACATTCACAGGTAAACTAAAAGAAGAGTGTTGGTCCGGACCAAAGCTGATTGCAATGGATATATCTTCTTCTACTGGACTGCCACAGCAGTCATAAATATCAGCTACATTCTTAAAGCAAAAATGAGCAGGTTCATTGCACTTCAGCTTGAGAAAGAGAAGGCTGTGGCATCAGGTAAGCTGGGTCCATCAGAGATCTACGTGTTTGGAAACATTCTTTAGAAGAGCTGTCGGTACTGATAATTTTTCCATCTGAAAAGGCTGCACGGGCTTCACAACAAGCGTTCTGATATATTTTGAAGGCTTCTTTATAATTAGGCTGAACTTTGTGCTAACTGTGTCCCCTCTTTCTACACATTAGAGCGGGGCCTCAATTTCCCGAGCGGTTGCCGGGCGAGGTGAGGTCTTCACCCACACAAAGCTGGGTGAGTATCACTAGGAGGAAATGCCTCTCTGTGATTAAGCTAATATGCTAATTTTTTGCGGAACGCCAATTGTTCTCGCAGGTGTGGTTTGTCTTGATGGTGTCTTTTGGGTCGTGCTGACTCTTGTGTGTTAATGGATATATGGCATTTCTTGTCTTTTACACAGGAAGAAGATTCCTCTCCTGCCCTTACTGGATACTGAGGTTCTAAGTTTTTGGGAGATTTATCTTCCCATAGTACATTGTACGCTGTTGTGTGAAACTAATGTGTTTACACTTCTGTATACTTTTTCACATTGGATTGCAGTAGCTAACTAATTTAAAAGGTCCTGATGAAAGCTGGAGAAACACTCCATCTAGCTGAAACTAGTCGACCAAACTGCACAGCGCTATAAGGTAGTCTGACATTCTGACTACTATGCGCGGGTTTTAATCTTGACACCTACACTTATTCTTTAAAGAAAATTTTTTTTAGTCTAGGTAGTCATTTTTAACTAAGCACTTTTTCTTTAAGCACTGCATTTTTGTATTGTAGGTTGCGCACAATTGTGGCTACATGTACCGTTTTCTAATTCCGTACCCCTGATGACACGGGTGGTACACGGAGCTGTTGCCCCTTTTCCCACATGATGATATGCCGCCACGAGGGCGGTCTGATGGGACTTTTTTAGCCCTCTGTGACGCAACACTTATTCCCCCCCCCACACACGTATCCGTGTGATCCTCTCGCACCAATCAGGACAGCACACCAATTTGGACCTGGTCTTCTCTTTTCTTGTGGTTTACCTTAAGTGTAGGGGCATGAGTTGACAGGTCGTTAAACTATTACCCCTTTGACCCTCTGTAAATTTTGTGTTTTGAGTATTTAGAGCAACTTCTTGTTGCGGGTCTTTTCCAGATGCAAACCCATTGGTGTTGTTTGCATCATAAAGCTCACCCAATGTAACTGAGTGTGACTCCTCCTGCTTGCCTGCCCATTCGCCATCCCTTCTCATTGGGTTCTGACCCTAACACCCTTCTGTTACACTTTTTTCTGGTTAAATACCTGGATAATTTGTCCATTGCTGTTGTTCCTCATGAGGATAGTTTACTATACCTATCCAGTCTCCTGGATTAGAGTACATATTATCATGATACTGTTATCCCCAGCCTTTGCCTTTTTCCAGTTGTACATAATAGATTGACCTATTTGGTCCATGGGGACATGAACGACTCTCTTCATGTCTCTTTAAACTACGGTGATCCATCATTAGTGGCGTTCACTGCATAGGGGTGAATTTAGCCCTCATAGTTGACACAAGTGCAGCCATGTATCACTTTATTAGAGACTATACGCTATTTTCATTTTTAAACACTCTTGCAGCCTCCATCTGGTTTAGCGCATGCGCGATGGGATAGTGGTTTCCGATTTCCCACTTCCAGCATCCTTGCGCATGCGCGTCGAGATCAGTGCTAGACGCCACTGATCTGACTCTCCCGTGCTCGCTCTCGGTGATACACAGGTGAGCCCACTTTTCCTTTTCCTACTGGTTATACTGCGTAGGTCCGGACTCATGGGCAAACGGACATAGCAGTGGCTGTAATTGGCTGAGCATATTTGAAGCCTCGCGCTTTTAAACTGAACGTTTGGAACTCGTCGGTGCCTCCCCTTCCGCTCGAATTAGAGCGACGGGCACCGACGGATAGGTGAGTCTTTAGAGTTGCGAGTACTATCCCCTAGCACTCCACTATCCCCTAGCACTCACTATCATTATATGTATAGGCAATGTTGGTAGCTAACAGTTTCCACAACGTTTGTGGAATTGCACATGGTTGTTTAACTGGCCGTATTTCAGTGTGTCGGCTAGTTTTGCCGCCTTCTATTCTATGACTTACAGCGCAATTTTGGGTAATGCCTAAAGAACGGGGTCTCTTTTCTTGGATTGAACAATAACATTTGTGTGTTGTTATCTATCACAGTACCCGCATGAATCTTTATGGCATCAGTGACGGGGTGTGAGATGGTCGTTACTGGCCTCATCACCATCCCAGTCTTTAGGTTATCTACTTTCCATTAATAACAAATAAAAAGCAAAAAAGAAAAAGAATAACTAATATAGCAATTAATATTGACTTAATGGCGGGGGTGGCTCATGGCAAGTTAGACAGGTGTCTATCACACGTACATTGGTGTTTGTGTATAGCGATTGGCTTGGACACGGCTGAACTTTGTGCTAACTGTGTCCCCTCTTTCTACACATTAGAGCGGGGCCTCAATTTCCCGAGCGGTTGCCGGGCGAGGTGAGGTCTTCACCCACACAAAGCTGGGTGAGTATCACTAGGAGGAAATGCCTCTCTGTGATTTAGCTAATATGCTAATTTTTTGCGGAACGCCAATTGTTCTCGCAGGTGTGGTTTGTCTTGATGGTGTCTTTTGGGTCGTGCTGACTCTTGTGTGTTAATGGATATATGGCATTTCTTGTCTTTTACACAGGAAGAAGATTCCTCTCCTGCCCTTACTGGATACTGAGGTTCTAAGTTTTTGGGAGATTTATCTTCCCATAGTACATTGTACGCTGTTGTGTGAAACTAATGTGTTTACACTTCTGTATACTTTTTCACATTGGATTGCAGTAGCTAACTAATTTAAAAGGTCCTGATGAAAGCTGGAGAAACACTCCATCTAGCTGAAACTAGTCGACCAAACTGCACAGCGCTATAAGGTAGTCTCACATTCTGACTACTATGCGCGGGTTTTAATCTTGACACCTACACTTATCCTTTAAAGAAAATTTTTTTTAGTCTAGGTAGTCATTTTTAACTAAGCACTTTTTCTTTAAGCACTGCATTTTTGTATTGTAGGTTGCGCACAATTGTGGCTACATGTACCGTTTTCTAATTCCGTACCCCTGATGACACGGGTGGTACACGGAGCTGTTGCCCCTTTTCCCACATGATGATATGCCGCCACGAGGGCGGTCTGATGGGACTTTTTTAGCCCTCTGTGACGCAACACTTATTTCCCCCCCACACACGTATCCGTGTGATCCTCTCGCACCAATCAGGACAGCACACCAATTTGGACCTGGTCTTCTCTTTTCTTGTGGTTTACCTTAAGTGTAGGGGCATGAGTTGACAGGTCGTTAAACTATTACCCCTTTGACCCTCTGTAAATTTTGTGTTTTGAGTTCTTTATAATTAGTCCTATCCTCACCATTATACTGTTTGTGCCAGGCACGTTCTGAGCATGTACAACCCTTCTGCTAACAGCTCATGATTAAACCACGTAGCAGGCAGCCGTGCCTTGTCCTTTGTGGCCATAACAACTGGTAAATGTTCATCTAACGTTGTCATAACCCACTGTTTAACTTTGCTTACACAGTTGTCAATGGAACCTTCTAATCCAGGAGAATTGGCCAAGAGAAGGTTACAGAAGGCAATAGGGTTACGCTTAGACCAGTGTCTAAATATTGTAACAGGAGCCTTGCTCAGCACAGCTAGAGTCGAGCCAGACACTACTGCCAGAGCAGCAAAATGATCCATCCAAGGGTCTAAATTATGTCTTATAGAATGCATGGGATATCTTACTAGTTGCTTTAACTCAAGAGCCTTTAAATCTCCAGGTTGGTGGCAGCTACACACTTGGGGGTCATCAAAATGAATGTTGAAATCACACCGAATATTAGAATGAACATATTTTAAAACAAAAGTACAAAGAGTCTCCACTAACACTAATCACCACCTGATAGGTTGCCAAGGCGGCTGATATATAAGTAAGCCATAGAACGCAGAATTGTTTGAAATACTTATCAAAAAAGCTATGACTTCACTGTGGGGGATAGAGATTCTCATTGGGGCAAGTAAACTTAGATTTGAGAATAATCACTAACTCGCCTCCCTTTTTGTCCAGATGATCAAAATTACCTATGCCGTAGCAGTCAGGGAGAGCCAGCGCAATATCAAGTGTGGGATTCTAGTTTAGCCACATTCCTCTTAAAAAGATGGCATCAAGTTTATAATCATCTATAAGATTAAACACTTCCAAATTGTGTTTAGCGAGTGAACAACAATTTAAGCAAAAAAATCGGAATAGCACTGCCTAAGTGGCATAGATTAAGCAGCAGCTGAATGGCATTGCTCCCACTTCCAGTAGTAAGCAGAAACAGCTGCGTAGCAGTGTATCTAAGACAAGTTGCGGAGTGAGAACCAGGGTCCCTGGCCGTGTTAGAGCGTGGACAAGTGCATACAAACTTGCCTTTGGGGGCCAAAGTTGCTAAAAAATGTGCCTGCACATTGCACCTATTTTTATAGGGAATTAGCCTGATGCAGAGAGGAATAGGTGTAAAGAGCATAGTGTAGTAACTGACTCCACGCAGGTTGGTGATATTCAGGTAGATTTATTGAAGATAGATGGAGATCAGTAGTACATCAGTAGATAGCCCCACCAGGAGCACCCAGCTAGGCACTCAGCCCTACTCCAACTGACCGCTTCATAGAACAACACTCTAAATGACATCACACCAGAGTGTTCTACAGATGGAGTAGTGGGAAATATGCATACACATAATATATAGGATATTACATATCCTCTTTTCTAATAAAAGCGAAAAGAACATAATCAGGTGTATAACTATGTAGACAGAAATAAAGAGAAGAGAAGTGTAGAAACAAAACTGTAGACAGAAATAAAGAGAAGGTGTGTAGAAACAATGTTAAAACCTAGAGGATGGAAATTAAGAGAAGAGAGATGAGGAAGTATACAAAATACAAATAGAGATACTATATTAGATCCCATAATAGACATATTACTTATCCTCCTCTCTAAACACGAAAAAGAAAGGAAAATTAAAGAAAAGTAGGAAAACCATCAATGGCAGTTCAAATCACACCTACTGGCCAGGTAAGGTAGAAAAGGACAGCACAGATCAGGAGAAAATGAATAGACAGTGAAGGAAAAGAATAAACTCACTCAACCCTCACTATCACATATAAGAAGAAAAATAAACACAAGAAAAATTCAAACTGGGCTAAAGTGGAAAACACCAAACAAATATTAAGAATAAAACACCCAGAGTAAACTGACCCATGCATCAAGGTAAGAAAAACCATGCACCCACAGAGGGTAAAACAACTAACATGGGCAACCTCCGAAGAGATACTGACATGCGCAAAGTTAGTAACAACCCAAACTCACACCAAATACCAAGAGGAGAAAAAAAAACAAAGACGGTAGTGAGAGTAACTTAACTTTACAACATGGATAAAATTAGTGCACTGAACTAATGGGACGACACCCAACAAACACTCCCCATAAACGTGAGAGAATTGTGCACAGAATAAGAAAAGAATTAGTACCTGAAAACAAATCTATCTCTCTGGAGAGATTAAGATAGTGTACTATATGAGACAGGATCAAGTCCACGCATACACCTTATGTGAAGGTCAGACAGAATGCGCATTAAACATGGGAATATAATTCTAACACACCTCAAACAGAAGGAAAACGCAACTTGGATAGAGGCAAAAAGTCAAACAAATAATGCACATACAAAAATGTGGCAATCGTTCCACGCAACTAAAACATAGATAATGGGGAAAACCCAAAACACACCTCGCGGAGAGGTAGCAACTTTGTGTGCATGTGAGTGGGACGAAAGTCCACACAATACTTAGTGAAATCAAGTACAAGAAAAGACAATATACACCTCAGTAGAGGTAGAACTATAGTGCACTTGTGAGGTAAGTATGGAGTAAATATGACTAGCAAAATTGAAAACTCCACCATAAAAACAAATCCTCACTACTATATAACAGAAAATAATGTACACTAAACATAACAGTTGCAGAATGTTGGAAAGTATAACAAAATAGCAAATTATTGAAAGAAAATACATATGTCTTTTAAAATTACTAAAACTTGCAGTAGACATCATGCGTACAAAGTACATTCATAAGTTTAAAAAAAACGTTATACGTAAATGTATTTAAAACCGAGGCAAATGTAAATAAAGGTGTGTAAATAAAACGTTATACTGTAAACGTATTTAAAACCGAAGCAAATGATAATAAAGGTGTGCCTGTCACCGGAAGAAAGCAGACAAGCAGGTCTCGATTAATCATAACACCACTACTTAAAATTCAGAGATGTGCTTGTCACTGAGAAAAAGAAATGCTGGCTTCCTAAAAAAATGACTTCATGAACAAACAGTACCTCTAAGATGACACAGCGCTCCATTCATAACAGTACTGTAATAGTTGAAACAGAAATACTGTACATGCTGGGAAAACATTTCTGCGCAGCTGGCATTGAAGAAAACATGAGCAGAGTAGATCGAGGATGTGGTGATGACTAGCTGACTAAAGCTCTAAGATGGCCGCTGCGTCAGGCGTGATGACGTGAAGAGAGAAATTACAATCACCAACACTCCCGGAGGGCTCAGTGACGTAATCAGTCACAAACAGATACAGCAGGAGAAGGATGGCTCCACACGGAAAATCCAACCGTCACTCAGCAGACGAACACAAGGTAAGAGAGAGTCTTAATCTCCTCAGCGTTCAACTCATATTGGTCCGATGTTATCATGTAGAGGAAAGTTGGTTGTCAAGCCGGCATTTGGAAATCGAGTGATAACGAGTGAAATGTACGTCAAGCTGGCATTAGGAGATCAGGTGATAATAAGTGAAATATACGCACTTGATGTGACGGCTGTAGGTCAACACCAAATAGGAAAGCCAACGGTCACTCTGCGTCTTTCTCTTTTCCTCTGGGGCAATTATTTTTCAAAGATCACAGTACTTAATTTGCTTTAAAATTGCTGAAAGTTCGAGTGTATTGAACAGACATCGCACGCAAAATAAACGAATATATTTGAGACCAGTAGATGGCAGTAGCGATCTATTAATCAGTGTCACAAAGCAGTCAAAACGATGCGACTGTACACAAATTTCCAAATCACATAGATGCTTGGCTCATGTGATTTTTGGTACGTTGTTGATGCTGTGGATGAGTTAAAGAATTGGACGAGGAGCAGCGATAAATAAGATTGATGACAAAGTCACAATAAAGTGGTGAAATGAAAATTTAGGCAGTCTGTATATTTTTAAACACAAAAAGCGGAGATACTTGAAGGCACAGTAAAATGATGATAGGCTCTTCTGTTTCGTACCTTAATAAAATTCACTGCTGTAGACAGGCTGTGGTTGTGCAGTTTCTTGTTGATAAACACTGAGGGCACAACACAGGAACCAACTTGAAGTACGTTGAGGGCGACCGGTGAAGAGGTCACTGGTGGGGCTGATTTCTTGACAGTTGGTTGACAGCAGTGCAGGTAGATAAAGTTCCAGAAATGTCCAATTTAAACAGATAGAAGCGGGTTCTTAGGTCCAATTCGTCGCCAAATAAATGTAGTAACTGACTCCACGCAGGTTGGTGATATTCAGGTAGATTTATTGAAGATAGATGGAGATTAGTAGTACATCAGTAGATAGCCCCACCAGGAGTACCCAGCTAGGCACTCAGCCCTACTCCAACTGACAGCTTCATAGAATAATACTCTAAATGACATCACACCAGAGTGTTATACAGATGGAGTAGTGGGAAATATGCATACACATAATATATAGGATATTACACATAGCTCAGAGCTAGTATCTCAACAATGGCACAACCAAAATGGGCGAATCACACTCCCCGACCACAGAACACAGGACAGGACGTCAGATGTCGCCACAATGCAAAAGTGACATCTTCAAAATCAGCCTGGCTGTGCCTGACGCCTTACGAAACATTGAGGAAAATAAAGTAAATTAACATAATCCAATCTGGAGGTAACCAGACCCTGCACAACTTTTTTCCGCAGTGAGACAGGAAAGATGTCCAAAAATCTCTTTAAAGAGCATGAAAAAGAAAAACAAGGGCCAGCATTGAAAAATATATGGGTGTGGAACGATAACTCTGCATCAAATTTGACACCCAAATTCCATGCTAGTCTAGTGGGGCAAGGAGAATCTCCCAGTTCCTTAGGCCGCCAATCAGCTGACCCGATGGATTCAGGGTAACCAAAGACCAAAATCTCAGTTTTGTCTGAGTTTAATTTCAAACAACTGTTTTTTTGTCCATTGAGCAACCTGAGTGAGGCATAGCTAAAGTATTCCTGAGAACTGGCAGTTTTTGTTTATTAATGGAGAACATCAGCTGTGTATTGTCAGCATCCAAACCCCCCTAGGACTGACCAATTATAGCTAAAGTGGTCATGTGGGCATTAATTAACATTGGACTCAATGAAGAGCCCTGTGGCACTCCATAGTTTAGCTCTTTAGAATTTGACCACAAAGGGAGAGATCGTGATTGATTTGGCTTATTTTAGAAAGGAACGATTTTATCCAGCTGAGGACCAGCCCATTGACTTCCACACTTGCATGTTGTTCAAGGATGATGAAGTTCAACACAGTGTTGAATGCTGCAGATAATTCAACAGCACCATAGTGACCTTCATACAAGCTAAACATAAGTTCGGTAACTTCGAGCAGTGTTGATTCTGTACTGTGATTCTGGTGAAAACCAGACTGGGTGAATGCAAAAGCTCTTGTTCTTCTGTATAGTTAGGCATATGACAGTTGACTAACTTTTCAAGCATCTTTGAGGCTGATGAAAGCAAAGCTACTGGACGATAATTGATAAGATATTCGTATTGCTGACTTTTTATTTTTTTTTAGCAACGGTCCAATATACGAATGCTTCCAGAAGTCAGGAGCAGATACTGTTACCAGTGATTGACTAAACAATATGTTGTACTTGGATTGATGATCTACAGTTTCTTCTAAAGCATTCGCAGGAGACCAGGGCCTGGCATGAAGCCAGACCTACACTTGAGCAAAGCCTGGGTCGAGTCCTCCAGCGAAATTATATTAAATTTAGACAGGCACGGCCCATAGGAGACATAACTGGCTCAGTAGTAGGCAAAGCATCAATATTACCTGGAGCAACTAAAACATCCAGGTACATTTTTTCTATCTTGTCATGAAAGAACTTATACAAGCGTTCCCAAAGGTCTGAGTAAGAATTCATGGCACGGTTGCACTCTTGAGGATTTAAGTAAGATTTTACAATTGTAAATATGTCCTTGGGGCCTTATTAATTTTCTGCATATAAAAGTCTGCCAGTGTCTTCCTGATAAATTTGTGATACTTTTTTAATGCCTAATTCCTTTTCCATAATCTTTCCACTGCTTTCCACTTGCTTCATTCTTTCCGCAAAGCCTGAGAGAACAATGGGGCTAATATGAAGGGGCAACCTAAAGCCTTTACTTTGGGGGGGTGCGGGCTAAGTTATTAAGGGTTGAGAAGAGCTAGTAATTAACACCGTTACCATTAGCCCCAAAAACGCATTACAGTGATGGGGATGTTGCTACTGTGGACACAGAGGGGAGAGGGCTCTTTTTAGTACCGCCCCCCGACTGATCTTTTTAGGGTGCTTGAGGAATAGAAGATTTAGGTTCAGTTAAAATTCACAATTACAGTGCAACCCATTTGGTCACTCAGTAAAACTCTGGGGTAAAAGGTAGGATGAAGTATTGATTTATTACAAATTCAAAGCCAAAATAATATAAATCAATACTAGAAATCTTACATACAGAATTCTCAAAAGGAATACAAATCGGCGCATGAGATGTATCCTTGGTAGCAATTGACAGATGAGGATTTTAGTAGCAATACTACAAAATATGGTGGTGAGATTTAAAGTTTGTCTTCCTGCCTATAATGCATGAGGATTTCTAATTTCTCAGCTAGCCTACACTAGAGAATGCTAGATGAAATCCCTATTAATTGATAAGAATAGAAAAAGGTGTCAGCAGGAGGACTTCATCAGAAGTTCTCTAAAGCAAAAGTATTTCACAGCATAAAGCCATACAATGAGTACCGCATTGAGGTCTGTATTTCTCCTAGTCTGAAGGAAATCTCAGAACAAAGCCAACGAACATTGCCTAGTTATACGCACAAGAGACCCTTCTAAATCTGTGTCAAAGGTAAGCATGGGCGGATTTTGCGAATTGGCAATCCGCAAACTTGCGTATTTACGGATTCGCAATCCGCAAAATCCGCGAACTCTCGCGAATTTGCGGATTTTTTTTGTGTTCGCAAGGGTTTCTGCCAGTTGCGAGGGTTGTGTACCAGTTCGCAATTGCGAACTTACTTGTCGGCTCGCAACGGCCGCGACTATGTTGTTTCTACGTCTGGTTCATCATCACAGGTTCACAGCACCCTCTGTTTCACCACTGCCACCCTCTGGTACACCCATGCCACCCTCTGGTACATCACTGCCACCCTCTGGTTGGTTTATCACTGTAGATTATGGGGGTGAAAAAAAGCAAGCACACCTGCCCTGCTTCAACTGACATAAATTAATTTGGGGTTGATTAATGTGTCACTGAATTTAAATTCCAGTCTGGCTGGCACCTGCTTCCTTATCTGTAATTTGCTTTCTGTTGCAGTGCAATTTTTTTTCACAGGACCGTTGTGGCCTACTTGTAGCTATTCTCTGAGCCTGCTGTGAGGGTCAGAGCAGGGTCATAGAATAGTTGCAAGTAGGCAACTGAACTCTGAAGGGGCCCCTCAGGAACCACTACAGGGAATGGTTACTAATGATAAGATTGAACTTTTGCACCTGCTGAGTGCTTTCAGTTTTGTCTGTAATTGCTTTCTGTTGCAGTGTAATTTTTTTAACAGGACCTTTGTTGTATACTTGTAGCTATTCTCTGAGCCTGCTGTGAGGGTCAGAGCAGGGTCATAGAATAGTTGCAAGTAGGCAAATGAACTCTGAAGGGGCCCCTCAGGAAGCACTACAGGGAAAGGTTACTAATGATAAGATTGAACTTTTGCACCTGCTGAGTGCTTTCAGTTTTGCAAAAATCCAAATATCTAGCAGCATCCACAAAAAGTAACCCTTCCAGGTCAAGATCCAAATCAAAGTGACCAGCACATGAAGAAAGCACTGGGAGGAGCCTGCTGGACAGGACAGGAACAGGAAGTTGGAGACTGTGGGGCACTTCCTTCCCCCCCCCCAAAATGGACTCCTTGCAAAAAGAAAGTGCAGGCAAATGTCAACCTGAGGAGTTATACTGATAAAAATTTTCAAGGTTTATGCTGCCTGCTGGTGGATTTCTTGTGCGAAATTGCAAATTTTACAATCTCGCAGTTGCGAGATTGTCGCTGCCCGCTGCATCTACGTGTTCGCAAGTGTTTACTCCCGCGAAATTGTATAGTATTCTAGTTGGCAAGTGCGACCAAGCAAAAAATCCGCTTCGCACGGATTTTACGAATTTTTGGCAAGTTCGCGGATTGCGAATTTGCCGAAAATCCACAAAATCCGCGAGTGGAACGGATTTTACGCCCATGCTTAGTCAAAGGTCCAATTAATGACCACCATCAAACACACTCGTAACTCTTCTGTTTTTGATCCACCTATTCGAAGTGACCTTGGAGTCCATCCCTAAAGTCCTTCCCTCTGCTAGTTAATTTGTATTGCTTGCGACTCCCTTCATGCTTTTCCTATCTTCTTCATACAATGAGCCTTTTGCCATTCATTAGATCATTGTATCAAGCACCTGCAGATAGAAGAAAAACACTGCACCAAAAAGAAAACATTCCCGTTAAAGTTTAAACATTGCGAAACCCAAATGCTTAGGGCCTCTGGTCAAGTTAGCAAAGCTAATACTTGAATACACGTTATAACTTCATGAATACAGATACACAGACAATCACAATATAAGTATGAAATGCAATTCTGATGGATATACATTCCATTATATAATGAATACAGAATATCTTTGTGTAGATATATGAGCACATGAAGATTAATGTGACTATATAGGTGAACTACAACTTGTTGCTGCAAGGAAAGCATTAATATACACATGTATATAATTGTCGAGATGACATGGCAAAGGGACTTGCTTTATGGCTTTGAGTGTATGTCACTTCATTAGTCACATTATACCACACAAATGCCGAAGGCTCTTATTGTTGTTATTGATTATGCTATTATCGATTATTAATTAGTGACCTAATCAATATTAGCGAGGGTGGAGCAAAATTTACGCTGCTCCACTATAAAAGCCTTAATAAGGGACTGTTCAAAATCGGTTTACAATGACGTGTTGGAGGGGCTGGCTGCCATGATCCTTTAAACTTAAAGACACAAGAACGTGGAACGACCTGAGAATCGAGAGCAAAATGGTAATTACAATAGATGGCTTGGTTGAAAATATCAAACAAAGCATGCGCCCTGCTCTGTCCATCATATAAGTGACCAATAGATGTAATTTAAAATCGAGGAAAGTTTCAGTCAATGTGCGAACCTGTGAATAATTTGGGTCATTGCTATGGAGGTTAAAAACCCCTAACACAGTAAAATTAGAATACTGAACACAGTAATGCTATCTGTAAACGAGTCGGTGAACTCAGTTGAGTGACCGGGGAGGATAAATTGGAGCAGTCAGCCGCAAGTGTAACAGTGAAAACGGCGTTTTAGGAAGTGGCTAGTTGGTTGCTTTACAATTAAAAAGAAAAATGGTATATAATGGCAATTATAAAAATAATGGCAATTCTATCTCCTCAACGTTCATGGTCAAAAAGGTAGATCAAAAAATAATCTAATTAACCAATTAAAGTGTAATAAATTACCTATTTATAAAATATTATAAAATATATGTTTTAAAACACTTCTCACCCTACAAACCCAACAACTCGGGAATACATAGAAAAAATGTTTAAATAAAATATAATTCTTTACATATACTGCCAAACCCTATACATTTTAAAAATGACAAATAACACTAAAATTATAACTCGTAACACTAAAATGAATACAACTTTGCAAAAAATGGAAAACAAATAGATCGCAATATTACATAAAATTATATTACATACACATATATATATATATAATCATAGTTTCAAACATTTTATTTATATACTATTGTTTACAAAACAATACACGAATGTTATAATTTATAATTAAGCATTTGTTCATTTCCCACTGTATTCCCCTACAGCCCTAGCACCCTGCTCCTTCAATTTTTATTACATACTTTTTCAAAATAGTAATATTACCTTTACTTTGAACTGATATTTAGCATTTTAAAACATAAAACTGAATTCTAAATGTGATTTTTTTCAAATTCCGATTCCTAATATGTAACTTTTTAATACCTCATTTGTCACTTTTTTAAATACAGTTACAATATTCCTTATCACTTTTAACTTATATGGGGGTAAAGCTCCCCAACGTCAGGGCTGGTTTCGAGTTTTGGCCTTTACACACATGACAGTCATGAATTTACACTAAGGGCATGCTATGGCAAAAATGTGACTTAGATCACAACACTGTACAGAGCGAGACTGCGGTCACCATACCAGGCACTGGAGGACTGATCGTGGTTTCAGCTACCACAGCCTTGTTGCTGGTTTTTCTACACAGAACATTTTAAACAGACGCGGCTAGCACACAATTATTCCTAACAGTCCCCTACAATCAGATCCGTAGCCCCATGTAAGTGGGATATGGATGTTATGTGAATATAATCTATGTATACATAGTAGCATGATTCTGGAGAATATGTGCCTGCCTGTTGCAGCCATTTTGAATCTCCTGTGTGTAAGTGATACATAAGATGCAGATTGGAGGACACTTGACAGAGCAATATTAATTGAGGGTCTCCGCAAAGAATTCTTGAGATCCTTTGAATCTAAGCTCTCGGTTGTGGATGGCATGAGATTTAGGGCCCTTCTGAGCTCTAGGGACAGCCATTCCCCTCTTCTTGTTCAATTCTTCTCCATTCTTACCTTCAACATATCAAGAGGTGATTGAGGGAGAAAGCTTCTCCTCTTTTGTGCCTTTCTTTTGGGTCTCCCTGACAGGAAGCTCCCAGCCCGCCCCTCCTTTCTGCTGACTCTAGATGGCAAAGATACTGGCATGACCAGAATTGAAGCAACATGCAAAAGCCAAGAACTGGTGGAAACAGGTCCCAGAGCCAGACCTGTTCGAAATGAAATCTTTGCCAGCAAACTTGCTTTAAGTATGGGACAGAACCACTCCTCCCTGTCGTCCCCCACAGTCCAAAAACTTCTAATTTATCAGTGCCAGGAGATCCCACATCAGTAGATACCGAGAAAGATATCTGAGCCCCAGGGCTAGGGGCCACTGGCTGCCAACTTCCCTTTGCCAGGTTCAGGAAAGGTACTGGTCTCCTTTCGTCAAAGTGGTTCAGGGCAGCTTCTTCTAGCAGGGAGACGTGTACACCTTACTAATAGAAGCTACCTTGTACCACTTTGCAGGAAGGAACCCACTGACTGCTTGAGTAGGGTACTGGAGATTTCCGTATACAAAGGCAGGGCTGCTGTAGTGAGGCTTTGTAACCATGGTTTCCCCGCAGTGTGCCCAGGAGTGAAGCAACTCATTTCTTGAATTTGTGCTAGCATGCTGCACCCTGATCTCTCCTACCCATTCCACAGAGCTTGGTAGAAAGCAACTACAAAGACAGAATCAACAAAGAAGCATCTTGCCAAATTAGCACAAGGAAAACTTGCAAACATATTTAGCAGTTTGACCACCAAGGAGAAACATCGGCCAGTGTGAGGTACTAAAAGAAAATTATGACCATAGTTGGGAGATTTCACCCTCAACGAGATTACTGCTGCGAACCAAGGTGGTCTCATTCTTCCACAGAATTACTTTTTTTTTTTTTTTTTTTAGAGAAAAGTAATTTCTAGTAGGTTGTTTAATTCACTGGTGTAATGTTTAATTTACTGGTGTTTTTTCCGTCCAGAGAGTCCTGTGAGGATTTTACTGGACCCCTAAGTCCTTGACAAGCTTTGCAGTGCAGTGCTTTTCAGATTTTAACGTTTAACCTGACCCATGAGTGACCCAATGAAACAATGTACTCTAGAAGATTACGACCTTCGTCCCATCTGTTATTGTAGTTCCTAATGTCTTTGTGCTAAATATTTACAAACTTTAGGTTGTATGACAGTAGCTCTGAAGTCTATATTCTTGATTTTTAAAGTTTTGTATGTAACTTTCTCCTTGAAATTCACTTTCTTGACTTCTTTCTTCTCAATATGGTATGTAATAATTCCTCTGAAATTGTTAATTCTAGATGTTTTCTGTTCTTTCTTTATTTCCAAGCTTCTGTTTTTCTGGACTTTTCTTCTTTCCAACTGTGGTGCTCCCTCGTGGCTAAAGACACATCAATAAAATGAGATCATGAAGAAAAATTAAATGTTTCTATTTTTTTTATAGTTCCTGGCTCCCATCTGAAATGTATTGTTTCTCTCCTCTAGTTCTGGATCATTCCAGCCTTCGGCGCCCGACTGCGGTTTGATAGTAACCTGGAGGTGAAGTTCTATGGAATGTCCATGTGGGTTCACATCAACAACATTTGCTACCCCTTTGGGATCTTCTACCGGATGCACGCTGCCGCCTGCATGGTGGAACTCAGTCTGCAACCCTGAGCGAGCTCAGTCTCTTATCCTTCGAGCTCTGCGACCTGCCCTGTGAAAGCTTTGACTTGTAACCTGTAATGTTAATCCTATTTAGATACCTGTGCGCTTTGCCTCCTAATAGGTGAGAACTCTGCCTTCTAGAGTGAGACATAGCTGTCTCTCCATGTGTCCTACGTTACATAGTACTGCTTTTTGCACACAATTGATTACCTTAGGCTTCGGTTTATGTTTTATTTATTTTTTAATAAAATGTATATCTTGAGACGTGTCTTTTTCTTTCCTGAGAGTGGTCTCTCTCAACCAGTAAAAGAACCTTTACTTTCTAAGAGTAATACTCTGAATGATCGTTACCAATTTCCCTTAGAAATGTACATGCGATAAACATCCTCTTCTGCTGACTTTTACTAAAATCACTAAACTCCTAGATAACTGTATACTGTGTCCCATTCTCACATCAACCTCACTCCTTTAGACACTAAAACCACCACTCCACAACACCACAGTATACTACACATGTCAACACTCTCAATGCCTCGCTTGACTGACCTATTAAGATACTTTGCAATACAACCAACTCTAAAAGACCAGTGGCACCTCCTCCACCTGACATCCAGTGCACCATACTTCACGTGATCTCTATCACCCACCACAGCGCACTCTAACAAATTGCCAAGCCAAAACCATCCAGGCCACAACATCCAACACATGGTGACCAACCTGCTGCAACATTATACCAGTGAATGCTTACTGACAGGTGTAAACTTGACTCCATGAACTCATTCATTGGGAAGAAAACAACTGGAACCGGTCAGTGAATTGCCTCTGGATGCCAAACTTGATAAGTATCAGTGGGATGCAGATTACAGGATTTTCTGGCAATGAACTCCTCCACAAACCAGATGACTCCCCAGAGACCATGACCCAGCATAAGAAGTCCTGGAGACAGAATATTGGGGTCAGGAAAATTAAATTGAGGCCCAGAAATCTTGCTGGAAGAAAAAAAATAAAGGTCAGTTGGAGTCTAGCTCAATAGAGGTAACGAATGAATAATCGGCAATGGCAAGACACGCTGGGAGGCCTGGGGAGATTGCAACAGAGAAACCCTTGTCTGAGGAAGTGATTACCAGAACTGCAACCACAAGAACGCAGGAAAAATGCACTAAACTAACAAGAAAATAATTATGAGATGTTCATCACGCACTATGACAAGCTACAAGTTTGCCGCAGTACATCAACCCCTAAATCAACTAGCACTGGCAAAGCCAATAGGTCTCGCCTTTGCAAGAGGCTCTATTTTTGTTTTCTCTATTCTACAGTAGTTGTGTGGCTAGTAAGTGACGATTGTTTGTGTTAATTAAATAGTTTTTAATGTTTTGCTGATTAAGTGATATGTTAGGTGTTTTGCCTGCGTCAGTAGACCTATTGGCTTTGCAAATGTTTTTCTTGATGTTAGCCAGCCGAAACATTAATTCCCTGCACTACCTCAAAGGCATTGGAAACTATTACTGCAGATTACATAAGCTCCCTCTGGCATGTGTTCAGCGAGCTATAGTACATGCTTTTGTTAAGCCATTTTAGCACAGCACACAGAGGCTTGGCCCTCTCAGTAGTAAAGGAGGTCTTATTTTAGCCTCCATTCAGTACAGAAGTTTTATGTATAAGGTTTTATATATAAACCTAATTGAAAGGCAGCAGAGCTCTGTATATTGTCCAGGCCGAGCCATCGCAACATATGATAGAAGTGCTAGCTGGTCTGTGGAGTATTGCTGATGCGGTTTGATGAAAAAGTGTGATTCAATGTCTGTAAATCAATCCTCTCTTACAGCATCTTTTCTGTGCAACCCAGAAGTGAACTTGAGTCATATGATGCAGTGCAAAGAAGATGAAGTAGACTGTTCACACAACTGCTTTCCTTGCTCTTGAACGTTAACTTTTGGAGCACACAGAGTAACTGCCAGATTGTGCACTAACAGTTCCTTTTAAAAAATACATAGCTATAAAGTTTTGGGTTTCCATATATGGTTGTGATAATTATTGTTAATGCATTGGGTCTCTGTGTGAGGACTGGCGGTCTCACTTGTGCGTACAGCACTCCATTGGAAGAAATTGTAACAAGGGGCTGGGAAGCTAAAGCAGGACTCAAAGGGGAGGAGACGGAAAGATCGGCTGACAATGGAGGGGATAAGCAGCGATGTGGGAGGGGCTGGGGGGGACGGAACAAGCACTCTCGGAAAACAGCAAATATGACAATATGAGAACTAGATTTACAGGGCTGTTTGCAGAAACGGCACTAGGGGCATCAAGTCTACAAAAAAGCTAAATGGAACTTTCCCTAAACTCTGGATGAAAGAAACAATAAAAATAGTGCACATACCTGAACTGAGATAGAGAAAAAGGAACGGTTCATTTTATAAAATACATAGCTATAACACTTTGGGTTTGCATATATGGTTGCAATAATTATGGTTAATGCATTGTGTCCCTGTGTGATGATTAGCGGTCTCACGTGTGCATGTAGCACTCCATTGGAAGAAGTTGTAACGAGGGGCTGGGAAGCTAAATCAGGACTCGGATGGGAGGAGACAGAAAAAGCGGCCAACAACTGGGGGTGGGGGGCAAGCAGCGGGGTGGGTGGATGATATGATAGGTCATTTATAATGTGCACAGCAACTCCCAAGAGTGTCCTGGCGGCTGGCGCAGTCCTAGAGAGGTTGGGCGAGTGGAGGTTAGCAGTGCACAAAGAGCCAAGATTTTAGTTATTTCTTGAACAGCATTAAATCAACAAACGAGCGGAGCTCCATCGTGATCTGGTTCCAAGAAGCAGCCCCCAGGAAAGCTAATGATGTGCCTCCAGACATTTGGCGCAAGAACTTTAGGACCACTGCTCGCCATTTATTAGTGGAGCGCAACAGTAAGGCAGGGTTGTAGAAGCTAAATCTGTCTCCAAGGTAATCAGGGCCTGTCACAGAGCGTCATGTACCAGAGTCAGAACCTTAAATTTAATTCTCTCCCTGACGGGCAGCCAGTGAAGCCCACACAAATCACCACTAATGTGTTGTGTTTTTGGTATATTCAGCAGAAGGTGCGCTGCAGCCTTCTGGAGCAGCTGTAATTTGTTCATGAGATATTTTGGCATGCCAAAATAAAGGGTGTTGCCGTAGTCCAATCTGGACGTAATCGGGCCCTATATAACCATTTTTCCTGGCTGAGAAGGAGAGTAGAGGTAGCGATTTCTTTACTGACCTTAAGATTCCAAAACCATTATCTGCAAGCTTTTTGATCTGCTGACAGAAGCACAGTTTGTTGTCAAAGGTTATTCCAAAATCTTTGACTGATTTCTTTGGAGGTCTAGGCGGGGAGACATCATCTGGCCACATGGTTGACACAAAGTCAAATGGAAAGGTCCCAAACAAGAGAATTTCTGCCTTCTGTTGATTGCCTTTAAGTGGAGCTTTGGCTAGCCAGTGGAAAACTGTGGTGAGACAGCTCTTAATTTGGGTGCTGTTGGGCTCAGATCCCTTACTCCGAGAGAAAAGCAGTTGAGTGTTGTCTGCAAAAGACAGCACCTTTGCTCCCAGTTCTTCTGCAAGAAAAGCTAAGGGTGTAAGTATATGTTATAAAGTGTTGGACTTCAGGCTGAGCCTTTGGGGACACCTGTGCCAACTTTCCTGGGGCTGACCGTGAAAGGAATCGAAGTTTGCCAGCTTCTATCGGCCAAAAAATAATGCAAGCCAGTCCAGAGCATGTCCAGACACTCCCACCTCCTGGAGGCACCCTGGCAGTCATAAATGGGAACGGTATCGAAAGCAGCTGACGGAGCCAGCATAATCAATACCACCATTCCTCCCCTGCTATGGTTCCTTTGATGTACTCTGATACCTTGACTAGTGCTGTTTCTGTACTGTGGGGTGCTCTAAAGCCCAATTGACTTGGACGGAGCAGCTTATTGATTTCCAAGAAGTTAGGCAAATGCATATTAACTTGCTTCTTCAATATTTTAGAAAGGGCAGTTATGAGAACCTGGCCTGGTATATGATGTCCACTAATGTAAGTGGGCACCTTGCACCAGTCCAGACAACCCTTTTGGTGATTTAGGAGGTCTTAGACAACTTTAGAAAGCTCTCTAAGTGGTAGCTGTGGAGAGCAGCCTTCAGGCTTAGCCTAGAAGGAGTGTAATGCAACTTGTTTTACCAGAATGCAATCTTATAGTATAGATTAAATGAAAAAGAACCACACAAAGTAGTTATAAAAAGATTTCTTTATTATACAACAGTCTCTAACACATAGAAATATCTCCTACCCGGAGATATGCACAATGCACACAATACTTTAGCAAAGAAACACAAAAAATAGCACGAAATACAGTGGCCCCAAACCACATTCTAAGAAAGTGGTATAAGAACCATGACTGAAGTCAAGACCGTGTTGCGAAGATGTAGATGTGCTGGGGACCCAAGGAACCACACAAGGTAAGTAGATGGGTACCCCACGGAGAGCGTGTGCAGTGAGTACACAACCGCGTGCTCCGTACAACTCTATGTGTAAGTCACGGTTGGATTTTTAAAGATTAAAGACCTTTCCCAGTGGACCCTGAAGAAACCCCATGGAAGAGAGAAGGTTGGAGAGCCACCCCACCCGTGGATACCCGAGTACCCACGTTAGCTACACCAGGGTAGCCGGGTGCATAGGTGTGAAGTGGTGTCGAAAACTGCAGTCGAACCAAATGGAGGACTTCAGGAAAGAGCCGCTGCTGGAAGAGAAGAAAGTGTCCGGTAAAATCCAAAGATGGATTCTTGATGAGAGGTACTGCAAGCAGAGGGGACAGAGTCTGTCACTCAGGGGTGACCAGGATACGTGGCAGACGAATGCCCTCTGATGTCGGGTACTGCAGGATGGATGACAATGACCTTGACTCTGCAGCTGTGAGGACCAGGCGACACTGAGGAGGACCAGGAGCTGTGCACGAGCTATCCCACGAAGTATGTCGAGTGCTGCGGGGTCGGTGTCCGGCGGCAGCACCATCAAGCCTTGGCAAATGCAGCCAACGCAGGAATCGAAGAAGAAGCAACGTCTGGACCAGCAAGGTCCAGGGGACTCACCAAAAGCAGGGGAGTCCGGGCAGGCTAGAGCAAACAGGGTAGCCCATGAGAAGCAAGGGCTAGAGGCTGGAGGAACAGGAGTCGCGAGAGGACCTCAAGCCGCTCACCAATAGATGCAGGCCATGATGCACACGATATGGTGTGGCTGAAGATTCTGGTCACACGGCAGCAAAGACAGACGGTGGCAGAGTCTGTCTGGAGCTGCTTGGTAATCGCGGTAAATCTAACTGGGCATATTACAGCGCTAAATGTTTGGAACTATGTGAATTGCACTTTTCTAAAGTTTTAAATCACTCACTTGCTTGATCCTGTGCAACTCCTCCCCGGCCCGGTCCGTTACGGCGTTTTCAGTGCCAATTGAACGGAGGGCACGGAAGGAAGGAGTAGCGCTCTAGTGTGGAGGCGGGAGGGGACTACTTAGGGCACATGCCAGGAAGGACGCGGAGCCCCGCTGCTGACCGGGGCTAGGGGCCAGAACCCCTGCCCATTTTTAACCTCCTATAAATACACCTCTGAAGAACTTCACATGATGCGCCCCCCCCATATCCAACTTATGTGCGCATAGTATAGGATTAGGCCTCTCTGTGCAAAACTACGATTACTGCCCCCTACTCACTGTTGATAAACCTGGGAAAATTTGGAAAGGAACACGACTTCCAAATGACACTGGTCAATTGTAAGTCCCTAAGCAAGCATAAACATGAGCTCTACGACCTTCTCATGGATAACCAACCAGACATCATGCTATTAACCAAAACATGGTTAGTCCAGGATTCTGCACCTGAAATCCTAGAGGTCCTCCCCCTGAACTATGGGATCCTAAGACTCGATCGACCTATGGGCAAAGGGGGTGGGATAGCCATTATCCATAAAATGCTCCCTGGAGAGGGTGGCAGTAGAGGCCAGTGAGGCGGGTCTTTTCACTATTGTAGCTGACAATACCCATGTCATTTAAGGCCTTTTGATACACTGACCACCTGGGCCGGCTTCACAATTCGCTACCAGCATTAGAGAACATGTCGTACAACTAGCACTTCCATATGCTAAAGTGCTGGTGCTGGGTGACCTAAACCTACACTTTGATGACCGGGATAATGGCCCAGCGCAAGAGCTCCGTCAGGAGCTGGCCGCGCTTCAACTAGTGCTACAATCCACTCTCCCGACTCCTCAGCATGGACACTTACTAGATCCTATTTTTGCCACTTGAGGAGAGGTCAGGGTTGATACTTCGGTTCCAGTCCCGTGGACAGATCATTATATGACCCCCTTTAGTATTTTTGACACCTAAAGCCCAAGTTGTCCAAATCTGACTCAGGCAGACCCCAGAGGAAATGGGTCAGTTTCTCGGCTACCATATTCAATCTTGCTCTGCAGCAGGGGGGACCACCAGGAGGAAGTGATGTTGAAACTGCCTGTAGTGTCTTAGATCAATGTATTAGGGAGGCACTTGATAAGGTGGCGCCGTGGGCCACCAGTGCTCCAAGGAGACAGTCTAGATCCGCACCTTGGTTTAACGAGGAGCTGAAGACTGCGAAATCCTCCTGTAAACGTCAGGAATGAAGGTGGAGAGAAGATTTCTCAGAAGACATTATCATTCTTTAATAAGGAAGACGCGAGCTGCGTACTACAATACGAAGATTGAACTAGACGAGAACTCTTCTAGAGAGCTATTTATGATCTTTAAAGAGTTATCGTCTCTTGACAAAGCCTCTGCCCCTAGTAAAGATTCAGTAGAATCGTGCAACTTGATTGCAGATTATTTTTATGATAAAGTAGAGAGAATCTACTCAACCTTCCCGGAGGAGGCACGTAACGGGAGGTCTGCTAGGACTGGTGTGTGTAACATGGATGAGACTTCCTGCCTCTCCAATTTTAACCTCGCCTCCTTGGACAACCTCAAAACCATAGCTTTGAACATCAAGTCAGGATCCCCGAGAGATCCTATGAAACCGAGAAATATGAGGGAGAGTATGGACATCCTGGTTACCTACATTCTGCACCTCATCGGACTCTCTTTCGAGTCCGGAGTAGTCCCCCAAAGGTGGAAAGAGGCAGTGGTGGTCCCCATTAAAAAGGAACCTGGGGTTAGTGCCGACCAGTTGGAGAATCTACGACCGATCTCACTACTACCTTTTGTTGCCAAAATTGCTGAAAAACAGTCAATACGCAATTAACAAAACACATGAACCAGACCAGTCTACTCCACCCCACGCAATCAGGCTTTCGGGCAACATATTCCACAGAGTCGGCGCTGCTTCTGTCTACTGAAACCATCCGCAGACAGGCTGATGAAGGGCAAATGGTGGCGCTAATTCTGCTGGACCTCAGCGCCGCGTTCGACATCGTTGCCCTGTGGTAAATAAATAATTAATTACTGGTACTATTTTTCAGGATACTCATACAAATAGATAGCTCAATAAATAAGAGTCAAGATACGAGGTAGCTAGAGTTGACAGGCTTTAATTAAGCATAAAGGACTGGAACAGGACAGCCTGTACGGGGATGGGATGGCAGCTGCCATCCCATCCCCGTACAGGCTGTCCTGTTCCTGTCCTTTATGCTATATTAAAACCTGCAAACTCCAGCTACCTCGAATCTTGACTCTTATTTATTGAGCTATCTGTTATTATATATATCTAGTCAAAAATAGTACCGGTAATTAATTATTTATTTACCACATAATGGCGCCCGAACAGGAACTTGCCCTTTCCCCACGCGCCGGAGAAGCCACGCAAGCCCCCTGACCCTCTGCAGCCGTGACGGAACCATCCTGCGCACCGGCAGATATTTCTGCTTTAAGTATCCCTCAGGTCCACGGAGGAGACGGAGGTTGCGGTCCAGCATCCAGACGAGGCGGTGGAGGAACGCGGCGAGTCCCGACCAGAGCCCAAGCCGAGAGTCCGAGGTATCCGGAGGCCCACCTGTAACTGAAGTCCGAAGTTCGTCCGTCCGTCGTCGTAGCAGTCCAGTCCAGTCCGAGGCCTTCCGTTCTTGCTGCCCGGTGAGTACCGTTGCTGGGGTAGTATCTAGACCGGGTCAATTAATTTGTCTCTGGTCCGTGGGTTTGGGTACACAGATCCAACACGAAGTGTCCACTTAGGTGGATGCGGGTCCTGACGTGTCTCTTTTATGGGACCGGTAAGTTTCGTACTGTTTCAGCAGTGCATCTAGTCTGTTCTAGTAAGTTCTGTTCTCGAGAAAATTCATGTGTTCTGTTCTCAGTATTTCAGGTAGTATCTTGTCCGAACTGTTATTTTAAATGTTATTCCATGTGTTTTCAATGTCGTGGTATGAATGAATTGTTCTTTCAAGTAATTATTGTGTTCCTTGTGTATTGTATTGTGTCCAGACTCCAGTCTAGTCATGCCTCTGTTCTCAAAATTACGTCAGCTAAGAACTAGAAAAGGTCTGCTCGAAGAAGCAGTTCCTGTCCCGCCTAGGGACAGTCCAGGTCATTTTATGTATCAAAAGCATGGCATAAGTGCCATATTATATCTAGACTTATGGGTGGAGTACACCAAACAATTAGAGGAAAAGTATAGATGGCCCGTATCAGGTACATGGGATGCCGAGTGCATCATGCGAGTAGAAGAAGTATTATGGAAAAAGAAAGCCAGACAGTCCCAGAAAGATGCCATCGAGTTATGGCGCAAAGAATCTCATAAAAGAACCGAAAAAGAAATCAGAAAGTCAGAATTAAGTAGAGAATCCTTAGAAAGAGCCCAAGAAAGGGAATTAATCGAAGTAGGTGAACGAGTTAAAGCCGAACAGTCAGACAGACAGAGAAATGCCCTTATTAAGGGTATGTATCCTCTTCTTGCCGAGGGCTTGCCAAAAGCAACCCCGGAAGCACCATGTAATTTTCCGCCGCCATTAGTTCCGATTAAGCTACGTCACAAACCGACCGCAGCTGATATTTTTCTCTCGTCCTATTTGGACGACACAGTCCCAGAATATGTGAATCCAGTTCCGCCAGCTCCTGTAAATAATGTAATTCCTGTTCTTCCAGCTACCGGGGCACCTGTTACGGTACCCCCGGTCCAGCCCATAGTACAAGTTCCCGCTACATCACTCTGCCAGCACGAAGAGTATCCGTCGACGATTCCAGTTTAGGGGCCGCGGGAGGAGGTCCTCCTGGTACCCCGCCGCCACACAAACGTGTAACATTAGTCGAGTTACATGAACGTGCGTTACAGCGTACGCCCAAATATCAGTCCGTTGCAGATATCAGGCGAGCTCTTACCGAATGCCGTTATGATCCAGCCGCAGGCGAAGACAATATGGTTTTATATTCATTGCGTGTAAGACGGGTGACCGAGTATCTGGCCACCCTACCGAATATGAAAGAAGATCTAGACAGAATATATCGTTTCATCCGTACAGGGGATGATCCAGAAAGTGTTGGCGAAATCATGTCTCTCAGGAAAGCTGAGACCCAGCTCATGTTGTTAAAGTTTCTAATCAATTGCTTAATAAGGGAACAAGATTGTCCGACTAAAGATCCGACCGAAATGAAAGTTCTGACAAGGTGGAGTGATAATATAGCCGAGGGTAAACACAGGACCATCAGTAGTATAGAGAGTATGTACAAGAAAATACGTAAAGAAATAATAAGGTTACACGTGCAACGCAAAACAGCACAAGTAAGCGAGAAAGAAAGTAACTCTGATACTGAAGAAGCAGAAGACGAGAATACCGCCAGAATAGCGTATGTAGGTAGATCTAGATTTCCAGACCGACATTCACGCCTAGAACACAAGAAAGTCTTTCATCATCCAGCACCAGAACAGGGTTCTCTAGAACAAGTATTTCAAGCTACCGATCACTTTCTGAAATCACGTATCGGTTATAGTGAACTTAGTACCATGCATGAACAAGAACTAGCCCGATCAGCAGTCCGATGGATTACTGATTCTACCACTTTTCCAGACGAAATAGTGGCACAAATGTTTCTGAAACTGCCCCCAGCCGAGCAGCGACTGGTGGGTATGTATATGATCCAGCACCTCATTACACTGTATGAGGGTCAGCATTCTGATCCAGGTCCGTTACATGATGTCCTGAACGAGTTACTCCAGTATAAATGGAAAGGTTTAGGTACCGATTTAATTAGTGTCATTCTAGAACAGCGCCACAAATATAGAACGTTTCTGAATCCACATTTTGTTCACGTCTCACCCCCAGAAAGTAAACCATTCTACATAGATAGACAGAATCCGTTACGAGAAGTACACCCAGTTAGGACACCGGATGGTGAAATGCAACGAGTATTTGTTTACATCCCTATCACAAAGATGGAACTCTTAGAGATGAAAAAATTAATTCCCTGTCACGACAAAGATCCAGCAGGGTTCCATCGAGAATTAAAAGACATGCTCCGTATGGGAGAATACACGTATCCAGATATTATTAAAATGTTAAAGGTACTGTTGCCCGCAGGGGTATATGAGAAACTCAAGGAAAAAGAATGGGAGGTGGGAGAGAAAAAGATAGATTGGACAGCTCTAGAAGCTGAAGATAAGATACGAGTACCAGGTACCGGTCTTGGAGATAAATGTAAAGAATTACCAGAGTTATTGATTCAGGTTTTGCCAAGGTTATTAGCCACGAAAAAGGAAGACTGGGATGCAATCTCAGCATGCAAACAGAAACAGGATGAAGATACTAGTGATTTTTATTCTAGATTCGAGAAATGCTTTATCATCAACAGTGGTTTGAAGACAGGTAGCGAGTCATACCCTCATCTTTTTGTTACTAAACTAGTCGAGAATTCAAGCCCACAAGTTAAGAATCGAGTTTTGAAAGTCGAAAGTACTTGGCAAGCTAGTACCCCGTCCCAGATGCTCCAGTATCACCAGAATAGAATCAGGGAAGAGCAAGAACACGAAAGGAGACGTATGAAAGACACGAAAATGAAAGTACTAGTTGCTCAATCTGTTCCACAAGACAGTCAGAAGAGGGGTCCGAATCAAGCCAGTCATCCTGCAGCTCCCGTTAAAGGGACATGCAATTATTGTAAGCAGCCAGGTCATTTCATATACGAATGTGCAGTTCTGAAACACAACATAGCCACTGGTAAAACTAAAGAAAGACCACGTCCGCCTAGACAAGAACAAGTTTCACAGACTTCTCAGTCACCACAGAATGCACAACAGACAGTTCCAGCACCGCAGCCTATAGCTGCAACACAGCATGTTACACAGCAAATGTACCAGTATGCCCAGTCAGAGTATCCAGATTATCAACCGTATTCATGAAACAGCCTAGAGAGGGAGGTAGGCTTGCCTCTCATCGAGATACCTGTAGATCAAGAGGGTCCCTATGTTCATAGTCAAGTATTAGGGAAAGACAGAAAGTTTTTGATTGATACAGGGGCAAGTAGGACTACTATCAGTCATGACGAGGTTCCAGGGGCTCCGCTCTCAGGCTCTAGAAATGTTTCCCTTGGATTTTCAGGAAAGCCTATTGTAAACGAGATATCAAAGCCAGTTACTCTAGAAGTTGGTCCATTGTCCCGAACTACTGATTTGTTACTTACGAAGTCATGTCCAGAAAATTTGTTAGGTATTAAGACATTGAAAGAATTAGGTGCAGTTATTTGCTGTTCCCCAGAAGGAATACGTATGTTTTTGCGTGACTTTAAAGGTCACTATGTATTACGTGATTTTGATCCAAGATTGTCAAATGTACCGCAGCATTTATGGGCGCAGGGTCCAACTGATGTAGGTTTCATGCAAATCACACCCCATCGTGTGGCCCTCAAGCAAGGTGTAGTCTTGCCACGAATCAGACAGTACAGATTGCCACCTGAGGCTGTAGCAGCCTTATCCAAAATTATTGACGAGCTCATTGCTCAAGGAGTGGTTGTAGAAACTGACTCCAATGTATGTAATTCTCCTATCATTCCAGTCATGAAACGTACTGATCCGAATGCACCTCCAGTATATCGATTAGTGATTGACCTTCGAGAACTCAATAAATGTATCATACCCCAGTATCCAGTAGTCCCAGATATTTCATCTCTATTGACAGCTATTGATTCTGAAGCTATATTTTTTACAGTAATAGACCTCAAGAATGCATTTTTCAGTGTTCCAATTCATCCAGACAGCCAGTACCTTTTCGGTTTTTGTTTAAATGGAAGGAGCTATAAATTCACACGAGCTCCTCAAGGTTTCACAGAAAGTCCTAGTATTTACAGTCAAGCACTTAAAAGACAACTAGACAATATTCATATGCCAACTGACACTGCCCTGCTCCAGTATGTTGATGATCTACTGATCACAGCCCGTTCTGAACGTGATTGCGAGCGAGCGTCACTTACAGTTCTGTATTTCCTAGCCGAGATGGGGCACAAGGTGTCCCCTTCGAAGCTTCAGTTCTGTGTCCAGCAAGTGATCTACTTAGGCCACTTACTGTCCAAGTGGGGTAGGCAGTTGACACCAGATCGTATCCAGTTAATAGCGAGTCTTCCACAGCCTAAGACACAGAAGGAGGTACGAGCTTTTACTGGCCTCACTTCTTACTGCAGACAATGGATTCCTCAGTATGCATTTCTAGCTAAGCCACTGATACAGTTAACGACACAGGAGGCAGCCGTATCGACTGTCCTCCCTTGGACATCTGAACATACACTTAGTTTTAATGAATTAAAGAAAGCCTTATGCCAAGCACCTGTTCTAGCTACACCGAACTACAGTAAGCCTTTTACACTTTTTGTCACAGAACGTGATGGTACTGCATTATCTGTTCTCACACAAGATCAAGCAGGACAATACAAGCCCTGTGCTTATTTTTCGAGCACACTAGATCCAGTAGCCCAGGCTCTGCCTGCGTGCCTCAAGTCAGTTGCAGCCACAGCACTAGCTATCAGACAAAGTGATTCCATAGTATTAGGACATTCCCTGACAGTACAAGTTCCACACTCCGTGGAAGTTCTTTTAAACCGAACACAGACTCAACACTTGACAATTGCACGTTTAACAGGTTATGAATTGACACTGTTCCAGCCACACATAGAAATCAGACGCTGCAACGTTTTAAATCCTGCTACACTGTTACCGTCAGTTACTTCACATTCTGCCACACATGACTGTGTGGAAGTTGTTAACACTATGACTAAGCCAAGACAAGACCTGACAGACATTCCATTACCTAATCCCGACCTGACACTTTATGTGGATGGTTCATGTATGAGAACTAGTACAGGAGAACTAGTAGCCGCGTATGCAGTGACTACTGAAACAGAAGTTATTGAAACACACCGTATTGACACCCTGTCTGCTCAAGCAGCAGAGCTAGTTGCTCTGACCCAAGCCTGCATACGTGCCAAGAACCTGAAAGTAAACATATATACAGACTCACGTTATGCATTCGGAGTTGTACACGACTTCGGAGTGCTCTGGCAGGAGAGAGGTTTCATGACTTCTCATGGAACCAAGATTCAGCATGGTCTCCTCATTCAAGCTCTGTTAGATGCAATACATTTACCGACAACTATCGCTATCATGAAGTGCAAAGCACATACGAAAGTTACTGACATCATTTCCCAAGGTAATGATCTAGCAGATCGAACAGCCAAGCTTACAGCTCAGACACCAGACATTCCAGTTAACAAGACACAGACATCCACTCCAGAACAGACTACTTGCATGACAGTTAAGGACCCTACACAAGATGTCATAGACATACAGTTACATGCTACTCCTGAAGAAATTAAGAAATGGTCCGAACAAGGAGGGGTCCAGACAGATCAGGGATGGGTGACGAAGGGAAAAGCCACATGGTTTCTCCCCGACTCTATGGTTCAAGTCATTATCAATACCGCACATAGTCCAGCACATCTAGGAGAAAAAGCTATGTTAGACAGTATCCAGAACCTTTGGTTTAACAAGCACTTACGAGCTGCAGCCAAGCAGAAAGTCCGTACTTGTATGATATGTTGTCAATTCAATCCAGGTAAAAGTGTCCCGGTGGAACAAGGTGGATTCCAGCCTCCTGACCACCCTTTTGAAGTCCTCCAGATGGATTATATTCAGATGGAGCGATGTCGAGGTTTCAAGTATGTTCTTGTAGTTGTATGCGCTTTGTCCAGGTGGACAGAAGCATATCCAGTTCCAGATTACACAGCAGCGACCACTGCCAGGCAGTTGGTTCGTGAATTCTTCCCCCGTTATGGACTCCCTAGGGTCGTGTATTCTGATAACGGCCAGCCATTCTCATCTGAGCTAATGAAGCATGTTTCCCTTCTGTTAGGGTACCAGTGGAAGTTCCATTGTGTACGCCATCCAGAAGCAGCCGGTCTCGTAGAGAGACATAATCAGACCCTGAAAATCCGTATTGCTAAGACATGTAAAGAGAAAGGTGTAGACTGGCTAGTAGCCCTGCCAGTTGCTTTATTCTTCATGAGGATGGTTGCACACTCCAGATCAGGTCTGTCCCCTTATGAGGTCGTATTCGGCCGCCCCCCAAATATGTGGGGTACACCTAGACCCCGAAGTATTACCGATGTTTCCAGTAATATGCTGACAGATTACCTAGCTTCCTTGATGTCTGCCCTACACTCTTGTCGTTCACAGGTTGCCGCTGCATTTCCAGACAATACCGAAGTGAAACCGCATGAGGTCATTCCAGGCGACCTAGTCTTTGTAAGGAACTTTGATCGTTCAAGTCCGCTGGAGCCTCGCTGGAAACAACCTCAACTTGTCCTTCTGACCACCCGCACGGCCGTGAAGTTGGAAGGCCGCAAAGGCTGGGTGCACCTGTCCCACGTCAAGAAATTCCATGGATGTCGCATAAAAACATTGGACTGTTCCATTTTAAAGGACTGCCAGAATTCTAAAGACTGCCCTATTCTCAAGGACTGTCCCGCTACAAACTTTGATTCCAAGCCTCCCCTGTTAGAGGAAACTCCGCAGCAGGAGTATAAATTAAAGCTCCGGTCTAGTAAAATAAGTCAGCCAGTTTAATTGTCTAAGTCCCCCTCGGGTGAAACGGTTAGACAGGTATCTGACATGTATGAGATAGACCCCCATAGTGAGAGAGTTAGTCAAAACTCTATCCGATGTATCGTTTTTCTAAGTTTTCTATTGTTTCTAAGTTTTCTATTGTTTCTAAGTTTGATGGTTACCTGCACAAGTTATGCATTTCATTTATGTTTTCCAATTCCGCATGTAAATAAGTTTTCTAATACTACAGTAGAGCACACATTTAGTGATCTGCCTCCTCACGAGTTATCCTATCGTCTTGCTATGCGCAATAACACGTTCATTAGAATGTTACACTATTCACACCAGACCAGCAATGCTACTAATTGTTGGGTGTGTGGTCGACTCCCCCCTTTCCAGACACCGAAGGGAGTTCTGCCACTCTTTCCTTATCCGTTTTCACATAATGGTTCGTGTGGAGCATGGTCCATGTTAACGTCATCCTCAAATGATATGTCCCTTCTGAATAGAACATGTTTTCCAGACAAGCAAGGTCTCTCCCATAGAATAGGGTTAGATCTAGAAAATGAAGTTTATAATTTAGGTAATTATTCTTCGAATTTTATGGTCCTGAATGTTCAGTCTGATACTACTCCAGACTTACCTGCTATTTCAGTACTACCAGTCAAAGGCGAATTATGTGTCAGAAATAATGGTTCCGTACATGTAGGACATAGTGATTGTACTACTACTGTCGAATATAGTGACAGTGGGAAATCTATTTTCAAAGCTTCACGTCATTCTTATTTTGTTTGTGGTCAGACCGCATATGTTCGTCTGCCCCTCGATTGGGATGGAACATGTTACATTGCCTTCCTACTGCCACCAGTTTTTCTAGCCCCATCTGATTATCACAGAAACACACATCTAGTACACGTCAGACATAGAAGGGAGATCGAGTCCCCAATTGTCGATCAAACTGAAACTGCTCTAGAACAGTATACAGATTTCAATAAAGGTTTCTTCTTCTTTATAGGCCCTATTCAGAATAGTAAGTTAATACGTAGATTAACCAGAACCCTTGAAGCAGTAGTGAATGAGACTACTTCTGCTCTAGGTAACTTAACCGAAGAGCAATCTGCTATGAGATTTGTCGTGCTCCAAAATCGTCTCGTTCTTGACGTCATACTGGCCGATAGAGGAGGAGCATGTAGAGTCATCGGATCTAGTTGCTGCATTTTCATTCCTAATAACGCGCCGTCTGTTTATTCAGCTATAACCAGACTTCATAAAATTGCCCATCAGTTACACCAGAATCCAGGCACCTGGACATGGTCCGGTTGGCTATGGAGTATCATATCTGCCTGGGGATGGAAAGTATTGTCATTTCTAGGTATTGCAGTAATGATCATATTCAGTTGCTGCCTCTGTATACAATGTGGCCCTGCGATTTGCGGCATTTGTGCTACCTCTTGTATTCCTAGTCCTAAGTCCCGTTCCAAGACAATTCGAGACGAGCAAATGATGCTGTATGAAATGATAGATGGTATCATGAATATAGATGTTTCCTGATGGAAACGTAGGGCACAAGGAGGGAATGTGGAAAAGTAAATTTTGCCATGTTATATGTGCCTACGTGTTCCCCATGTTATGTCATATGTGCATGATCGATATGCATGTATTCCCCTATGATCGATTAAAGACGCAATTATAGTTGTGTCCATCTCTAGTATGCCAGTTTCCAGCCTTCGTGAATACAACGAATATCAGGCCTATGTAAACCTACGTGGCCACGTTTTACAGTGTGCACGTTAATTCAGTAAAAGTCCCCGTTTCTAGGCCTCAAAAGGGCCCGGACTCAGATTCAGCTCCTGTCTCCTGAACCCTCTCCGAGGAGCGATACAGCCCCCACCTGCATCCCTGACCCTTCACTTACTTCCTGCCTCACAGTGCCCGGCTCTGCCTGGCTCTGCCTGCCAGTCTGCCAAGAGTATGTTATGATTCTAGTTATCAGTCCAGCCCTCCTTCTCTGCATTCCTAAAGCTACTGAATCGCATCAATAGTTTCCGTCATGGTCTGGCCTTTATGTCTCCATGTAAGAGAAATACTGTATTAATATTCATAGAATATTCCCTGCACCCGCACTACATGTAGAATTATGTATGCACCAGTCTTAGTGTCTGTTAGCCTTTGCCCTGATAACTTTTGGATTCTATCAACATGTTCTCTAAACACCAGATACTAGATAGGCTTTAGGTACATGTCGCCCTGACACTCCAGACTTTTCGTCTCTTCTTCTAGCGCAGAAGTCATAGCCCCCAGTCCTCCTGGTAACACGTCATTGCCAGTTTGCGCGCACCACTAGGTTAGAGGTCCCAGCTGCTCAGGTAGCCCCCTCCATGTTTCCGCCCCTTTTTATGACATATTCTGTTACGTTTACATCACATGTCTATGTATACGCCCTGTACACGCCTTCTTGTTACATCATTTCTGCCCTTATCTTTCGCGACTGCTACAAACTCCGCCTACTGCTACGCCTATTGTATTGAATGCCATGAAAATGTTTTAACTATATATATTTGTGCACTGTTATTAAAAGTTACCCTTATGCTCCCAGATCCTGCCCCAGGCAGCTGCCATCCCATCCCCGTACAGGCTGTCCTGTTCCTGTCCTTTATGCTATATTAAAACCTGCAAACTCCAGCTACCTCGAATCTTGACTCTTATTTATTGAGCTATCTGTTATTATATATATCTAGTCAAAAATAGTACCGGTAATTAATTATTTATTTACCACAGCCCATCCAAAACTCCTTCAGCGCCTCAAGGAAGGTGGACTGACCAACCTGGCTCTGAAGTGGTTAAGCTCCTTCCTACAGGATAGGAGCTTTCAAGTATCCCAAGGGCCGTACTACTCCAAGAATATCAGGTTAGATCAGCGGTCCCCCAGGGCTCTATACAGAGCCCTACGCTTTTTAAACTGTATATGGCCCCTCTGTGAAAAATCATTGGAAAATACGGCATTAGTGTCGTGTCCTATGCGGATGACACGCAGCTTGTAGTATCTGTCCCAATCTCAGGAAGATGCTGCCACTAACTTCTCCACATGACTACAAGAGCTTGCAGTCTGGATGTCTAATAACTGCTTAAAGCTGAACGGCGGCAAGACCGAGGTCCTAATTGTGGGTAAGGCTCCCTCGATATGGTCCCCAAGATGGTGGCCGCAGACTCTGGGTACTACCCCTACCCCGAATGAGCAGGTAAAGAACTTGGAGATGTGGCTAGACTCTAATCTTTCCTTTGACCACCACACCAGGACTGTGGCTGGAAAGTGTTTTGGCATAATGAAAGGCCTTCGGAAGACATTAGATGTGCTCCCGGTAGGTGCCAGGAAAACCCTAGTCCACACACTTGTCACCTCTCGCTTGGACTACGGGAACGCTCTCTACATAGGCGCCAGTAGCAAAAGCGTTCAATGATTACAATACATTCAAAAAGCGGCTGCCCGCCTAGTCCTGATGCTTCCTAGGAGAGCCTCGTCCAAAAATGCCAGAACCGCTCTACGTTGGCTCCCAGTTAAAGAAAGATTTTTATTTAAGGCCCTATGCATTAGTTAACGAATCTTGATGAGGAAAGGACCGAATTACCTATACAATCTACTGTCCCCCTACACTCCTACCAGGGACTTACTCTCTTGGGGCGCGGGGTTGGTCCAAGTCCCAGTAATAAAAAGAATGAGAATGGGAGGTTGATTGTTCCGCTACCTGGCCGCCAAACAGTGGAATGCACTTCACCTGGATCTTTGGATGGAACAATCTGAAAATATTTTTCTGAAAAAACTGAAGACATGGCTCTTTCAGACATAGAGCTTTTTCTTTTATGTTTCAGCCTGTTTTTATTTCTTCTCATGTAGCTTCTTCAGGCCGCAGCGCGAGGACACACTAGCTAGTGTAACCAGGCGCTTTAAAAACTCCTATTTAGAAGATGCTCGAGGTGGGGGATACTTTGACCCCAAAGATCTTCTTGGAAAGAAGTCAACAAGCCTTTGCAACTGCAAGTTGATGCGATACACAGGGGTTTGGTTATTGCAACCCCCATGAGGAAAATTGGCCTCAAACTTGGTGAGAGGGTAGAGCAGGCCTTGGGGGCTGTGGAAAACCACCCCCTGTGTTGCACAGTCTTTTGGAGTCCGGAGGAGCTCTCGCCTAGCAGACCGGTCGACTCAGTTGTGGTGCCTGCAAATGCAGGGGAGTGACTCTCTCACTCCAAGGGAGATTTCTTCAGGTATCTTTGATGCTTCACAGGCCTTGGAAGTTTCTGTATGATGCACAGGCACAGACGATGCAGCAGACTGTAAAGGAAACGAAGTCAGGCCAAATGAACTCCAGCGAAGCCCGGATTGCCCAGACAGTCGAAGTGCAGTGGTGTCTGATCTGAATCTTATCCCACAACGGATCTGGGGACCTACACCCAGGTATGCCCTTAAGTACCCTAGGGAAAGGGTTGGGTAGTGGCGGTGCGTCCATTGAAGGCGTTGGGGCGTTGCCCCACTAGCCATGTGGACGACCGGCGTCATGCTGCTCAGACACGCTCGCATTTGATTAAAAAAATTATTTCTGAGAGCGCACTCGTGACTCGCCTCTCGGAGAGAGCTCTGCCGGGACAAGCCTGACTGAACCGAACATCGTGCCGCGGAAAGGTGTGTGGGCGGGGCTGTAGCCGTGAGTGACAGTGCAGAAGAATGCAGAAATAGCCAGCAGCTGCAGCAGTGTGCACATGTCAATTTTAGACCTAATAATTTTTTGTACTGGCTCGCGCTTGCGCACACCCAGTACTACTTTGTCCTCCCTAAATTTGTGACTCTGAGACTGGTAGGGACCCAGGACCCGGGTCTCATGAGCAGGCAATGACCGTGCTCTTAGCCAATCCTGGCGCAGTAGCGCTGCTAATGATGCGCCAGGATTGGCTGAGAGTCACCGCGCAGACTGCAGGTGGTGGTCTTGGTGGTCTTGGTGGTGGTGGTGGTGGTGGTGGTCTAGGTGGTGGTGGTGGTGGTCTTGGTGGTCTAGGTGGTGGTGGTGGTGGTGGTGGTGGTCTTGGTGTTCTAGGTGGTGGTGGTGGTGGTCTTGGTGGTCTAGGTGGTGGTGGTGGTGGTCTTGGTGGTCTAGGTGGTGGTGGTGGTCTAGGTGGTGGTGGTGGTGGTCTTGGTGGTGGTGGTCTAGGTGGTGGTGGTGGTGGTGGTCTAGGTGGTGGTGGTGGTGGTGGTCTAGGTGGTGGTGGTTGTGGTCTAGGTGGTGGTGGTGGTGGTGGTCTAGGTGGTGGTGGTGGTGGTCTAGGTGGTGGTGGTCTAGGTGGTGGTGGTGGTCTAGGTGGTGGTGGTGGTCTAGGTGGTGGTGTTGGTGGTGGTCTAGGTGGTGGTGGTGGTGGTCTAGGTGGTGGTCTAGGTGGTGGTGGTGGTGGTCTAGGTGGTGGTGGTGGTGGTCTAGGTGGTGGTCGTGGTCTAGGTGGTGGTGGTGGTGGTGGTCTAGGTGGTGGTGGTCGTGGTGGTGGTGGTCTAGGTAGTGGTGGTGGTCTAGTGCCTGTGAAACGACGAGAGAGTGTCGTGTGTAGACTACAGTAGACCTCCTGCTTGGCTCGCCGCTGTTTAGTACACACTTCCAAGACAAGTACAGACAGTACTTCGATCCAATGTAAGTTTTTATGTACACAGTGTGAGTCATTGACAGTGTGTACAGCAAGGGGGGGTGTGCGTGGGGTGGGTGGTATCGCATTGCGCAGACAAAACAAAATCTGTGTGTCTAATCTATTTCAAATAGTACGAAGAATAGATTAGACACCAAGAATGTGTTTTGTCTGCGCAGTGCGCACCTAACACTTAACCCGGCCTCCCCAGTAACTCCTGAGCACCGACTGCTTGCTGGCCACTGGGGCAAGGGGCAGCTCGACTCCCATGACGCCAGGCCAGGGAGGGCTTGCGCACACCTGGCTTAGCGATAAACGGACCGGAGCAACCTAGCGCTGGGGCAGCAAGTGCTGTGACCTCCCGCGCCGCACCCAGGGCATACCGCCCGTGCCCGTCCTGGAATGATGCACATCGTCCCCGGCACACTACCCGCTTGCCAAGCCCGGCGCAGTGCCAGGGGATGAAGAACACTTAACCCGGCCTCCCCAGTAACTCCTGCGCACCAACTGCTTGCTAGCCACTGGGGCGAGGGGCAGCTAGACTCCCATGACACCAGGCCAGGGAGGGCTTGCGCACACCTGTGGCCCCCTCACTGCAGCCTTAACTCTATGTACCGTGGCCCGCACCAACATATGCGAAACTGCCAGTCTTAGTCGGAAGAGGTGGGGTGCAATGGCTGATGAGTGTAGGGGTCTGAGTGCAGGAGAGTTCGCTCCTTACTGTAGTTGGAACAAACTGGGGTGTCTGGGTTCAGGACAGGTCCATCTCCTCTCTGTGGTCCGCAGGACCTCCGTGCTGGATTGTGGATCTGAGGTTACAGGATAATCCTGTACTCTATCATGGAGAGAAGAATCTTGCTGCAGGGCAGGGATCTGCGGCTACACAGGATAGTTCTGGTCTCTCTTTGCCTCTACCGGCATTAGGATCCTAGGGTACAAGATAGCTCTGGTCACTCTGCAGTCAAGTGGATCCGTGCAGAGTTACAGATCTGAAGTTACAGGAGTATCCTGGACTCTATCATGGAGAGAAGATCAGAAAACGCGGGACCCGGGAAAGGTAAGTTAAGTTTCATTTTATTTAACCCCCGCGCGACCCCCCCCTTCCCTCGCGACCACTCAGCCTTTATTCTGAGCCCCCACCCACCCCCCGTAACATCCAGATGGCCACAGATTCAGCCTCTCTCTGACTGTCAGGCCCGAAAACCCATCCGGCGTCTATTTATGTATGTATTCTTCATTTTTGTTACGGTGTGTTTTTAAATGTGCGAGACCTGAAGGTTATAGTTCAATTGAAAAAGGTGGTGGTTTTTTTTTATCATTGTTGCAGGCTGAACATGTATATGCAACGTACAATGTTTGCTCAATTCACATGGTAAATGATGTTCTGTTATAAAAACTAAATATGGATGAGCACCACATGTTAATGAGTGTTCTGACCGAACAAGCAGCACAAGTCTCATAAACTGGTTTGACAAACCCTTCGCATAACTCAGAAATAGTGTCCATATTTTGGTGATAATGACATGACATCACAGTATATTTGCGTTCCTTACTACTGGAAAATGTGTAATATGTTTTAATTTGACGTGGAATACTTTGTGCTGATCGTATCAGTTTGTCTCTTTTTAAATCCCCAAATAAGGATTTCTCACTGTGTGTGATAGCAGTTCAGCTGCAGATTGTTGGGTGCACCGCTGCTTGTGTACTTGCTAACAGTCTTATTCTCGGTTTGCATCTGACTTTATTTTGTGTGCTATGAACAGGACCACGAATTGTGTCATCCTGCAGCGTGTGCTGCATAATTATGGCATTGGCAGTTTCTTTATTCTTCTAGCCAATTCATCCACCCCTTCCTTACTGCCTCCCTTTATTCGCCCCACAACCTCATCCATCGACCCATGGCCTACACATCCATTCATTAACTCATCCGCATATTTGCCAATTCAGCCATCCATCCTCCTCAAACACATTTATTCACTTGCCTACCCATCCATCCACATCACCAATTATCCATACATACATACCTGCATGCATGCATCCACCAATCCACAACTGGGAAATTACTGATTTCTGAACAAAGAATGTATAAAACATTAAGGTATTCCATGTAAGTGGTATAGTTTTTGTTTGTTTCACATGTTTTACTTAATCTTGCATTCCTTAAGAGTGCCGCCTATTTCCAGGATGCTGTATTTTTGTATTTAGTTGTGCAGTATATTTCTTGTACAGTGCATACATTCAACTGAGTCGCGTTCAGGCATTTTTAACGGGCCACCTTTGAGAGCTTTAGAGCAAAGGCTGAAGGCTCTGTCAATTTCTCACAGTGCCTGTCAGCGGGTCAAAAAGGTGTTCAGAGAACTTGGCCATCCAACCCCTGGCCTCTGCTGAACAATAAAAGCAAAGGTCACTTATTTGAGTTGCAATTGTGATTCTGGGCCACTGTGTGTGAAGGAGGTACACAGTTGCCAAAATGTTGGGAAGGCAATAGTAAAGGAAAATACACTGCTTACAGGTGAGTCAGTGCGTTGTGGTTTGGGGGTTGAAAAGTGAAGTTCTCTGATTATACTGAACAAGCGGCTACCTACGTCATTATCCTATGAAATCTATACTATTGATGTCATAACACTTTTGCAAGTGCTTTATCAACCTTCCTGCTATCTCAAATTTGCTTGAAAATGCTCCATTTATCCACTCTTTTTTCAAAATATTCTCGGTGGGGTGGGGGAAAGTCACCCGAACCACCTGTAGGTTGTTTAGGCACGCTCGCTCGCCTCAGTGCAGTATCAAGATAACTTTACGGCCCACCACTTTCAAATGTCACCAGCCGCCACTGGGGTTTGGGAGATTCAGGGGACCGTCCCAGGGGAGGGTCTGGACCGGGAGGAGGTTACTCCCATGTCCTTTGTCCAATTTCACACCAGAGCAGGAGCCAATGGCACCCAGAACTGGTTTGAACTGGACTATGCACAAGGACATCAAACTCATGTCCTCATGCAGACTGAGTGGCGCTGGCAAGTGCACCCACCCCATCTCAATACACTCAATCCTGTCTGGGAGGTGGTCACACCTCACTGTGACAGGATGCCTATTGTTCTGACTTCCCCTGCTCGAGCAGCAGGAGGGCAGAATCATGTCTCTGGTCAGAAGAAACGATTTTGTGCTGTCCGGGTCAAGTAGCTGGTAATGGGAACACAGAGCCTAACAGAGGGCTCTTCCAGTGGATACCAAACATGATCGGATTTGTTGCAGCAGTTTTCGAGATGGTCATCGCGTAATTACATGATGCCCCTCGATATAGAATAGGGCTGCTTCATTGACAATCTGGGATAATGGACTCCGTAGGCTGCAGGGTGGTCCTGCTCATGCAGGGGCACCCTCTCACTTAGAACTAAGCACCCTGCCTTCAGGATTGCAAATGCCTGCCAAAGGGTTGACTTATAGGTTTTAAGTACAGTGACCCTATAGAAAATCTATATCTTTAGTAAGTTATGCTAGCACCAACTTACATAGGCTGCAATGGCAGGCCTCCAGTTCCATTTTGAATGGTCTATCATGGGTGGGAAAATACATGTTTCAGCCCTTGGGAGACCTCAGGGGTTCCTATGCCCGGGTACCTTAGTACTATATACTAGGGACCTATAAGTGTACCCCAGTATCCAACCTGGGATGTACCTAAGTACTGAACACAACAATTTAGGGAGAAAGCAGATAGACTGGGGTCCTGATTAGCAGGATCCAAGTCTGACGAGTACAAAAACAGCCTAGCAAAAAGTGGGGGTAACCATTAAGAAGGATCCTACCTTCCTACAAGCAGGAAGAAAAGATATCGGTCTATAATTCGCCTGGATGGCTTGGTCCGCCGTTCTTGTTTTAATAAGTGGGAGGACCTGTGCCTGTTTCCATCTTAGAAGAACTGAGGCTGAGCTTAAAGAGGTATTAACAGTTTCATTTACTACAGGATTAATGATCTCTGCTGCCTGAGCCACCAGTTTCGGAGGGCATGGGGCATCTGGTGAGCCAGATTTACTGGTCTGGAGTGCCCTCAGCGTGCACTCCAACTGAATGGGCTCAAAACCATCAAGGTTGGTTCTTGCTGTTGGAGTCACCTTTGCTAGCTGTAAGATTTCAGCATCCACCTCATGAAGCCTTCCCCTAGCTAGGAAGGCTTGATTATTAATAAAAAAAATCTTGAAAAAGCTACCAAAGCTTTCGCACCAATCTACTGAGGATATCTTCGTATACATACAGGCCGCTGGGGACATAAAGCTTTTCACAATCGAAAAGATCTCCTTAGAACTATTTCGTGGCTTTCCCATTCGCTCCTCAATTTGCTTAGCTTTGGTAATCGACATATAGTAAATCTTTTGTGCCTGCTTAAAGGTTTCTTTTTCTACTAGATTTTAGTCCTTTCTCCGTTTCCGCTCCAAGGATTTACAATGTTTTTTCTCTGAGACAAGAGCACCTGTAAACCATGGACTAGACTGTGTATTTCGATGTTTCTTGCTCTGCAGAACCTGGGTTAAATCTCTTATGGCGCTCTCAGAAAACCGGAAATGTGATGAGATAAGTACAAGACAGGGTTGTTTACAGAAACGGCACGAGGAGGATCAACACTCCAAAGGAACCAAAAGAAACCTTCCCAAAACACGAGCCGAAAGAAACAAAATAAACAGCACACATAAACACACTGAAATAGACAGAAGTGAAAGGGTACAAGTAATACGCCACTGCTCTGTGGGAGGGAGCAAGTCACAAGGAGGTACAAAATACAGATTACCCACAAAGAAGCAAGCTTTTGTGAAGGCCACACAAAGAAACTAATCAAAAGCAATGGTCAAATATGTTATGTATGTAAATATGTCAGCAGGTTTGTACATGTTATTTATGTAAACATAACTGTGATCTATGTATGTTTGTAATAAGTGTGTTCACAAATTAAGTGTTGCCCTTTATGAAGTCATGCTTTAAATGCAAAAAACATTTTTCTGAAAAATATGAAAAAAAGTTAAATTAATCTTAAGGGTTTATGAACTAAGGGCATTGGTTCTTACGTTTACTTTTGAACAATTGAAAAACAAGGCAACTAGATACTTTGTTAGTAGAAAAAAAAATAGACATGAGGCAGTGAAATTTGGGCCAAATGACTCCTGTTCAGACTGTAAGAGGGCGATGAGCACTAATAGAACTATCAACCCCTGTGTTTTTCAGCAAGAGAGGAAAATGGCCAGGCGTGGGACCTGCACATGGTTGAGACCCACAGTCACGTCCGACTGCCAAACACTTTTCCATCAGGGTATCTAGGGGAAACCTACCTTTCAGATGGTTCATCAGGAGGCTGAGGCAAGAGGGACCTCAGTCTCATAGTCTCACAGATTACCATGTCATCTCACTGCTGCCTGTCTCCTTCCCCAGAGTAGGTGTGGTACCTGTTGTTCTGGGCAGATGTAGAGTATAAATAACATGATTGTGCTATTGAATATCAACACAAATAATATCATAGGACAATAATATCAAGGATAGGATAACAAGGGACAAAATAGCGTAAGGTAAGTACATATTTTGAAGTACAGATCCACTATTCCTAACTCCACCTCTTTGTACTCTGAAGCTATATGTACTGCATAGGTACATATATGTGGAGGTAGATACAGAAAATCTAGATTCAGTTACATGTCAAAATTATATTTTTGATATTCTGTCCTCGAAATTGTGTCCCATTGATATTGTGGTTTCAATATTCAGGGGCCAAACAAAATAAAATATGTCTTATGCAGTGGCGTAGCTAGACCTTTTGCTGCCCATGGTGGTCCCCTGAGTTTGCCACCCCGCGACTACCGCAGGTAGGAGAGGGGAGGGGTGTAGTGGCGATCCCTGGGTTTTCAGCCCCGCGAAAGCCACAGGTAAGAGCAGATGGGGCGCTACCCCCAAAAAAACATGCAGCTTGGGGCGGACCGCTCCACCTTGCCACGTCACTGGTCTTATGGCTTCCTGTGACAGATGCAGTAAATGAAAATGAGCTTAGCCTGATGAGTATGAGTTATTCTTGGACAGGAGAATTATCCATGTACATTGGGATTTCTTGATCCCCTATAGTCATATGGGAGCTTTCTTTATATATGATAATGTTTGGCAATCCTTTATGTCAAAAATTAGACAAACCAAGCCTACACATACACATAGCAGGTATAACACAGGCCACATTCCTCTCACACTCAGAGTAGGTATTGCATGAACTGCACAGTGCAGTGCATCCACACATGCAAGACGTAGAGCACAGGAAGCAGCACTGCAGGATTTTCACACACACTAACAGACACACACACACACACATTTAACAAGGTTTGCAGGTGCCTTTGGCTCAGAAGCCCGTTGTTCAGATTAAGGTGATGGGCATAGATGTTATGCACAGCAATGATTACCCCCCGCCCCCTCCTCTAAAGGGAAGTGGACATAAATATATGATGCTCCTAGACCTTTTAACACCTGTCCCTCATTCCACAGTGAATCAATCAAACGAAATGATAGTAAGTTTGTGGCAATAGTGTGTGGTAATTCTCAACCTGGTGTGCCTCTCTTTAGATAGTTTAATTCATGAGGTTGACAGAGCTAATTTAACTTTAAATACAACTGGGTATTTGCAGGAATGAACCATGTAGTGAAACTCAAAACCAACTTTAGATTAACCCTGTGCCTGCCACAAGGTGTAGAGATCAACAGGGGGCACCATAGGTGTGCCCTCGGCCTCCAAACGGAAGCCGTGCACCAAAGAGGGCTCTGCTGGGGGCCCTCCAAACACGCTTTCTGACATGGTTTCCATGTCGGACAGACTGGTATGGAAACCATGTCAAAACCGTGATAGTAATCTCAAGGGTGGAAAGACCCGCCCTTGAGATTCCTTGCCAACTTCCGAAAGGTGGATGGGCTTTCTGAGCCCATCGGAAGCCAGCCAAAATGACTGGCCGGTTTACTTTCTGAACGCCTCCAACATAGTGTTGGAGGCAGTCAGAAAGTAAACCAACCGACCCATTACGATGCGGCCCTGCGGTCGGAGCCTTTCACAGAGATCATAGTAGCTAAAAGCAGCGAAAAACTCTTTGTGCAGAATCCTGGGAATTGGTGTAGAAACACTAATTCACAATTATTCCTCAAAAACTTGCCATGCTTGTTATTTCCTCCTCCCTAGGGTTATTAGCACTTCCGGTAATTATCATTTTGGTGGTGGGAAATAACAGGAATTTTAAGGGGCCTCTTGTAATGAAACATTAGTGATTCTGAATCCTGACACAGTTTAAAATGTGCCACACCTGATCAAAAAATCAATTTTCTGTGGAGAAAAAATATATGTGACAGATCTCCCCAAATAAACAAGCAATTGCAATGCAATAGGTCTCGCATTTTCAAAACTTTGACCTAATGGTGTTGTAAATGACAGTGCCTTTTATTATTGCAGGTTTTTTTAAATACATAAATAAAAGGCATTGTCATTTATAATGGCAATAGCTCAAAATCTTGCAAATGCGCAATTTACCACATTTGTATGCCTGTTGTAGAAATCCAATTGCAACTTGCAGGTTACAAGTTATATTTCCTGCAGAAGGTGTAGCAGGGATTCTGCTCCTACACAGAACTGTGCATAGAGACTTGGAACCTCAGTGAATTAGGGTGTGCCAAAACTCACCTTAGTACCCAACGTCCCCTACCAGACTAGCATCAGTGTCTCATTGGCTCTTCCATAACACCAATGATTAGACAACCCAGAACATGGAACTTACATTACCTCAGACAATGTGGAACAAATGAACACTCTTTCGTTATACTATCATACCAGTCCAAAACAGGGAGTAAATGAAGATACGTGCAAGTTTGAAATGTTTATTTCTAATGCCGTGTTCTCATGCGCAGAATCTTAGCTAATACAAGCAGACATATTATTAGCAACAAGATTATCAGCATAGTTACTATTCCATAAAATACAAAGGGAGAAAGCATTTTATAATGCTAAATTCAAACAGGTTGTAACTATACCTATATTTCACCCTCCCTTGCTAGTAGGTTATTTTATATCTACAGAAGGTCTCTTGGGATTACAAAGGCGGCCCCATACATCTGGTACTAGCAGAGATGGATCACATCTCTGCACCAGCTCTCAGCATGCGAATGTTCTCCAAGTGTGTGATCATGCCTACGCAGTGCATTATTAAACGCGCCAAAATCAGAGGTGGCCACAGCTGCATATATGTTATGTCTAGAACGTGCGCTGATCAGTCCGAACAACAACCACTGTGTTGAAATAACCTTGAAGGCCTAGGCACTCACTGTTCAGACTCAGCTTACCAAGCAAGGCTGCTAATATAGAAAAACATATTATTCTCGTGTGAAGCAAAACACTCTGTTAGACTATAAACGTTTATTATAATGTGTGCCGTGTGCAAAAGGCAGCAGAAAGGAAAAATGGCGTTTAAACTTCTAATAATCTCATGTCAACTTAAAACAGTGTGAATGCAAGGCTCAGCCCCACGACAAAGGGAGACGCCTGTTCGATGCCCATGATAATTTAATGAGTTGGTTAATACTGTGATATGATAATAAAGCGCTTAGGTAGACTCTATAATATAAGAACTGTCTAGTTTATCTATAAACTAAAGCTGACATTTAGTTCATTCTGAAGCAAGTTTTATGCTTGCAGACAAAACAAGGATTTGCAATGCAATCGGTCTCGCATTAACGCAAGTTTGAGCTATTGGCATTGTAAATGACAATGCCTTTTATTTATGTTTTTTTTAAAAAGCATAAATAAAAGGCAATGACATTTACAATGCCAATAGCTTAAACTTGTGTAAATGCGAGTAAAACGACACTCTCTCCTCAAACAGGCATGCACTGTTCAGCCGCCGTTCCCAACATGACCAGGCGCAAAACAGAATCCGGAAAAAATACAAATAAATTATTACTTCAACATTACCGCTTTACTGAGAACGTCAATCTAAAAATGTACTTTTTTAAATTACTAAAAAGGGTTGATTAGAAATCTTCAAAATACAGTAGAGTTTAAATAAAAGAGGCTACCTGCAACAAAGAGAGGTGGTTAAGGCGTCAGATGGGTATTACCAGGAAAATGTAGGCAGTGTTGACTCGGCACGGACCCTGTGGAAGGCATATAAGACCATCGTGAGAGGAGAGGTTTTATCGTTGGTGGCCAGGAAGAAAGGGAAGCAGCAGGCAGATATGGTGAGGGCGGAGGCGGATGTGACGAGGCTGGAAGAGGCGGTAACTAGGGCAGCAACTCCGGAGGGATTCACCTTTTAAAACTACGACAAGATGAGTACAGAGGCCTCGCCAGGGACAGGGCGATAACTCAGAATAAGGACACCCAGAGTAGAATATACGAACACGGGGACAAGGCCGGCAAATTAATAGCATGGCTTGAGAGGGGAGAGTGGGCGTCGAGGTTGGTACCCGAATTACAGGGAGCGGACTCTACCCTAGTCACAGACCCGCAAGCAGTGGCGCCTGAATTCTCTGAATACTACAAAGGGATATACACCTCGGTCGGGGGATATATAGAGGAGGATAACAGTCCTATGATTAGAGACATCCAAATGCCTACGCTGTCGGATGACATTCGGGAATACTTGGATTCCTCTCTTACTGACGACGAGGTGGCGCAGGATATTAGAGGGGTGCGCTCCGGGAAGGTTACTGGCACTAACGGGATCCCTATAGAACTGTATAAACTGAATGCTCATAAACTCGCCCCTTTTATCCGGTCCATGTTCGTTGAGAGTAAAGAGGTGGGATACCTCCCACATGACCAGCGAGTGGCAAACATCGTGGTTATCCATAAGGCGGGTAAACCCAAGACGCTCTCTTTCTTGTATAGACTGATCTCATTGCTCAATGCTGAGCCCAAAATTCTGGCAAAGCTGCTTGCTACCAGATTGGTCAAAGTAATTACCACATTGGTGCACCCGGTGTGAGAAGTTAGCCTGGCATATGATGTCCATTAGTTCTAGTGGGCAACTTGCACCAGTCTAATCGACTTTTATTGATGGTGGTTGTAAAGTCAACCTTATAGAAAGCTATCCTAGTGGTAGCATGAACCCGCAGTCTTCAGGCTAAGACTTCAGTAGGCGAGTTAAGCAAGTTGTTTTACCATATATAATCCCTTGAATACCAAATGAAAGGACACCACTTAAGGTATATATCAAATATATATGTATTTAATCTAAACCCAACCCCTCTGCACTCTTTATGAGGTCGGAGGTAAAAATACAATAAAAGTCACACAGTTAATATGCGATAAATTGCACAGTATATGTTAAGCCCTAGAGACCTCACAAACCATATACTAAGAAAGTGGTATAAATACCACGTGAGAGTTAGAAAGCAGGCCTAGGGCCTGTAGAATCGCTGGGGCTACACTAAACAACCAAAGGTTAGGAAGTAGGAGACCCACGGGAGCCGCGTGCAGTGTCTAAACACAGGCGCAGGTTTCGATTAACTTTCTATGGAGATCGTAAAAGATTCAAAGTTACAATTTGAGGACACTTCCGGATGGACTAGGATGGAACCCTTTTAAACTAGGACACTTCGAGATTCAAGACCCATGGGAGCACCAGAGTACTAGTGTTACCTCATCCAGGGAAGCCGGTTGCAAAGGTGTCTTTTCGTGTCGAGTTTCGTCGTCGTTTTCTATGGAGAGCTGCAAAGAAGTGCTGCAGGCGACCAGAGGAAAAGTGTCCGGTGGATCCAAGGGTGGATCGGAGATGTGAAGAACCTAAAAACAGAGAGGACAGATTCTGGGTCACTAGCCAGTGACCAGGAAGGAACTAGGCGATGTTGGGTGCTTTAAGGTGAGGAATGTGAGTTTGTCTCTTCAGCCACGAGGTCCAGGAGGCATCGACACTGACCAGGAGCTGGATTCGAGCTGTCCCACAATGGATCTAGATGACTGCGGTGTCGGTATCTGGATTGGACCCAACAAGCCTTGGCAACCGCAACCAATGCAGGACGTCGAGATTGGCTCTGTTGCAGACCAGCCAGGTCTGTGGCGCTTCTCCTTTTCAGGGAAGCTGGAGCAAGCCTGGAGCAACCAGGAAAGTAAGATAGATTCAAGATGGCGTCTTCGGGAGGCTCATTAGCCAACGGGCATGGAACCGGGAAGACGCGTCAAGCTCAAATGCAAAGGCGGGGCCCACGGGACACTCGCGGAGTGTGGGGGCCTGAGCTTCGGTGCAAATGGTGCTCTAGCTGGAACTTCTCGTACTCCAATGCACAATTTACTGAGGCTTCAGGAAAGGAGTGCAGGTAGCAATATGCAGGATATCCAAGATGTCCGGTCCCACGTCTCTCGTGTCTGCCACGGGTCTCAGCTTTGCTGTGGATATGGATCGGAGTCAAGAAAGTCTGGAAGTCCAGTTCTTGAGTCACAGAGTCTTCGGGTTCCCATGGGAGCCTTGAAACTGCAGACTGGCAAAGATGCTATTGGTGCCTGTTTGCACAAGGTGGACACTCCTTGACCACAAGGGAGATGTCTTCCGTCTTCCAGTCAGAATGGAATGTCGAAGGTCCAAGATATGTCTTTCAAAGATTCGTCCAGGATAATCTAAAGTCCCAGGGACGCAGCTCCTATACTTATACTAAGGATGGGGGCTGGATTACCTGACTAGGTCCCTCCTATGGGTGGACCTGAGAAGGGGGTGGTTACACCCCTTTCCCTTTGTCCAGTCTCGCCCCAGAGCTGGGGCTAGAGTTCCCTAGCAACTGGTTTGAACCGGGCTATGCATGGAGCACCTTGTGTGCCCCAGGCAGTGTCTAGATGCATTCACTGAATGCAGCCCTCCCTGCCCCAATACACAAAACCCCTGTCTGGGGAGGTGCTGGCACCTCCCTGGACAGGAAACCTATTGTCCAGGCCTCCCCTGCAGGAGTTTACCCCAGCAACAGGAGGTCAGACTCGTGTCTGTGCCAGCAGCATCCATTTTGTGATGCTGAGGATCTGTTTAACTTTAACCGGGTAAAGCAGTAACTTACATGTCTTTTTCCTCTAGAAGGGTGGAATGCTACCCCCGCCGCCAGAATTGGCGGGGGGGGGGGTAGTATTCCAAAGTGTGTGACACCTTACACGACATGTTTTGATAAATCCAAACCAAAGTTAGCATTAACCGCGGGGATTATAATGCACTTAAGAGTATCTGGTATGGCTATATCATAGAGCAGCTATAAGGAGATGATTCCCAAAGCTGCAGAGGGGCTCAGCTCATGCCAGAGCACCCTCTCACATAAAACCAAGCACTCTGCCTACAGGATTGTCGAGGCCTACCATAGGAGTGGCTTCCAGGTGTATATGTGTCTATATGTAAAGATAGATATAGGTATACTATATCTAAGTAAGGGGTGATACACCACCTTACCCAGGCTGTATGAACATACCTGTGGTGTTAGTTTGGAAGGCAAACCAGGGGTGGCACAATACATGCTGCAGCCCCTGGTAGGCCACGGGTGCACCTATGCCCCGGGTACCTATGGTACACTATACAGTGCTCACAAGGGTGACCCAGAAACCAATCTGGTATGCACCTAAAGTGCATGGGATCAATTTAGAGAGAGAACAGCTGGGCTGTGGGTGTGATTAGCAGGTCCACAGCCACACTAAAGTAGAAAAACCAGAGAATCACAGCAAAAAGTGGGGATGACCATAGGAAGGAGACCCTACTCTCCTACACAACTTCCCCCCCCCCCCACGCAGGGACATTAAACTAACCTTGACCAGTTGAGGCTTCATGTTCTAAGTGGAAATATCTGGAGAGTCCATCTGCATTGGCATGGTAATGGACCACTTGAGCAGTTTGGGATTTTCACCCTTCATCTGGTTTAGCCACAAAGGGGCTTATGGTCTGTCTGAATCTTGAAGTGAGTACCACACAAGTATGGCCTCAGCTTCTTCAGGGCCCAAACCACAGCAAAGGCCTCCCTCTCAATAGCTGACCAACGTTTCTCTCCAGGGGGCAGCCCTCTGCTAATAAAAGCTAGTGGCTGGTCTTGACCATCTTTATTCAGTTGTAAAAGCACAGCACCTACCCCCAGCTCAGAAGCATCTGTTTGGAAAATGAATTCTTTGGAGTAGTCTGGACTTTGCAGAATAGGAGCAGTGCACATGGCCTGCTTCAGGTCATCAAATGCCTTTTGACAGCTGACTCTCCACTGAACTTTCTTTGGCATTTTCTTGGAAGTTAAGTCATTCAGGGGTGTCACTATGGAACCATACTCCTTGACAAATTTCCTGTAGTACCCAGTCAGGCCCAAGAAAGCTCTGACCTGAGTCTGGGTGGTTGGAGCAGTCCAGTCCATTATGGTCTGGATCTTGCTCTTCAATGGTTGAACCTGGCCTTCACCTACAAGGTGGCCCAGGTATACAACCTGACTCTGCCCTATTTGGCACTTGGTAGCCTTGATAGTTAGGCCTGCCTTTTGCAGGGCCTCCAAAACGTTCTTCAGGTGGATCAGGTGATCTTCCCAAGTGGAGCTAAAGACAGCAATATCATCTAGATAAGCTGCACAGTAGTCATCCAGACCCGAGAGGACTTGGTTCACCAACCTTTGGAATGTGACAGGTGCATTTTTCAGACCGAAGGGCATCACCACAAATTGATAATGCCCCCCAGGGGTTGGAAATGCTCTCTTTGGCTTTGCATCATCAGCTAGTCTGATCTGCCAGTAGCCAACTGTCAGGTCAAATGTACTCAAAAACTTGGCAGATGCCAATCTGTCAATGAGTTCATCTGCCCTAGGTATTGGATGGGCATCTGTTCTAGTGACAGCATTGAGGCCTCTGTAATCCACCAAAACCTCATCTCTCTCTTACCATCCTGGGTGTGAGGTTTAGGCACCAGGACTACTGGACTGACCCAAGGGCTCTCTGAGGGCTCAGTGACTCCCAAATCCAACATCTTTTGGACCTCTGTCCTGATACAGTCCCTGACATGATCAGGTTGCCTGTAAATCTTACTTTTAACAGGCAGACTGTCCCCAGTGTCCACTTCATGAGTGCATCAGGTAGTCTGACTTGGAGTCAGAGAAAACATATGTCTGTAGGACAGTAGAACTTGCTGCTGTTGGTCAGTGAGGCTGCCTGCCAAGGCTACACCATCAACTGAACCATCATCAGGGTTCTGTCAAAGCAGGTCTGGGAGAGGGTCACTCTCTTCCTCCTGTTCCTCACCTGTAGCCATGAGCAAGCCCATGTCTGCCCTGTCAACATATGGTTTCAATCTGTTGACATGAAGCACCCTGTGGGGGCTCCTGGTAGTTCCAAGGTCAACCAAATAGGTCACTTCTCTCTTCTGCTCAACTATAGTGTGAGGTCCACTCCACTTGTCTTAGAGAGCTGCTGGGGCCACAGGCTCCAACACCCACACTCTCTGCCCTGGCTGGTAAACAGTCAGCACAGCCGTTTGGTCATGCCAGGCCTTTTGCAATTCCTGACTAGCCTCAAGGTTTTTGGATGCCTTTTTCATGTACTCGGCCATCCTGGAGCGGAGACCAAGTACATAGTCCACAATGATTTGCTTGGGAAGTTTGAGAGGTAACTCCCATCCTTCCTTCACCAGACACAGGGGTCCTCTTACAGGATTCCCAAACAGAAGTTCAAAAGGGCTGTAGCCAACCCCCTGCTGTGGAACCTCTCTGTAAGCAAACAAAAGGCAGGGCAGCAGGATGTCCCATCTCCGCCTAAGCTTTTCAGGGAGAACCTTTATCACTCCCTTTAAGGTCTTGTTGAATCTCTCAACCAGGCCATTGCACCGTGGATGATAGGGTGTGGTGAACTTGTAGTTCACTCCACCCTCCTTCCACATAGCAGTCAAATATCCGGACATGCATTTTGCACCTCTGTCTGAGACAACCTCCTTCGGAACCCCACTCTTGAGAAAACTCCCAGGAGGGATCTTGCCACAACAGGTGCTGTTGTTGTCCTTGGGGGAATAGCTTCTGGGTATCTGGTGGCATGATCCACTACCACCAGAATAAACCTGTGCCCAGAGGCTGTTTGGGGATCAATTGGTCCAACAATGTCAATCCCTACACGTTCAAAGGGAACCCCCACCACAGGTAGTGGTATTAGGGGGGGCCTTTGTGGTGCCACCTGATTTGCCACTGGCTTGGCAGGTGACACAGGAGCGACAAAACTCCTTGGTATCTTCTGACATATGAGGCCAGTGAAAGTGAGGAACAAACCTGTCCCAAGTATTATTCTGGCCAAGATGTCCTGCAAGGGGAATATCATTAGCTAGTGTGAGAAGGAAGCCCCTGAATGCCAAAGGTATGACCAACCTCCTGGTAGCTCCAGGCTTGGGGTCTCTTTCCTCTGAATACAGGAACCCATCATCTCAACAGACTTTGTGGGTCCCACTAGCATTCCCAGCAGCCTCAGCAGCAGCTTGCTGTCTGAGGGGTTCAAAAGAAGGGCAGTCTAACTGCGCCTGCCTCATATCTGCCCTGGAGGGTTCCCCTGTCCCAAGAAACTCCACCTGATCAGGCTCAAGCTCTTCTAGGACAATTTGCTCCTGGGTCTCACAATCAGCTTCCTGTGAATGCTGACCCTCTTCCTGAGGCAAGGGGGAAGGCACTGCCTTAGCCCTACTGCTTCTCCTCCTGGTAGGCAACTGGTCCATTGTTCCAGAATCCAGTGCCAGTTCAGTGTTGCTATTTCTGAACTGTGACCTAGTCACAGCAAGGACATGTGCTGATATCCCTAACATGTCTGCATGGGTCCTATGTTCCACTTATGCCCAAGCTGAAGTCTCCAGGTCATTTCCAAAGAAACATTCTACAGGGAGGTCTGAGCTAACCACAACCTTTTTGAGGCCAGTTACCCCTCCCCAGGAGAAATTAACAATTGTCATACTGTGAGTGGTAGTGACATTGCTAGCATTGGTCACTAGGTAATTTTCACCTAGTATGATCTGTCCAGGGTCCACAAAGCCAGGCGTCACCATTGTGACACTAGCACATGTGTCCCTGTAGGCCTGAGCCACTTTGTCATTAATTAAAGGAGTTTGTCTGTACTTGCCCAAGTTATTGGGACTCACAGTAGAGGACATAATTATGTCCCCATCACAGATCAAAACAGCTTGAGTTGGTATTCTGTCTAGGCTAGAATCCATCTCAGTTCCCAGGGTTAATCCTACTACACCCTTCTGTTGAGAACCACCACTTGGAGCTGAACTAGGGGGAACAGTTGCCTTAGGGGCAATGGTGGCTGAAGCTGTCTCCTTTTTGGCACAATCACTGGTCCAGTGAGTATTTACTTTACAAATCTTGCACCAAGGTTTCTTTGGGCCTTCTTTCTTTTTAGATTGTTGGGAACCCCCACCATTAGAAGCTTTTTGGGGACCTTGAGAAGACTTCTGGTCTTTTGCTTTCTCCCCACCCTTTTGGTCTTGTTTCTTCTGATCACCACCTTGGTTCCGTACCTTCTGCTTCACCCTGATTCTGACCCATTTGTCTGCCTTCTTTCCCGATTCTTGGGGAGAGGTCAGATCAGACTCAACCAGGTGCTGATGCAATAACTGGTTCTGACAGTTGTTAAGAATTTGCTCTCTCATAATCAAATTATACAATCCTGTATAGTCATTGACTTTACTGCTCAGTAACCAGCCCTCCAGAGCCTTAGTTGCACAATCTACAAAATCAGTCCAGTCCTGAGTCTGTGTCTTTTGGGTATACCTGAACAGCAACCTGTACTGCTCAGTGGTTAGGCCAAACCCATCTATTAGAGCACTCTTCAGGACATAGTAATTGTCGGCATCCTCTTCTCTTACAGTGAGGAGCTTGTCTCTATTTGTCTGCAAAGGAGAGCCACAAGATTGCTGCCCATTGACTTTGGGGTACCTGCTGTACTTTGCAAGCCCTCTCCAAGGCAGTTATCCACTTGTGGATGTCATCCTCAATCTGATAGGGAGGGACAATCTTGTTCAGGTTTCTATGGTCGTGAGACCTTTCCGTATCTCTAGGAATTGTGCTGCCCCAGTGGGCTCTAGCCTCTCAACTTTTTCTCTCTTTCAAGAGCCAGGGTCTCTTTTGCAAGGGCAACTTCTTGCCTCTTGATCCTAAGCTTGGCCACTTTCCTCATAGCTTTGTGCTCTCTTCTCTGAGGGGAAGTCATCCTCCTCTGAGCAGAGGCACTGGACCCTACTGAGGAATCAGAATGCTCATAGCCACTGGACTGTGACCTGTGCCTTCTGTTTCCAGTGTTAGGCCTACTGGGGTGAGTGGAGGGGGGCCTGACCTGGCCCTCTCCACTTCCAGTTAGTCCTAGGTTGCCCAGGTCAGCTTTATCAGCTGCATCCTGGTCAGCATCCTCATCAGAGACCAATGGATCATCTCCAGTGGTATTTTCCTCTATTGAGAGATGGCCCCCCTCTCTGCCCCCTTGGCTACCTGGGTATGATGCATTCCCTACATCATAAGCCACTAAGATATCAACCAGGTGGTTAAAGGTTGGACTCTGTCCTTGCCTCAACTTTCTGACTGCACACAGGCTTCTCAGTTCTTGAAAAGTGAATGAGTCATACTTAGAAGGCACCCTCTGGGTTTCTTCTTGAAGAGGTCCACTAGGGCCTGCTTCCAAGGACATTTTCTAGTGAGGTGTGGTGTGTGCACCTACCTACACTAAATGGTTTCCTACTAGAACCTCTCTAGGAGTTGCAATCCGGGTATGCTAAGCCCTTACCACCTACAACTACTAAGTTCAGTCGAACCTATGTATATCTAAGACTTGATTTATATGTACCTACAGGTACCTTGATATGATCTTTCAGATGATATTACAAGATTATTTGGTAAAACAAACTGCAAGATTTTATCCCACCGCTGCCACCAATGTGAGAAGTTAGCCTGGCAAATGATGTCCACTAGTTCTAGTGGGCACCTTGCACCAGTCTAATCGACCCTTATTGATGGTGGTTGTAAATTCAACCTCATAGAAAGCTATCCTAGTGGTAGCATAAACCCGCAGTCTTCAGGCTAAGACTTCAGTAGCCGAGTTAAGCAAGTTGTTTTACCATATATAATCCCTTGAATACCAAATGAAAGGACACCACACTAGGTATATATCATATATATATATATGTATTTAATCTAAACACAACCCCTCTGCAATCTTTATGAGGTCAGAGGTAAAAATACAATACAAGTCACACAATTAATATACGATAAGTTGCACAGTATACATTATGCCCTAGGAGCCTCACAAACCATATACTAAGAAAGTGGTATAAGTACCAAGTGAGAGTTAGAAAGCAGGCCTAGGGCCTGTAGAATCGCTAGGGCTACACTAAACAACCAAAGGTTAGGAAGTAGGAGACCCACGGGAGCCGCGTGCAGTGTATAAACACAGGCGCAGGTTCCCATTGACTTTCAATGGAGATCGTAAAAGATACAAAGTTACAATTTAAGGACACTTCCGGATGAACTAGGATGGAACCCTTTTAAACTAGGACACTTCGAGAGTCAAGTCCTATGGGAGCACCGGAGTACTAGTGTTACCTAATCCAGGGAAGCCGGGTGCAAAGGTGTCTTTTCGTGTCGAGTTTCGTCGTCGTTTTCTATGGAGAGCTGCAAAGAAGTGCTGCAGGCGACTAGAGGAAAAGTGTCCGGGTGGATCCAAGGGTGGATCGGAGATGTGAAGCACCTGAAAGCAGAGGGCACAGAGTCTGGGTCACTAGCCTGTGACCAGGAAGGAACCAGGAAGGAACCAGGCGATGTCGGGTGCTTTAAGGTGAAGGTGAGATTGTCTCTTCAGCCACGAGGTCCAGGATGCATAGACGATGACCAGGAGCTGGATTTGAGCTGTCCCCACAATGGATCTAGACAACTGCGGCAACGGTATCCAGATTGTACCCAACAAGCCTTTGCAACCGCAACCCACGCAGGACGTCAAGATTGGCTCTGTTACAGACCAGCAAGGTCTGTGGTGCTTCTCCTTTTCAGGGAAGCTGGAGCACGCCTGGAGCAACCAGGAAAGCAAGTTAGATTCAAGATGGCATCTTCGGGGGGCTCACTAGCCAATGGGCAAAGAACCGGGAAGATGCATCAAGCTCAAATGCAAAGGCGGTGCCCACGGGACACTCGCAAAGTGTGGGGGCCTGAGCTTTGGTGGAAATGGTGCATGGGGCTGGGGCTTCCTGTACCCCAATGCACAACTTACTGAGACTTCAGGAAAGGAGTGCAGGTAGAAAAATGCAAGATGTCCAAGATGTCCCGTCTCACGTCTCTTGTGTCCGCCACGGGTCTCAGCTTTGCTGCGAATGTGGGTCAGGGTCAGAGAAGTCTGGAAGTCCAGTTCTTGAGTCGCAGAGTCTTCGGGTTCCGAAGGGAGCCTTGAAACTGCAGACGGGCAAAGTTGCTGTTGGTGCCTGTTTGCACAGGGTGGTCACTCCTTGACCACAAGGGAGATGTCTTCTGTCTTCCAGTCAGAATGGAATGTCGAAGGTCCAAGATATGTCTTTCAAAGATTCATCCAGGATAATCTAAAGTCCCAGGGACACAGCTCCTATACTTATACTAAGGATGGGGGCTGGATTACCTGACTAGGTCCCTCCTATGGGTGGACCTGAGAAGGGGGTGGTTACACCCCTTTCCCTTTGTCCAGTTTTGCGCCAGAGCTGGGGCTGGAGTGCCCCAGCAACTGGTTTGAACCGGGCTATGCATGGAGCACCTTGTGTGCCCCAGGCAGTGTCTAGATGCATTCACTGAATGCAGCCCTCCCTGCCCCAATACACAAATCCCATCTGGGGAGGTGCTGGCACCTCCCTGGACAGGAAACCTATTGTCCAGGCCTCTCCTGCCGGAGTTTCCCCCAGAAACAGGAGGTCAGACTCGTGTCTGTGGCAGCAGCATCCATTTTGTGATGCTGAGGCTCTGTTTAACTTTAACTGGGTAAAGCAGTAACATACATGTCTTTTCTCTCTAGAAGGGTGGAATGCTACCCCCGCCGCCAGAATTGGTGGGGGGTAGTATTCCAAAGTGTGTGACACCTTACACGACATGTTTTGATAAAGCCAAACCAAAGTTAGCATTAACCGCGAGGATTATAATCCACTTAAGAGTACATTGTATGGCTATATCATAGAACAGCTATAAGGAGATGGTTCCGAAAGCTGCAGAGGGGCTCAGCTCATGCCAGAGCACCCTCTCACATGAAACCAAGCACTCTGCCTCCAGGATTGTCGAGGCCTACCATAGAAGTGGCTTATAGGTGTATATGTGTCTATATGTAAAGGTAGATATAGGTATACTATATCTAAGTAAGGGGTGATTACACCACCTTACCCAGGCTGTGTGAACAGACCTGTGGTGTCAGTTTGGAAGGCAAACCAGGGGTGGCACAATACATGCTGCAGGCCCTGGTAGGCCTAGGGTGCACCTATGCCCTGGGTACCTATGGTACACTATACAGGGGCTCACAAGATTGACCCAGTAACCAATCTGGTATGCACCTAAAGTGCATGGTATCAATTTAGAGCAAGAACAGCTGGGCTGTGGGTCTGATTAGCAGGCCCACAGCCACACTAAAGTCGAAAAACCAGAGAATCACAGCAAAAAGTTGGGGTGACCATAGGAAGCAGACCCTACGCTCCTACATCCGGATCAATCCGGATTCATGCCACGCCGGAACATGGCCCTTAACTTGCACAGATGGCACGGTATACTGGGCAGGACTCCGACGATTCAGGAGCCAGCTTTACTAGGGTCCTTAGACGCCACCATGGCGTTCTACAGGGTCGAGTGGTCCTACCTATTCGTAGTATTGGGAAAGATGGGCTTTGGACCGTAGTTTGTGGGTTGGGTAACATTGTTATATATGAATCCCCTTGTCAGAGTGGTTGTAAATATTTGCAAATCCAACGACTTCCCCCTTGGTAGGGGCATGAAACAGGGGTGTCCTTTGTCCCCGCTTCTCTTTGCTCTGACCTTGGAGCCCCTGGCGGCGTGGGTTCGGTGGGATAGATCAATACGGGGCCTGCGATGGACATTAGAGTGGGAGGATAAAATTTCACTATATGCGGTTGATATCTTATTTACCTTACTAACCCTAGGGGATCCCTGATCTGTTTCCTTGGGTTTAAATACCTTGGTATCTATGTCACGCTTCACCCAAAGCTACGACACGCTAATAATTTGGGCCCTCCGTTGACTCGGTTTAAGAGAGACGTGGAATGTTGGAAGGCTCTTTCGCTCTCCCTGTTGGGCAGAGCGGTGTTGTTTAAGATGATGGCCCTTCCTCGATTCTTGTATGCACTCCAGAACACAATGGACCTAGTACCGGCATCGTACTTTAACCCCTTGCATGCTGATGACGGCCCCCATCCGTCATGCACTTCGGCGCTCGTGTGCTGATGATGGCTGGGGGCCGTCATAAACCCGCCCACTCGCGATTTTGCCGCACAGGCGCAGAATCATGGCAGCATGCAAAGGGTTAAAGAAATAGAGACCCTCCAGAGGAAGCTTCTGTGGGACGGTAGGCCCCGTATAGCTTTTCCCAAACTCACTCTCCCTTGGTATGATGGGGGGATTGGACTGCCAGATCTTCGGAAATACTACTGGGCCTCCCAGCTGGCGGCAGTCAATCATGTCATCTACGGCCCCCCAGGGGATCCCGGGTATGCAATGGACCGCTGGCAGATACCGGGTGGCGATTTCACCCGGGCTCTATATGCAAGGCCTCGCCGGTTTCCCCTAGCTGGCCCAACGGCACACGCCATACAAGTGTGGCACGAGGCCAACAGACATCTTAAATGGGAGGGAAAACTTCCACTAGCCACTCCCCTGTGGAGTTCGGAGAGGCTTCGGAGTCTGTGGAAGTTCAAGGTTTTTGATAAATGGAATCTTATAGGGATCACGAAGATTAAAGATGTGTGGGGGAGAGATGCAATGCATACATTTGACTCTCTGAAACAACAATACAGACTTCACAATAGTGAGCACTACCGTTACCTCCAGATTAGACATGCTCTCCTTACACATATTCCTAGAGACACCACGCCTCCTGACGCTTCCCCTCTCGAGGACCGAGTTTTGGACGGATACCTACCGGAGAACACTTATCTCTCTGATATACAAAAAATGTATAAATAATATGGGGGACCCGTTGGGACTCATCAGAACACAATGGAACGCAGATGGGGTGGAACTGGATGATGAGGACTGGAAGGAGGCGGTCTCCTTTCTGAAAGTGGTAGCGATTCAGATGAGGCTTAGATTAGTGCAATTGAAAATACTCCATACGTCATACGGGACCCCGTCTGGTTCATATGGGTCGAGTGGAGAGTGCCGGAGGGGGTGTGGAGAGCTCGGCACTTTTATGCATATTTTGTGGCACTGAACGGAGATACGGGACTACTGGGTGGAGATTCACGATGAGGTGCGGGAGGTCATGGGGGTGGAGATCCAACCAGAAGCCTGCAGGTGTATACTAAACGTTTGGGAACCCACAGTCTTAAGTGTCTATGGTAAACAGTGGGTAGCGCTGGCATGTATGATAGCGAATCGAAATATAGCTCTGCTGTGGGGAGCCAGTCAGCCGCCCCGGGTTTCGAAATGGGTGGAAGACTTGGACTGGTGCATGTTTAGGGAAAAGTCGGTATATGTAGCCAGGGGATGTCCGGAGAAGTGGGGGAAGGTTTGGGGGGCCTGGAATAGATACCGTGGAGAGATCTGTGTGCCCCCCGGCGAGACTGACAGAGGCAGAGGAGCAAGAATCTCCATGACCCAAGATTTTCCTATATTGTGTTTAGTGTTCTGTACATATGGGAAAGTAACAATGATCAGTGAGAGAACTGCTACTGTCACCTGATGTTTTTCTTTGTTCTTTTGTTAAATAAAAAGAATTAAAAATAAATAAATAAAAGAGGCGATTGAAGTAGACAAACTATTTATCACCCCAAAAAATAATCTTAAAGTATATATAAGTAAATTCAAGCATTTGCAATACAATAGGTCTCGCATTTATGGGAGACCTATTGCATTGGAAATGGTAGGCATCATGACGGAGGGAGGGAGGGCGGGCGGGCGGGCAGGCGGGGGGATGGAGCGGACAATGGGAGGGGGGGAGAAGGCATGACAACGGGAGTGAGGAGGGAGAAACGCACGACAACAGGAAGGAGGCAGTGAGTTAAAAAAGGCACCAAAGCATGTCGTGCCTGCAGTAGGAGAACCTCATTAAAGAAAATAGTGCTCACAGTCTAAATAACACGTACCATGTAACAACCCAAGTAAAGGGGCCAGTCTCAATGGGAGGTGACAAATGAAGAGGAGGCGGTACTAAGGAGGGACTAACAAGCCTATCAACAAATCAGAAGCCAGCATTTAGGACAGTCAATCACACAAGCCAATGGCAAATATGGGCGGAGCTTCTATTCACCTACTCCTCTGCAATAAGTCTCGCAGAGCAGCGCATGAGCGCTGGCTCTATACTCGACCTAAAAAACAGAGACAAAAGGAAATAAGATGACTGGTCCACGATCAGACAATGCGGTCAAACTGAGATGCCAGAATCTGCAGCCTGTGTCCACTGGCTAAAAGTCAGTAATGTAGTTTTGATTACAAAGATTGCCCTCGTACCAGCAGATTTTTGCACTAACATTCAGACCAAGTACCGGTGCATACTGTCATATTTCTGTTTGTCAGTGCACATATTGGTGCAAACCGGCCAGTGCACTCAATGTAAATCGGCTTTGTTCTGCCTATTTGTATCGTAGTAGACTTGCAACGTGACCCGAAATTTCAAATACCTTAAGTACAGCCTCAGACACTGAAAGGAGAGGTGTCAGTTTCAAAGTAATTATTAATGCCTTGAAGATATTTCAGAAGATAATCAAAGGAGTGATAACATCATATCAAAACTGAAACATATGTCGATTTGTGGGTCTTGGGAAGAATGAGCAGCAGGAAGTAGCGCCTTAGTTTAAGGCGTGTATTCCTGGTGCATGCAGAGATTACAGAGGCACATGGGATTAAGAAGTTTATGCAGGTGACTGGAGATGGTTCTGGAGAGCTCTGAATGGGCTCTGGAGCCTCTAGAAGTGGAACTTCAGAAACCACATCTCCAGCCTGAACCCACTGGGCACCTTAGGCTTAAGGGACTTGTGAAAACTAGCTATTCACACTTGGTTTCGCATGATTATGCCTCAGACAAAGAGCGTGACTGAGGCATTGCTGTCACAGTCCTCATATTGATTCTGATTTTTCAGCATATACCATGGTGTTTAGTCGAGGCCCATAAGTCTCATTGTGTGGTGCTATACAAAACAGTGTAAACGTACAAATGTCTGTCCCCGAAGCTGGATCTTTGGTCGATTCAGATCAATAGTTCTATAACGGGTGCACTTTCCCTTGTTCACACAATCTGCCTCAAAGACCTCCATGCATTGACGGGGAAGGGTATGCTGTGCACAGGGTGCGGTCTCCACTTTGCTGTACATACCAGGACACAACCTTTACAACGCAGTCATTACATCGTAACATCCTTTACATTGCATGTCATGATGAAATGAAATGAAATTATTACGCACTTGTATAGCGCACGACTACCCATAGGCATCTCGGCGCTTGTACGAATACCGCAGAGGAACCCTTCCTGACCTTTCCCTGTGAGGAGCCCACTCCTGGGCACCCCCAAGGTGAAGTCCTCAGCGTTGTTGGGGCCGTTGTAGAGATTAAGCAAGCTATTGCCCAGAGGTGCAGAGTGGGACTCATGATTAGAATAGGCACCGAGGTGAGAATTATCAGGTCGGAGGAAATTGAGCCCGAGACCCGCCGAGGCGGAAATTGAACCCTGGTCCCGGCCAGACTACTGCATCAGGGTCTGCCGCTCTAACCATTGAGCCCCACTTCCCTATTACAACGCAGGCATTACATCGCAAGTCATTACAACACATACCATTACAACGCATAGTACCCTTACACTATCTGACACTTACCCTACTGTTGCACTCATTGTAGCATAGTAATTTTTACCCCTGCACTATCCAACACTTACCCTACTGTTGCACTCACTGGAGTTAGAATAGTAATTTTTACCCTTATACTATTCAACACTTACCATAAATACGATGTAATGGTATGTGTTGTAATGGTATGCATTGTAATGGTATAATGCGATCTAATGGAATGCGTTGTAAAGGTAGTTTCTAAAAATGCGATGTAATGGCTTGCGATGTAAAAGAATGCATTGTAAAGGATGTTGTGATGTAAAAACTGCGTTGTAATGGTATGCATTGTGAATGTATGCGTTGTAACGTCATGCATTCGTACATACCATATCTGCTGCGGGGAATGATCCTTCCACATATTGCCCAGTGTTCGTTCTCCCGTCAGCAGAGGGGTGGCTTCCTCATGTCCCCTTGTGTGAAGGGCTCTGGTGCAGGCAGGGGCCTGTAATGGCAACACAAGCAGTAGCGGCAGAAGCCTTTTCTCCTGAGAGGCAGCTCAAGTTACAGAGGAAGCGGGCGTTTGCCATAAACATTTCAATAAAGAAATAATTTGGCAAGCTGCGCTATCAGAGAGGTGAATCGGGGTGTTGTTACTACTAAAGTAAAAAGCGAGCGCCATGCTTAAACCTAAAGCTCGGTGCCCAATGACGGGACTGGGTTGAGGGACTACTAACCGCCGGTGCAATGTTTGACTGTTGGTTGTTTTGGATGAGCCGAGCATATCAAAAAGAAATGCGTGGTCGCCAACCTGGAACCTAAAGCATGCCGCATGCGTGAAAAAAAATAACACAAATCTACTCTTGAAACAACAGTGCCTGAAAGAAAACCTATTATGGCGTTAAGTTAATAGCGGAGCCGCCATTCTTGAATCAAAAAACATAACATAAGTCAAAGTGGGGCAGAGCAGCTTAAATAATTGTGCAGGAAAGCATGTAGTGCCTGTAATAGGAGAAAGTGATTTCACAAAATAGTGCTCACCTACTTAGAAAGCAGACCATGTAATGCCACAAGTAAATGGTCCAGTCGTAAGGGGAGGTTACAAATGCAGACAAGGCGGTACCAAGGAGGGACTAACAAGCGTATTCACAAATGAACAGCAAGATTTAGCAAGGACAGTAACAGGAGCCAATTAAAAGGATGGGCAGTAAAATGGACAGCGCGGGTATGCCTAACCCTAATACAGCATGCCTCGCAGCAGGGCATGCACTGCCCAGAGTCGACCTAAAAATGCTGGACCGTTGGCCTAAAACACATAAAGGGGGATATCCTATTTTCTCTTCATAAACCCACACCTTGAGGGAGTATTTTAATTTGACTTGCTGTACAAAATAATGTTTATATGGTAATCTCGGCCTTCAGGTCAGAAAGGTTGCTTTCCCTGCTGGCCCCTGATTCTCGACAAGTACCTCTCACACCTGGCTGCGACTGACAGATTTGCAGTTGGCCTCTCCTGACCTAAAGTTGTGGCCTGAGCAGTGTTTTGGGCCCTAATGGGTCGAAAGATGCCACAGGGGGCACCAGTGTAGGCCTGTTCTTCCTTTTTGAGGAATGAAGCACATTATCTCGGAAAGGTTGTGTTTTTTAGAGTTTAAAGTGCAGCTCACAATGGACACTGGCTGGAATTAAAAAGTGTGTATGTGTACAACTGCATGATATGGGTTATGAAACAGTTTTTGTTGACAATCCTGTCCCAGCATTGTAGAGGCACTGGCTATGAACACTTTGAATTGAATTGAGCGAGAAATAATGAACTACATGAACCATCATGCAAGAGGTAATTACGTTGGGGCGTGTCCGGTGCGCTCCCACCCCCCTAAAAGTATACAATTCTTGTGAGCTGACGAGCTCGGGAGCCTGCGCCTTCATGCTGTGAGTGGAACTGGTCCTGAGAGATGAGGCAGCACGCCCTGCAACCTATGAACTTTGCTTTTTTCCCTACTGACGATTGAGGAATCATGAAACACGTGTCTAGGGATACGAATTGAAACTAATAATACAGCACTGGCTATGAACACTTTGAATTGAATTGAGCGAGAAATAATGAACTACATGAACCATCATGCAAGAGGTAATTACGTTGGGGCGTGTCTGGTGCGCTCCCACCCCCCTAAAAGTATAAAATTCTTGTGAGCTGACGAGCTCGGGAGCCTGCGCCTTCATGCTGTGAGTGGAACTGGTCCTGAGAGATGAGGCAGCACGCCCTGCAACCTATGAACTTTGCTTTTTTCCCTACTGACGATTGAGGAATCATGAAACACGTGTCTAGGGATACGAATTGAAACTAATAATACAGCACTGACTATGAACACTTTGAATTGAATTGAGCGAGAAATAATGAACTACATGAACCATCATGCAAGAGATAATTACGTTGGGGCGTGTCTGGTGCGCTCCCACCCCCCTAAAAGTATAAAATTCTTGTGAGCTGACGAGCTCGGGAGCCTGCGCCTTCATGCTGTGAGTGGAATTGGTCCTGAGAGATGAGGCAGCACGCCCTGCAACCTATGAACTTTGCTTTTTTCCCTACTGACGATTGAGGAATCATGAAACACGTGTCTAGGGATACGAATTGAAACTAATAATATAGCACTGGCTATGAACACTTTGAATTGAATTGAGCGAGAAATAATGAACTACATGAACCATCATGCAAGAGGTAATTACGTTGGGGCATGTCTGGTGCGCTCCCACCCCCCTAAAAGTATAAAATTCTTGTGAGCTGACGAGCTCGGGAGCCTGCGCCTTCATGCTGTGAGTTGAACTGGTCCTGAGAGATGAGGCAGCACGCCCTGCAACCTATGAACTTTGCTTTTTTCCCTACTGACGATTGAGGAATCATGAAACACGTGTCTAGGGATACGAATTGAAACTAATAATATAGCACTGGCTATGAACACTTTGAATTGAATTGAGCGAGAAATAATGAACTACATGAACCATCATGCAAGAGGTAATTACGTTGGGGCGTGTCTGGTGCGCTCCCACCCCCCTAAAAGTATAAAATTCTTGTGAGCTGACGAGCTCGGGAGCCTGCGCCTTCATGCTGTGAGTGGAACTGGTCCTGAGAGATGAGGCAGCACGCCCTGCAACCTATGAACTTTGCTTTTTTCCCTACTGACGATTGAGGAATCATGAAACACGTGTCTAGGGATACGAATTGAAACTAATAATACAGCACTGGCTATGAACACTTTGAATTGAATTGAGCGAGAAATAATGAACTACATGAACCATCATGCAAGAGGTAATTACGTTGGGGCGTGTCTGGTGCGCTCCCACCCCCCCTAAAAGTATAATAAGATCCATGTGCAAATAAGCAGAACGTGATCTCCAAGACCTAGCATATGGTAGAGGTTTCAAAAAAGTCATCCTATTCAGAGTTCTATTGTAATTAAGATGGGGCTCACTGAAGGCAACCACTGGTGGCCTATTATTTAATATATAAGGTCATTGCAGTAATCAAGAAACAGCAATCGAACAATTTACGCTTCGTTGTTCCTATCCCAGGCAAAAGATATAACATTTATATATTAAAATATACACATGGAAAAAAGTCCGTTCTAAAGTGAGGTATCCATATTCTGAGAACTGGAGAAAAATTATTCTACGTAAATGTTCACAGTCCGCCTAAACCAGAAAGTTGGATAACTGCAAAGTGGTAAGAAAACCTCTAAGCAAATAAAAAATAAACAGCGTGTTGCCACCGCAGGGGATTCGAGATGGCACTCTGCAGAACAAATCATTGATGCACGTAAAATGGTGGTAATCAGTAACAGAGATCAGTCTAAGGTTAACTATTGGGTCTTTTTAGCCTGGTTCTTTGTAATAAACTTTAATTGGAGGGTGCTAGCTTTACAAATTGAAGCAGCAGCTACTTATTATTATTTTTTTAAAGATTAGATTGTTGTGACCACCTATGGCGGTTACCTTATTTTCCAGTGATTTTAATGTTTAGAGCTGTGTTCTCTGGATTCAAGGCCGCAATGATACCCTGCTTGCAGGTCCGGACTCCAAGTTTGTTCCACTCAGGCCTCAGTTTTGATCTACGCAAGTCCAACAGTGCTGGGCAGATTCAGATTTCAGTCCGAAATATTCCTGGCATTTTTACGGACAACCCGAAGTACATATCCAACTTTAGCTACATTGGGACCACATGCTCTAGGCATTGGCTTGTACTAGGCATAGACATAGTCACAGAAACACTAAAATCCTTAGAAATAGAAATTAGTGACATACTGAAACAGATTAACGATTCAGACCCAACCACAGAGTGCAAGAAACTGCTTGACCAAGTTGAAAAGACTGTGGCAGATTTTCACCGGATTGAACAAAATAAGAAAGCAAACAAAATCAAGAAAGACATCAAGACATATAATATTGAAAACACCTACCCCTACCTACATAAAGACTTTTATACTAACAGGCCATACTTTAACCCAACTAGTAGACCCTGGGGTAGATACAACAAACGTCAGAACATAGTAGGTTTCTCTGATACCTCTGAGGATTCCTCTGATAGTTCAGACCCAGGTGAAGGAGGCAGCAATCCCCGACGAGGCGGGGGTGCCTAGTCCAATTTTTTATCTAGAGGCCAACCAAACACCCCCCAAAGAGGACGGGTAAAGAAACCACAACGATGGTTCAATGCCCCGGGCAAACGCAAAACGAGGAACAATTTCTACCAGAGGTAGAAAATAGCGCAAATACCGACTCCACTTTGCACGCCCCGCAAACCTCTCCACCTGAAATAATACCAATTTTCAACTTATCCAAGCACACATTACTGGACCCTGAACTTGAACTCCTGAAGAAAGGCTTATCCTTCGTACCTACTGTCTGTCCTAATTTCATGGAATTGCAAACGGAACTACTGAGATTCTGCAGATTGATCCGTCTCAAAGCTTTCTTTCAACTACACCCCTCACCTTCCATTAACTCAAACACACCCTTCCGCCCACCGTCCACATTCCTCCCAACTGCCACTATGATTCCATCGGAAATCATAACATTTGAAAAATTAGTCCAAAAAGATCTGTGTGACTTAGAGAAGAAAAAGCTGTACATTCCATATAACATTTCCCGGCAGGAGAAAGATGCTATAAGCACATTGAAGAGCAACTCATCGCTCCTAATAAAGAGTGCGGACAAAGGAGGAGGAATTGTACTCCAGGACATTGACTCCTATAAAGGCGAAGTCCTTCGCCAACTTGCAAACACAGATCACTACCAAAGACTACCCGGAAATCCAACCAAAGATATCCAGGATATCATACTGAAACTTACATCGGACGCATGTGCCGATGGCTACCTGAGTAAAAAGGAATATATCTTCCTTAATGTAAAAAGTCCCCGACTACCAGTTATATATACTCTTCCCAAGGTTCACAAGAACATTGACAAACCCCCAGGCAGACCAATTGTCTCAGCCTGTGGTTCGATTCTGGAACCGTTAGGTGCATATGTAGACTTCTTCATAAAAGACTTTGTGCCATCTACAGCCTGCTACATAAGGGACAGCATGGCGATGATCAACTTGGTAGAACACTATCCCTTTGACCCAGCAGTTAACACACTCTGCACCATGGATGTAGAGTCGCTGTACACAAACATCCCCAGACAGCGGCTCTTAGTCATCCAGAAAACTCTTGACTCTCGCCCTCGTCCACACAGGGTCCCTACTCTTTTTATCCTCCAGCTGCATGAGTTATGCCTATCCAGAAACTTCTTTACTTTTGATAACGCATACTACCAGCAAATAAAGGGTACATCCATGGGGGCAATTTTTGCCCCTAACCTGGCTATTCTGTTTATGGACGTGCTAGAGACTGGTTCAATCCTGACGGATGGGAACCCATTTCTATCGGGAATAGCACTCTGGCGTCGTTATATAGACGACATTTTTCTGATCTGGAACCTTGACATTGCCACACTGAACTTGTTCCTCCACTGGCTTAACAATAATTGCGCAGACCTTACCTTTACTCTTGCTCATGACAAAACACAAATTGCCTTCCTGGATATGACTATCTATCACAATGAAGGCGAGTTGTTAACACACCTTTACAGAAAGCCCACAGAACGGAACACTCTCCTAAGCTATAACAGCAACCACCTGAGTTCAATTAACCTAGAAAGACCTTTGTTTGCCTTCCGAAAAAGTAAGAAACTGAGAGATCACTTGGTTAGAGCAGCCTTACCAGCCCCTACACCCAAAGCAATCATTGAATCTAACTGGGGTTTACCACCACTGTTGGGCCATGTGAAATTTGGTTGTTGCAATGTTTGTGATTTCACAATTGAGGCGCGTAATTTCTGTCACAATGGCTTTACTGTTGAAATGAAATCTTTCACTAATTGTAACACCAACAATGTCATTTACGTAATACTCTGCCCTTGCCCTAAAATGTATGTGAGCCAAACTACTCAAAAGGCAAAGACCCGCATCTGCCAACACAGGAGCCGCATCAGGTGTGGGACTCCTAATGCCCCATTGGTTGAGCATTTCCCAGAACTAAACCACACCGCTGACGACATCAAGTGGACAATCCTTAAAGCCGTGAAGTTGCCACAAAGGGGCGGCAACTTAGCCCAACTGCTGAACCGAGAGGAATTGAAGACCATAATCCAGTTCAACACCATCCAGACAGGATTAAATAGAAGTGAGGACTGGACAACTCTTCTATAGCAGATGGACTGTATAACACTCCTCAAAGACATTGCTCACTCTTAACTCAAGAAAAGCTGGGGTGCCTAGCAAACCAACACTGTACCTTGTCCAGCCCGAGTCACGCCACAGAATGCCTGCAACAGAGCTGGCTCAGAGCCCTTGTGTACAATGCTTAAATGTAATTTGTCACCATTGCACTAAAGTCACTTGCGCCGCCCTTAACACTCACCATTGATACATGAGACTGTGGTCCATCGCCTAACCTTGCTCCATGGCTCATTGAATACAAGGCACCTGATAACCAACTAGCAATCGCCTAAATTCAATATAAGTATCCCATAGATTGTTCCCACAGTCATGTATTTAAGTGCGAACTAATAACTGTATGTCCCAAGCAGTTCTAACATGTTACATTCACTTGCGCCGTAATTTTATTAATTACCAGAGCACCACTAGTGCCACGGACCCCAACCACTCACTCACGCACTTGTGCGACAAGCTAATTTCTCCCTCAACATCCCCTTATGCACTACTTTTCCAAGCTCTGGGACCACTACAAGATGGCCGCTATACCGCTCAAAGTCTCCCCGGGCCCTCCATACGCCTCCATCACGTGCTCCGGGTTGCGATCACATGACCCGGCAGCTCAAAACCAACATGGCCCCTGTCAAACCTTAGGCTCCCCATCAAGCGCGGGACCCATAGCGAACCCGCATGCGGCTCGCTTGCATCCATACATCGTTCTATATCCTGGTAAGTCACTATCTCGTAGGCTCACCGCTCCCCCATCTAGAAAGTCCTGAATTTAACCCACGCTGTCCTCTCTCCCCAGCGGATCGTTTGATTCTATCGACCGCCCTTCAAACCTTAGGCTCCCTATCAAGCGTGGAACCCATAGCGAACCCGCATGCGGCTCGCCTGCATCCAGACCTCGTTCTATATCCTGGTAAGTCACTATCTCGTAGGCTCACCGCTCCCCCGCCTAGACAGTCCTGAATCTAACCCACGCTGCCCTCTCTCCCCAGCGGATCGTTTGATTCTATCGACCGCCCCTCAACCTGAAGGCTCCTGAACCAGTACGGCTGCCCTACCTCGAAACACCGCCAGTCCCCATTCCACTTGAGCCCACGGTATGTCTTGCTTATTCTCCCAGACACTATGCAATTCCACGCCCTCGCAGTCTCCTTAATTAATTCCTCCCATTGCAGCACCACCAGCGTTATCACACGCTCTGCCTCTCCAGGAGCCGTTCCGTATGAGCTATCCCAGCCCTGTCAGCACAGACAGTGGTCCCGTACCCCTTGGCCGTATCCCAGCAACTGTGGAGGTAAGCACTTGCCCCAATCCGCGCGCTCGCTGATTACAAGCTCACTTCCACAGCCATCCGGAGTAATGCCAGTGGGAACTCCCCTTACCTAGATCATTAACCCATTTTAATTGTCCACTGAGCACGCCAGCCCCCGCAGCACGCAACACCTCCCTGCTCACCGTCTGGCTGGATTTGCCATTATCTGCACATGCTCATGCCGGCACCACTTAACACCGGCTAGTGGAAGCTCCCCGTGCATAGACTCTTAACTCAATTTTACTTGTCCACCGAGTGCTAGCCCCCGCAGCACGCAACACCTCCTTGCTCACAGTCAGGCTGGAATTCCCTCAACCGTTGCCATATTTTGCACACGGTCATGCTGGCCCCCTCCTCACCACCACGCAACACCTCCCTGCTCACCGTCAGACTGGAATTCTCCAAACCATTGCCATAACTTGCATATGGTCACGCTGGCTCCCTCCTCACATCCACGGAGGCCCTTGCTAGTCACCATCAGGATTAAACCTCCGCGCCGGAAAATGCACTGGGCACCACTGTTTTTAATTCAAATAGCACGCCTCTTGGCAGCACTTCATCACTGCGAATCCGAATGTTGTGAATACAGTGAAAAACGCGGCCTTGTTGACCTCTTCCAACTTTTCCGAAACCAAACCTAAACCACATTGTTTTTCTGTTCTTTTTCCCGGTTTTCCTCCCCAACAGGCGTATATATTGTTTAACCAGGCAATTAATTTGTTAAGTCCTGAAGATGATCCCCTTGTAACTAGAGCACGGTATCGAAACGTCGACTCCTTCTAGTAGACATACGTGTGACCATTGTATATTACTGTTTGTATGTGCTACTCTGGGAATCACTGATAACATTGATTCAAACAGTGCCCAGATCGCTCACTCTTTTTGCCTGAAGAACCCTCCTTTCCTACTACTTTCCCTTTCATTTTTTCTTACCTCTCCAGTACGGTACAGGACTGTGCCTTACTGCAATAAACTGTTTATTGCTTAATGTATCTAAACTCTAACACTTGATCGGATTTATAATAAATTCCCTGTCCGGCTGGGCAAAGGAAAAATATATAGCAGCCTATTGTGGTCTATATAGTATCAATTTGTAATTGTGTTTAGCTTAGGACCCTTGTTTCTTTAAATGGGCAGATTCATACCACATGAACCAGAGATTCCTCTGATTCTCCACAGCCCCTACACATCACTTTGTCGCCTGAGGTACGCCGTACGCTGCCAGGTAGGAATGTGTTTTAAAGAATGCCACTCACCCAGCCTAAGCGCCAAAAATCTCTGTTTTAAATGTAAAGATTATGTGCAAGCAAGGTGAGGCAAAGGTGACACCGACTGATGAGATCTAATTACTGCCCATGCATGCTTTCATTTAGCTAAAATCTCTCAGTCAGAAACTGGAGCACACTTGAGTTCGCTTCTTGGTGCTTACTTTAAAGGCTTCTTTACTTGGGTTGAGAGCCTGCAGTTCATTTGCTGATAATTTCAGCAGGCATTCATTAAAAAAATGGTGGTCTACGCGTTTCGAACACGTTCTGCCGGTAGCGCAGCAATAGAGAGAGCCAGAGAGAGGAATGCAGAAGCAGCTGCAACGTGTCAAAAGGCTGTGATCGAATTTAGCCGAGGGATTAAAGTTTGCCCGCAAGATGCACTGCGCCCGGCGGCGTTAAAGTTGGAGACGTCGCAGGAAATCATTTCACAATGAAAGATACGTATAGAGAGTAACAGTTATCCACATCACGGCATTGAAGTGACCAATGTTTTCAAAGCTTACATCTCTGTAGAAAATTTCGACTTTTGGCGAGAGCTAAATTGTGTCTTTTGGTCCTGATGAGAACCCCGGAAACATCCGGGTTCGAAACGCGTAGACCCCCATTTTTTACCAAACAATTGTGTGCTTAAATAAGGATGGTCGTGTTGTGCCCTTGGAAATCATTTTTGTATAAAATTGTGAATATTTCAAGAGGAAACAGGTTGCACAACCAATTAGGATATTAACTGTTGCTTCGTTTGGTCTTACCACATGGATCCACCAGCCTGAGATTAAACCCAGGACCCAAGGGGCAGACATAGTTTTGTGTGCAGGTTGTTAGTTTTGGGTGAATGAGGACTGTGGTATGAATGATTGAGTTTGACTGAGAGTGAATTGAATTGGTGACTGTGTTGGAAAATTATTATTTTCCCTTCTTTTTTCTGCATTTTTGTCGTGGTTATGTTTGAGAAGATAAATATTGTGTTGTATACGAAGTACTATTGTGTCTTTTTATAAATGACAAATAAAAAAGAACAGGTGTTAATGACATAATAGCGCACGGTTGCATTGATTCATTGAGCTTGCGTCGGGTAACTAAGAATTAGAAATGGTTATCAGTATTTGCAGGGGTTTTGTTTTCATTGTATACCGTAACAGCCTGTGCTATGTTACAAGGAAAAGCACTGTGGCGGGAGCCTTTTTTTGCAAAGGTCACTTTTCAGATAATGACACCTTGCTGCATACGTGCACATAGACATAATGCACTTATCATTTCTGCTAGTAAAGTTTCATAAACACGCACTCCCTTATAATATTATACCACACTATAATACATTTTGAACAGGAAAAGACAGCACATTGCTGTCAAATGTGCCCATACTCAAGCCAGTCACACGTAAAGATAAGTTGCACAGTGAAAAGTTAAAGTACGTTTAAATTGCTATGCAAACCTTGAAGTATCGCTATTTTAACAGCGATGAAAACGGCATAGACTTGTTACGGTTGCAGCATTAGCAAATACATAGCAATCACAGTGCAAAGGCTCTGTTATCACTTGGGCCTCAGTCTCAGTGTCACTGAAGCCAACACTTTGAAGCATTTTTCACATTTACAGTGCTGGCATTTTCCACCACCTTTACACAGTCCATAGGAACCCATGTTATGAGATTTTGGGCCTAAAATGTGTTGAACTGTTATTTTGTATGGGGAATACTAATTATAATGCAAGCAAAGAAAAGTCTTACTTATCTTGTTTTTTTAGATCCTTAGATGTGGTATCTAGGAATACCACCCCAGTACTCAAAGTAATCCAAAAGTAACTGAAAAATATTCTAAAAGTAATTACTGTGTAATCCATACAGTTTTTTAAAGTGATGCCAACCTATAACAATTGCAAATCCATCCACAATTACATTTCTGTGTAAAGGTTTACAATTGAAAGCATATTTTACCTACCTGTACCAAGTCCTGCTTGGTTCTAGAAATAAAATGCAAGTATACCTTTTTTATACCTACTCAATTGCTCTGGATTCTGTCTCTCAGTGTCTGCTATCAAACTTGATTGAGTGACTACAATAAATGCTTAACACACTCTCTGGCTAGGCCTAACTGCTCGCCCACACTACCACAAAGAGAGCTGCTAGTTCTTACCTAATTTAGCCTCTGCTACACCTCTGGGGACTCCCATGGCTCTGTGCACACTATACCTTACTTTGATGTAGTATATGCAGAGCCAGCTTCCTACATACTGGGTATAAGGAGACGGTAGTACTTTAATACAGCAGGAGTGCTTTTTCACAGGCCAGCCGCAGTGCAGTGCTTTGGTCACTGTAATTGAGGAGGCCTACAATTATAGGGCAGGGGGAGCGTCATCGGGGGACTGCGGGCCCAGGGATCTGTGCGCCCACTCCATGACGGAGGTGGAGGTGAACGTCTCCAGGACCAAAAAGTTCGGTGAGTAGGGACTCAACAAACAGGGGAACCCATGTTTGTCGTTTCCCCATTGTCCGTTATCGGTATGTTATTGTGTCACAATCTGGCCTCCAAGTCTTCATTCTTGATAGCAACGGCTTTGAGGAGGCACTCTGTTTTCTCCAGGTGGTGTACCATGGTGTTCGAAGTGTCCTTGCCCCCGGACAATCGCTCCTCCATCACATCCAGGCACTGTCTGTGCTGCTCCAGGTATTCCCCCATATGACCAAGATTAGAGACCGGGGAGTCAGGCAGGTATCCATAGTGCCAAAATCTGCCTGCAACTCCACCACGATCGCTGCAGCGCCCTCCAGAGAGTCCAGGGGGCACGTAGGATTGCTGGGCTCTTCAGTGTCTGATGATGTCCCTGAGCGTTCCATGGTTTTGGAGGGTTCAAATGTTTGTCTCCTTTGTTTGGGGTCACCGCAATCCATATCTAGGCTGCAGTAATACACACGGTAGGGGGGTCCAAGAAGCAAAGGCTGCTGTGGGAGAGGCAGTCAATGTTGGCCTAGCAACAGTCAGAGAAAAGGTCAGTGAAAGGGATCCATCCGGTGGAGAATGAAAGGACCAGCACTCTACGGACCAGCAAGAGCAAGATGGGGGCTGTTGTGTAGAGTGGGAGGCCAATACAGAAAGCAGTTGGTGAGCATAGAGGTGTCCAAGATGGGCGGTCAAATGGGGGAAAGGCCTCCAACAGGCAGCCCCCACCACCATCTCCGCTCAGGCATCGAGATGAGGTTAGGTAACTCGCAACTATCCCTAGGTTGCTCCACAGGCACAGTGCGGGCCTAGGAGACTCAGAGAAAGACTCCGGCCAGGCGCAGGCAATGGCAAGAGCAGGAATCAGTCTCACTGCCCCATGATTGCACCCCCGCCAACCGGGGGGGGGGGGCTGGAGAGGCTAACATCCCTGCTGCGCGGGGTGTTATAAGTTGGGGTTGCGCCAACAGGATCCCCACCCAGCGTTTGAAGAGGGAAAGGCCACCGGGGGAGGGAAAGCCAATACCCACTCACTGTGGGGCCCCTGTCCAAGCCAGGTGTTGACAGCCACCACTTGTGCCAAAGAGAAGGGAGGGGAGAGTTGCACGGCACCAGTCTGCGGGCCGCAGATCCGGCTGCAGCTGCCCTGTAGGAGTCAAAGCGAGGCGGGCCCAACCGCTCGCTTGAAGCATCAGGAAATGACGGACTGCGCACTCCTCGACTGGGCCTCTCCACGTCCCCCAGGCATGGCCCTCAGGGAGCCGCAGTATAGAGCAGGGCCCATCTAGACTGCAGCAGCGAGGTTCAGCTGGACCCCAAACGGGACACAGGCGACCCTCTGGCAGTCTGTCGTAGTGAGGGGGGAGAACAGGGCCTAGCGGGGAATCCACTACCCCGGCCTCAGGCTCACCCATGGCTCTGGTCACTGCAGGGCCTATGAGGCGAGCGGGGCCCTTCACCTCTCCCCAAGCAATGGCGGCGAGATCAGGCTAGGCAGTTCACAGTGATCCAGCTCAGGAAGCTACCGCAGTGTCCGGGGGGGTCGAAGGGGTTCCTTCTGTGCCCCATTGTGCGGATAGGAGCAGATGTGGACTGCTTATCCGTCAGGATATGGGCATCGGCTCCAGATCTTCAGAGATACGTGGCCATGCTGGTCGCCGGCTTAGCAAAACCCCCCCAACAAAACAACATATTAATAACATCAACATAACATTTATAAAATCATGTCACATTTCCCACCCACAGTTAAAATATAAATAAAACTTGTGATTTTGTAGCTTTAGATTTCTGGCCAAATCCACATAATAACAATTAGTAATCTGCCTGAAATTAAATGAAACTAATTACAAAATGCCTACAAAAAAATGTGAAAGTAGAAAAAAATGCACTGGAAATCCCTTAAATCACTCCACAGTCTGTAGCTCCCATAACAAAATCTGAAAAAAGATTTTAAAAAAGAACCACTCCAGGAAACACGACAAAGAAGGCAATCGATATTGAAAAATTGGTTCATAATAAACCAAAACAGATTTCATTTAAAAAATGAATAACAGAACCTTCAACTTCCCATTGACCGCTCCGAAACGCAAACCTGTAACAGAAAAATGCACTCTGCCGTACAAAACAGTACATTCACAAATACATTTATACATACATTTAAGTATAGAAACACATTTCCCAACACATATGTTAAACATAACATAACCATACATTAACATTTCATAGAAAAAAATTGATAAAATGGCACAATACAAAATAGTATCAAAAACTCAATAAATACAAAAAAATATCTTTAACACACCCAACTTTTACACAATTTTTCTATATCACCCCTATCCGAAAAACCCATAAAACAACTAAAAAGTGACTTACCTGCTCTGCAGCACCCAACTGTGACTTCCTCCTTCTAAACAAAACCCAAAATAACACCATGAGAGTGCAAAAATAGCTAGCTGTAAGGAAAAATGGCCGCCTAATGAAGGTAAAAAATAGATTATCTCCCCATAGGAATCAATGGAAAAAATAGTACAAATGTTCAGAAAATGTAAAAATAAATGTTAGACATTTTGTAAAATATTTTACATGTAAAAAATGTTGTAACAAATATTACAAAAACTGTAAAGTACATATTAAATAATAGTATGACATATATACAATTATTTAATGTATATTAATAATATGGTTAAACAACACAAAGGGGCCGATTCCGATCTTGCTTGGAAGAACTCCTGACGGCATCCGTCAGGAGCGAGTCCGAGTAATACACGCGATTTCTGGGTCAATCTTACAGCTGTATGAGCGAGCAAGTGCTATGCGAAAACCGTCTCGCGCTCCGAGCAACTCTTCCACGTCAGCAAGCCCCTCTGGATAACTCTGCCATGGCCGACGCCCACAGCGCAACGGGGTGGATTCCCGGACGACCCAGTACAATGTGTGAGTCGAGCAAACGGATCGAGTTGGAGCCTCTGAATCAAAAAAGCTCTGGAAAGTGGACTTTGAGGGTCCATAGCGGCCCCCCTTTGACCTCGGGCCCTATGACTCGATCATTGGGGGGGTCCCAAGGGTCCCCCCTACACATGCATGCACGGTGCAGGTGGGCCCGAGGCGTCCCCGCGACAGGGATTGCCCTTGTCCGAGACATGCTTTTTTGTCTATGGGAGCCTATGTACGCAACTTACACCAGGCTCCCATGAGCTTCAATGGGGGTCCAAGTGACCTGAGTCCATCAGCGCTGCAGCGCATCGTACTCTGTCGCTAGGAGCCCAGGAGCCCGAGTCACTCGGAAAGCTCTACCTGGTGTGAGTCGACCATAGGGCATTCCAAGCCAGATCGGAATCGGCCCCAAAATGTATATAAAACAGTTAAATAGCAAAAATTGAAAAAACAATTTTTTTTCAGTTTTTTTTACAAGTTAAAAAATATGTGATGTATTTACATGAATTTTTTTAACCATTTTATTAATAAATGTACTTGACAACTACTAAAATTGTGCAATAAATGTTATTCGTTAAAAACAAAAATCTAAATAATATGTGTGTGATTTATTCATTATACTTAATGACATATAAATAATAATAGTACAAAAATAAAACTTTATCTTTCATGTCTAATCCACAGAAACTCGGAGAAGGCATTCGGACCAACTCCTTGTTGGGATCGTTTCTGACCGACTGGGTCGGGAAGTCCAACCGACTGATTATGATGGTTCCGTTCGGTCAGACTCCCATTGATTTCAATAGGAGCCTGTGTTATGACCGACAACACAGGGGTGGTTGCGGAAAACCCTGCACCCTGTGGTGGGTACCCCTAGGTGCCTGCCACACTGTGGACGGTTTGAAAGAAGGGTCCCATGGGTACCCCGACAGGCCCCAACCGGAGGCCTCCGGGTGAAGGGGGGCCTAATACAGGACCCAAAGTCGGAAATGTTGTCTGAATCCAACATTGTAATCAGTCAGTCAGAGATACTGTCCATTGAGGTGTACAAATGAATCTCTGAATGCTGGTCGGACCAGAGTCGGAATGACCGGACGGTTTCCTTCTATGGTAATCGGTCGGTCAGAAATGTTTCTGAATCGGTCGGAAAAATGGGTTCCGACACAGGTTAGGAAAATCCAAATTACATTTGAAGTCTTTCCGACCAACCTCGTAATGAGGTCCTAAATTTATAAGATTTAACAATATAAACCAACTCTATTCCCGTTCCACTACAAACCAACTCAGGGAAGGTGTTGGATACTAAAGGGGTGACATTCAATTCAATTCAATAAACTTTATTCAATCTATAACAATAGACCATAAATGTACAACAGGAAAAAAAATGAAAAATACGATACAGTACAAAACAAAGAAGCGAGTTCCATTATGATGAAAGGATGATTAACATTTTGTGCATTTCCTGATAAAATCCGAAAAGATGGGTCAAAGGAAAAAATCCTGTTTACGATCTTGTGTGCAATTTTTATCCACCCAAATTTCTCTACAGACACCAGACGACATTAAAAAGCTATGTACAACAATAACAAATTCCAATACAAACCAACTCAGGGAAGGTGTTGGACACTAAAGGGGTGACATTCACTAGTCCCACTCCACCACAAACCAACTCAGAAAAAGTGCTGGACACTAAAGGGGTGACATTTACTATTCCCACTCCAATACAAAGTTACTCAGGGAAGGGGTTTGACAGTATTTATCTATTTATTTATTAACAGTATTTATTGAGCGTATGGCTACTCAAATTGGGCTTCCCACCTCTAACCATCCCTGCTGGAGAACAGACCAATTAAGTAAACAAGTAAGTTTTCAGTTGCTTCCTAAAGTCTGACTGCTGACATCCCTTCAGTCCAACTGCCGCATTATGATGCTGGTGGTCGAACCCACAGCTGTTGGACGACAGAGGAGCCCATCTGCTAGTATCAGAGATCCCGACAGAGTGGTGGTTGGAGCATCGTCCCAGCATGGCAGCAGTGCTGAGGCAGGCACCGCCATCTGATTTACAATATCCCTTTCCAACAGCCTTTTCATCGCGGTAACACAGCCAAAAAAAGGTTGTCCGAAAAAATATTGGGGGCACCAAACAGGGCCTTCGTCTGTCGTAGGCCACTGAAAAGTGGCCCTGGGGGCACATGTAGTGCCCCTACTCAACTCCGTATACTGTGTGCCATGCGGCATATGAGGTGCTGCACGGTGGAGCCATGTGCTGCGGCCTTTCCCATGCTGCAGCATGCCCCCACTGTGGTTCCAATGCGTTTCCAACCGCAAGCCCAGCAGTTGCATCGAAATACAGTGGTCGGACCACTTGCAAGCTTGTCAGCAGTCTCCTGACTTCCGCAATTGCAGCTGGCGGTCCGACCAACTGCCATTGTAATGAGGGCCTAAGTCTCAGACAGAACTCGGAGAAGGTGTTGGACAGTAAAGGGGTGATATTTACTATTCCCACTCCCCAATAAACAAATGTGGGGAAGGTGTTGGACACTAAGCGGGGGACATTCACTGTTCCCACTCCACTACAAAACCAACTCAAGGTAGGTGTTAAACACTAAAGGGGTTGCATCCACTATTTCCACTGCAATGTAAACAGACTTAAGAAACATATACCACAACAAAATATACAAATTAAATAATTCCAAATCGAAATAAATATCCTTAACAACATTATTTAAAATAAATACATAATACTTAATTTATATTACATATTATCCTATTCAATTTTCTTTCCATTTTAAACTTTCATATAACACTACTATTAAATATGAATATAAAATTAAAATAATATTTTTACAAATGTACAAAACTATTTTCCAAATATTTTAAAATGATGTTCTAGTACGCATACATTTTAAAAAAAATACTACATTTTAAAAATATATTCTTTTACTAATAAAACTTTCATTATTTTTAAATTTAACAATCATTTTTTTTAATTTTCAGATTCCAACATCTTTTTATATAAATTCAGAAAAAAGTTCAAACATTTATTTTGCAACAAAAATGCTCTCATAATTAAACATAAAAATAACTACATTTCTTATATATTTGTAATTAAAATATTTTCTTGAAACACTAATATTTAATAAGTTAATTCTACTTTTTTCCAAATACATTTTTTCACATTAAATATTTTTCTTAAAATTATAAAATTATTTAAAACAAATAACATTAATGAAACAATTTTAACACTAAAACAATATTTAACTTCTAACTTAAAAAGTATAAATAATTTTTAAAAATCTCCCCCCCACTTATCCACTATAAACCCAATATCACACTACTAAAAAAATTCTAACTATCAAACAACATTAGAACATTTTATAGTTATAGTTAGGATTGATTTCCATAGGGAAATCGCAACATTCTATTGGGAATAACTTTGCCGCCGGTTGAGGAATCTGCCTGAAGTTTTCAGCAACTTTGCCTCGCGGCGCTCCGCTCCTTCCCTGAAAAGTTGGGGGGGATTCGTCAAGTGGGGGCCGAGATAAAAGGGGGGTCCCAAAACGTGTTTTCCCCATGTTAATTTCCATAGGGCGGTCAGTCGGTCGCACTTTTAGCTCGAACGGCTGAATGGATTTTCACCAAACTTGGCAAAATTGTAGGGACTGGTAGCCCGATGTACCTTTGCTATGTCTCAAGATATGTGCTCCAGAGGATTTTGAGTAATTTAGGTGCAAAAAAATTTATATATCTATGGCAGCGCCCCGGTACGCGCACCGGGGAGCGCTCCGGGCGCGCCACGCGACTTGCTCACGGAAAGCTGATTGGCTATCGGGTGTCTAAACATTCGAAACAGTCCGCAGCGGCCGCCATCTTGTGTCTCGGTAGGATCGAAACACAAGAGGTGGCAAAAAACAAAGGGGGAAATGACCAAAAGGGGGCAGGGTACACCCCCCCTGACCACCTAGGTTTGATGTGGGGGCTATAAAAGGGTCCCGCGCGACAAAAATATATATATTTTTTTTCGATTTTCGCGGGTGGAGCGCCCGGTACGCGCACCGGGGAGCGTACCGGGGAGCGTACCATGGGGAAAAACAGTGAAAAAATTATATAATCATAATAATAAATAATAAAATAATCATTTTGAGTGATCAGAGGTAGGGTAGCTCTGAAAAGAGCTTTTGGGTTCTGTGGCTGTTTTAGGTACCTAAAAGTACGTCCCATACACACCCATATGCACACAACACCACACCCACACACTCCCCACACACACCTCACACACGCACACTTCCACACACACCCAAACACCCCACACCGACACCTTACACATCCACAACCACACCCACATCCCACACACCCACACTCACACACACCTCACCCCCCCAACACACACACACGCACACACAGATACCTCACAGACACACCTCACACATCCCACACACACACCTCCCCCGCACACACACACACACGCACACCTCACTGACACACCCACACATCCCACACATACACACACATCCTACACACATACCCCCCACACCCATACACACCCCACACACACCTCACACACCCACACCCCCACCTACACCCAAACACCTTACACACCCACATCCCCACCCACACCCACATACCCCACACACCTACACACACCTATACATCTCATCCTCCCTCAGAAATACACACACACACACACACCTCACAGACACACCCCACACATCCCCCACACACACTTCCCCGCCCCATACGTGGGGAAAACTCAGTGAAACACTAAAATAATAATTTAAAGTGCTTAGAGGTAGGGTAGCTCTGAATAGAGTTGTTGTGTTGTTTGGGTGTTTTAAGTACCAACATGTAGGTACCAATGCTGAGTCTTAAATTTAATGTACACCGTTTCCTCTGTAGATTGCATGTTGTTACAGAAGTTATTGTGGTATACACCAAAACACCCCACACACCCACACCCACAGACACACCTTACACACCCACACCCCGACGTACACCCACTGACTCCCTATAAGTCACACACACTGCATTACTTATCTTTTTTTGCTGTTTTACTCAAGCCCATTTCTGTTTCCTTTACTCTCTTTGTCCTCTCTCTTTGTCACTCCCCATGTGTTATCCTAATTCAATTTTTCTCCCTCTTTCACCCCTCTTTACTTATACTACCTGGTCTTTTCTCACTTTCCCTCATCGTTCTTCATTTATCGTGGTTCCGCCACTAACCTTCATTCTCCATTTTTTACTGTCCTTTCTTTTTCTTTTAACAGCCAATCACAGTCTCACACTATCTCTACTTTAGTGTTCTTCCTCTCTCTTCCTTTCTTTCGCTCCTTTAGTCATTTTACTTTTCTCACTTTCATCCAATTACACCTTCTCTATTTTTTACTATGTAATAAACAATGCCTCTGTGGTCATCTTGTAGCTCTTTTTCTCTTAACATAACTCTCTTTGTGTTCTTCCCTCATGCTAACTGCTTCATTAAATTTTCTTTTTCTTTTTTTGGGGGGGCGCGCCCTGGTACGCGTACCCTTAGGACAAAAAATTGACAGAGATCCTTTAAAAATATAGCTTTAATTTTATAAATGAAAGGTAGTTCTAAAAAGAACTGTTTTTTTGATTCTTTTTGTTGTTTTATTTTTTTTTATGTTTTTTGAACATTTTGTACTTTTTTTGGCTTTTCAAAACAGTTTTATATTTTTTTTGTATTTTTTATGGGAAGAAACAAAGAGAAAGGGAATTGAAAATGGCTCAACTGGAGCAAAAAACAAAAAAAGGAAAAAATTACTTCTTTTGTTTGGGGCAAATGTGATTCTCACCAGCTAGGACAATCAGCTTTACGCTCTTTTCACCATAGGCGATGAGCTTGCCACATTCAGTACAAGAGACTCTAAAAGTACCAAATCTTTCTTGGATACAAGGCATCACTTCTGATGTTTCTGGTCCCGATTGAGTGGATTGCTTTCTTTTGGAGCTGGTCCTTGAACACTGGGGGAGGTGACTGGCCAGTTCCCTGATCTCTGCACGAGAATAGTTAGCAGGATGCTTCCGGATCATATGCCGAATCATGGTATTATTACCAAATGAATATTTTTTATCTGGATTGCCCCTTGAGAGTTCTGCACCACAGATTTGACATGTTACCTTAGCCACATTAACTTTTTTCTTGCCCTCTGGAAGTGAAAAAAACTCCCATACAATGTGTTCTTTTGGCTTGTATGGGGTATTTTCTTCAGGCAGCCATCTGCTCCCCTCCTCCTCTTCCTCTTCCTCCTCCTCCTCTTCTCCACCAGCAATGTATTGTTGTGGTGGTCCTCTTGGTGGTTGTGGTGGTGGTGGTGGTGCAGATGCTCCAGCTGTTGCTGCTACAGTAGCCATTTCAAAGTACAAAAGAATTGTCTCTGTAGATGAAACAGGTCTTCCTCAGTCAAAGGACAAAGTCAGAGTGAGGAAGAAAGGTGTTTTCTTTTATCAATTGGAAAAAAAATCTGTGCTGAACCAATCAGAAGTGTTATTTTCAGGTCACAAGACCAAGGCTTTACTCATATGGAAACCAAAACTGTTCTGCACCAATAGAAAGTGTTATTTTCAGGTCACAAGACCCAGGCTGGTCACAAGACCCAGGCATTACTCATTTAGAAACCAAACCTGTTCTGCACCAATAGAAAGTGTTATTTTCAAGTCACATGACCCGACGCGCTTACGCTACGCGCCCCGGGCCGCGCCCGTAGTCGCGCTCCGGGGCGCGCCCGAGGGAGCGTCGCGTAAGCGCGTGAGGACGTTTCGCGATCGCGTGCTTTCGGTTGCGATTACGCTGTGCGTCATATGACGCATCACGCGTGTACGCGATACGTCACGATGTTGTTTTCGTTCGCGGCAATAGCGCTCCCGGGACGCTCCCCGGTACACGCCCCAGGGCGCGCCCCAAGTTAAATATAAAAAAAAAAAAAAAATTTGACATAATTATACAATATAAAATTCGTTTTAAAATGTATTCTTTTTTATACCTATAAAGATTTGCTATTAAAAAAACATTGAAATTCACTGAAAAAACCATATGTTTCACACCAGTTATAGTTAGGAATTAGCATTTAAAAAACCTATTAAATTCACTGAAAAAACCATAGGTTTTACACCAGTTAAAGTTAGATGGAAATTTTACTCGCATAAAACCATTGAAATTCCCACGTTATAGTTAGTTGGACTCACTATAACTTGCGCGTGCAATGCACTGCTGATGACGTCACATATTACATCACTCATGACATGGTCAGTGACATCACTCATGACATCACTGATGACACCATCCTTGTGACAGAGTGACAGACCTCCTTTCACTGTAATGTAACCCTTGAAACACATATTCGAAAATAGAAACTAAAATTTAAAAAAAAATGGAGATACCCATAACAGTTACAACAACCAATTCAGTAATTCCACCATCTATATACACATCCACTCATTCACCAACAGTTCTATGTAGTCACTCATACATATACTCACTCATCATATGTAGTGATACACCTATACATCCTGTTAAACACCAACAGTCATCCAAAAGATACTGTCAAACATACTCACACATGCAAATAAACTATTAAACATCCATTTATTTGCATATACAGTTATACACACACTACCACTTTACTTTTAAGGAAACTTACACATACTTACTCTCTTAAACAATCACTTATAGAAACACATACTAATTTAAAAAGGAACTCTTACAATCCCTCACTCTCACATATACTCACTTATATACATCAATATTCACATATACTACATTAAAACATATGTAGTTACTGATAAAGACACTAGTGAGACAGTCATTCACTCGCTAACATACACATATACACACTCATCCACCCATACAGTCCTGCACATGTGCTGTATTCAAAACACATACAACCAGAGAGTCAGTCATTCATGCATCTATGTGCTAAGTAATACCCCCACCAAACCATACAAACACTTATACTGATACTAAGAAAAACATCTAATAACCCATATACCTACACATGTAGCTACACACCAACCCATGCAGCCACTTATACACAAAGTGTTACATTAATACATATATTTAAATATTTAAACATTACTCACTATTATTTATTTTTCAGAAAGACACACATTCACTGGATGGTGTCATCAGTGATGTCATGAGTGATGTCACTGACCATGTCATGAGTGATGTAATATGTGACGTCATCAGCAGTGCATTGCACGCGCAAGTTATAGTGAGTCCAACTAACTATAACGTGGGAATTTCAATGGTTTTATGCGAGTAAAATTTCCAGCTAACTATAACTGGTGTAAAACCTATGGTTATTTCAGTGAATTTAATAGGTTTTTTAAATGCTAATTCCTAACTATAACTGGTGTGAAACCTATGGTTTTTTCAGTGAATATATATATATATATATATATATATATATATATATATTAATATATATATATATTAAACAACACCTAAAATAATATTTTTGACTACAATATTAATATCCACGATATTAACGTTATCACAAAATTCTAGACACAATATTTTTGCAACATAATATTTTTGATTCTATATTTTGTCCAATTACCGTAATTTATGAGGCACTCTGTGCTTATCAGAGGCATTGAAAAGTTGTTAGCGTACGTGACAGGCAGCCCATATCAGTCACATTTGCTGATGATGTGAATGGGTGTTGGAGGCTTTGAGAGGGTGTTATTGTCTGCATTAGTGCTTATTGGTCAGTAGCAGTCAGTGAGTGCCTGCTGCGTTGGTGGGAGGTTGTCAATGACCATGAATTCCTATTACAGTTATTCAGTAGTTGCTACTACCTTTATGAATTAACTCTTATCTGAGGTGGTCAGCCAGTGGCTGTGAGAGGCAATGTCAATGCAAGTGTGTTAGTGCTGTCATACAGCCACTGTCAGCACATGTGCGAATCAGTTAGTGGCTATAGAGTCAATCAATAGGTCAGTGGAAACAATTACAACCTGAGAGCCAATGAGTTACTTGAACGGGATGTGAGAGAGGAAGTTGGTGTCCAATGGAAACTTTAAAAGGCTGCTGCTGACCATCAGCAGCTGTGAAAGGCAGGCAGTATTTGCAAGTGTGTCAGCGGCTGTGGATGCAATGCATAGCCATCTCCCGCTGTGAACACAATTCAGTGCCTATGTGAGGCAGCAAGCGTTTGTCAGTGCATGAGAGCTATTCAGTACATCTGACGTGCACAGAATAGGTCTTGCTATACCAGCAAGTACACTAGAAGGGGCTAAATGAGGCTGGTACAGCCTCTGTGAAGGCAGAGCAGTGTGTGGAGGGGTAGGCTGTTAATGTAGTTTTTTTTTATTTGTAAATGGCTCCTGTACCAGGGACTAGAAAGGCAAGTGAAAACTACAGTGCCAAGTCCCGCTGTTGATGAAGAGCTTTGGCATCAGGAGAATAGCTAGATTGAGAACTGTCTTTTCTACAGTATGCTTTTTTAAAGCACTCTGTAGTAGTTGAGTTCTAATGCAAGGTACCATGCTAAGCACAGGCAGAGTACAGCATGCCAGTAGGGGTGATGGAGTGGTACCTTAAAATACATCAAGGAGCATCTGCTTTTAAATAAAGGTGTTGCTCATGAATCGGGGTTGTAAAGTGCTCGGCATAGGGTAATGGGGTATGCCACTGTAACAAAACAGCACAACACAGGGGAGACCACAACTGTGGGAAGCTCATTTTAAAACAATACTCTTCTTTACTCAGTACTGTAGAGTACTAACATGACCGCACATAGCAGGGAAGTAGCCTTTGATCTTTTAGACGCAGATACAATGAGTACTGTTGAGTTGGGTATTAACAGAACATATGAGCGTTCCAATATCCTTTTTTTCTTTTAGTTAAATATATATTTTACAAAACAGAACAAGGTGCAGCATACATCAATAATCAAGTAATGCAATAAAAATGAAGCTATATGAGCACCATTTCAAAAACTGTGTTAAAGGAATAGAAGTTATATAATATAAAAGACAGAAGAGATATCAAAATCTTACGACAGTGATTTTTTATATCTAATTAACAAAGATACTATCCAAGCGTTGCAGCAATTATATGTTCTGAACCTTTTGAAATCAACAATAATTATTATAAGTAAAATAGGCATTCTTGAAAAGTACAGTGACACCATGAGAAATCTATATTAGGTAACAGGATACCACAGTCTGTCACGTTTGAATGCTACTGAGGTTGTATGAAGGTGAAATGTATCTAACCTATGAATGAATGGATGAAATGAAATGTATAAAGCGCAATGGCTACCCGGAGGCCTCCCAGCGCTGCAGACAGGTCCAGGAGACAGAACAGTAGGGGTGACTACAGATCTAGAAGAGCCATGTTTTTAAGAATTTTCGGAATGAGAGCAAATTAGGCTCTTTCCGCAATAGAAGTGGGAGGGCATTCCACCCGATGGCACCATTATATGAGAAGGAGCGCCCACCACATCTGGCTCTCCTTATTCTGGGTTGAAGGACAAGGAAAGCGGTAGTTGACCGAAGGTCTCTCCTCAGTTGATAAGGAATGATCAGAGATTGGAGAATGGGAGGGCCATTCTTCCAAAAGGCTTTATGGGCCAGGCACATAGCCTTGAACTGAATCCTTTTACTAATCGGCAGCCAGTGCAAGGTCCTTAGAGCTTGTTTAACGGGCTGCCGACGAGGAATATGCAGGAGCCTACGGGCGGCGCTGTTCTGAATAATTTGGAGCTTGTTGATGGTATACTGCGGGGCTCCCAGGTATAAAACATTCCCATAGTCCAAACGGGAGAGGATCAGCGCTTGAGCCATGATTTTTCTGGCATGGAAAGGGAGAAGGGGGAGAACCTTTCGAAGCATCCTTAGTAGACCAAAGCACGTTGCTGAAAGCTTAGTTGCCTGTTGATTGAAGGTAAGAGAGCAATCCAGCCACACACCAAGGCTCTTAATCTGGTCTTTAGGGGACGGGCCTAGGCAATCTGGCCAAAGAGATGCTGGATTAAAGGAAGGGGAGTTGCCCAGGAGCACAAGCTCCGTCTTGTCCCTGTTGAGTTTAAGGCATGAGAGTTCCATCCATTTGGCCACCTCCTCTAGGCAACAGCCCAGGGTGCTAGATGACCCCTCGGGTGGTTAAGTGCCACCTCGAGCTGCGTATCATCTGCATAGGTGATGATTTTTATGCCAAATGGATGGACAATCTCTGCCAAGGGTCTCATATAAACATTACAGAGTGTGGGCTCAAGGCAGAGCCCTGGGGAACCCCACAGCTGAGAGGCAACTGGTTGGAGACAACATTTCCCTCAAAAACCCTAAAGGAGCGATCGCTGAGAAAAGACAGCAACCATGCTACTGCCTATCCGGATACTCCTAGATTCCTGAGTCTAAGGATTAGAGTATTATGGTTAACAGTGTCAAAAGCGGCACTGAGATCAAGAAGGATAATTGCTGCTGTGCCCCCTTGATCTAGAATCCTTCTTGTTTCCTCTGTCACTGCAAGAAGGGCAGTCTCAGTACCAAGCTGACTGTAACACATTAAATTCCACCATTGATTACAATTAGATACAATGACCTATATATAAAGCAATCAATAAGTCTATCAATTTACCAAGATGGAGATCATGAGACAAAATATCGAGCAACCCTCCTAAAAATAACTTCTCTAATAAAAATGCCAAAGAAACCTTTGTAATGTCATTAATTTTAAACCAAACTGTGTTCCAAAATTGTAATACTTTAGAACAATGAAAAAACATGTGCATAAATGAGCCATCCAAACTATTCCATCGCCTTCATGTCTGTTGACCCACAAGTATAAATTTAGATACTTTGTCAGGTGTGTAGTATAGTCTCTTATAAAAGAAAATTAGAGTTTGCCACAAAAAGAGGCTGAACGTGCAGTAGAGTGGAGTTTCAACCATATCTTATCCCATAAATCTACCAACCATTTGCAAGCTAATTCAGATTCCTATAAGGTTTCAGTCCTAGTTTTAGTTCTAATAAAATGTGAGGAACCGAGAAATCTGTATATTATAGATACTTTAATATGAATTAAATGGCCTATTAAACTATCCCTAGTATTACAAGGGCCCAAGGAAAGTTGAGATAAATCTGCAAGCAATAGACCTTTTTATCATGTAGCAATTCAAACTTTTTGTGCTGTGAGTTTTGCAAGTTACATTTGTAAGAAATGTCAGAGAATGTAAATAGGCTAGCATTATGCATTTACTGTGAAACCGTTATTAGTACCTTATCCATCCAATCAATCCAATGAAGTACACAGCCCTTATCTGTAAGATTTTTATTGTACCAGATGGGACAAGAAATGAATTGACCCAAGGGAGGAGTGTTCTACACCATGTAAGGGTTTCAACAGGTTACAAGTGTGGAGTATAACAGAAGGGATCCAAGATTTAGTAGGAGAGGACATGTATAATATATGTAAATATGTGAATAGATGAATAAGTGCAAGTTCCAAATCAGACCATAGCGTTTTTGGGGTAAAGGTAGGAGATTGTACATTTTTTTTAATTTGTTTAATACCAAACGCTTTATGATAACGAGAAAAATCAGGAAAATTAACTCCACAATACATCTTGGGGAGCTTAATTTGAGAGAGGGAAATGCATGTTTTTTCCCCATTTCATAGAATGTTTTACGTTGAGCCTGGGGAGCGCATGTTGTATTGGAGTGGACCCCGCCCACTCTCCACCCATATTTGTCACTGGCTTGTGGCATTGTCCTTCGTAAATGCTGGCTTCTATTTCGTTAATAGGTTTGTTAGTCCCTCCTTACTACCGCCTTGGCTTCATTTGTAACCTTCTATGAGGACTGGCCCTTTTACTTCGGTTGTTACACGGTACGTGCTATTTAGTCTGTAAGCACTATTTTCTTTAATGAGTTTCTCCTACTGCAGGCACGTCATGCTTTCCTGAAACATTCAGCGCATCTTGTGCACTTTCACAGGACGCATTTACAACAAAAAGCATTTGTTTGTCAACTTGACCAACAAATGCCTTTTCTGGTAAAAGTGCCTCATACAGCGCTTTCACTTTAATAACTGCCAGGGACCTTTCTTTAGACACGGGTAATCTAAAGAAAGGGGCGTGGCCTATATCAACGTGAAAGCGCAGCATGGGGCACTTGTAAACAACAAGCATTTGCAATGCAATAGGTCTCGCACTTTAATACTTTAACCTATAGTTATTGTAAATGACAATGCCTTTTATTATTGCAGGTTTTTTAAACACATAAATAAAAGGCATTGTCATTTACAATGCCAAAAGCTCAAAATCTCACAATTGCAAGACCTATTGCATTGCAAATGCTTGTTTCAGTATGGTGTCTATCCATTAAAAAACTGTTTGTGGTATATTAATTGGGGACATCATTAGGAAATAATGGATAGCATGTAATTGTATCTAATCAGCCCCGCCATCAAAGGTATAAAGGAGACCATATTTGTGTATGAGCACTGGTTTGTCTAATATTTAATTGATATTGGCTCTAAGAGTATCTTGCAATGAATTACAGTACCAAATACCCATGACTTTAGTCTTGGAAGAATTTCATACAAATCCTGTTCGATCAAATTAACCCTTTACACAATATTTATTGAGGCGTAAAAGCTCTGATTTACTAATATTGAGTTTGTACTCAGAAACTTGAGAATATAGTTTTAGATCTTTGAAGGAGGGATGATTCAGGAGATGAGATAAACATTAAAATGTCATCTGCATAAGCAGTAAATGTAATATGTTTATTTTTAATGTGAAGACCACAGTAGGATGAAGAGGATTTAAGTTGACATAAAAAAGGCTCCAAGGCCAAAATTAAAAGAAGAGGTGATAACAGACAGCCCTGTGTAGTACCTCGTTTCAAAGGAAAATAAGATGATTGAGGACCATTAACATATATAGAGGATTGAGGTGAAGAATACAGCAGAAATATAAAGGGCCTTATTACGAGCATGAGGTCCATAAGACCGCCAGCCGCGCAATGGCAGTCCGACCACCGCCACAGTGTGTGCCTGCCCGCAGTATTACGAATTGGGGGTCGAACTGCCACAGGACCGCTGCATCCGCTGGAGATCCAGGATTCTGCGGCAGTTGCGCAATGGTCAGGGAGCTGCAATATGCTGGCGGTGCCGCTATGGCTCCACCACGCATATTACGAGTTACCTGTCTGTAGCCCCTTTCATGGGGGTGAGCCCGCCATGAAAAGGGTGGCGGAGAAGCAACATGGGCCCCTGTGTCGCTCCTGGGCCTGGATTTGCAGCCCCAGTTCCTGCATGGCTTATATGAGCCTAATATCCCACTGCCGTGAGACTGCCTCAGCACTACCCGCCCGACCGGGATTTAACCTGGAGGGCGGGCGCACCATGGCTTTGGCAATCCTCAAGTGTATGGCGTGAGGCGGGGCTGCTGAAGGACCGCCAAAGTCATAATAAGGCCTCAAATCTATAAATCTAGGGCTAAATCCATGCCACTGTAGCGCTTTTTTTAAAATCGCCTAATAACCCTGTCAGAAGCTTTTTCAGCATCTAAAGATGAGGCTGCCAAGGATTATTGTAGTTTAGTAGCTGTATTAATTATGCTGGGAAAAAATGTAGGAATAATCTGACATATTGTGTCCTTTAACAAAGCCAGTTTGTTCGGAACCAATAATGCCTGTAGAAAAGTTTCTAATCTAATAGCAAGAGCTTTAGCAAACAGTTTACAATCTGTGTTTATGAGAGAGATTGGCCTGTGATTAAGACAAAGCATCAGATCCTTTCCTTTTTTTGTAATGAGACATTTCATGGCTTTGAGAGGTGTTAGAAGAAGAAAAAAAGGTAATAAGTCGATATAGAAGGGGAAGTAACACTTGTGAGAACTGTAAATAAAATCTACCATGAGGTCAAGGTGATCTACCAGTCTGCAGTGTTTTAAGTGAAGTTAAAAGTTCCTGGAGTGTGAAGGCCTTCTCTAAGGAAGAAAGATCTAAGGGGAAAGAAATGTCCTTAATTGTTTAATAAAGTGTCAGAAGGAGTAGTATCTCGAGAATATCAATTTGAATTATATTAGACAAAACAATTTAAAAATTCTGTAGATCCTTGTGAATTGAGAATAAAATTGACAATTGTCTTCTGTTTTTCAAATGTTAAGTAATTGTCTAGAAGTGTACCAGACCGATTCCTGCCTCCATAATACTGAGCATTAACTTTTAATAGATAACCTGAAGCCCTATTTGTGGAGTTTTAATTGAATTGTCTCTTGCCTTTGATAAGTTCCTCTGGGTTTTATTGTATTATGTCTTGTAAAATTTGTGTTCTAATGTCGTAATTTAATGTAAAAATTCCAAAGCTTCGTTCTCCACTTTCTTCTCCTTACAGAAACATAATTGATAATAAATCCCCTGGAAGCAGCTTTTAAAGCATCCCAAACTGTAGGCATTTCAATATTGTCATTCATATTAAAGGCAATAACTTTATTAGCAAACTGTTGGTATTGTGCTAAAAAATCTAGGCCACTTAATAAAAAAAATTGTTAAACCTTCAGCGTGAGGATTCGTATGTATTATGAAGCATGTCAAAATCTAACTAAAATGGGGCATGGTCGGAAATGACTATGGAACCAATCCCTGAATGATGTAAGGGTCATATTTTTACTAATGAAAAGGTAGTCTATGCTTGATTGAGATTGCTGTAATGTGGAATGGAAAGTATACTCTCTAAAGTCTGGGTGAACTAATCTCCACACATCTATTAAACCTCTACGGGAGATTGCCCTCTGAAAAGATTTATGTGTGATATTAGAGATTAATTTTAACCATTAAATGTCTGTTTATGAAGGGATCTACTCTCTGATTACAATGCCCCCTCAATATGAAATTATCAGTAGGGTATTTTAAAAGCATCTGTGATAAGGTAGACCAGAATTGGGGGTTCAGGATTATTAGGTTCATATACAATGATAATACAGATTTCAGTGTTATTGACCTTAAGTTGAACCAACACCCAACTAGCCACACTATCTTTTTCTTCTGAAAACAACTGTACAGTTAAATGCTTATGACATAAAAAAGCAGATCCAGCCGTGTTACCTGAAGCAGGAAAATAGGAAATATCCCTAACCCACTGTGTCTGAAGCAATGGTGATTCCTCCATAGGAGCAGAGGAGCATTGCCCCCACACTGCAGCGTAGAAAGCATGAAAAATAAAATGTTAATAAAATTGCTGATTGGCAGCAGTGAGGAGTATCCATCTTAGTTTGAAGTGTGTATGTAGGTTTGGCAAATCCTTTCCCTTCATCATATCAGCTTTAGATTTGGTGAAAGACTGAAAATGTATAATTTTTGACATACATGTTTCCAAGCGATTGTGGCGTTTTTTTATTTCTGAATCAGTGTAATATATGCCAAAGACAATGAGAGTTCTCAGGAAAAAAATATGAATTACTGTAGAAGTACATGAAATAGGGCACAATCAATCTGTGAAGTAATGTGCATTAATTATATCAAGATACATTCAGGAAAAATTATTAGGCATAAACATAGAAATGTGAAACCTCTGAGGGGGATGGAGGAAGCAGAAGGACAACGCTACTCACAAAGAAGATAAAAGTAATACAAACCTCCCATCATGTGAGGAAACAAAATGGTCAGAACGGGAAACATCCTTTACAACGCAACTTTTACCACGCAGTGCCTTTACGATGCAACTTTTACAACGCAAACCATTACAACGCATTGCGCTGGGGGCGCTCTAGGATAGGGAATAGGTTTAATTTACTATCCAACACCTTCCCTACTATCCACGGGGACTGGAGTTGGAATAGTAAATTAAACTATTCACTATCCAGCGCCCAAAAGCACTATGCGTTGTAAAGGCATGCGTTGTAAAAACAGCGTTGTAAAGGCATGCAATGTAAAAGCATGCGTTGTAATGTCATACATCCGGTCAGAACATTTCTCAGGTTGAAAAGATGAGAAAATAGCTGTTTTCCCAAAGAAAAATGCTCCAAAATTAATCTAAAGCCAGTCGATAACTTGACTGTTCCTGAATTCATTCAACTTTGTTCCTCATGGTGTGAGTTTGCCACGTGGTATGTCCCACGAGCAATAGGCACAGGGGAGCTTCACCAAGATACCCAGATACAGAGTGCTCAATGTTTGTGGCCCATGGGCCGAAGATATCCAAATTCCAACTTTTATCAAACCAAATAATCAATTGAATCTTCTCCTCTAAATTTCAGCATAAAACTTCAACATGAAATTTGTTGAATATATTCCTTCCAATGAATTGTGTTTCTCATGAAAAAGAACACATGATTTATACAAAAACATATACTTAAATAATCAATTCTCGTCTGTTTTCAATCCATCCCAATGCATTTCGGGTGTTTAGCACCCTTCTTCAGGGGACACTGTAGAGCAAAAACATTACTCTGTAAACGTATCAAATATATTAAACAAATTTCGTGTTGAAATGTTGTGTGGAAATTTAGACAAGAATATTCAATTGATTATTTGGTTTGTTAAAAGTTGGAATTTGTGATGATCCATGCGGAATGACACAGCCCACTATCTAGTCTTCACTATTGCACACTGTTGAAATGCCTTTTCCTTGGTTAATGTGAGTTTTTACACAGTTGCTGGATGCCACATAATTTAGGGGCACATGCATCAAGCATTTTTGTCTTCGCAAACGGGCCAATTCATAGTCTCAGTCCATTTGTGAATGCAAAATATGCTTTTCAGATGTATTTTGCGATTTGGTAACCTGTTACAGAATCGCAAAATGGGTTTGAGATTCGCTGTTATGGAAGGGGCGTGTTTAGGGCATCCCTTCCTAATACCGAATCGCATTGGTATACAGGAATGTTTCGTGACCGAAATGCGGTCGCAAAACAATACGCATTTTACCACCTACTTCAAGTAGGTGGTAACCCATTCGCAAATGGGTCCCTAAGGGACCCCTTTCCCTTTGTGAATGTTTGTCACAGCATTTTGTAAGAGCAGGCAGTGGTCCCACGGACTGCTTCATTTAAAAGCAATCAAAGACATGGTGGTTTGCTGACCCCAGCAGGCCATAATTCCTGTGATTTTTGTGATTCCTAGAGTGTCGCAAATTGCGATCTACCTCATTAATATTAATGAGGTAGAGCAATTTATGACCACCTAGGAATCACTATATGAAACTCAAAGAGTTTCATACTTTGTAAATTACGATTACCTAATAGCGTTTCTCAGGAATTCGCAATTACGTATTCACAATTTGCAATTTTGATGGATGTAGCCCTTAGTCTTTCTTGTACTTGACAAAGCGCATGGCCCAATGTAGGCACAATTGAAAGTTTGTGCGATAGACAGTCTCCACTTCGTCGCCATTTGTAATGCTTGAAATATTTTATTGTACTTAGTGAAAGCAAAGCTAATGTATACAACTATGTACAGCCACTCTCAATTTAGGGGCACATGCATCAAGCATTTTTGTCTTCGCAAACGGGCCAATTCACAGAATCGGCCCATTTGTGAATGCAAAAAATGCTTTTCAGATGTATTTTGCGATTCGGTAACCTGTTACCGAATCGCAAAATGGGTTTGAGATTTGCTGTTATGGAAGGGGCGTGTTTAGGGCATCCCTTCCTAATACTGAATCGCATTGGTATGCAGGAATGGTTCGTGACCGAAATGCGGTCGCAAAACAATACGCATTTTACCACCTACTTCAAGTAGGTGGTAACCCATTCGCAAATGGGTCCCTAAGGGACCCCTTTCCCTTTGTGAATGTTTGTCACAGCATTTTGTAAGAGCAGGCAGTGGTCCCACGGACCACTGCCTACTCTTAAAAAAATGAAAAGAAAACTTTTCATTCTTGTTTTTGAAATGCATCCCTTTTTCCTTTAAGGAATACGGACTGTATTTAAAAAAATAAAACTGCTTCATTTAAAAGCAAAGATATGGTGGTTTGCTGACCCCAGCAGGCCATAATCCCTGTGATTTTTGCGATGCCTAGAGTGTCGCAAATTGTGATCTACCTCATTAATATTAATGAGGTAGAGCAATTTGTGACCCCCTAGAATCGCTATATGAAACTCTTTGAGTTTCATACAGTGTAAATTGCAATTACCTAATAGCGATTCTCAGGAAATCGCGATTAGGTATTCAAAATTTGCAATTTTGATGCATGTAGCCCTTACAGATAGATTCATGAAGCCAAATTGCGATCGCAATAGCTGCGATTTAGCAATTGCGATCGCAAATTGAGTAAAAGGAATTCTAGATAGTAAAAATAGCAAAATAGCGAAATCGCTAAATCAAAATTGCGAGTTCGTAAATAAAATCGCAGAATCCTGGAACAAGCCCATTTGCGATTTAGAAATAGCAAGAAAACATGGATTCTGCGAAATCATTTGCGAACTCGCAAAATATTCGCAATCGCCATTCAAGAAAAATCGCTGATAGCGAAAAACACGATAATCGCTATTTGCGACGCGCAATTTAAGGAGAACCCAAACCAGGTGGTAACCAGCAGAGAAAAAAATAAATAAATAAATAAAACTTTAGCTAACTACAAACAGGTGCAGGCCTGACCAAACACACTTAAGGACATGCAGCTGGAGCCTGAGGACTCTCACAATGCCAGGACTCTACATGGTGGTCAGGCGACGTAGGCTACAGCGAGCAGCACGGAACAGACGTAGGATCCAGGAGCGGATATTCCGTCAGCGGGTCACCCTTCTGGGGCAAACCAGGGAGCAAATCTATGCTAAGTACCTCCTAAATGGGCCAATGATCATTAAGCTGATCCAGGACCTAGACCCCCTGATGCAGCACCCAACAAGGAGGACCAATGCCGTTCCCTCCCATGTGCAGGTATTGTGCAGCCTGCACCTACTGGCCTCCGGAAGCTTCCAGGGGATAGTTGCTTTTGCAGGGGGGATATCCCAGCCCACCATGTCCCGCTGCCTAAGGAGTTTCCTGGATGGAATGCTGACCCGGCTACACCACTACATATCATTCCCCACCACCCAACAGGACTTGAATGACACCAAGCTGAAATTCTACAACATTGCACATTTCCAGCATGTAATTGGAACACTCCCTCAATATCCAGATGGTGTGCAACGCCAAGAATTACATCACGGACATAGTGGCACAATATCCGGGCAGCACCCATGACTCCTTCATCTTCCGGCACAGCGGCATTCACACATGACTGGCCAGGGGAGACTTTGGTGAAGGACACCTACTAGGTAAGTACACATGCCCCCAAATAGTACACTGCGATCATGTATCTGCGCAGAACAGGTACTCACCCTGTGCTTCTTACCCTCAGGTGACAGCGTCTACGGTCTACGTGAGTACCTCCTCACCCCATCCCTCAACCCTGCCACACCACAGCAATGCTGCACACATACGAACAAGAAATTGCATTGAGAGGACATTTGGCCTATTGAAGAGCCGTTTCCGCATACTGCACAAGACTGGTGGGGCCATCAAATACACACCTGAGGTCTGCTGCTGCATCGTGGCCGTGTGTGCAATACTCCACAGCATTGCTACCAAGCGCAGGATACCAGTGGAGATATCTGGCAGTGAGTCGGAAGGGGACAACCGCCCGCCTCCACATGTGCGTCATGCACGCGGAGAAAATCCTGCTGAAGGACACAGGCGTCGCAACCACATCACTATTAACTGTTTCTAGTGCACCCATTCCCCTCACAAAACACCACACTCATGCATGACAAATGTAATAATGACATGAGTGTGAATCAAGTCAGACCATTAATCTTTATTGTTCATGCACAATAAATTGGCCTCTACTAATGTTGGTGTCTCATGAAGAGAGTATTACTCCATACCTCCCCATGCTGGGGTAGTGGGCTTGCAGGGGTGTACTGCATGGCCTCCCTGAGTTCTCACTGTCGGTTACGACGAGACGCCCCAAGTCGTCTATCTGTGTCCTGAGGGACGGTGTTGGCCCTAGTTGATGCTGTTGGGCTGCTGCTGCGGCGACGTACAGGCATCAGTGGCAAGGATGCGCTGCTGTTAGTTGACGCTACCTCGCTCACGTCGTCAGGCCCCTCTGCTTCTCCATGGGCAGTGGACTGGCTGCCGAGCACTGCTGCTGTGAGCAGATCTAGTGACCTGGCTACATCCTGGCAACACTGCACCATCTGGCCCTGCATGGCAAGTGACCTGCGTGCCAGCTGTGATGTTGCATTCCCAACTATATGGTTTGATCTGGTGTAGGCCGATAGGCGGGCCAGTAGTTGGCGGTGGCGGTGGCAGGTCATGTCCTGCTGGGCTACCAGCAGCTGGCTGTTCTCTCTGACAGCAGCTGTCATCTGGGCAATATTTTGGCCTGTCGCCTGCAGCTGGGTGTGAATTGCTGCCAGGTGACGCGCCTGTGTACGGTGCACCGCCAGCATGCGGCGTTCAATGGCCAGGCCAGGATCAGGTAGTAGGATTGCCCTGCCCATGCCTGCTGAGCCCTGACACTGCTGGCGCCTCAGTGCGCTGGTGTGTGATCTGGCTCCAGCTGTGCGCCTCGTCTGCCTCCTAGGTGCTGGTGGTGGGGCCTGTACCACTGCTGTGGCTGTTTGTTGGGGTGTTGACTGCACACCTGTGGCTGCAGGGGTGGCCCAGTCCGCACGGGGTGGTGGTGGTGGAAGAACTGCTGGTGGCTGTGATGGGCCGGGTCATTGGTTGGACTGGCCCTCACCCTCAGTGTCCTCCTGGGTCTCGGCGATGTGCAGGGCCTCGCTATCTGTGCTGGGTTGCTCAACTGCACCTGTAATGTGAAAGGGTGCATGATTAATGTTATGTATCTTGCACAAGCAATGTTGATACATGCATGCAGGCTTGCTTTCCCTGACTGGCTTTTGGATTAACTTTGAATTTACAGCTCTGGCTGTGTTCAGCTAACTGGGGGTATATGATTTCACTACGACTACCACAATGCAATGGGGCATTTCAGGTGTGCATGGGCTGCATTGTTGGGGATGTCATATTGCTAGCTCAGGAGTCATGGGCATTGTTGGGGGACAGGGTCGCAGTCGCATGGCACTTACCTTCAGATTGTTGGCTGGGTCGAGACGAGTCCAACTGCATGACCCCCACGCAGGCTTCTGGTGCAATGGTGTCCTCTATCAGGTCCTCCAATGGGGTGTTCGGTGTGGCTACAGGTTCCCCTCCACCAGTGGCCAGTTGCTCCCCAAGCCTCTCGGCAATACGCTCCTTAGAACGACCTCTCAGGTCGTACCAGGGCTTTTTAAAGTCATCAATTGACCGCTGGGTCACCCCAACCGAATTAACTTTAGCGCGAATGCGCCGCCAGATCCCGCGCTTGTCTGCCTCTGGCACCCTCCGGGAGTCTTTGCCAAAGAGCCGTGCATGGTCCTTGGTGACCCCCTCAATCAGATGCTCCAGTTCAAGTTCTGAAAACTTGAGTTTTCGATTGCTCTCCTGCCCACTGCTCCCTGCTGCATCCTGGGACATCTTGGTGATTTTTGTCCTGCTGGGGTGCTGCACAGTCTAAGGTTTGGAGCTCTTCAGTATCCTGCTCCCACTCTCTGGCTCTGTGTTCTGTTTGTGGGTGGGGTAAGCCTACTTCCTGGTTGTGATGTCATCAGTGGGCTCAAAATGCGGCTTCCCGTTTTTGCGATCTCGCAGTTAGCGAGGTCGCAATTTCTACATGGAAAAATGCTGATTCTCCGATTAATAAGCGATTGTGGCAAGATCGCAATCGGCAATTGCGATCGATTGCGCAATTTGCTAATCGCAGAATGGCACCTTCATGAATCTGGCTGCTAGTCTTTCTTGTACTTGACAAAGCGCATGGCCCAGTGTAGGCACAACTGAAAGTTTGTGCGATAGACAGTCTCCACACCGTCGCCATTTGTAATGTTTGAAATATTTTATTGTACTTAGTGAAAGCAAAGCTAATGTATACAACTATGTACAGCCACTCTCAAGTCGATATGTGTTGACTGGTTATCGTTTTGCTGCAGCTTGTACCGTATCATACATGCCTATAATGTTACCAATTAATAGCATAAATTATAGTAATAACGTTCCATGTTATGCTGCAACCCTTTGAGATTGATCTTTGTTGGTCAACACTGAAAATGATAGTGTACTACCAATGCATCCTATATGTATCAATTGTTGACTAACAAATAAACTGATTTTGAGTAAAAAGTAAATAAAAAAAATTGAATTTGGATATCTTTGGCCCACAAACGTTGATCACTCTGCTCTGCATCTGGATAGCTACGGCCTCCTGGTTCATTCAGAGATTTCCATGTATCATTTCAACAACCTCCAACCCCTACGTATATTGTGTGGTCACAAACGTCCATGTACAGTATAAAGGATCTGCACATCGTACAGCCATGAATCAAACAAGAAAACTCGTAATGAATAACTAAGGAGGGTTCGCTATCGCCTCGTGCGGTGCCCTACTGCCACAGATTAAATACTAACATTACCGTGGACCTCTTGTTTGTCTTGCTTTTCATATTGCAGTGTGTATGTATAGGATCAGCATGACTATAGGGACCATAATTTGTGTGTATGTGCCAGCTCCTTTGCTAGTTACAATTCGCCAAGGTCGGCATCCTCCTCTGAAGTTAATGTTGATTGGAGAGCCACCAATATTGCATCCCAGCTGGATGAGATTGAAAATGTACGTAGGCCCAGGGTATGCTCCCTCAGCCGCTGTGCGTCCATTGGGGCGTAGGGGCGTAGCCCCACTAGCCCACATGGACCCGCGGCTGGAATTGCTGAACTACTTAACTTTTGAAATAAATCGCCACCAGGTCGGAGTAATTTGTTTTTGCCCCGCCGAGCCTGGAATCCGGGCAGCACCCGCTGCGCGCAGGGGGGCTGTCCTGCACAGCTTGAGTGACAGTGTGACGTCACCAGCGCTGTAGCAGCAGAGACAGTCAGGTACACCTAGCGCATGTGAAGCTTGGGGCTGAAACTTGCCCAAGCATGCGCAGTAAGTTCCCCATCCTAGTGAATGACCAGGGTGGTGCAGGTTTAGCCGGGCAGGCCAGCCCCCAGCGTTAGGAAGGGCAGAGGGCGAGCAGACAGTGGGCCCCCCTAGCCAATCCTGGCGCTGCATGCAGCGCCAGGATTGGCCGGTCACCGCGCAGCAATCCATAATTGGATGCCGCGCATGGGTGGTGCACTGCTGCTCAGCAGCACTGCATAATGGCCAATCACTGTGTCTGACTTGAATGTAGTCATGCAGTGATTGGCCATTTCGCAGCTGCTAACGTTGGAGGATCCGGTTCAGTTGACTCGCCTCCTCGTGGTCGTGAGTCCCTGCCCTTTCTTGGGAGCATTCTGCAGGCGGATTTCAAAAATCTCCCCGAATACTGTGCTCGGGTAAGTACAGCCTCAGTCACTGAGAGGTGTCAGTTTCAAAGTAATTATTAATGCCTAGAAGATATTTCAAAAGTTAAGCCAAAGGGTGGTAAAAGTAGCGGCCTTCAGCTTCACATCATATTGATAGTGATACTGAAACATATGTTGATTCGTAGGTATTAGGAGGAAGAGCAGCGGGAAGTAGTGCCTGCGTTGAGACGTGTATTGCAGGGCAGGCGCATGCAGAGAATACAGGAGCGCGCAGGATTAAGAAGTTTATGCAGGTGACTGGTAATGGTTGTTCTGGAGGGCTCTGAATGGGCACTGGAGCCTCTAGATCTGGAACGTCGGAAACTACATCTCCGGCCTGAACCCACTAAGCTACCTAAGGCTTAAGGGACTTGTGAAACCGAGCTATTCACATTTGGTTTCGCATGATTACGCCTCAGAATAAGAGCTTGACTGAAACACGGCTGTCATATGGGTCAGTCCTTGTATTGATTCTGATTTTTGGTGGTTAGTTGAGTGCCCAGAAGTCGCAGTGTGTGGCGCTATACAAAACAGTCTAAAAGTACAAATGTCTGTCCCCGAAGCTGGATCCATGGTCGATTCAGATCACTATTTCCATAACAGGTGCACTTTGACTTGTTCACACAATCTGCAGCAAAGACCTCCATACATTGAAAAGAAGGGGCAGTCTGTGTGCACGGCCCTGTCTCCCCTTTGCTGTACATACCTTATCTGCTGTGGGGAATGAGCCTTCCACTTTTGGCCTGTGTCCGTTCTCCCGTCAGTAGGGGAGCGGCTTCCTCAAGTCCCGTGGTGCGAGGGGCGCAGGCTAGGGCCTGTAATGGCAGCGAAAGCATCAGTGGCGGCCCTTTCTCCCAGAAAACCCCTTAAACGCAGAGTTTATCCGATTATGGAAATGGAAATCACATAGAGCTGCTCTGACATGTGTTTCTTATTGCATATTTTATGCACTTCCATGTAAGCTTCCAAGGGTCTGTCCATCACGATTGATGACGCGAATCACCACATATTAACCACTGCTATTTTGATGTTCAAAGTTGAGAGCACATGTTTTTCATTTAATTTAAAATGTGTTTAAAATATTTAATAATTGACATTAAGTTCCACTTCCATTCCCAGCCTCACTAATGTATATGTAAGTTCTGTAATGCCACACACTACAGCTCTGCGGGGACTGTGGCGCGGAGACAGAGGGACGGGGCGCCGGCTCTGGGGCTCCCTCGTTGCAAAGGGCTGAGAGGAAGCGACCGTCGACGCGCCTAGCCTGAATCCCTCGCCCTTTTTATTGTCTGGGCGAAAGGAGGGGTAAGTGGTGGTTGTGGCAGAAATTGGCTGCGAGGTGGGTGCACGATTCATTGCAGGTGTCTGATGATGGACTTTAGCACCTCTGAAAGCGTAGGATAAACTCACCCGACACACCGTCTTTTTCGCGCGGCTTTATACTCTAGTCTAGAATGTTCCGAAGCAATGTCTGGTAGTGTTTTCAAAACGTTTCACCTGTGCAGGTGTGGAGTGCCAGCAATCGATCGCGCGCCGGACCTTGACTCGTCACGCCTTTCTGATTGACCCATGCAAAATTAAAAAGCATTTATGTATTGTGCTTATTATATTTACCTGTTTGTTTCTTATCACTAATTTAAAAAAATGTATTTCTGGTTGCGCGCATGAATCTCGGTCAGTTACTTCACTGGTGCATATATATAAACATATATGGCCGAAAATCCCAGGTGGGGTAGTTTCTGCAGGTCTATGATTTAATGTTCCAGCAAACTAAAGTTTTTCAGCAGTCTTTCGATAGTTGACGAATTTAGTTGTAAACATCAACAGGTGAGGTTTAGAGTTTAGCTGCTGTTCGTATGTTAGGACAGAGCCATATGTGATGCATGGTGGCTGTCGACGTCCTGAAGGTGGTGCCACTAGATGGTGCAAAAAACGACAAGGTGCAGGTGTTCTTTTGAGCTGTGAGTGTTATAACAAGTAGCCTAGTGTATCATCATTATGGTCTGTTGGTCGTGTTAAGATTCAGGGGTCAACAGATGATCGGATTGTTGATGTATAGCATATTGTGTATCGTGTGACTGGTCTAGTCTTCCTGAGAGGTATTGCCCATACTGAGTGCATCAGAAGTGTGTCCACACAAAAAGCAAGTGTGTAGTGGCGCTCATGCCGGGGGGCATGTTCTTCATTGAAGTAGGATGTATAAAAGGTTTCCATTCTAGTGGAGGCTGTGACGTGTCATCAAGTGACGTTTTCGCCACAGCTATTTCCTTCTTTGTGATTGTAACAGAGGAAGATTATCACTCCAATGGAAGAGGTGACGTATCGTCTATGGGCTTCTCTCTGCAGCAGCAATATTGAGGCTGTGAGGCAACACTTTCTGTTGCAGTTCTTTCCTAGGTTACGCTGGTATTGCTGAGGCTCCTGTTGTGGATCTTTGTCTATTACAATGACATTGTCACAGCTAAGTGGATAACTTGTACATGGTCTGGCAAATTTATAGGTAAGACACTTTATAAATCTTTGATTGATTGATTGACATCCCAAGGAGTGGCCATGAGGGGACACCTTGCATGAGTCTCATTCTGTGGCGTGGATATGAGGTAACACTGTGTAAGAGTCAGAACCCTATGGGGGATCTGGTCTTCGCCACTGACTGGACTAACACGATCTCATGTAGATTCCAACAAGTAGAGTGAAAGTCTTAAAGTCTGAATTCAGCACTTGAGCGTAATAGGACGGAATGTATGAAGCTCTGTGGTTATACTGAATAAGCAGCTACCAATGTAATGCCATCTATTAATGTAATAACTGCACTTTCACAATTGTTTTATTAACCTTCCTGCTTTCTCAAATTTGCTTGAAAATGCATGATTTTTCTTCTTTTTTTCAAAAAAATACTTTGGGGGTCAACCCCCAGAAACCCCACTTTTGGGGTTCGGGCTACGGTGCTGTATGCAAATCACTTTGCGCCCCACCACTTTCAAATGTCACCCACCGCCCCTGTGCTCCCTACGGAGGGATATTGTCTCCGCCCTAGCCCAGTTGAGTATTGAATGGGACCAAGCCTGTAAGGACAGGGGGTCGCTGGTTTTCCAGCATCTTGTGATGAGTCATTGACTACCACATGCCAAGATCCAGAAATCTAGTAGGGGCTCCGTGTTTTTTTGTCTCTGATAAACACCTCTAGTATGCAGGCTTCCCATGTGTTTGAGAGTGTTCTATCAGGGCATGTGGACAAGTGTTGTTTCACTCCCTCCCAGTAGTATTGCAGTGTGGGGCACGACCACAGCATGTGTAAGATGTCAGCATCATAAAAACTGCACCGAGGGCAGCATGAATCTTGTATGTGAAAATATCGATTAATTTAGTCTGGGGAAAGGTATGCCCTGTGTAGTATATAACATTGAATCAGTCGGAATCTTGCATTTCGTCGGACTGATGTGGAGCTCGCTAGTATAATTTTCCATTCCTTGGGTGTACATGGACGGGCCAGATCAGCCTTCCAGTGATTCCGTAGGGATACCACATCTATTGCAGACAGTGTGCGGGGTGAATCTGCAAACCATCTTGTGAGATGAATCCCTGTACCCATACCGTGTATATACTGCATCATGAGATGTATTTGTTATTCTTGTTTGAGGTCACCCCAGTGTCATTGCAGTGTGCCAGTTCAGTATGCGTGACTAAGGAAATGACCAGGCGTCACTCCTTCCTCCTGTGTCAAGTTCTCATACATCATGAGTGTGCCATCACAATATAGATCACCTACTGTGTGCATGCCCGCCTCGTGCCAGGCTTGATTTGTCCTACTATCAACTTTGGGCATTCACAGTAATGGAAGAGCTGGTGCATATATTGTAACCTGTTTGGTGAGAAACAGACCGCGGCGGAAACAGTCGCGGGCCACCTGCACTAGCAGAGGAAGAGACATGAGTGATCTGGTGCATGGGTGGAAAAGATTAAGTATTGCATCTAAAGTGTATGGTGGGCCATTTTCTGCTTTGTCTGCCATGTATAGCTCCACCGTCCACCGGGCCACCCACTGTATATGGGACGCTAAATAGTAGTGTTCTAGATTAGGCATAGCTAACCCTCCCTGAGCTTGGGGCACATATAGTTTCGGAAGTGTCCCACATGAGGTCGCAGAGCATGTGTTCTAATGGGCGAAAAAAGGATGGAGGTAAATAAAGTGGTAAATTGGTGAAGTGATACAGAAGACGCGGGAGCACCACCATTTTAATACGTGCCACTCTCCCTGCTACTAAAAGATTATGCATTTTACAAAATGCTATCTGTGATGTTAGAGAGGTGACCATTCTGGTGAGGTCACCATTCATCAGGTCCTAGTTAGTGTGCGCATTCCAAAATATCAGAAAATGGTCAGCTGCCAAGTGACCGGAGCATCACAGACAACGAGGTACGGATCTGTAGTGTGGGAGGCAAAGGGAAACAAGCATAATTTTCCTCAGTTAAAACACAGCCCCTACAATCTGGTAAAGAGGGTGAGAATATTGCGAATGTCAGTCAGGACGGACCGGACATCCCTGATATACAGTAGAATATCGTCTGCATATAACGATATTGCGCGCGTGTCTTTTCCCAATGGGATACCCCACTGACCTGCAGAAGCATGTATGGCCATTGCTAATGACTCAATGGCCAATGAAAAGGGTTCACTAACACAACATTGATGTAATAAATATCAATGTAAAAAGAATTGAGTAAAAACTATAAAGAACAAAAATATTGACTCCTATACTTAAACAGGTCAGTATAAAAATATCGATGTAAAAAATATAGATGTATAAAATATCGACTTGTATATAAATAGAAATTAAATATATTAAATATAATTTTAACAAAATAAATGTAATAAACATTTTAATAAAATATAACAAATAAACTTAATAAAAACAATGAACACACAAAAATAATAATTTATACATATATTTACTTAAACCAATTCATAGACAATTATTTTTAATTCATGTTAACATTTTAAATAACATTATATAAAAAAATATTAATATTAAAAAATATTTAAACTTAAATTTCACAATACAATCAGTGCAACAGTAGGGAAAGTGTTCAATAGCAGAGTGGTCAAAATACCTCCAGTGAGTGCAAAAGTAGGGTAAGTGTTGGATGGCAGAGGAATTAAATTTACTATTCCAACTCCAGTGAGTGCAACAGGGAAAGTGTTGGCTAGCGGACAAGTAAAACTTACTATTCCCACTCCAGTCAGAGCAACAGTAGGGAAAATGTTGGATAGCGGAGGAGAAAAATGTACTATTCCTACTCCAAAGAGTGCAACAGTAGAGAAAGTTATGGATAACGGAGGGGTACAAATTACTATTCCCACTCCACTGAGTGTAACAGTAGGATAAGTGTTGATTAGCAGAGGTGTAAACATTACTATTCCTACACCAATGAGTGCAACAGTAGGGAAAGTGTTGGATAGCAGAGGGGTAAACATTACTATTCCCACTCCAGTGAGTGCAAGAGTAGGGAAAGAGTTGGATAGCGGAGGGGTAACAATTTCTATTTCAACTCCAGTGGGAGCAACAGTAGAGAAAGTATTGGATAATGGAGGGGTAAAAATTACTATTCCTACTCCATCAAGAAAGAGCAGCAGTAGGGAAAGTGTTAGATAGCGGAGGGGCAAAATTACTATTCCTACTCCATTGAATGCAACAGTAGGATAAGTTTTGGATAGCGGAGGGGTAAAAATAACTATTCCCACTCCAGTGAGTGCAACAGTAGGAAAAGTGTTGGATAGCTGAGGGGTAAAAATAAGTATTTCAAATCCAGTAAGTGCAACAGTAGGGAACGTTTTGGATAGCAGAGGAGTAAAAATGACTATTCCCACTCTAGTGAGAGCAACAGTAGAGAAAGGGTTGGATAGCGGAGCGGCAAAAGTAGGGAAAGTGTTGGATAGCGGAGGGGTACAAATTACTTTTCCCACTCCACTGAGTGCTGCAGTAGGATAAGTGTTGGATTGCAGAGGGGTTACATTTATTATTCCCACTCCAGTGTGTGCAGCAGTAGGGAACGTGCTGGATAGCAGAGGGGTAAAAATTACTATTCCCACTCCAGTGAGTGCCACAGGTGGGAAAGTGTTGGATAGCGGAGGGGTAAAAATTACAATTCCAACTCCGGTGAGTGCAACAGTAGGGAAAGTGTTGGATAGCGGAGGGGTAAAAATTACTATTCCAACACCAGTGACTGCAACAGTAGGTAAAGTGTTGAATAGCAAAGCGGTAAAAATTACCATTCCCACTCTAGTGAGAGCAATAGTAGAGAAAGTGTTGGGTAGGGAAGGGATACACACTACTATTCACACTCCACTGAATGCAACAGTAGGATAAGTGTTGGATTGCGGAGGGGTAACATTTTTTATTCCTGCTCCAAAGAGTGCAACAGTAGGGAAAGTGTTGGATAGTGGACAGGTAGAAATTGCTATTCTGACTCCAAAGAGTGCAACAGTAGGGAAAGTGTTGGACAGCGGATGGGTAAAACTTAGTATTCCAACTCCAGTGAGTGCAACAGTAGGGTAAGTGTTGTATGTCAGCGGTATTAAATGTACTATTCCAACTCCAGTTGTGCAACATAAGGGGAAGTGTTGGATAAGGGAGGGGTAAAAATTACAATTCCCACTCCAGTGAGAGCAACATTATGAAAGTGTTGGATAGCGGAGGGGCAAAAATTACAACTTCCACTCCACTGAGTGCAACAGTAGGTAAAGTGCTGGATAGCAGAGGGGTAAAAAACAACTATTCCCACTCCAGTGAATGCAACTGTAGGGAAAGTGTTGGATAGTGGAGGGGTAAAAATGACTGTTTCCAATCCACTGAGTGCAACAGTAGGGAAAGTGCTGGATAGCAGAGGGGTAAAAAACAACTATTCCCACTCCAGTGAATGCAACAGTAGGGTAAGTGTTGGAACTGAGAGGAATTACATTTACTATTCCAACTTCAGTGAGTGCAACAGAAGGGAAAGTGTTGGATAGCAGAGGGGTAAGAATTACTATCCCACTCCAGTGAGAGCAACAGTAGGGAAAGTGTGCGATAGGAAAGGGGTAAAAATTACTATTCCTACTCCAAAGAGTTCAACAGTACGGAAAGTGTTGGATAGGGGAGGGGTAAAAATTACTTTTCCCACTCCACTGACTGCTACAGTAGGATAAGTGTTGGATAGCAGAGGGTTTAAACTTACTATTCCCACTCCAGTGAGTGTAACAGTAGGGAAAGTGCTGAATAGCAGAGGGGTAAACATTACTATTCCCAATCCAGTAAGGGCAACAGTAGGGAAATTGTTGGATAGCGGAGGAGTAAAAATTACTATTCCAACTCCAGTGATTGCAACAGTAGGAAAAGTGTTGGATAGCAGAGGGGTAAAAATTACGATTCCGACTCTAGTGAGAACAACAGTAGAGAAAGTGTTGGATAGTGGAGGGGTAAAAATCACTATTCCCACTCCACTGAATGCAACAGCAGGATAAGCGTTGGATATAACGAAGGGGTAACATTTTTTATTCCCACTCCGGTGAGTGCAACAGTAGGAAAAGTGTTGGATAAAGGAGGGTTAAAAATTGCTATTCCGACTCCAGTGAGAGCAACAGTAGGGAAAGTGTTGGATAGCGGAGGGGTAAAAATTGCTATTCTGACTCCAAAGAGTGCAACAGTAGGGAAAGTGTTGGACAGAGGAGGGGTAAAACTTAGTATTCCAACTCCAGTGAGTGCAACTGTTGGGAAAGTGTTGGATAGCGGAGGGGTAAAAATAACTATTCCCACTCCAGTGCGAGCAACGGTAGGGTAAGTGTTGTATGTCAGCGGTATTACATTTACTATTCAAACTCCAGTGAGTGCAACAGAAGGGAAAGTGTTGGACAGCGGAGGGGTAAAAATTACAATTCCCACTCCAGTGAAAGCAACATTAGGAAAGTGTTGGATAGCGGAGGGGCAAAAATAACTATTTCCACTCCAAAGAGTGCAACAGTAGGGAAAGATTTTGGTAGGGCAGGGGTAAAAATTACTATTCCTACTCCAACAGTAGGGAAAGTGCTGGATAGCGGAGGGGTAAAAAAAACTATTCCCACTCCAGTCAGTGCAACAGTAGGGTAAGTTTTAGAACTCAGAGGAATTACATTTACTATTCCAACTTCAGTGAGTGCAACAGAAGGGAAAGTGTTGGATAGCAGAGGGGTTAAAATTACTATTCCCACTCCAGTGAGAGCAACAGTAGGGAAAGGGCTGAATAGCAGAGGCGTAAACATTACTATTCTGACTCTAGTGAGAACAACAGTAGGGAAAGTGTTGGATAGCAGAGCAGCAAAATTACAATTCCCACTCCAAAGAGTGCAACAGTAGAGAAAGTGTTGGATAGTGGAGGGGTAAAAATTACTATTCCTACTCCAAATAGTGCAACAGTACGGAAAGTGTTGGATAGGGAAGGGGTAGAAATTACTTTCCCCACTCCACTGACTGCTACAGTGGGATAAGTGTTGGATAGCAGAGGGGTTAAACTTACTATTCACACTCCAGTGAATGTAACAGTAGGGAAAGTGCTGAATAGCAGAGGGGTAAACATTACTATTCCCAATCCAGTGAGGGCAACAGTAGGGAAAGTGTTGGATAGCGGAGGAGTAAAAATTACTATTCCAACTCCAGTGATTGCAACAGTAGGAAAAGTATAGGATAGCAGAGGGGTAAAAATTACGATTCCGACTCTAGTGAGAACAACAGTAGAGAAAGTGTTGGATAGTGGAGGGGTAAAAATCACTATTCCCACTCCACTGAATGCAACAGCAGGATAAGCGTTGGATATAACGAAGGGGTAACATTTTTTATTCCCCCTCCGGTGAGTGCAACAGTAGGAAAAGTGTTGGATAAAGGAGGGTTAAAAATTACTATTCCGACTCCAGTGAGAGCAACAGTAGGGAAAGTGTTGGATAGCGGAGGGGTAAAAATTGCTATTCTGACTCCAAAGAGTGCAACTGGTGGGAAAGTGTTGGATAGCGGAGAGGTAAAAATAACTATTCCCACTCCAGTGCGAGCAACGGTAGGGTAAGTGTTGTATGTCAGCGGTATTACATTTACTATTCAAACTCCAGTGAGTGCAACAGAAGGGAAAGTGTTGGATAGCGGAGGGGTAAAAATTACAATTCCCACTCCAGTGAGAGCAACATTAGGAAAGTGTTGGATAGCGGAGGGGCAAAAATTACTATTTCCACTCCAAAGAGTGCAACAGTAGGGAAAGATTTGGGTAGCGCAGGGGTAAACATTACTATTCCTACTCCAACAGTAGGGAAAGTGCTGGATAGCGGAGGGGTAAAAAAAACTATTCCCACTCCAGTCAGTGCAACAGTAGGGTAAGTGTTAGAACTCAGAGGAATTACATTTACTATTCCAACTTCAGTGAGTGCAACAGAAGGGAAAGTGTTGGATAGCAGAGGGGTTAAAATTACTATTCCCACTCCAGTGAGAGCAACAGTAGGGAAAGGGCTGAATAGCAGAGGGGTAAACATTATTATTCCGACTCTAGTGAGAACAATAGTAGGTGAAAGTCTTGGATAGCAGAGCACCAAAATTACAATTCCCACTCCAAAGAGTGCAACAGTAGAGAAAGTGTTGGATAGTTGAGGGGTAAAAATTACTATTCCTACTCCAAATAGTGCAACAGTACGGAAAGTGTTGGATAGGGAAGGGGTAAAAATTACTTTCCCCACTCCACTGACTGCTACAGTGGGATAAGTGTTGGATAGCAGAGGGGTTAAACTTACTATTACCACTCCAGTGAGTGCAACAGTAGGGAAAGTACTGAATAGCAGAGGGGTAAACATTACTATTCCCAATCCAGTGTGTGCAACAGTAGGGAAAGTGTTGAATAGTGGAGGGGTAAAAATTACTATTCCAACTCCAGTGATTGCAACAGTAGAAAAAGTGTTGGATAGTGGAGGGGTAAAAATCAGTATTCCCACTTCACTAAATGCAACAGCAGGATAAGTGTTGGATAGCGGAGGGGTAACATTTTTTATTCCCACTCCGGTGAGTGCAACAGTAGGGAAAGTGTTGGGAAAAGGAGGGGTAAAAATTGCTATTCCGACTTCAGTGAGAGCAACAGTAGGGAAAGTGTTGGATAGTGGAGGGGCAAAATTACTATTCCCACTCCAAAGAGTGCAACAGTAGAGAAAATGTAGGCTAGCAGAGGGGTACACATTACTATTCCCACTCCTCTGAATGCAACAGTAGGATAAGTGCGGGATAATGGAGGGGTAATATTTTTATTCCTGGTGCAAAGAGTGTAAACAGTAGAGAAAGTGTTGGATAGCGGAGGGGTAAAAATTGCTAATCCGACTCCAAAGAGTGCAACAGTAAGGAAAGTGCTGGATAACGGGGGGGGTAAAAATTACCATTCCCGCTCTAGTGAGAGCAACAGTAGAGAAAGTGTTGGGTAGGGAACTCCAGTGAGTGCAACCGTAGGGAAGTTTTGGAGAGCGGAGGGGTAAAAATAACTATTCCCACTCCAGCGAGTGCAACAGCAGGGTAAGTGTTGGTTGTCAGAAGAATTAAATATACTATTCCAACTCCAGTAAGTGCAACAGAAGGGAAAGTGTTGGATAGTGGAGGGGTAAACATTACTATTCCCACTCCAGTGACAGCAACAGTAGGGAAAGAGTAAGATAGCGGAGGGGCAAAAATTACTATTTCTACGCCAAAGAGCGAAACAGGAGGGAAAGTGTTGGATAGTGGAGCGGTAAAAATCACTATTCCCACTCCACTGAATGCAACAGCAGGATAAATGTTGGATAGCGGAGGGGTAAAACATTTTATTCCCACTCCGGTGAGTGCAACAGTAGGAAAAGTGTGGGATAAAGGAGGGTTAAAAATGGCTATTCCGACTCCAGTGAGAGAAACAGTAGGGGAAGTGTTGGATAAAGGAGAGGTGAAAAATGCTATTCTAACTCCAAAGAGTGCAACAGTAAGGAAAGTGTTGGACAGGGGAGGGGTAAAACTTAATATTCCAACTCCAGTGACTGCAACTGTAGGGAAAGTGCTGGATAGCGGAGGGGTAAAAATAACTATTTCCACTCCAGTGCGTGCAACAGTAAGGTAAGCGTTGTATGTCAGCGGTATTAGATTTACTATTCAAACTCCAGTGAGTGAAACAGTAGGGAACATGTTGGATAGAGGAGGGGTAAAAATCACTATTCCCACTCCACTGAATGCAACAGCAGGATAAGTGTTGGATAGCGGAGGGGTAAAACATTTTATTCCCACTCCGGTGAGTGCAACAGTAGGAAAAGTGTTGGATAAAGGAGGGTTAAAAATTGCTATTCCGATTCCTGTGAGAGCAACAGTAGGGAAAGTGTTGGATAGCAGAGGGGCAAAAATGACTATTTCCACTCCAAAGAGTGCAACAGTAGGGAATGTGTTGGGTAGCGCAGGGGTAAAAATTACTATTCCTACTCCAAAGAGAGCAACAGTAGGGAAAGTGCCGGATAGCGGAGGGGTAACAAAACAACTCCATCTCCAGTGAGTGCAACAGTAGGGTAAGTGTTTGAACTCAGAGGAATTGCATTTACTATTCCAACTTCAGTGAGTGCAACAGAAGGGAAAGTGTTGAATAGGAGAGGGGTACAAATTGCTATTCCGACTCCAGTGAGTGCAACAGAAGGGAAAGTGTTGAATAGCGGAGGGGTAACAATTACAATTCCCACTCCAGTGAGAGCAACACTAGGAAAGTGTTGGATAGCGGAGGGCCAAAAATTACTATTTCCACTCCAAAGAGTGCAACAGTAGGGAAAGTGTTGGGTAGCGCAGGGGTAAAATTACTATTCCTACTCCAAAGAGTGCAACAGTAGAGAAAGTGCTGGATAACGGAGGGGTAAAAATTAGTATTTCATCTCCACTGAGTGCAACCGTAGGGAAAGTGTTGGATAGCGGAGGGGTAATAATAACTATTCCCACTCCAGCGAGTGCACCTTCAGGGTAAGTGTTGGTTGTCAGAGGAATACAATTTACTATTCCAACTCCAGTAAGTGCAACAGAAGGGAAAGTGTAAGATAGCGGAGGGGCAAAAATTACTATTCCCACTCCAGTGAGAGCAACAGTAGGGAAAGTGCAAGATAGCTGAGGGGCAAAAATTAATAATTCTACGCAAAAGAGTGAAACAGTAGGGAAAGTGTTGGATAGCAGAGGGGTAAAAATTACTAATTCTGCTCCATAGTGTGCAATAGTAGGAAACGTGTTCGATAGCGGAGGGGTAAAAATTACTATTCCCACTCCACTGAGTGCAACAGTATGATAAGTGTTGGATAGCGGAGGGGTAAAAATTACTATTCCAATTCCAGTGACTGCAACAGTAGGGAAAGTGTTGGATAGAGAAGGGGTAAAAATTACTATTCCCACTCCAGTGAGAGCAACAGTAGGGAAAGTGTTGGATAGTGGAGCAGCAAAATTACTATTCCCAGTCCAAAGAGTGCAACAGTATAGAAAGTGGTGGATAGCGGAGGGGTAAATATTGCGATTCCCACTCCAAAGAGTGCAACAGTAGGAAAAGTGTTGGATAGCGGAGGGGTAAACATTACTATTCCAACTCAAGTGAGTGCAACAGTAGGGAAGTGTTAAATAGCAGAGGGGTAAAATTTACTATTCCCACTCCAGTGAGTGCAACAGTAGGGAAAGTGTTGGATAGCGGGGGGGGGGTAACAAATAGTATTCGAAATCCAGTGAGTGCAACAGTAGGGAAAGTGTTGGATAGTGGAGGCATAAAATTTACAATTCCCACTCCAGTGAGTGCAGCAGTAGGAAAAGTGTTGGATAACGGAGGGGTAAAAATTGCTATTCCCAATCCAAAGAGTGCAACAGTACAGAAAGTGTTGGATAGCGGAGCGGTAAAAATTACTATTCCAACTACAGTGAATGCAACAGTAGGGAAAGTGTTGGATAGTGAATAGGTAAAAATTACTATTCACACTCCAGTGAGAGCAACAGTAGGGAATGTGTTACATAGCAGAAGGGCAAACTTACTATTCCCACTCCAAAGAGTGCAACAGTAGGGAAACTGCTGGATTGCGGAGGGGTACAAATTACTATTCCCACTCCACTGAATGCAACAGTAGGATAAGTGTTAGATAGCGGAGGGGTAATATTGATATTCCTACTCCTAAGAGTGCAACAGTAGGGAAAGATTTGGATAGCAGAGGGGTAAAAATTGCTATTCCTACTCCAAAGAGTGCAACAGTAGCGAAAGTGTTGGATAGCGGAGGTGTAAACATTACTAATCCAACTCCAGTGAGTCCAGCAGTAGGGAAGTGTTAAACAGCGGAGGGGTAAAATGTACTATTCACATTCCAGTGAGTGCAGTAGTAGGGAAAGTGCTGGATAATGGAGGGATACAAATTACTATTCCCACAAAAGTGAATGCAACACTAGGGAAAGTGTTGGATAGTGGAGGGGTAAAACTTAGTATTCCAACTACAGTGAGTGCAACAGTAGGGAAAGTGTTGGATTGCGGAGGTGTAAAATTTACTATTCCCACTCAAGTGAGTGCAACAGAAGGGAAAGTGTTGGATAAGGGAGGTGTAAAAATTGCTATTCCCACTCTAAAGAGTGCAACAGTAGGGAAAGTCTTGGATAGCGGAGGGGTAAAAACTTAGTTTTCCAACTCCAGTGAGTGCAACAGTAGGGAAAGTGTTGGATAGCATAGGGGTAAAAATTACTATTCCGACTCTAGTGAGAACAACAATATGGAAAGCGTTGGATAGCGGAGCAGCAAAAGTACAATTCCCACTCCAAAGAGTGCAACAGTAGAGAAAGTGTTGGATAGTGGAAGGGTAAAAATCACTATTCCCACTCCACTGAATGCAACAGCAGGATAAGTGATGGATAGCGGAGAGGTCAAATTTTTTATTCCCACTCCGGTGAGTGCACCAGTAGGAAAAGTGTGGGATAAAGGAGGGTTAAAAATTGCTATTCCGACTCCAGTGAGAGCAACAGTAGGGAAAGTGTTGGATAGCGGAGGGGTGAAAATTGCTATTCTAACTCCAAAGAGTGCAACAGTAGGGAAAGGGTTGGACAGCGGAGGGGTAAAACTTAATATTCCAACTCCAGTGAGTGCAACTGTAGGGAAAGTGCTGGATAGCGGAGGGGTAAAAAATAACTATTCCCACTCCAGTGCGTGCAACGGTAGAGTAAGTGTTGTATGTCAGGGTATTAGATTTACTATTCAAACTCCAGTGAGTGAAACAGAAGGGAAAATGTTGGATAGTGGAGGGGTAAAAATCACTATTCCCACTCCACTGAATGCAACAGCAGGATAAGTGTTGGATAGCGGAGGGGTAACATTTGCTATTCCGACTCCAGTGAGAGCAACAGTAGGGAAAGTGTTGGATAGCGGAGGGGCAAAAATGACTATTTCCACTCCAAAGAGTGCAACAGTAGGGAAAGTGTTGGGTAGCGCAGGGGTAAAAATGACTATTCCTACTCAAAAGAGAGCAACAGTAGGGAAAGTGCTGGATAACGGAGGGGTAAAAAAAACAACTCCATCTCCAGTGAGTGCAACAGTAGGGTAAGTGTTGGAACTCAGAGGAATTACATTTACTATTCCAACTTCAGTGAGTGCAACAGAAGGGAAAGTGTTGAATAGGAGAGTGATACAAAGTGCTATTCCGACTCCAGTGCGTGCAACAGTAGGGTAAGTGTTGTATGTCAGAGGTATTAAATTTACTATTCAAACTCCAGTGAGTGCAACAGAAGGGAAAGTGTTGGCTAGCGGAGGGGTAACAATTACAATTCCCACTCCAGTGAGAGCAACATTAGGAAAGTGTTGGATAGGGGAGGGCCACAAATTACTATTTTCACTCCAAAGAGTGCAACAGTAGGGAAAGTGTTGGGTAGCGCAGGGGTAAAAATTACTATTCCTACTCCAAAGAGTGCAACAGTAGGGAAAGTGCTGGATAGCGGAGGGGTAAAAAAAAATATTCCCACTCCAGTGAGTGCAACAGTAGGGTAAGTGTTTGACCTCAGAGGAACTACATTTACTATTTCAACTTCAGTGAGTGCAACAGTACGGAAAGTGTTGGATAGGGGAGGGGTAAAAATTACTTTCCCCACTCCACTGACTGCTACAGTAGGATAAGTGTTGGATAGCAGAGGGGTTAAACTTACTATTCCTACTCCAGTGAGTGCAACTGTAGGGAAAGTGCTGGATAGCAGAGGGGTTAAACTTACTATTCCTACTCCAGTGAGTGCAACTGTAGGGAAAGTGCTGAATAGCAGAGGGGTAAACATTACTATTCCTTTTTTTATTTATTTTTATTTATTGAGTTTTGATACCAGCAGACAGACAAGAAAATAAGTACCAAAGTAAATACACTATTAATCCATGAATTGTAGAGCACAAACAGCAAGAGGCGAAATAATAAGTACACGTATATGAGCATCATCAGAATCCTTACTGCCCTTTGGCAGAGACCCAATTGCCCCAATTAGACCCGGAAGACGCTACGGCTCTCGGGGGGCCGATTGGCCTTGAGGAAATTAGAGGGGCCATCAAGAGGATGGCGCGAAACAAGACGCCGGGGATGGATGGTCTCCCTATTGAGTTTTATGTGAAATATATGGAGCTCCTGGCCCCGAGACTCAGAATGGTGTATAATGAAGCTAGGGAGAAAGGTGAGCTGCCCCAATCGATGCCCGAGGCGATCATGATCCCTTTGCTTAAACCGCGCAGAGATAGCGCGAACCCGACGTCATACCGACCGTTGTCGATGCTGACGACGGACTACAAAATTTTGAGCACGATTCTGGCCGGGAGATTGATCACTCATATGACGGGATTGATTCATAGGGACCAGTCGGGCTTTATCCCAACCAGGAACACGACCCACAACATTCGGCGGCTGCTAAGGCTGCTGGCGGACCCCCCACAAACGGCGTTTGCCCCAATGGTGTTGTCAGTCGACATCGAAAAAGCCTTTGATAGCCTGGAATGGGACTACCTCTATGCAGTGATGCGGAAATTCGGTCTCGGGGAGGGTTATATAAACTGGACCACAGTGCTCTATGCAAGGGCGGGGGCGAGGGTGAGAGTGGGAGCTCTGATATCGGACCGCTACGATGTGAATCGGGGGACGAGGCGGGGCTGCGCGCTTTCTCCGCTGTTGTTTGCACTGGCCATGGAACCATTTGCAATGCTGGCCAGAAGGGGTGATGCGTACCCCGGACTGGAAGTGCGCGGGACCTGCCACCATATATCATTGTATGCGGACGACCTTTTGTTGTTTCTGGATAACGCTGATGAGGCGGTCAGGGGTGCAGAGGATCTTCTGCAGAGATTCGGGGCGCTCTCAGGCTTAAGGGTGAATTGGGAGAAGACATGCTTATTCCCACTCCGGCAAGGGGAGGCATGTCCGACGACCACCAACAGAGTGCGCTGGGAACCTGATTGCCTGCACTATCTTGGGACCTACATATACCACGATCCCGCCAACTTGTTGGATGGGAACATCGGGCGATGTATCCGAGGATTGAAGGGCAATGTGACCTTCTGGGCTACCCTCCCCCTGTCTATGACGGGGCGAGTGTCCCTCCTCAAAATGATCGCCCTGCCGCGGCTATTATACTTTTTTAGGACCTTGCCGGTGTGGATACCGGGAGAAGTGTTCAGGCGCCTGAAGTCCAGCATAGTTGCTTTTCTATGGGGAAGCGGCAGGCGGCGTATAGCACTGACAACTCTCATGCGCCCCAAGGATCAGGGCGGACTAGCAGTCCCGGACTTTGAGCTCTATTATCTGGCAGCGCAGCTTCAATTCTTTACGCAAGAAGTGGCGAGAGTGTACCGGGGGCCGGAACATGAGAGGGACGCGGGTACCCCCCGCCATGTGCTGGCCTATATAGCTCTCCAGCAGAAATTATTGCTGAGTGGCCTGACCCGGGAAGAAAAGACACTGAGGTTATGTTGGAATCGCATGCAAAAGCGTGCAGGCCCTGGTCACCCTTATGCCCCAGAGATACCGTTGGGGATGCTGACGGCACTTCCACATGGGGGGGATTGGTCGAACCTCCAACTGTGGGAAGAGGCGGGACTTCAGATGGTGGGGGACTTGTACTCCGATGGGGTGCTGGTGGAGTTCAGTACCCTGCAGGAACGCTATGATCTTCCACGGGGAGACTACTTGGTGCATGCAGCAATAGTGCGGGCGCTTCAGGCACACTGGGGAGAGGGACTGATGGAACCAGAGACATCGCTGGCATGTCAATACACGATGATGTCAGCAGGAACGAGGAAGGCGGTTACATGTCTTTACTCCAGAATGCACACAGAGAACATTCCACCACTAACACGTCTCAAGGCACAATGGGAGGAAGACTTGCAGAGGGAAATCCCAGACACAACATGGTCCCAACTGCTTCAGCGAGCAAGGAAGAGCACCAGGAACGCCCGTTTCCAATTAATACACCTCTATATCCTACACAGAGCCTACCTCACCCCAAATAAGATAGCGAGATACTTTGGCGCAGTTGATGCAGCATGCCCCAGATGCACGCTAGTTGGCGCTGACTTACAACACATGCTTAGGACCTGCCCGCGCATTCAAGAGTACTGGGAGGGAGTTGGGGACGCCCTAAATGAGGTCACGGATAGAGCACTACACTATGATAGCGCGGTCGTCCTCCTACATTGGTTCCCACACACGCGCAAAACGAAATTGACGAGCAAATTTATTGACATGGGCCTTCTGATCGCAAAGAGGGAGCTCACTAGGGGTTGGAAATCAAAGTCAGCTCCGACACACAAAAAATGGCTGAACGAATTTCTGAAATGGGCGGCGGCAGAAAGCACACTCAGATACCAACTGGCCCGGCGGACAGCAAACGATAAGACTCAGGAGGCGGCGCTGGCATGGGAGGCCCTAGTCCAGGCGCTCAGAGATAGTATGGAGTTGAGTGACGAGGAGGAGGGAGTGGCGCTACAGGGAGCCCCGAGGGAAGGGGTATCGGACCCTGCACTGACACCTGACACAAGCACCTAATGTACTGTTTCCACAATCCTACACACACAGAGCTGCCCGAGATTTACACTGGACAAGTAGGCTTAGACACCAGGGGGACGGGGAGGTAGGGGAGGGGAGAGGGGGGTAAAGTTGACCTGTTTAATTGGATGGAGAGAGGTTACGCATAACAGTAGAGCGGGGGGCAGGATAGGCGATGTCGAAATAAAAGCGGAGAACTTTGTACAGATGAGCTGTTTCTATGAGTACCGCATGCACTACACTACAAGATTGACCGCCACCCAGCCTCCGGGATGTGGGTCGAAAGGCTGTGTATGCGAATGATAATCGGGCGGTGCCCGCAATTGTACTGGAGTTCTTGTTGATGGTGGTACAATATATTCGACCAATCTCTGCAATAAAAATTGTTTTACAAAAAAAAAAAAAATCAGAATCCTTACTGCCCCATCCATTTCTCTATTGGTAACCATAATTTAAGCCCGAACATTTTCCGTCTAATACCCTTAAGTTTATACAGAGATGATTCAAGATGGTATATTGATAGCAATTTCGCTTGCCATTTTACATAATTTGGTGGTTCCGAATCTATCCATTGCGTAGTAATACAGGATCTATATACAGACATGCATAAAAAAACAAGAGCTTCTTCTGCTATCGATCTTTTAAACAGTATACTTTCTTCCACACCAAAGATGACCAATTGTGCCGTTAAATTTACCCCAATGCCCAAGCTTTCCTTAATATATCTCTCAATATCTCCTATAAATTTAGAGAGCTTCGGACAAAGGAAAAAAACATGAATCGTATCTGCAGCATTTAAATTACAGCGGCTACAGTAGGTCCCCCGACCTGACTTCCATTTTGATAGTTTAGCTGGCCTATAGTACAGATCAAACACCGACATATAATGTTGGGCTTGAAGAGAGCCATTTAATAATACACTGATGGCTATCTCCAAACTTCTTTCCAACATACTTCCCTCTACACCCAGCTTATCTTGCCATTTCTTTTCTATAGCCAGGAGATCACCTTCCTCCGTTGCCAAGAGAAGTTGGTACAGAGGACCCATCTTAGGCCTTCTTTTAATTGCTTCAAGAATCTCTATTTTATCTAGAAAAATCATATTTCTTAATAGCTTCTCTTCGCAGAAGCTCCGAAGCTGGAGATATTTAAAAAAGTCAGCTCGCTGCAATTTATACTTACCCGATAAAAATTCAAAAGAAGCAAAGCTCTTCCCCTGAAACAAATCTCCCAAGTCCCGCACACCCCGTTCTTCCCATCTTGCCATCACCCGATCTTTAAATATTTCAGGGAAAAGAGGACAGTTATGAAATGGTGTATACAATGTTAACTTACTAAAGATTCCAAATTTTTTCTTCATAATCCTCCAAACCAAATATGCAGTATAAAATATCTTAAATTTAGTCTTTTTATAATAGCTTGGTTCTACAATTCTGTTCAGACATTGTTTGGCCTCTTCACCCAAAAGCATCTCATAAATAGAAGGGGCAGAGAAATCTTCAATAGGATCATCTGGCAAGATCAACACCCCCATATGTTGAAATAATGCTATCCAATGATAAAATTGAAAGCTGGGAATACCCCAGCCTCCTCTCTCCCTAGATAAGGTACATTTTTTGAAAGATCGCCTTGCTCGATGATATCCCCATAAGAATCTTGAGCACATTCTATCTATACGGGCAAAATAATGCAAGGGTATTAAGAAAGGAATAGCCCGAAATATATATAAAAATCTTGGAAGAATGAGCATTTTCAGTATATTAGTACATCCTACCAGTGAGAATTTTAAATTATTTAATCTCTCTAATGTTTTATTTGAAGAAGCAATTATTGGATCCAAATTGGCTGCAATAATATTATCAACGTTAGCCGTCAGTTTAACACCGAGGTATATGGCCTCTTGATCACAATTAATATTTTCTGGTCGACCTGCTACAGAATGTATAATTTGGGTCTTACCTACATTTAACTTGTAGCCAGAAATTCGGCCAAACGTTGCTGCCGCTTCTATAATAATAGGAAGAGAGCTTGCGATATCATTTGACACAACCGCAATGTCATCTGCATAAGCTCAGATTTTGAATTCGGAATTTTGGATCAGAACGGGTTTAACTGCATAATTACTCTCTAATGATGAAATAAAAGGATCTATATATAAAGCAAAAAGAAGGGGGGAGCAGGGGCAACCCTGCCTCGTCCCTCTTTCTATCAATACCTTCCCAGATAATTTCCCACCTATCCTTATGTATGCAGCTGGTTCTTTATATAATGCCTTTATTGCTTTAATTAAAGCATCTGGAAACCCCTTCTTCACCAAAACCTGCCACAAAAAGTTCCAGGAGACCCTGTCGAACGCTTTTTCAGCGTCCAACAGGGCCACTCCCACCGACGAATTCTCTCCCTGCGCCCAATCCAACATAGAGATAATTCTTCTTATGTGAACCGTGGTTTCCCTATGTTGTATGAAGCCATGTTGTCTCAATGAGACCAGGCCCGGCATTATATCATTCAGCCTATTAGCGATCATTTTTGAATAAATTTTATTATCCGAGTTCAATAGAGATATTGGTCTGTATGACCCCATCTCTGTTTCTTTTTTGACCTTCTTTTTAAAAACTACTATTGTAGCATTAAACCAGGACTGGGGAGGATTCCCTTTAAAAGCTTCTTGACAGATTTCAACCAACTCTGTTCTCATACTGTTCCTAAAGAACCGATAGAATTCTAGTGGGATGTTGTCTGGGCCCATTGCTTTCCCCTGGGCAAGTCCTAAAATAGCACTCTCTATTTCCCCCCAACTTGGTAGCTCTTGTAAACTGTTCTTTTGTATTTCAGTTATTGTAGTTGGGATTACTTCATTTAAATATTCCTCAGATGATACCTCTCCAACATCGTCCATATAGAGGTCCTGATAATAACCTTGAAAGGCAGTCAAAACGCCCTCCTTAGTTTCTTGTAGCACCCCCTGCAGGTCTTTTACTTCAGAGATGTCTATATTGGAGGCTTTTTCTCTTGCTCTTTTGGCCAATACCCGACCTGTTTTATCTCCAAATTCATATGCTTCCTCCTTATGTAAAACAAATTGAGCAGCTATAAAATCAGCTATAGTTGCATAGGCCCTTGACCTAAAAATAGAAAGCTCTTTCTGGATTACATTGAGTACAGCTACTTCCGCCCCAACCCTTATTGCCTCAGCCAACTTTTTTTCAGCAAGAAACACTTTATCAAAATCCTGTTGATGTTTTAACTGGGTCTGTTTCCGTTTAAATCTAGAAAAGCTTAAAGTTTCACCACGAACTACCGATTTAAATGCATCCCAAACAATCGGTAGAGAAGCAGTACCTTTATTTATCTCAAAAAACTCCTGTATCTTATTGGCCATAACCTGGCGGTATTCACCATCCAATAATAGTTTCCTATCAAACGACCATTGTTGGGGTTCTTCCCTCTCTCCTCGGTCGAGATCTAAAACAAGTATCAACGGGTTATGGTCAGAAACCAGCTTGGGTTGAATCTCAATATTCGCACTTATCAGAAATTGAGTAGAAATAAAAAAGTAATCCAATCGTACTAATTTTGCGTGAGGAGCAGAATAAAAAGTAAACCCATCATCCTCTGGAAATTTGGAGTTCCAGACATCATATAAACCGTGGTCCATAACCAGAGCTTGAATTGATTTAAACACCAACCTCTTTCTACCCTTATATACATAGTTAGATCTAATATCTGCAGCTGATTCCAAATTAATATTCATATCTCCACATAGTACCATGGGGACAGTCCATTGGGCTAATTCTAAATTTAAGGAATTAAATAATTCAGCATCCTCTAAATTTGGTCCATACACATTACACAATGTAAACCTCGCTTGACCTACTTTAATACCTGAAATGGCCCAACGACCCCATTTATCAGCTGCTACATTAAGAGTACTTCCAAACCCTCGTCTTTTCAAAATCGCAACTCCTCTTTTCATCCCTGTTTGTTTTGAATACACTATCAATTCCATACCCATTGTTTTTAGATACCCTCGGTTGTGCCATGGAATATGTGTTTCTTGTAGACATAATATGTCTACCTGTAAAATCTGCATGAGTTTCCCCAAAACCTGTCGCTTTTTAGGATTGTTAAGACCACAAATATTTAAAGAACAAATTTTAATTTTCTTAAGTGGTGACATAACTTATGATTGCTTCAACCCTGGGCTGTCTCTGCAGTAAGTTCATATCACAAACAGTCAAAGCGTCACTTAAGCTTCGTGCCATCTTTTTAAATATATCTAACATTCTTTCTTGCTGTTTTAGTTACATTACTATTCCTAATCCAGTGAGCGCAACAGTAGGGAAAGTGTTGGATAGCAGAGGGGTAAAATTTACTATTCCAACTCCAGTGATTGTACAGTAGAGAAAGTGTTGGATAGTGGACGGGTAAAAATCACTATTCCCACTCCACTAAATGCAACAGAAGGATACGTGTTGGATAGCAGAGGGGTAAAAAATGTTATTCCCACTCGGGTGAGTGCAACAGTAGGGAAAGTGTTGGATAAAGGAGGGGTAGAAATTTCTATTCCGACTCCAGTGAGAGCAGCAGTAGGGAAAGTGTTGGATAGTGGAGGATCAAAATTACTATTCCCACTCCACTGAATGCAACAGTAGGATAAGTATGGGATAGCGGAGGGGTAATATTTTTATTCCTGCTGCAAAGAGTGCAACAGTAGAGAAAGTGTTGGATAGCGCAGGGGTAAAAATTGCTATTCTGACTCCAAAGAGTGCAACAGTAAGGAAAGTGCTGGATAACGGAGGGGTAAAAATTAGTATTCCATCTCCAGTGA